>NW_026086604.1:85191689-85816689 GCF_022539395.1 Myiozetetes cayanensis | reverse complement strand
AAAGCATTTGACACTGTCCCACACTATGTCAACATCTCTAAACTGGAGAGACAGAGATTTGATAGGTAGACTGCTTGGTGGATAAGGAATTGGCTGGATGGTTGCACTCAAAAAGTTGTGGTCAATGGCTTCTGTGTAGACCAGTGACAAGTGGCATTCCTCAGGAGTCAGTACTGGGACTATCAGTGTTTAACATTTTCACTGGGGACATGAACCGTGGGATTGAGCACACTCTCAGCAAGTTGGCCAGAAAGCCAATTATATCCTGGACTACATCAAAAGAAATGTGACCAGCAGGTCGAGGGAGGTGATTCTCCCCTCTACTTCACTTTCATGTGACCACATATGAACTGCTGCATCCAGCTTTGGGGCCCTCAACATAAGAAGAACTTGGACCTGCTGGAGCAAGTCCGGAGGAGGACCATGAACATCATCAGAGGTCTGGAGCACCTCTCCTATGAAGACAGGCTGAGACAGTTGGAATTATTCAGCCTGAAGAAGAGAAGGCTCTGGAGAGACCTTCGAGCAGCCTTGCAGTGCCTAAAGGGGGTCTGCAGTAAAGTCAGAGAGGGACAGCACAAGAGACAGTGGCTTTACAGGGAAGGAGGCTAGGTTTAGATTTGACATAAGGAAGAAATTATTTACTATGATGGAGCACTAGAACCTTTTGCCCAGAGAAGCTGTGTGGATACCCCAGCCCTGGAAGTGTTCAAGAGCAAACTGGATGGGGCTTTCAGCAACCTGGTTTAATGGAAGGTGTGTGTCCCTGCCCAGGGCAGGGGGTTGGAACTAGATGGTCTTTAAGGTCTCTTTCAACCCAGATCATTCTATGGCATCTTCACTTACCAATTCTATTACCTTTACAGTACTCTTTAGTCCCAGATACATCCAGGTTGGTAATCTGTTAAAGGTCCTTAAGTGAACATTATAAAAGACAAAAACTTGAATGGCTTCAAAGTAAAGACAGACAAAGCGTTGGAGATGTCTACTAGAGGCCATTAAACAATCTATACACAACATCCACACAAGTTACTAGTAGAAACCAGGAGGTTAGGCTAGTAGGAGAAATACTTAGCTATCTTCAGCTCCTTAGACTCCATCACAGAGAATGACTAAACAGACCTTTGATGAGACCTAATACTTGTTCTTAGGTTACCTTTCAAGAGCAGAAATCCCTCAACATTTATCAAAATAGACATTGCATATCTCCAGGATGTATAAACAGCTACATCCTTACTCAGCAAACCTCCCAAATTTTACATTTCAAGAAAAAACATCCATCACATCTTCACTTCTCAGAAGCAGGACCTGACTTCAAACTCTGCACAGCCACAACACATTCTATTATTTACAGTCTAGAAGGCCCTAAACTATTACCAAAATCATGCAACAGGACGGTGAGAAATTTTTTTACAGAAAACATTCTATCAATCAACCTTCCTCACTAGCACTTACTCTGCCATTGTCTCCAGCGGAACAAATGACCTGCAGGCACAAGCGAGACATCTTTTACTCCCATACTCTGGAGTGTCATCAGTGTAATGCTGTCAATTTCAAGTCATAAGCCTGTTCAAAACTGCGTACGAATAAAAGGAAGTTATTCCAAAAAAGGCCGCTTGTGACCTAAACTGACCGGTAAAGTTACTTTAACAACCTCCGATCACAAAGTACAAAACAATTTGAATGCATCCAGGCTTAAGCATAATTTTTCTGATATGAACCAGTTATGACTGTAAAATTCCATATGTTGTTATTCCAAACAAGTTGTAGAATACACATCTGCACATCCACTCTTTCTGAAAAACATTACTCACTGTTTGCATTTCTAAATACTCGCATTTATATACACCAGTGACGAGACAGAAATAATGAAGTTGTATCTAGACTGTTATCAACACTTGATAGATTATCTGTCTGGCTCTATGTTCCATGCTTTAAGTGCAATTTAAAAATTTAAAAATCAGTATTACAGTACTTTGTAATGTCAGAAGGCAGAACCTTAATTTAACTTTATAATTCTAGATACAATAGCTTTCCTTTGAATATGAAGTGATGTATCACACATTTCAAACAGAGTATTCTATAATCATAGAGCTTTTTGTTAATGTTAAAACCACAGTTTAGTTTCTGAGGCTGTAAAATGCAGTAGTACAAGGAATACATTAGAAATGGTTTTTTAAATCAGGCTAAGAAAAATCATTGCAGCTGGAATTTAAGCACAGAAAATTAAAGGAAAGTATTCAGAAAACATTTATTAGAGAAGCCTAAATAACACATACATTTTAATAACGTATACATTAAAATATATGGATTTTTAATTGCACTGATATTGGAATACTTAATTAGCTATCCCCAGCTTGGATGGGCATTTATTCCTAATTTTAAAAATAATCCTCAAAAAAAGCCCATCAAGTCTTTCTTCTTCGTGTGTCTTATTTATTTTGTTCTCATTCCACTGTGTCTCAGAGTAACAGCAATAAAAACCTGTATAAAGCTGGCAGAAAAATCTTACCATGAAACACAAAGTATTAAATTATCAGTTACATCATTATATTTGTCAACAGAGGAGAACTATTGTTTTTCTTCCTCTTCTCCATGCTACAGAGGTAAACAGATGCTCTTCTTTTTGTCAACCAAGTTTCTAGGTTCACTTAACTCCCACTAACTCAGTGGATGACTGGTTATGACAGCCAAAATGCACTTTCACACATTTCGTGTGATACTTATTTGTCTCAAATGTAAACTCCAAAAACATTTTCACAGAAAAAATTGGCTGCTTTGCATGTAATTCCCATTTTTGGTAAAGATATTAAACCAGTAAATTACATTGGGTTTAGCTGTTTCAAGACTAGCAAACTGGATCCTCATTTGCATATGTCATGATTTATTCAACATAGCAGATTTTAAAATTATTTATACCAATAACACACAGATCTGAGAGGGTGGCTTCAAGCATTTGAAAATGGTATTAATTTGCCTTTCATGCTGAACTATAACAAAACCCCTCATTGTTCTGCTTCATTAACTTCATTTACTTATCACCCAGGTTATATATTTGTGGATACTTGTGTCACTACTGCACATGTCACACCTATGCACACGTTTCATGGGGAAACATATCTGACTGGGTAATATTTGCACACACAGGAAATATATTTTACTCCTTTAAATTCTTAATAGGAATACACACTATACCACAAAGATATTACTGTCCCTAACCCATCAGCAAATTGCAAAATGCACACCTGTTATAAATATTCCTTATTTGTGTACCCTTCTGCTAAGAAAAGATGCCTAACACCTTTGTTCTGGTTAATTCTCAACCTGCTATATAGGGCATGGGTACATGGGTATCATTTCACCACTGAAAATTAGAAATGCTCATAGTCAAAGAAGCGGGAAAACAATCTCAGCTAGACACAAAAGGCAGCAAAGCCTATTATGAAGTTGGCATTTCTAAATTGGACTGTAGTGAACAAAAGCTCTTGTCAATAAAACTTCAGCCAACAGCATTATTGTGTACCTTCACTTATGTATTCCAGAATTAAAACACAGGATTAAGTCTGTGCACAGACTAAGCCTCCTCATTGGCACCTTGAGTCGGTCAAGAAGGAGAAGTACAGACAAGGCAGTGTGAGAACTTTGAGATCTTTAATACTTCCACTGCCTCTGCTTGTGATGTACAATATCTATTTCCTGGATAAACAGAGAAGTTAAGTCCCCAGAGCCTGAATCCAGTACCTTTCATAAGCCCTAACTTCATTTTTACAAGCGATAAAAGAAAATGTAATTTGCTTTCCAGCTTTACCAGTAATCCATACGTGTTCATATTGCAGACTGCAAAAGCATCTGTGAGATCAATAATAAACATCCTACTCATCATTTACTCTTCTGCTTTATTTAAAGAGAACATTCTCCAGCATACACCCCACTCTACACTTTCTCCAGTTTGAATGATGGAATAGGGATAATAGAAATAGAATAATTTTCTGAATTAAAAAAAAATTACAATAAGATATGCACAAATCTCAGATATTAGGCAATATCAGACCACTTCTACCAGGGTGTCTCTCCTCAGCGCTCTTATTAGTCAAGAGCCTTCCATCCACCCAGGTTCCTTCCATCCAGTTAAAGGTTACTTAGTCAATCCAATTTAGTGGTGCAGTTTGCTTTTTCCTGCTTTCTGCCTGTTTCTGAGTCATCAAGGCACAAAATGGGTAAGGTTGGAAGGGACCACCAGAGGTCATCTGGTCCAACCCCTCTGCTCAAGCAGAGTCCCCTAGAACACATTACTCAGGATTGTGTCCAGACAGTATTTGAATATCTGCAGTGAGGGAGACTCCACAACCTCTCTGGGCAACCTGTTCCAGTGCTCGGTCACCTGCGCAGTAAAGAAGTTCTTCCTCATGTTCAGGGGGAACTTCCTGTGTAATCACTCCACTTACATCCATAACAGTAAGTTTTATTACAGATGACTTATCCAGAGAACTTATAGGAAGCCAGCTGGTCACGTGCAAGCTTGAATATATTTACTTGAATCACTGTGGTCATTACTTCTGTCACTGAGACAGAGAAAAGCACTATCTGTATTGTTGCAAAAAAACGCAATGTTTGCTAACTCTGAAATCCCTCAACCCAGGTAAAGGAAATCCAAACCAAGAACCTCTCAAAAGTATTTTTCTCAACAATCCCTTTTTCAGAAACAGTTATTTTGCTGAAAGGTTCAAATTTTTATTTGGGTTTTTTTGATTTTTTTTTAACTCAACGCAAACTACACATTTTCTTTTTGATGTTTGTCACTTACCAGATACCATTAAAAATATTATTTTAAATGCTGGTGCACTTGTTGCTAGTGTCTATAATACATACTTATTCACTATGCTGGCACTGGAAAAGGTAAAGGAAAACTTTTAAAACAGTGTAAACATAAAAGCTTGAATTTCCTAAATACATATCTATTGTTCTGTAGTGGTTAGATATAATGTTAAATAGTTCTGCATATTGTTACAGAAAACACAGCATAGCCTAACATGATTAACAATAACTAGACTTTATGTATCTTCAAGTTACATCTCATTTGCACATTTTCAAAAAAATGCCTTTATCTACCTTTCTTTCCAGCTCTTTGCCTGATTCCTTTGGCCATTATGCTCTCTATGCATTCTGCTGTTATTGCTCTTATCTACCTTTTTGCTTGTCATTATTAAATACCTTTATTATTTCCTACCTGCAGCCTCACACTTATAGATCACAAGAAGGCCTCCCTGGCAATACATTTTTACCATTTTTTATGAAGGCAGTAGCTTTGCATGGGTGCTCCACTGCACAGATCAGAACAGCAGAGCATCAACCAAACCCCAGAACAGAACCTGTCAAGGATTCTAAACAGTCTCGATTTCACTGCAGCATGAAACAGTGAGGCTTTTCTCCTGAGGCTTTTAACAGAATCACAGCATCAGTCAGGTTGGAAGAGACCAAAATGGGGTTATCTGATCCAACCTCCCTGTTTAGGAAGGGTCATGACACAGGATTACATCTAGATGGTTCTTGAGTATTTCCACTGAGGGAGACTTCACAATGCCTCTGGGCCATCTGTTCCAGTGTGTGGTCACCTGCACAGCAAAGAATTTCTTCTTCATATTTAGGTAGAACTTCCTGTGCATCAGTTTCTGCCCATTGCCTCTTGTCCTAGTGATTAGCACCACCAAGAAGACCCTGGTTCCATCTTCTTGGCACCTACTCTTTAGATATTTACACATATTAATGAGGTCCCCTCTCAGTCATCTCTTCTCAAGGCTGAATAAGCCCAACTCCTTCAGCCTTTCAGCATGAAAGATGCTCCAGTCCCCCAGTTACCCTTGTTGCTCTCCACTGCACCTGCTCTATGTCTCTCTGTTACTAAGGAGCCCAGAAGTGGACACAGCATTCCAGATGTGTCCTCACCAGGGCTGAATAGAGGGGCACGATCACCTACCTCCCTTGTCCTGCTGGCAATGCTTTTCCTAACACAACCCAGGATTCCATCGGCCTTCTTGGCCACAAGGACACACTGGCTCATGGACAGTTTGTTGTCCAGCAGGATCCCCAGGTCCTTTTCCACAGAGCTACTTTCCATCCGGTCAGCCCCCGTTTTCCAGAGCACTAAGGTGATCCTGCTCATGGCAGACGTGAAGCAGCGCTGACCAAACCACACCTGGGCAGGGAGGTGACACCTTCACACCTGCCCAGTGACACCTTCACACCTGCCCCTGTCACTGCGGTGCCCCGTCCAGGTGGCCACAGGGGTGCAGGTAGGCAAGGAGCCCCTCAGGTCCTCCCGGGTTCCCACTGCCCCAGGCTCCTTTCCACATCCTGTTGTGCTGAGGTGGGACAGGGCACATGGCAAAGTTATTGGCCAGGAGGGCCGGTGGTATCCTGGGGTTCACTGGGAAGTGTGACCAGCAGGTCGGGGAGATGATCCTCCCCCTCTGCTCAGCCCTGGTGAGGCCACATCTGGCATACTGTGTCCATTTCTCGGCTCCTCAGCACAAGAAAGACAAGGAGATACTGGACAGCATCCAGTGGAGGACAAAAGGTGATGAGGGATCTGCAGCATCTCTCTTACGAGGAGAGACTGTGGGAGCTGGGCCTGGAGAAGACTGAGGGGATCTCATCAATGCATATAAATATAAGTATCTCACAGGTGAGTGCCAAGAGGATGGTGCCAGACTCTTTTCAGTGGTGCCCAGCGACAGGACAAGGAGCAATGGCCATAAACTGAAACACGAGAAGCTCCACCTCAACATGAGGAAGAACTTCTTTACGCTGAGGGCGTCTGAGCGCTGGAACAGGCTGCCCATGGAGGTCCTGAGCCTCCCTCTCCGGAGACATTCCACAGCCACCTGGACACGCTCCTGTGTAACCCGCTCTAGGTGACCCTGCCTGGTGGGGGTACTGGACAGGATGACTTTCAGAGGTCCCTTCCAGCCCTAACTAACTCTGTGAGCCTGCGATCCCCGCCGACCCCGAGGGGCATGCCAAGAACAATTCCCCAGGCTCAGTCGATTCCAGCCGGGATCGGGAGCCCCGCCCGGCCCCGCCCCTCCGGCGCGGTGGGCGGTCCCTGACGAGGCCCCGCCCACGCGGGGGCGGAGCCGGGGGCGTCGCCACCGCCCCGCCCCAGGCCGGGTAGCAGAACGCCGAGCGAGCGAACCGCGCTGCTTCGATGCGCTCGGTGCTCGCGGCGGCGCCTGGCGCATTCCCGCGGCCACTTCCTGCGGCGCGGGGCGCTGGAGCAGGGAGCGATCCCGGCGGGAGCCAGGCAGGCAGGCAGGCAGGGCGCCACGGGCTGGCGGAGGGCGGCTGGCCGGGGCCGCCCTGCCCCTCCTCGCCTGCCGGACAGGTACGGGGGCGGGGCCGTTCCTCCTTCCCTCCCTCCCTCCCTCAGGGACGGGGGGCGAGCGGGAAGGAGGCGGGGTCGCTTCCTGGGAAGCGTCACCCGGCGTCGGGGGACTATGGGCGCGACGGTGAGGGGCGCCGGGGTGGGGGCAGGAGCCGGAGCCGGAGGGGCGGGAGTGTGGCTGTGGCCGGCGGGAGGGATGCGGCCGGTCCGAGGCGGCGGCGTCCGCGGGCAGTGGGACGGTTCCATTCCCGGGGGGAAGGGCCAGGAATGGCGACCTGTGGCGACTGGACAGCCTCCGTGGCAGCCCTGCCCGGGACAGCTGGCAGGTGCTCGGGCAGGGCTGCACCTGGCGTGGGACAGCCCCCGGCAGCTCGGAGGGCGGGAGGAGGAAGCTCCAGGGATCGTGATGGACCTTGTCTCCCTTCCCTCTTCTGCCTCCGGGGCAGGAGGTGGGGACCGTGGAGCAAAGTATCCCTTCGGGTTCCCTCGCAGATGTGCCTTTTCGTCCCTGTTACCCGGGAGCATCCCTGTTGCGGTGCCCGCTGCTGTCCTGCCACCGAGCGTCTCTGGCGGTGTTTCCAGAGGAAATGGATCATGGCCAAGGCCAACGTGGAACTTCCTTGCGTGGCCCAGGCGGGCAGTTTTCCTGAGTGTGCTGAGGTGCTAGATTCTGACAAAATTATGTTTTCAACTGATGTTTTTCAAGGTGGGAAAAAAAAAAAAAAAAAGCCCCAGCCCCTCCATAATGTTTTTTCCATGTTTGGTAAAAGTTAACTTTTTGGAGGCCAGAGAAACCTTTCTTGTCTAGTCACTTGTTCATTTGTTTGTTTTTTTGCGTAATAATTACTAATTTGTGCCCCTGCTCTGCAGGGGACTTTTTTTAGAGGGGAAGAAACAAAGTCTTTGATTTTAAGAATGTGTTGTTTACGTTTTTTACACACAAGAGGAAAAAAAACAAAAGAGGGAATTTGGTATTTTACACATCAGGACAGCTCTTACGCCACTTGACTCTTCGTACAACAGCTTTTTGCTGCCTGTTCGTTCAAGAGGTGAATTAGTTGCTTGAGGGATTTTGGCGAGAGGGGGATGAATAACATTTTTCATACTTAAAATAGTAACAGTTTGAGAAGTCACAGTGAACTTCAGAAGAGTTCTGTCACTGTTGATAATGAAATTACTTGGTGGAGGGCGTTTCAAATGGATACATACATTTACAGTTTCTTCAGCTGTTAAATAATGTTCCTTGAAATGTTTTTTGCAGGATGTAGAGAAAAACAATTACTGTGTATCATTGTTTTATGGATGACCGTGGGCGTGACTAGAGTGATCAGTATTGTTTCTTCCTACTTTGATGATAGACTCAGTCATCTGCAAGAAATTAAGTGAACAGATTGTAAAATCTGATGGCATTCCTGAGGAAATATGTTGAAAATAAATAGTTGAAAATTGAAAAGATTGTGTTAATTGTGTGGTTTAATACCACTAGGCAGCTAAGCACTACACAGCCACTTGCTTACTTTCCTCGCTAACCCCAGAGGGATGGGGGAAGAGGAAAGGAAGGGTAAAAAAGAAAATTTATGGGTTGAGAGAAAAATTGTTTAAGAAGTGGAGGAAAAATGGACAAAGAGACACAAAACAAAACAGATGATGTAAAGGCAATCCCTTCTCCCACAGGTAGATCAACCAACACCCATTCAGTTCCTGAGCAAAAGCTGGCTAGCCTCCCTGAACCCCCTCCTCTCGCTTTTCATTGCCAAGCATGAGAATTTATAGCCTGGAATATCTCTGGTTAGTTCAGGTCATCTGTCTGGTTGTGCCCCTTCTCCTGCTTGTGAAAACATTACTGTGTTATCAGCATCATTTTGGTCACAAGTCTGAAACACAGCACCATGCAAGCAGCTCTGAAGAAAATTGACTCCATCTCAGCCAGACACAATGCATAAATACACTTTTTATTTCTTCTTCCCTCTACTTCTACTTCTTCTAATGATAACTCAGGTAACACAAATAATATTTAGATTTGTAGTCAAAGTGAAAAATGTAGGTATAAAAATATACATTACACAATTCACTCAGTTTTTGGATTCATGAAACACCCATGACAGTACCTGGCTGTGTCTTCTCCTGGGCATATGTCATACTCAGTTTTAATTTCTCCTGCTGAGAAAGTGTGACTGTCAAAAGGAAGTGTACACTGGACAGGAAAGATCTGAACAGCCATCAGCAAAAATACAAGTTGAGCTGAGATGCCAACAGTGAATAGGTTTTTAACTATATTAATTTCCTTCATGGAAAATTGCTCTTTGGGCTTGAACTTAGAAGTCCTAACTTTGCCTGCAATTGTTTGGAGAGAGTAGTATTTCACGTCCTAGATTTAGTGATCAAATAGGATCGCCGAGTATCTTCTACAGACACCTTTACTACTCTACTTTCCATAGTGTTGAGATGCCATAAACATGAGATTAAAGGGGGGTGCTCAGTCATCATGCCCAGTCTCAACAGCTCTATATAATTACTTCCTTAAGCTTCACCTTAACAAACACCTGAGTTGTTCCTTCTTTCATTTTTAGGCTGTTCTAGAATGCAGATAGTCTAGAGATGGAAAGCTAGTTTTGGGTAAGTTTGTTCATGATCACTGTATGCCCACTTGCTCTCATTCTTCTGTCCTTAAAATTAGAATTATTTTTTTTTCTCCTTCGTGGTAATCACTTGATAATTTTATTGAAAGAAAGTCTGTTTTCCTTTCATCAGGGTTTTACTAGGCTAGACAAGTAACACTGTCATCTAATTTCCGTTCCTAAGACAGGTAATCTGTTCCTCCATCCTGATAACCTTTTTTTTTCAGTTGTTCTTTTAATGTCTTTTAGGGTGATCAGAACTCTGTGATATTATACATGAATGCTCATTCATGCCTTATTGCCTGATGTTGGTACTTTTCTATCTTTATTAAAAATAGCCTACTTAAACTTTTTCCCCTTTTTTTTTTTTTAATGGCCATCTCATTTTAGGGTAAGCTAACAATCCACAAGGCTAAACTTTCTACCTCTCACTTTCGATCTTCAACTGAAGAGCTATGACTTTAAGCACAAATAGTTATTATGGTTCCTAAACCGCTGTTATACTCCCCAACCTGTTCTTTCAGAACTCTGGTAGGAGTCTTGTTCCAGCCTGATAGTAGGTTGTCTGAAAAAAAGGAAACATAAGCACATTGCAAGTTTTATGCTAGTCCTTAATTTTTCAGCTAAGATTGTAATTTCTTGCGTAATATATTGTATAATAAGTTGCAACATCCCTGCAGACTACATTTATTGCATGATCTAGTGTTAATATGCTAGCACATTTTCTGTTTAAAAACAATGGAAAAAGCATTGTTTATACATGTGTGATGAGAATTATTCTTGAGCTGGGGAAAACAGACCACTTAATAGTTGAGAGAAACAGAGCTTAATTATTGACTGCTCACTGTGTTAGATGCTGACCAACACTTAAAAGTCTTGGGACAGTTGACTGACCACTGTGTTTATCTTGAGGGTCAAAAGGAAAAAAAAGCCTTAAACATCATACTGTCTGCGGAGCTGGAGAACAGAATTATTTGCATCTCAGTTTACTAAGCTGCTAAATTCCTTGTCTGGGATTCTGTCGTCCACTTTTGTTTTCTGTTACACATGGCAAGAGCTGTATGTGATAAATATTAAAGGGATTGCCATACCATAGACCTCATCAAATAAACAGTGGCATTTCTGAGACTGACTTTTCAGTCTGTTTGTTTCATCTCCACATTGTTTTCTGCAGAAGTTGTGAGAAATAGTGAATAAATGTGAGAATGGGGGGCGAGGTAACTTCTTCCACTTCAACACTTTTAATCATTCATAGGCTCAAATCTGTAGTTCTTAGCAAGGTTTCCAATGTAGTGGTCTAGTCTGGTGTGTTTTGCTGTGAAAATGAAGTGTAGTAGGCAGAACCACAGTGCTTCAAACGAGTTCTTCTGCTGTGAGTTGGTCATAGGGATCACTTGTCTCCCGAGCAGTCACTCCTGTGAGTGACACTGGACTACTTAAAGCTACTGAAGCTGGTTTTCTGTTGCCGATGTTTTGGGTTTGGTTCATTGGTTTGGTTGCTTCTTAGAGTGCAAGAATACTACTTCCCCACATGAAGCAAAAGTTCTTTTGTAAAGTGTTAACTTTGGTGTTAACAAAGTAACTGGTGTTAACTTTGGACATCAGAAAAGCTAAATAAAATTTATTAATAGAAACAATCCAGCAAAATTCTGAAATCTTTATATTTACTCTATAAATGTCACATTCATTTACTGTTGTTGATGGGCTGTATTTTATGTCTTATCTGACTTTAGCATTTCTTTCAGCTTTCAGACAGAAGACACACAGAAAGAGAAAAGCAGAAAGAGAATAACAATAGCATCGAATGCAGCGAGCCAGGAACCATGGATCTGAAATTCGCTTCATCAAGAAAATACATTTCCATCAGTGTACCTTCCAAATCTCAAACTATGTCTCCTCATATCAAATCAGTGGATGATGTCGTAGTTCTTGGCATGAATCTCAGCAAATTTAACAAACCTACTCAATTTTTCATCTGTGTTTCTGGAGTTTTTATGTTTTATCTAATCTATGGATATTTACAGGTAAATACTGTATACTCATGTCTTAGGCAAATTCCTCCTACTCCTTTTTTTTTTCAATACCATAATAATATAGTATGTATTTTAATATGTATAGATGTTTAACCTAGATATTATTGCCAAGTCAAGCTTTCAGTGTTCAAGAGCATCAAGTAATTGTATAATTTGAGTTTCCTTATAGTTCATGTGCCTACAAGTTTTAGATCACTTGTACTTTACTTTCTTGACTTGATCCTTTACTCCCATGTGCAAGATAGACCTAAGTCTTCATTGGTCTCGAAACCTTTAGAGCTCTCAAAGTTCCATGAGTGCTGTAGAGTCATAGTTCTCTTATTTCTCTCTCTAGTCTCAGAGCAGAGCTGAAATGTACTGTGGTAGTTTCTTTAGTGGAAGCATAATGTTTATGCAATTTTAGTTAAACATTTAATTTTCTGTTTACCTTTTCTCTTTTATCTTGAACAGCTACATTTCTGTTCCCATTTTTTAGATATTTTTGAGTTTAAAAGCAGTGATTTTAAAGGTTGATAATTAAAAATCACCCTGTTTCCAATACAGTTTTCAAAAGCAGCGAAATATAAATATTTAAATATATATTATATAAAAATATGTATACAAAATATATATAAATAGATACAATAAAGTTTATATATTTTTAATGTAAAGTTACTTTGAAAGAGTTAGACAACATTATCAATAATTGAAAGCAGAATCTCAAAAAGGAAAATATTAGGTAACCTTTTGTTTCTGTAGCTGACACAGTTACAAAAATCTTTGTGCAGTGCATGTATTTTTCCATAACAAATTGCTCTGGTTTAAAATATTCCTACAGCCTGCAAATTTATACACTCACAAGTGCTATTTAATGTAGGCACTCAAAATATTAGGTGTGAAAATTACATCAGTATGTTTGCTAGAGAAGGTTTGTGTTTAACCTATTACATGATATTTATAAATAAGATAAATGAGATAAAGATAAAAACAAGTAAAATCTTCTACTGATGAAAATGAACTGAAAAAAAAGCAAGAGAAAAGCAGGCAGGAAGCCATCTATAATCTGATATAAATATGAATTGATCAGATGTATTTCCCCGATGAATTGATCCATTAATTTCAGTGTATTTACACCAGCGGTAAATTTTCTTACTTGCATTTTGGAAATCTAAATTGTCTTTTTCACTACGTGCAAGTTATGTCTGGCAGGTGCAAAGGCTAGATTTGCATGTATATGAAGGAAAAAACTCTGTTGATTTTTTGTCAATTCAATATCTTGGTGTATGTACATGACCTTGGTGGGTTTTTGTTTTTATAGGAATTGATATTTTCAGTGGAAGGTTTTAAACCTTTTGGTTGGTACCTCACTTTAGTGCAATTTGGATTTTATTCCATTTTTGGACTAATAGAATTGCAGTTGATTCAGGACAAAAGGAGAAGGTATGTGTTTTTCCAAGCATTTTACCCACTGTCCATCAAGTTAGAATCATTTTACATTTATAGTAGATTTAACTTCTGTTGTTTGAGTGTGAGTACTGTGAGGCATCGGTAGCAGTTCCATAAAAGTGAATTTGCTGGACAATGTTAGAAAATGTTTTATAAGCACCCACTTAGATTTCAGACCTGCAAGTAGTTTTGTTGACTCTCCTGTCACTCTGTCCCACTTACAGAGCATATTGAATCCTTAAGGTAGCTGATAGAGACTGACTCATGTATTTGTTGCTTGGGATCATCACGTGTAGAATAGAGCCAATGCACCTGAAGCCATCTGTCATTTAATATGTTTTCCTCAAATATTGGCACCTCCTCACCAAAAGGTTCCTCCAGCATGCTGTGCATCTCGGAGAGTATCAGAGCTCTGCTGTCTGTTTACCGTGTGGCTGGGTAGGTTTGCATCAAAGGATATGCTGAGGTTTTGTGGTTTTCATTTAAGATAGCCCTCATAACACCCTGCCACAAAACTCTTCTGTGTTTGCACTGCAGTCGACCAAGGAAATTTTTGTTGATTTGAATCCTATGGGTATGGGGTAGTGACAGGATTGCGGGGAATGTTTCCATTGCATGTATTCCACGTTGTCTCCCACAGGATAGTTTGTTCTGCCTCAGTGTGGCCATTCTATGGCTTCCCACCCACTACAGCCTCTGAAAACTGTATATTGAGGCCCTCTGGAGGGTTGAACAGAGGTTGTTCAACCTGATGTACATAAATTTTAAGATTGCCTTATATCCTAGTTGAGCATAAGTAGTTTTCCTTACCCAGAGTCAACCTTGGATTATTTTGCAAAAACTGATTTTAGCTTATAGAATTCCATTGTATCCAAACAACATAACTTTGATAAACTATTCCTTTTATTTTAAACACTGACAGTTTATATTTCAGGTTATCTGACTTTCTGAGATTCATCAGATAATATTGCGTAGTTACCTTTTGGGTGTTCTGTTACTAGTATTTAGGTTTTTTAGTACCAAATAATTGATAATGCTTACAGAGCATGCCCCTTTAAGTAAGTTGTGTTAGGAAATATAGATCTTAAATATATTTTACATTTTATTTTCTATCACCTAGCCATCTTCTTGTAGACATACAGAAATCTGTTAAATTTTAAATTTTTCTTGCATGCCTCAGAGTATGTCTGCATCACGTAATGAGTTATGGATGAAACAGGATTACAGCAATACAGCTCCTTATGTTGCTTAATGTGTCTCCAAATATGCATAAAGAAAAATCTGAACATATGTACGTCAATAACTGTAAAAAATCACAAAGTGAGCACAGCAATTGCTAAAAATTACTGTTGGATCATCTGCTGTCAGGTGATAATTTCATAAAATTGTGAACAAAACATCTGAAAATGTTCAACAAGCCCCTCTGTTCACAGTAACTGAATCACTGCTCTCTTAGTTTTACTTAGTTTCATAAAACAACGGTATTTTTTCAACTTTCTTCATTTTAAAAGTGTCAAGGTTCACGTGAAAACGTCACCAGAAAAATTGGCACAGTGACCTGACAGGACTAAGATTCAGGATATCTTGGTATACGAATCTTCTGTGTTCCCCTTGACAAATAACCCGAAGCCTTTGTCTTGATTCATGTGTAAACAATATACCTTCTCTAAAGGAGGTTAAAGAATTACTGCTTTAATACTTCATGAGCCATGAAGTTTTTATTGTCTTGTATTTGATTGCTGTTTATTCACAGTAATTGTAAGAAATGCAATATGAAATCAGACGTTTATGTACATCTTAAAATTTCTGTTATGAACTGAAATTCAGTGAGAAAGATGTTGAAGCTGTATTACCAACGTATTTCTTTATCTGAATTTTCCAAGCTAAATCTCCTCTAGATGAGTCTGCAACACCAAGATTCCTGTGTTTATATTTTGTAGAATACCTGGCAAAACCTACATGATAATAGCATTTTTGACAGTGGGAACTATGGGTTTGTCAAATACCTCTTTAGGATATCTGAATTACCCTACTCAAGTCATCTTCAAGTGCTGTAAGCTCATTCCAGTAATGATAGGCGGGGTTTTTATACAAGGTAAGTGTTAGTCTTGCTTTTAGATGAATTTTTTATTGTTTCTTTGGGAGGCAATTATATATGGAAACCTGTACTTCATTAAATTCCACTGGTACTGTTTTTTCTATGGAGGGAAAAAAATGAGAATTTCTAAAGCATCTTCTCAGAAAATATAATTGGATGAACAGAAAATGTGGGGGAAGACTGTTCTACAGGTCACTGGCAAAACTTCACTTTTACAAAAGCCTTCTTAATTTTTAAGAAATGTAACTTTGTTTTATAAACCATATCACATCATATATGAAACACCTTCAATACTGAAATGGAAAACTTGAAATGGAAAAATCCAACCATGATTTGTGAAGAAATCCCTTACTCTTCTTGTTTGCAGATCTTAATCCCTAAATTCTTGATAAAAATTCCTAACTTTTGATTGAATGTTTAATCAGAAATACACCTGGTTTTATATGTCTTTGGCTAGTCCTAAAGTCATAGTTCATATTCCAAGAAGGTAAAAAGGGATCTGGAGAAAAACAGATAAAGGTTATAGTTATGTGAAAAAATATACTTATGTATTTCTGGATTTAGAAGACAAATATAAAAGTTTGTTTGTTCAGTGCACAAAGATTCAATGAGTAAAGCTCCACATGGGCAAGTGTTATAGAACAAAGTCTAGAATGCTGTATTTCTGTTTCTGTAGTTAATTCTGGCCTTCTGGTTGCAAAAGAAAGCTGAATTTTCAGAGAAGGTTAGAACTTTACATATGCATATGCACACACAATATTTACCTTTTATTAGGAGGAATTTTGTATCATTTTAACTCAAAATGACTGGTATTCTCTTAAAGCTTTTGGAAACTTTATATTGTGTTGTGGTAGTATAGTATTCTCAGAAGCTGTGATTTTATTTTTTTAATATTATTGTAAAAAAAGAAATCAGTTCAAAAAAACTCCCTTGGAAGCTCATACTGAAAGCACAGCTTCTGCAAAAGGAATATATTATTTCAAACAAGATAAACTAACTCCTGCCTTTTATTTCCTTACTCTGTTTTTCCGTCCCTCTCCACATCTCATCTTTCCCAAACTAAAAGACAGTGTAGGGTTCTAGAAGTACCAGTTGTCTGTTAGTGTTTGGATTTGGCTTCTTTCTGATCAGTAAAGACAGCTGAAATGTCTTGCATGAGGGGAAAGTATGAAGAAAACATCTAAGCTGTCCTGAAGTTGCTAGTGAAGAATGCTTTTTTGGGGAGGACGTGTGTTATGTCGTTAGGAGTCAAACCAAAACTGACCAAAAGCATCAGATGCTACCTCTTAGGATCCTCCTGCATGTTACAAACTGCTGTTGCAGAAGAAACTAATTCCATTCATGAAAGACCAGAGCATTAAGTCCTCTGTTTAAGTAGAAGAGTTGGAACAGTGTTTCCTTTGCCTCCTAGTCTGTTAAACAGGATAAACATGAAATTCTGAGAGTGCTATCAATCTGTTCATGCTGTTTGTATTGCTTTTGTAGGAAAACGTTATAACATTGTAGATGTGTCTGCTGCCCTATGTATGAGTCTTGGATTAATATGGTTTACTTTAGCTGACAGCACAGTTGCACCGAACTTCAATTTGACAGGTAAAGATATATTATATTTTAGAGTTTAGGAAAGTGCTTGTTTTTTTCCTACAATAAACATTCCATAGAAGTTCTGTGAGTTCTTGGTGGAGTGCCTTCAGATATTGTACAGAAATTGCAAGTTACAATGAAACTTTGCACTAGCAGAAGTCCTATCGGTGGCAGAAGAGACCTTTATTCCAAGCGTTAAGTTTTGAGGTTCCTAACATTTCTGGAAATCCCACGCTTTTGTTTGAAATGTCTCATGCATGTTCTCAAGAAATAATTACCGCAGTAAATACGTTAAAATGAATGTGATAAAATTCAGTTGGACCATTTTAAAACTTCAAATGATTAGTTGTCTTTTCTAGTTAAACTTTTAAATCTTTTTCCATTTCAGAACCATTTACTTTCTATTAATTGAAGATCTCACTCAGTTTTGCTGTAGTTTTTAGGTGGAGTGCCCACATTCTGAGTTTTTTATACTGTCTAAAAGAAGCAAAGTGAAAACCTGCTTGGGTTTAAAAGCTTAGTTGAATTTCTTTCTCAAATGGCAGTTCCTGAGTTCATTCCAGTGATTTATTTAGAGCTGTTTCCATGTGGGTTTCTTTCAGAACTGATTTGGGACCAGGTTTTCCAATCATCTTTACTCATGCTTTACATGCTGTCTAACACTGCTGGTCTCGTTCATGGTTTTGCTGCTGCTGCTGCTCGGCAGGTGCAGCGCTACCACAATGAATGGAACAGTTCCCCTTACGCTCCAGCCTGTGTAAGGACGTGAGACTAACATTTGTCTTGTTCCCACATTTTTCCTCCCTGTGTACGCCTGTGCTTCAGATTCCAGGTAACCTTTTCATCTTGGTCCAGTACTGAACCCGTGCATTTGTCCAGTGGTGTGCCTGGTCCCTTAAGCACTACTGGAACAAGCATGATGGAGAACACAGATGAGACATGCTCTGCCACTTTACAGAAGTGATCTGCAGCAAGGCTGTTGCTGAGCTGGAGGTGTTATTATATCTTTGGACCAGAGCTGAATCCATGCAGATGAGATATCTGTATCTTTAGCATAACCGATATTATTCATGCTATCGTGGGTTTTCCATTGAGTCACACCTTTTTCAAGGCCTGATGACTTTGAGGGATGAAGAGACCTAGAAAGTCTAGCATGGAAAGGAAATGGTTCCCAAAACAAAAATGCTGGGTTTAGAAGTTCTCATATATTCAGAAGTTTGCCAAGGAAATGCCACCTTAAACTTCATGTGTCTTAAAAATGTTAAATCTTCCATTTCTGAAAATCCTAGGAACTAGGATTTTTTTTTTCTCTATCAGGAGCTTATACTTCATCTGAATGCCTCTTTTGAGACCTCTGATTGTAAGAACATCACATGAAGAAAATATAACACTGCCTGTTTGTAGTCTTCCACTCCTGATTCTTGCCTGACATGATTTTTTTAAGGAACCAAGACTACAGCAGACAGAAAATATGATTTTGATGATTAATATCTTTTGTAATGTATACTTAGGAAAAGTGGTATTTCAAAATGTGTGGATCATTAAATACAACAGTCATGAAAGAATCGGAGTTTGGAGTTTGGGAAATGAATTGTGATTGACAGGGATAAAGGGTTATTTTTGTTATTGGAAAGCTGATTACATTATTGACTTGTGTAGTGACTTTGTTTTGAGCATATATGGTAACCTAGAACCATGGGGTTTGTACCCGAAGAGTGGGGTTTCAGTAATTAGAGATGTTTCAGTAATTAGAGATTTCCACTATGAATCCTCTTGTATTTGTTTTACCATTACATCTAAAGTTTCTATTTGCCTTTGTCAGGAAGAAAAATAATGGGGGATTAACTACTGAAAAAGAGTGTGTTCTCTGGCTATTTA
Source organism: Myiozetetes cayanensis (assembly GCF_022539395.1). Classification (NCBI taxonomy): domain Eukaryota; kingdom Metazoa; phylum Chordata; class Aves; order Passeriformes; family Tyrannidae; genus Myiozetetes; species Myiozetetes cayanensis. Next base: position 85,797,672 of record NW_026086604.1, on the reverse strand, counting down.
TCTTCATTAAAAATACCTAACTAAATGCAATTGACACTCTTTCACTCTTGTTACTACAAAAACTACAGCTGACTTCTTTATAGCAGTGTCCGGATGTTCCCATAAAGCTTAGAGACACACAGTGCTCAGGAGTTAACTAGTGGAGGGAGTGGACGTGGGCACTGCTTTGTACTGGTGTAATGAAATATTTTTGCTGACATTTAGAATAAGTTATAGAGGGGGGGTGTTATTATTTTTCTATTCCTGAGATTTTTTTTTTTTTTCAGGATGAGTACAGAGTGGTTTTTGTCACTACTCTGATGATAAATATTCTGAACAGGTTTTTGTTTGTTTGTTTGTTTTCTTATATTAGGTGTGGTCCTAATATCCCTTGCCCTCTGCGCAGATGCAGTTATAGGAAATGTACAGGAAAAAGCTATGAAGTTGCACAATGGTTCTAATTCAGAAATGGTAAATACCAGATTTGCAATTTTAAAAGAATATGATCTATCATAGACAAGGCCTACAATGACAAAATATGAAACTCAATATGCTTTTGTCTTGCTTATGAAAGAAAAAGCTCTTGGTGTACTATTCTTGGGGTTCTCTACTTGTTTCTTTGGGGACTTTTGCTGGTTTTCTGTTTTGTTTTTCAACCTTTCAAGAGTGCTGCTTTCTGTGTGCAACTTCAAATGTATCTTGCAGCTACAGAAGCACTCATTTCTGGCAACAATTCCTTTGTCTACCCTGCAGGCCTGAAATCAATGGAGTGTTTTCTCTATGATCATATGCTTAATCTCTGAAAAATATATACTGTACTTCTGGTATAGTTGAGCATGTGTTATATGGAACATGTCACTTTTCTCACTTACTAGACTTCCAATTCTAGAGTATGCTAGCATTTTCTGAATCTTTTGAAATCTGTAAAACTCTGACTTTTAGAATGTGTGTTCCTGATTCAGTGAAATACATAATTTTGCAAAAGTCTTGCTCAGCATTTTTTGTATACTTACTTGGAATATGGATTATCTTTTCATATGATCTGAGGTTATTTTTCTTTTTTGACTAAACTTATGTTTGAATTTGCCATATTTTCCTGTGAAGTCCAGTAAATACAAGTAAATCTTTTATTATAATAGGCATGATTTGAATATACCACAAGTAAAAACTTACTGGAATTTATTTTCCATATTTGGCACATTATTTGACATTTAACTAGAAGATCTAGTTTCTCATTATGAACATAGCTTCATAAATGGAGAAAAAGTTAGATAAAAGGCATCTTCGTTTAGGGCTGAAAGTGATTTAGGATGGCTCAAGACATTTGAGCTACAAGTGTCTGAAAAGTGGAAGAATATATACCTAGAAGTGTCACTGTATTCTTGTTTTTATTTTTGTACTTTTTCTTAGAATTCACTGTTGACTGCTGCTGAAGGCAGAGATTTTAGCTACATGGACCTCACCTGCCCAGTGCAGCTTCCTACAACTGTCCTCTCCAAAATCCAAACTAAAGTACAATCTGCCCGCTTTTCTTGCCTTCTTTACATCTTCCCAGCAGTCATATGACAGTTGTTGCTGTCTTACCTATGAAAGTCCTGATAACTCCAGGACTTTGCTTTTATTCCACATCAGTCTGACAAATGTTGGTCCTGATATTTTATACTCATACTACTTGTAGAGGATGAGTGTAATGATTAAGAATGTAAAGGTTTTGTTTGTTTGAGGCTTAGAGGTTACTAGAGGATTTTGTTTAGAAATTCAGTGCAGAAGTGCCAGCAGAATTTTAGAAGTCATGTTCTGTTCTTGAGACTGGGGGTAAAAATTGCATCTGAATCAGAGATCATGTTTAATGGACAGTGATCTGGAAATAAAATGGAATGGTAAAGAAACCTGTCATTGACAGGATCTCTGTTTCATTGTCAAATTTGGAAATTGCCCTGGAATTAAGCAGTTATGAAAAGAGAAAAGATATCTTGTGACTGAAATAGTAACTGCTGTTCTCGAAGATTGTACCTGATTTTTGTCTTGTATGTTTTATGTCACCCTGTCTAACAAGGAGATAGCAATGTGGTGCTCATTCCTGGTTGTGAAAAGAGAGGTCTTACAGCAGTTTGGGAGAAAAGTTGAATGCAGAGGCAAGTGAAGAACTAGGGACTGACTTCTGTGTGTATAAACAGTGTCAAATAAAAGCAGGTCTGCTCTTTAGACATGTATTCCTCCTTTATTGTAAAGCAGTGATAATTGTTCTGTTGTCTCGTGGCATTGCTAACAATTGTTAAAAGTTTTATTTTCCAAATAATTGAGAATACTGTAACAAGAAAACAATTGATGAAACCTATGTCAAAAGAAGTACACCTGTTCTTGACAATGAGTTTTGAAAGCACAATCAGCATATTCTAGGCAATACTGTGTAGTTTGTTCTAGGCAATACTGTTCTGTTTGCTGTCTTCTGTTTTCATAAGAGAAGGCTACTAAATGTTGCACAAACAGCTTGAATGCCTCCCACTGCACAGGAGGATGTGTGGATGAGCAGTTCCAGCTTCTAATTCTGTTGACTCAGTGTGGGAAAGGATAGGGTGAAGATTCTTTTGTTGATCTGTGAAACTATGAATTAAATAAGGATAATAATAATAATAATAATAATAAATAATGGCCAGTCTTCGCAAGCGAAGATCCGGGGAAGGTCTTTACACCTTCCAGCCTGCGCATTGGATTTTTTAGGTGAGACACAGTGTGCGCGGAACTGAGCCCACCCTTTAATCCTAAGGTTCATCTGCCGGGGCCAAGCGAGCTTGGACGGTGGCAGCGAGGTCCTTAGGACGTAGGTGGGTTGCCTTTAAGGGCTAACGAGCCCCACCTGCCCGGGAGTGGCCCTGACCGGGAATCGAACCCGGGTCTCGGCCTTTACCACTAGACCACCAGGGGCTCCTAAATAAGGATGCAGACAAAATAAAGAACCTACCTGTTTGCTGAGTATTCCAAGTGCTGAACTGGGCCGGAACTGGTCACATTTGAAAATCCTGTGCCCTATAACCATGAGACATTTGTGCTATGTATGTGAACAGAAGTGACACAGCTGAAACTAATGTGACACTTCTGGCAGCTCATGGTGATTCTGTGCTACCCTTTGCACTTTTAAGGTAATACAGATCTTTACTGTGCCGGATAAGTAGTGGAAAATGAAATAAGTTTAACGTGTTATTCAGACTATTAAACTAAATAGTTGTGTGAAGTTTTATTTAGGCTGTGAAATCCTGAACTTGAAGGATTTACCACAGTTGACACTGACCTCAGGATATTATTAACTGACTAGCTTTCCAAACTTCTTTTATGTTGTTGTGGGTAGGAAGAATGTGTCTAACACTTATTATTGACTTTTCACTGTACATCAACTATTACAGAAATCCTAGTAAAAATATCTTCAAAGGCTGCAAATTCAGCTCTGAGAAGCTGAACATGTTAGCAGGGCCAAGCATTTGAAAGCATTTAATTTTATCCTTTTGTGTAGTATCACCTGGTAATTATTTTCTCTTATACTGTTCTAGGTTTTGTATTCCTATTCAATAGGTTTTGTGTATATTTTATTTGGATTAACATGCACTAGTGGATTAAGCCCTGCAGTAACATTTTGCTCAAAGGTAGGTGTAAAGATTTCTTTTTCTCCGTGAAAACCTTCTTCTGTATGGTTTGGAAAATCCCACCACTTCTCTCTCTAAAGTCCTATTTTCATCGTGTAAACTGGTTAACTTGTATAATTCATATATTAAGGAAGTTTTTCCAGTCTTTGGTGTGTAAGATAGGGTAATGTTTTAAAAAGCAACAAAATCACAGGACCAGACTTATGAGCTTATAATTTCATTATTATTTTTCCATTATTTAACTAAAATTAAATAAGGATTTTTGCATGAATGCATTGTTAAACAGCTTATTATTGCTCAAGCAGTTGATTAAAGTCTGTAGTTTTATGTCATTTTGCAATACCTCAGGGTTTGTTTTATATTTTCCTAACCGGCTTTTTTTATTGTTGCAGCATCTAGTTCAGACTTACGGTTATGCATTCCTTTTCTCCCTGACTGGGTATTTTGGCATATCCTTTGTTCTAGCTTTGATTAAAATCTTTGGTGCCCTTCTCGCTGTAACAGGTATGAACAAATGATATCTTTTCTGCTTTTGTATAAAAACAGAGTAATCCTACTGTATTATTTAGGACAGAGCTTTTGAGAATTGTTCTTTCTCTGGCTTTTTGTCTGTTCTTTGTGCTGGCTGATTTCTGTAGCATGGATCTTCACTAGTATAATGTGTTTGAGAGCTCCCTGATTCTTTTTACACCACAGTTTCAACCTTGAAGAGCCTCTTAAGTAAACTTGTGCATGTAGCCTTTGCTATGTTTTAGTGCAGAAATAAACAACACTGTTCTAAACCAAAAAACTGAAATAGAATCACAGAATGGCTTACACTGGAAGAAACTTCAAAGGACATCTAGGTCCAAAACTGCTGCCATGGGCAAGGATACCTTCCACTAGATCAGTTTGCTCAAAAGGCCCATCCAGCCTGGCCTTTAACACTTTCAGAGATAAGGCAGACACAGTTTCTGTGGGCAACCTGTGTCTCACCATCCTGACAGTGAAGAATTTTTCCTAATATCTGATCCAAACCTACTCTCGGTTTAAAGCTGTTCCCCCTCGTCCTATCACTACATGCCCTTGTAAAAAGTCCTTCTCCAGCTCTCTTTCAAGCCTCCCTTAGGTATTGGAAGGCTGCTATAAGGTCTTCCCAGAGCCTTCTTTTCTCCAGGCTGAACAACCCCAACTCTCTCAGCCTGCCTTCATGGGAAAATGTAGCAAAGTGTAAGGAAAAGACGTATAATTTGAAACCTGGAAGGAAAAGTAAGGATGTTCCAGAGAGACATAGTAGGCAGTGCCACTGTTTCTAAGTGCATGAAACTACAAACATTAGTCACTAGCAGGGGTAAGGTGTAGCAAGATGCCATGTAGCTACTTTCTTTTCTTCCTCCTACTCCTAAAAGAAACCCCTGGTTTCTGTCAGGTGATGCTCTAATTCGCTCACAGCAGTGGAGTTGAAAACATTGTTTTCTGACCTGAGGATTGCATGCTCTGATTTCCTATCAATTATTTCCTCTGCAGCGTGCCTGTTTCACATTTGTTTTTAACAACGTTCAGTAGGTCTCCTGACTGGAAATTGACCTAGATGAGAGGGTTGGTTCATGTATTAAAATAGCTCTTAATATAAAAAATGGTCTCACTGTACTAAAAATGTTAAAAGATGCTGTCGAATAGCAAACCTTTTGCAGGTTTTCCTATGCCTGACCTTGACAATTCTAACACTTGAGCCCTTTCTGTCTTGCCTGTAGCAATGTGAAAATGTTTATTGTGCCGCAATGAACACTACATTCATTACTGTCCCTCCCACCTCCCCCATCCACTCTCCCCCTTCTTGGGGGGAGTGGGGTGAAAGAGTTTAATGAAAATTGTATTTCTATTAGCAGAATGAGAAATTATCAGACTTAATTGGGAAAAAGAAGAAAAGGCACTTAAATTAGAAGGAAATGGTTACATAAATATTTTAATTAATAACTGATTTGAAAGAACAGAAATAATTGTAATTAGAAAAACTGAAGTAATTTAACCATTTTTTAAATTATTCATCTGTAAACTGTTTTCTAATTAAAACTCAATTTTCTTTTTCATTCTCCTTTAATATTTCATGTAATAGGAAATCATTTTATTTGACGTGCATAAATTTCTTAAAATGTAAAGAAAATTACTAAAAATTACTAAAATTACCAAAAAGTTGAGGTTGGGGCAGATGAAGCAGTAGTGAAGTCTGGTTTTCCCCATACAAAACATACTATTAAGTAAATATTTGTTTGTGGGGGAGAGTTGGGAAGAATGAAACTTGCTTTCCCAACCACAGCAGCATGAAATATAACTCAGTAGTCATTGGTACCTTTTGCCACTGTGTTGCAGTATGACTAATTTGGATGTTATACAAGTCTTACTTATACAGGTAAGACTTTCCAGTTTGTTACAGTAAAAAGTATCTCATAGTAAGCACAATATTTTCTGTTAATAAAAATCATACACTTTAGGTGCAGGCCTACTGCACCCTGTACTGGGGTCTTTCTCATGTGAAAATCCTGTGCTATCATATAGAAAAACACCTTCTCAGGCCCTTTAGCTCCACAGCTAAACTTGTGTGCCTGGCTGCATTATTAACTTTGTTTTAAAACATTTTCTATAACTTTTTTGAGAAACTGTATATGCTACCCAGTACTCAATTTGGTGTATCCTTTTTCGTAGCAGATAGCATTGAAATTGTTCAAATAATTGTTGGAACTGTCATTAATTTGAGAGTAACCAAAGAGTTTACTACCATTTTGGAAAAAGAATTATGTTCTTCACTCTTCTTACTACTTTGGGGTTTTTTTCTAGTGATCAGATTACATGTAGAAGAGGATCTTGTAATGGTTTTGAGGAAAACTTCCTAATGCAGTCATTGAAGTCAGACATCCTTTTCTTTTTAGGTTTCTAACTAAAATTGTATTTCCCTGCACTGTTAGGTAAATTTATAGTAATTTCAAAAGAATGATGAGATGATAATCTCTTTCCACTTAAAAACAGGGCCCAAAACACCGCTAAACTCTAATAACATGAGGCAGAAATGGCAAGAGAAATCTAAGCTTTAACAGATTAGTTTATACCATCAGATAAGTGCAGGGGTTGTTTGTTGCTTTGAGAGACTGTGAATTGATTAACATGAAGTTATTAAAGAGCAAATCTTGTTCTGTAAGTTTTTTTTGCTGCAGACAGTGTGACTGGGGTGATACTACTGTCACAGTGTCCTTGTTTTCAAACAGTGTAGGGTTCTAGCACTTCATTTGCAGTGTGTGCACCAAGGGTGATCGCGGTTTTAGCCAGACACTTAATTATGTAACGAGGTTACCTGCTAATACTGAAGCCTATATTGTGTTCTTTTGCTGCAACTGAATTCTTAAATAGTTGTTTTCCTTTGCAGTAACAACAGGAAGAAAAGCAATGACAATCGTGCTTTCTTTCTTGTTCTTTGCAAAACCATTTACATTACAGTAAGTATTTATAGTTTTAAATGTTTTATTAAATGTTTTATAAGAAATCGTGTCTTGATCACAGAAATATAACAACAGTAATTAATCAGGGCTTAATGCTTGTCACTTCATATCTTCTACAAATGTTGGCAATTCACTGTAAATATTGACGGGCTTGTTGATTCTAATCATACTAGAGAAAATAGTTTCCATTTTTCTAAAAGTGTATTTTGTAAAAAGCTATTTCATATGTTGGCATTTTTTGTTGGATTTTTTTTTAAGAAAAACTTTACATAATTTCTAATGCTTATGATACTTAATAAATTGTTTGAGTACTTTCTCTGTGGAGGAAGATTTGGCTAAAGAAAGGGATTTTCTCCATTACAGTATTGTTTCTGCTTTTATAAGCTCAGATTTGGGTTCTTAGCTAGCCTTTTTAAATAACTGCTAGCTTTTATTATCTTGAGATATTAAGTGACAAGATTTTTGAGCTTGGGTTTATTCCCTTTTTTTAATTTCAAGGAAGAACTTACATTGAAAAATGCAGCTAAGTTTCTGCTTTGATCCTAACTGCTTCTGGTTTGAAATAAAATAATATTCCATTTTATTTCTATATGTATATTCATTTGAGATTTGAGAACGAAGTTTACAGCCAAACGCCCAAGCGGAATTTACTCCAGCTAAAAACCATGAGGCTTAAAATAGTGGAGAGCTGAAACAAAAATGTGCCTACATTGGGAAGTAGGGGTAAAAGGCACTGAGTGAGAACACATTTTTGACCAGTAATAGAGACTATAGCTCTCATAACCATAGGATGGAAAAATGTACTAAAATCCTCAGGATTATTTTATTCATGTGAGAAATAACAGATACTGTTAACTATAAATGCACCTTATTAAGCTCTTCAGCCAGGACAGGAAAAAAGAAGGGTGGAAGGATAGTAATAATAAAGATTCAAGGATATTCACAGCCCACTGATTTGTAGGAGTTTTTTTCTTCAACTCTTTCTAGTATAGGGGCTTTATTTAATCCACATATATTGATATGTAATTGCTACAGATAAGTGCTAATGGTAACTTTTTTCCGTCCTCTCCCTCTCCTTTAGGTACGTGTGGTCAGGCTTACTTGTTGTCCTTGGTATATTTCTTAATGTTTACAGTAAGAATATGGATAAAATCAAACTGCCTTCACTGCATGGTCTTTGGAAAAAAACTGTGGAAGAGAGAAAAACAAGGACGTTGTCACAAACTGTATAGACAGCGGTTTATGCCTTGTCTAGACTTTGACTTCCTATTTTATTGGAACAGTCTTCGACTGATTCACTTTCCAAAGGGAACATTATTAAAACCAAAGGAGCTGAAGGCATATTGTCTCCTTGCAGATTGCTGTAAATGCACACTTTTGGGAGCCCTTTCTTCAGAGCACTTGAATTCATCGTTAAAGGTGTTGTAGGCCATGGTCAGATGGCTTTATCAGGCAATGAAGGACAGCAGCTCCTGGCAAACTGCTGAGAAGCTGCACTCAAGTGGGACACTGTAGAAGACTAGTTTGGGCATTTTAATAATATTGGCCATGTGGCTGATCTGAGATTAGTGGTTCTTTGTTAATTGTCTAGGTGGAGTAATTTAAATGTAATTGTATTAACTTTTAATGGAACCTAATCACCAACTGGTCGACCAAATTGCGATTTTAAAGGTGGAAGGTTTAGAACATGGTATGTTGTCACTCTTTTACATTTTAAATAAAAATGTTGGGTTTTTTTTTAATTTATTGTTTAGATCATCACAGAACTTGGTATTTATTGTAATAATTGAAATTTTTATGGAAATCTTCGTGTCACTCTTTTTGACTATTGCTTGCAAGTAGCAAAACTGAGACGGAGTTTGTTTAGTCAACACCCACACTTTGGTAAGGGGGGAAAGGGCTTTTTGGCCTGAATAGGGTGAGAACACAGAATGAAAAAAAAATGTGATTGAAACAGTGGTACAAGAAACTGTTATTTGCTTATTCTGTGGTGAAATACAAAAATTTTAGTGGCCTATGGCCCTCTGTATCGTAGTGGTGTAAAGAGACATGGAAGTTCTCTTTAAATTAGTATAATCAAATTGAAATACTTCAATTTCAATATTGGAGTAAAAAGTATCAGCATCTGCTAATGTGTTTGGAATATGTATTGTGTTTGTGTGGTCTTCTGATGAAGTGATGAAGTTAAGAGGATTAGGGTACAGATTACAGTTTTCTTTCTTTAATGCCAGGAGGAGACAGTGTACTACCAGTCTGTCTTCTTCATCATGAATTTAGGAAGACTAAGTCCATTTATCTCTCTTATTTTCATATTCAACTTGCTTTAGAATCATTTGCCATCTCTTTCATTTTATATATTTAACAAAGCACTTTAAAAATACTAATCACCTTACAAATCATTGTTCTTATGTGGTCATGGTTTTTTTTGTTGTAGTGTCCCTTTGATGCATCTTGGTGTGTGTTCTTTCATCTTCGACAAAAGGAAATTGGATAATAGAAACATAAAAGTCAGAAAGAACGTACAAAGAATTGAAATATCTCACAGGATTGCCTTCTGTCAAACTACTAGTTGATGACAGTATTCAAAATGTGCAAAATGTTTTTCAGACACTTAGGAAGAATTTCTGTTCCAAGGAGCTTGTAATCAAAGCACAGACACAAAATGTGCCTTAAATTTTGCTTATTGAGTTGGTAGCTAGCATGTGCCATATTAAGTATGTTCTGGAATAGAACACGGAATAACATAGCCATCTTAGCACATGGAATGAATAAGTGAAGAGCTGTGCTAACATCACTGCACTGTCTCCAGCACTCAAGCTACTCCGGTGTGTCGGCAAAGCCTTTCAATGCGTACAAACCCACTGTTGCCAAGTTGGGAGAATTTGTTGCATGTGACAATATTGTTTCTTAAAATCCCAGCTGCTGCATGATTGATTGTGTCCTGGATAAGGTAGAGAGGTACAAATTTGATGAACAGATACACCTTGAAAGAGAAGGATGGCCTGCCGTGACCTTCCATTTTCATGTTACAGCCAAAGTTTTATGGTAAGGTATGATAAAGTGTTACAATTTCAGATTTGGTGTAAGAGTGCATTTGACCAAGTCAAGTGGATTGATACACTTCTTTCTGCATAATATTTATGAACTCTTACATTCCGTTGTATTCTTTTCACTATATGAAGTTACTCTTTCCAGTGAGGGTAAGGTAATTTTACAGTCTCGGTTCTGCCATCTGTAAACTCTGTCTGTTGCTAAACTTTATTGAACTTCAGGAAAACAAACTATGTGAAAGCTACCATACATGCAGAAAGTCAGAGTAAATATAATTCATTTGGCATCTGTTTTATTTAAATAGGTGAGAAGTCACAAAGTTTCTGACCAGAAATCAAACGTTGTATGTAGGTTTCCAAGAAGTTTATATAATCCAGTTTTGTCTCCATTTTCTCTCTCTGGAGAACATAGCATTCACAATAATTCACCTTTTAACTTATTCTCCATTGTATACAAGACTGAGTTAATGAAGCTCACGTTAGGGGAAGTTTTGATTTAGTTTTTTATTAATTTTCTTAACTGTAGAAATGTATGTTTTGTTTTACAGGTGTACTTCAAAAATTATTTTTATACACAAATGAATATTGTAGGTTTACTGTTAAAGCATAAATTTAAGAGTCAGCTCTTTATTTTCATAGGTGTGAGTCTAGTACTTGCAAATCAACAATTTGTGTGATAAAGAAAATGCACACACAAGTGAGAGTAGTTCAAAATTTGCCACCCGTCATGGTCTGTGCAGTTTCATGCTTTCATTAAGAAAACCTTCATTTCAGTGAAATGCTGGTTGTGGGGTTGTTGGGTTTTTTTAATAGGCTTCATAGTGCATGCAAGGAAGAGAACCTTACAAAACTACAAGTGTTCTTATTACAAAATTTTGGTTTAGACTCTTCTGTACTGTATATGAATGTTGGTTTTGTGTCTATGAAATATGAATAAGGGCTTGTCCACAAAATAACTGTGAATTCTTTATTTTTTGTGTAAGAGCACTTATATTGAGGTGTTGTTTAACCCTTCCTGGTCACAATAACTTGAATTTTATACTCATTGACTCTTGGACTCTTTACAGTAGGCATGATGAAACCACAGAAAAATTTCTCTTACCATTCATTTCTCTTACCAGAAGGTTTATTATCTAAATATAATATGAAATAGTTGCTGCTTATTCTTATGCTACACAACTTTCTCCTCTCTACAAAAAATGTACGATGTAAAAATTAGTTATAATGGCATTGAAATTCACAGTAAAATTTAAGTCTGACCAGCGTCTCCACCGATGTCAGTCATCTACCTCTGTGACACCCTCTACTTCTGCCTCCTTTGGAAAACTGAGGGAGCTCTGTTTTCCTAAATTAGCATGCATTTGCAGTTGCTTTCACATTACATTTTTGCATTTATTTAGCACACTTCAGTAACAAAGTAATTGACTGTGCAGTAGATTTCTTTATTATTTCTTCATTCAGTACGTCAGTATCACCAGAACCGCTAATTATTCAGGTACCTGTATGTGAATATAAGTGTGAGAGGACTAATGCCCTGAGCCTGCACCCCTGCCCCTAAACCTACACTGTTTTCTGATACTGCATTAAACTGGTTTTTGTAATCGTTTTACGACCCCTGTGCTTTGAACTTACCAAAAATTTTAAGTTAAACTTAAGCATACATCATTCCTACTTGTCTTCCTTACTTCCTTACTTGTCTTTCTTACTTTAACTCCCTCTTTAGCATGCTGTGTTTGTGCACTATGCTTTGTTTCACGTTTATATTCCTGCATTTAAGGGCTTGCATCATACTATTGCAGGTTGGTCACGTTCCATACTTTCTGTTTCATATCAGTCATAACCATCTGGATGATTCTTTTAAATCCTCTTTTCTCTATGAAAAAAGTCTTTCCTTTCATACATTCTGTTATTTTTGGAAAGGTCTTGATGAGTACACGTATGAGTTAACTCCTTGACCTCATTCCATCTTCCAAGAAAATCTCTCTTCTCCCTTGCTTGCCTTTGAGAACTAAGGGAAGAGGAAATAAATTATTGCAAGTGCTCTTTTTTTCTTTAATAAGTGCCTTCCATACTAACCTGGTGTGTCTTAATTGTTTCTTTTTTTTTCTGCCTCCCATGCTCCCGGGCAGAAACAAGCCCTTGTCTCATGTTTGACTGCTGCTTGTTCAGTCATGGAAACTTTTTGAGTTGTTTACTGTTCTGAAAAGAGGTATAAAATTGCATGTATACTCTGGAGGGCAGGAAATAATAAGTAAACTTCACAAGTTAAGGAAGTAATTAAATGGATTAATACTTTTTTCTGGAGGGATTTTATATATGGTTTAGGTAATAGCTCGGAAAGTGTTAGTGGAAGGTGGTTTTTTTTTTCTTTTACATTTTACCTGCTTAAAAATCTTTATATTAATTTTAATATTTAATATAAAACTCCTGACTGTTCAGGCAGTTTATAGAGATTAATTTCAGTCTTGCCTATAAGGCAGAGAAGTCCTATCTCCATTTCACTGATGTAGAAATGATAACTTGCCCAAAGTTGGCTTAGTAAGTCTGCAGTGAACTAAGGTTAACACCCTCAGTTCTTCTATGCCCCAAGTCCAGTAGAGCTCTTCTGTACCTTAAACAAAGCAGTACCAATGTAAGCTCAGTTTTCTTTCACCCCAGTTTCAGAGATGTTAGATTGTTTCTATTCTTTGTTCTATACTAGCATAATTTAAAGGGAAATACAGACAGCCATAAAATAGATTCCCTGCATTTTGTTTGATGCTTCTTTGCATTGTTATGTTCTTGTTGATTTGTTCTATTTTCTGTGAACACTGCTGTGGAAGCAAATCAGAGAGATTAGCAGTTGTAGGAGAAGCGTAATATCCTTCACTTTAAGGTGTATCTTGCTGCTGGTCAAAAGCTGCTGCCATTGGAGCACTGTGAGGAACTGTCATCACATGAGGAAATGAGCATAATGGTGTCATGCCAGGTCTGTATCTTTTCACCATTCACTTGTGGAAAAGCAAAGACTAATGCAATAAAGAACATTCATGGACAAATACCCAGAATATAATACTGATTTAACACTTTTCTGCATCTGGATTCTGCTGGTTTGCTGGGGTTTTGAGGTTTGATAGCAATGTATTGCTTCTCTACACTTTTGGTTATTTAGATGTTTTCTTTCCTAGATTTCTCGGTTTTGTGCTTCCTTGGTTTTTTTTTTCCCCTTACTTGTATTTTAAGTGTAAAGTTTTACGTTGTAATTTGCATTACACCAGTAGTATTGTGTCCACTTCTGGACTCCCCACCACAAGAGAGGGATGGGGCTATGGGGGAGAGTCCAGCAAAGGGACATGAAGATGATGAACTGGAGCATCTCTCCTATGAGGAAACGCTGAGAGAGCTGGGTCTGTTCATCCTGGAGAAGAAGCGGCTCAGGGGAGTCTCATCAATGTGTATAAACACTGAAGGGAGTGTGCAAAGAAGATGGAACCAGGCTCTTTTCAGTGATGCCTAGTGACAGGACGAAAGCAATGGATACAAACAGAAACACAGGAGCTTTCCTCTGAACATCAGGAACCACTGTTTTACTCTCAGGATGACTGAGCACTGGCAAGAGGTTGGCCAGAGAGGTTTTGGAGTCTCCACCGCTGGATATATTCAAAAACTCTGGGCATGGTCCTGGGCAACTGGCTGTAGGTGGCTTTGCTTTAGCAGGGAAGGTTGTACCATATGGCCTCCAGAGGTGCCTTCCAACCTCAGTCATTCTGTGATCACAAATCTTAATATCTCTATGTATCTTCCACTTTTTCTCCTGTTTACAAGGTGTTAATAAATATACCTAAATCATAAACCAAGCATCTCTGGTGGTGTTTAAAAAGTGGGAGCAAAAAAACACCAGGCTAATTTAGCAGAGATAAGAAAGAGAACAGGTCTTTAACAAAGGCCTTCTGGCGCAAGGAGTAAGAAAGGGTGCATGCCCCTGTCTCCAGGGGTTCCACAATTTATGATCTGCCCCCCTGGTATGCCTCCCTAGAAATTGAGTTGAAAGTCCCAGGACCCCTTTCTTCCTCATCTTCCTCTTCTTCACAGCACGTACTGTCTTTGGAGCTTCTCCAAGATTCCGAGCTTGAAGGTTGCTTTGACTATGATGGTGTCCTGTTGTTCAGGCCTGGGGTGCATACGTTCTTAAACAGAATGTATTTACTGTAGTCCTGCCTTGAAAGTCTTTAGTCTTCAGCCTAAACAAACCTAAAGAATTTAGAAAATTCTATATGAAAGGGGGAATAGAGTTTGGTAAGTGTTAACTACTACTCTAAAGTGTGAGAGACTGTACAGCTCCATTAAAATCTACAGAAAGCTAAAAATATTAAGACATCACTGGGTTGGCTACAGTAACTCTGCTGAAGCTGGCAAAGCCATGCTGACACCACCTCATAGTGTGATTCTGGCTGAACTATGACTATCAGAGCACATTCCCTTGGAGAGACACCTTCATTTGGTAACTGCTGCTCAATGCAAGGCAAAAGTACGTGAACTTCTAAGAGCAAATGTAAGGAACTTGTAGATGAAATTGATAATGTCAATACAGAACTATTTGAAGGTATTCATGAAGGAGTTCAAAGTTGCTTTTTATTTTCCACATTTAGATCTTGCAGTGCTGCTTGGTCTTTTAGTGCACCATCTGCAGGTATCTGCTAGAAGTGTTGCTGCACTGCTTTCTGCCTGTTCGTGGTCAGCATTTGGACAACTGTGGTAGATGCCTTCCTACTTGTTCAGAACCCCAGTATAAATTACAGTTCTGTAGTAAGAACCATTAATATGAGCATATCTATGCAAAAACCTCTTACAATGGAAAACTGAAGCAAAGTTGCTGTGTCAGGTTGAACATTTGAATCCCAACAGTGCTGGAACTCATGTATGCACACACGCACACAAAATAAATACCACTGTTATCCATGAATAACAGCCTGCGTCATGGTAACCTGAGGTTTACCTGTAACTGCAGGGGAAGTTCATTAAATAGATCTGTTTTGAACACAAAATGTAAGTTTGGCTTCTGCTGGAAACTCCTGAAATAGACTTGGTGATGACATGATACCCAGTCAGACATGGGAGAGGGCTGCATTACAACAGGCTTTGGACATGCACTGTCTGGTTGATTCCATGCTGACAGTATGTCTACTTTGCTCTGTGTTAATAGAGCAAGTCTCTCTGTCCTCAGCTTGTTATTGAATTTTCTAGGTAGCACTAGCACTAAGCTGGATTTACCAAGCCAAGCCTTCCACGTGTTTTAAGAACAGCATCTGTGTTTAAGTTCCTGTGCAATCTACATCTTGAGGAAACACAGACATCCCGGAAGTTCCTAGTATTCATAAGAAAACAGAAGGTGTATTTTTGATCTAGTTGGAAGAGAGTGTTCTCCCTATGAAGGACAAACACAGTGCTGTTACGTGAGAAAGGTTCTAGCTTCAGTTACAGCCTATGAAACAATTGGTGAGTGGATCAGTAGGCCACTAGGATCATCTTTGGGAATTTAGACACATTTATAGGTTCCATTTACTGCTACCATTTGTAGAATAATAAATCTTTCCTGATACGCTACAGTTCCTGTTTTTTCATTTTTGCCTCATTCTCAGTTCCTGAACTCTTTTAGGTTTCCATAGCACTGCAGTGACTACTGGTGCTAACATAAATATGGATATAATCAAACCTCTGAAAAGTCCTTGTCCACAGCAGGGGAACAGGAATGATGCAGCAGTGGCATCTCAGTGATGAAGCATTGTGAAAGCTCCACAGCCCCATTTCACACATAATGCGGTGTTGCTTACTGCCCTCTACAGAGGTTCTTACTCCTAGTGTGCTCCTCTGTGACTTCAAAAACTCTAAGCCCTTGTGGCAGCTCCATTATGTGAGACCTATCATAGTCTTTTGCAGGACTATGCATACCAGGTAAAGAGCACTCTGCATAGAAAATTAAGGGTGCCACAGGCTACACTTAGTAAGTGGGTTACTTTATAGGCTGTTTATAGAAAATATAGGCACTCAAATTTGTAGGTAGGTGAATTATTCAAACCCATCTGAGCCTTTTCTTACAAATTGGTAAAGGTATAGCAATTTATTTTGAACTTGATGGATGTTTCATGTTGAGATAGACATTGCAGCCACAGGATTTGGACAATGGTGGACATGGAGTACCACATCCAGCTCAGGATGCTCCCGGCACAGGAAGGACATGGACTTGCTGGAGCAAGTCCAGACGAGGGCCACAAAGAGGATCAGAGGGTTGGAGCACCTCTCCTATATGGGAAAGCTGAGTGAGTTGGAATTGTTGAGCCTGGAGAAGAGAAGGCTCCTGATTACAGCCAGGTACAGTCAGTACCTAAAGAGTCCACAGAAAACGGGGAAAAACTGTTTACTGCAGACTGTTGCGGTAGGAAAAGGGGTAGTGGTTTCAAAGTAAAAGAGGGTAGATTTAGATTAGCTATAAGGAATAAATTTTTTACAGTGAGAGTGGCAAAACACTGGAACAGGTTGCTCAGTGAGGTGGTAGATGCCCCATCTCTAGAAACTTTCAAGGTCATGTTTGACTGGGGTCTGAGCAATCTGATCTAATTGAAGATGTTCCTGCTCATTGGAGGGGGTGTTGAAGTAGGTGACCTTTAAAGATCCCTTCTAAACCAAACTATTCTATGATTCTATGCCCTCAAAGAGGATTTGAGGCCCCTGGAAGGCTTTAATGCATAAAGAGGAGTTCATATAGGTTTCAGGCTGTGACAAGCAGAATTTAAGCTCCTTAGGCTTTAACATGTCTTTAATCTTTTGTTGATGTAGCCTAAAGTTAGGATTATTTATTTTATGTACTATCCAAATTTTGGTACTGGAAAATCATTTTAGTGAGATATACACTAAAAATTGCCCTTAATAAGCCACTCAAGTTAACAGCTGATAGTATTGTATACCTAGTTTACAGTATCCTGTGTAGTGCAGCTAATATACAAATCTGAGTGTGAATGCTTGGCCTCTTCAAATGAAGACTGTGTCCTTGCTGTGAGGAAATATATAAAAGAAAACAAATTCTGTGTAACTATGTAGATAAGAACTGATTTAAAAGCAGCTCATCCTTACTATGAGGCACACCTGATTTCCCTGGACTCCTTATCCTTAATAAATAAGTCATGCCTGTCTCTGCAAGCTTGGTTTGCAGACTTCATCTTTCCTGGGATTAAAGCAGCCTGAGATTAAGCAATCATGCTTGCTTGCGTCCTTGCCAGGGATGAGACCAGTCATTGCCTAAAGCTTTCGGATCCCTAGGCACATAGGTAAAGGCTGTTTGAATAGACCATCTTAGACTTGGTAAATTTTGCATTACAACACAGCTTGAATATAATCTATTCTTTCACAGATTTTCTTTTTTTTTCCATGAAGCTGAAGCGTAGATTGTGTACAAATGATACATGGTTTGACTTCTAAATAGAAATGTTAAGAGAGCTAGCTTTCTTCCTGCTGAGAGCTAAATTTGTATGGAGAACAGGTGTAGCTGTGTATCAGGAAGGTACAATGTGGTATGATTCACCAGATTTTATTTCTGTACTGTGCACTGTGGTAGGATAAGGAAAGAAATGAAAACCAAGATGTGTTTGAGAGCAATAGCCTTAGTTCTTGGCTGTCGTAATTTTTCATTACATAATGTTGGATGCAACAGTTAAAAAGTGAGTTTCAATAATCAGACTAAGGCCTGGGTCAGGGATTTTTCAAAGGAACTGAAGACAACTGAAATACCGTTGAGCCTTAACTACTATTCTGAAAATACCAAATTCAATCACCACAGAAGAGCGCTAGACTGCCCCTCTCTGTGCAAAGCTTCTCTTCTGTGGAGATCCACTGTGAAAACAGAATAATCTTAATGTACATGTTGGTTGATGGGCAAAGACATCTCTTTAGGTATGCTGAGACTTTGTGGCTGGAAGGATGGCTCCTGTCAGTCATCTTTATTGCAGGTCCTTTGAATCTGAGAATATCTGTGCCAAATTGAAAATGAGTGAGCCATGTTTGGTAGGTATGCAGGTGACTGAAGGGAACTGCATATGATTCATTTCAGTGTTCTGTCTCTTCAATCTGCTAGATTTATTCTTCTGGACCTGTGGTTGTTGGATCAGTTTAACTGTTCTCTTTCTGCTAGTAACTTACAGTGTTAAAATGTGGGGTTTTTTGAAAGTGTAGATACTTCTTTTTTGCACAGTTTGGGAAGTTTAGGTTGACTTTTTTAATTTATTTTATTTTTCCTAATTAAAATTCTGTGGTGCAAGGGATTCTTCATAAGTAATTTTCGGTGTTAAGCTTTTATCTTCTCTGTTTCATTTATTTATTGAGACTCACAGTAAGAACTGGCTGCATTTCTTCTCCATGTTCATTTCTATTATTGTAATCTCTCTTCACTAGAATTGGTAACATGCATTATTTTCTCAGTATCATGTAATAAATAATGGTACATGTCTGAAGCTCATCACAACAGCAAATAAGATGGTGTGTAATGCATCATCCTCTCCAAATTGCCACAGCAGGGAGGCCTGGCAGTACATCCATTACCTCTGTTATTTCTCACAAAAAGCTTAATTTTTCTGCCCATCGATGTTGTAAGGCAGCAACAGAAAAAGACCTGAGGTAGCTACTCAGGGATGTGAGCCTTTGGGAGAATGTTGCTCCTTTTAGTCAGAGGAGCAACCCACACTGGATTACTTATGGCTTTATCGTCATATTTGCTCCTCTACCCTCACCCTTTTCATTTCTTCATAACTGGAGAATACAGATTAAAACCTGGAATCCTAGTTACTAGTTTTATACTGAGCAAGATTTTTTAAAATCATTTTATATTGCTTTCACTGTGACAACTGGAAGTGCTGGAATAGGAGACCTTTACCCAATGATCTAGTTACCAGACCATTCATCTTGGCTCCTGGAATACCTTTCTTCTTTTTTCCTTGAGAAGGCTGTAATGATACTAATTCATAGAGTAGGTTCAAATATGAGGATGAAAACATGGAGGGACACTATCCCACCACATTGTGCAACAGAATTTACTTGGGCATTTTTGTAGCTAGGAGAGAAGTGAAATAAAAGATTTAGGTCTTCTATGTAGGTTTTCTATAAATGGTGCATTGTATCTTACCAATTTTACGGGATGAAATATAATCATGACAAATTATTCTGTTGAATTTTATTCTTTATATTTCACTAGCATTATAGTTGGAACATCAATACCTAGGAGTCTGTTCCTTACACTTCTGTTACTCCTCCGAAGTCAGACTGAGATGCCAGTTTCACAGGAGTTCAAGAGTGCATTCTTGACGTGGAGAAATATTGGGGTTTGGTTTACTTATTGTTTTGAAGTCTTGCTATTCTAGAACTCCTCTAAACATGCAAGTAAATAGGGTAAAACTGTCAAAATACTTCATTGTTTTTCTTTGATTTTCTCTAGACTTTTTTTGGAGTAGGGATATGTATGTGTGTAGGGATTTTTTTTTTTAATTGTTAATGGTGTCTTCATTAGGAATATTGAGTGCTAGTACTTTAGTAGAGTTTCTTAACTGGCATTAATGTAACAGATTTTTAATAGTTTATCTTAGGGAAGGTCTTGAGAAATTAAAATTAAGTCATATTTTGATACTGTAATGTACAGAATATAAATGTTGTGGGTATGTAACTATCCCCAATCAGAACAGTACAGTTTGTCACTCTACCCACCTACCAACCCCCACATCCCAAAGACCCCACACCTTTTATCTGCCTTGCATCCAAGCATGCAAAGGATAAAACACTGAAGGAAAAGTGTATAGAATAATTTTAAAAGTGCTTAATTTGAAGAGCTAAAATGCTTGTCTGTCATTGAATAGCTTCAGCTTCATGTCTCTGCAGGGCTGAGATGAGGCTGGGGGCTTAAGTTTTGTTCTGTGTGGTCTCATAAATGTAACTTTAATCGAATCTTCTGGAGTTACAGTACTTGATTTAGGGAGATTATTTGAACCACCTATCGCTGTTTGTATTGAGGTAACACATAACCAGCTCTGCCTTGCTGATTCCCAATCAGTCACATGTGAAAAATGACAAAACATTTCTTCCCCCATTTCAGAGAAAAAGAAAGGAGGATGGCTGACACAGAGTTGCTGGGCAGGGTGACTGTAATGCAGGCCTGATGGATCCCAGCCTGTTGCCTTCTGCCTCTGTATGTCGCTTCCTTTGTTTTACAGGTTGCATTTATAGTCGGTGGCTTTATGTGGCTGTTTTAGGAAACAGTATTACATGACTTTATTCCCATCAGCTGACAGAGATATAAGAATTTCATTAGCTTGATAACTGCTCTCATTCTGGCTGAGATAACATGAAAAAATGTAGTTTGAAAATACCTTCCAGGGCTGTTGTGGTGGCCCAGATAGGGCTATGTCAGAGACCCCAATTCATTTCACAACCTTTCAGTCCTCTGGATGCCACGTTTACTAACTAGGCTCCCACAGGTGTCTCCACAGCAGGAAGAAGGGCAGATGAGCAAGGAGCTTAGTCAGTACTTCAGCAAGTGTTTGGATATTTGCTGGAGATTCATCAAGAAATGCTTCTGATCCAGTAACTTCCTAAGGCTACCTTAATTAGCACATAGGCTTGCAACCATCCTGCTGCCAGGATGCTCTCTCACAGCAGCAAGACAGAAGTAGGTCCCTTTCCCACCTTCCTACAAAGGGACCTGTGAGTCTCTTGGGCAATGGGATCCCAAAGCAAAGAACTACCATCATCATCTATGAGTTATGGATTAAAATGTTCACGTACTCAACTTTATTTAGGGGAAATAATATTAAAATCTTGAAAACCTGAGTATTCACCAAGTAAAATTGACCCCTTCATCCCATTTTGCAGACAGAGAACACAATTATATCATGCAACTTCTGTATCCACTCAAAATGCCTTGACTACCATCAAGCACCCAACTCTTCCTGGGTAAACAACAGACTACAAATGCACTACAAAAATTTGAAAAGAGCATTGAATTACAAATATGTTTGAGAAAATTGTACTGCATTGGTTGACAATTCATTAAAAAAAAGGATTTGAAATTGATCAAATGAATTGTTTGTTACTAATTATTTGCCTAGTGCTAGCTGTGATGTGAGACCTTGAGGGTGGAAATAAATTATCTTAATGAGGGATTAGGTTAAGGCATGTTATAAATTCTCATTTCAAGAGCTAACCCTACCACTAATATATTTGCCTATAACTGTGAATCTTCTTTAATAGCTGCCTGTCTTTTTTGCACTACATAAAATATTCGTTTGTTTTTAAGTCCATGTTCTGAAAAGGAGGTATTGGCCTCCAAGAGTTTATCTTCATTAGAAACAACACAGAAGTATCTGTGAGGAAAGAAAAGTAAGTTGTATTTCATTATGGAGAAAGAAGTGTTCACATCCCAAGGATGAAGTACCAGATATCTTTTACCATGAGTTGAACACATCCCTGCCTTTGAAAATCTTGTTTGTACTGTGCATATGGCCTTAGAGATACAGTCTTCTTAGTGAATTGAGGATAGAGAAATGGGGATAAACTGCTTATACAACTTAGAAGGCAAAAGAGGAACAAGAACACCTATATTACTTTGTTTGTAACAGTCAAGAGTTGCCTCTTATGATCCAAACACTGTACAAGGTCATCATGATTTGCCCCAGACAATCCAAGGAACAAGGATTTTAAATCTGAGCTTTCTCCATTAAGTTTGTGTGGCCACATTATTATCATATTTAATTAATATAACTGCTATTAATAATTCATAGTCAATTCTGAGACAGGTAAATCATAGGTCGATTGAGATGGGGACCTTTTCTCTTTGTGTATTTGTGCAATGTTTTATGTGTCTAGATACTACTGCAATAGAGAAGCCATGTAATAATAAAGCATTGTGTTTCTCTCTCCCTGCCCCTTTCCCATTTTCCTTAGTTGTGCTTTTAGTGCTGTTAAAAGAAAGGGCATGTTAATAATGTCTGCATTTCTATGGGCAGGTCAGCATCCCCAGTTATTGAGCCATTGCATGTGGCAATCAACACACACGCACGCACGCACACACCTCCCTGTGCCTTGCCTTGTGGGCATCAGTCCTATGAGTGCTCTTTCCCTTAGATACTGCTTAGCCTAAAGGCCACCAATAGTGCCTATTTTTTTAAGTTGAGGGTGGAGAACTAGGTGGGTGTGTTAGACTGTCTTGCCTCTCTGTGAACTTATTTTGTTTCATAATTCATTTGATTGAATTTCCTCTGTACTTTTAAGGCATGATATAATGCCTCAGTTTGCCAAGAGCTTTAGAGCACTTATAAAAATTATACTTTACTTGCTTTCTTTTTGATTAGTCAAACACACACTGCTGGTTTTTGCTATGTACCTGTCTCCTCCTTTCTGCAGCAGTTGGTGTATAACCGGTTCAGCTCTGGGAATGCACAAGAGATGATATGTGACCCATAAATATTGTCAGAGTTCTTTGGGGATGCTGTTCTTCTCATTGGAAAAAGTGTTGGGCCCTCTGTTCTTCCAGAGAGACTTGTTTTCAAGCACTGCCAAGACCCTTGCTATTGAAATTCAGAACAGTAGCAAAGTTCCCAACATTCGTTATCCTATTCAGTATCAATGCAGAGGCAGCACTTGTGTGTTTGGTTTGTGCAGGAAAGATTCATCACATTCTTGGGTCAGCTACCTTGTCAGCTCCACAAACACACACACAGAGGGAAGAAAAAATGAGCTTCATATGCCTCATTCATGTCAGAACTCAACAACTTTAAGAGTGCAAATATTCTGCAGTCACTCATGAAAAGAAATTTTTAATAATAAATATCTAACAATTAATGGGCTGGTAGCTGCAGTTGTCTTCGGGGCATAATATCTAATTTCCTTGCAATGTTTCATATCCTTACTTTTCATGCTGCAACAGTCTATCATTAAAACCAAATGCAGGTTTCTATCACTTTTATTTATTTTTCAAATCAACTTATAAATCAGTGCCAGGCCTTGTTACAGATGAGTTCCAATAAATTATCGGCTGTGGACAAATTCTGAATGTTAAACATTCTCTGTTTTGTCCTTTTTTTTTTTTTTTTCCCCCAGCATTTACTATGCTTCTAAGTCACCCTCTGAGAATGGAGTTCATGACACATAGGGGAGTTTTGGAGATTTTTCCCAATTTAAACAAGATGGGAACCTGGCTACTTACTTACATGCTTTTTAAATAATGTAAAAAGGTATTCACGCAACCTGCAATAAAATTTGCATCTCTGGACTTCAGTAAGATAGACATCATCCCTTTCACTTCTAGATGACAGGTAATTCCCAGAGACACTTGTAACCTTAATCTGACTCACATTAATTCTTTTACCAAAATGCTCTGTCATTGCCCTTTGGAAAAAGGTCATGAGTGCTTTTGTGAGCTGATGCTGACTTTTTCTTAGCTGATTTGTCATATCTAAATTGGGTTGTTGCCATTAGAAGTATATTGCTGATTTTGGTACAACTCTCTCAGTTAAGTAAATTTTATTTCTAGCTTTACCACTAGGCTGCAATACATCAAATGGCCTAAAGCGACTTAGCCTTGCATGGCTGATGGGGAGCTCTGAATATTGTAATTAGCAACATAAACTTTAAAAATATTCTGGGTTCAATTAGCTACAGCTGGGGTGCAACTATGAGTGAATTAGCTGTGGTCCTTAGTCTGAATGAACTCTGAATCACATGACCATGTATGGAAGTAAAGATGCCCCCAAAAAACATTCATTTACAGAAAGCTCTCTCCAAAATATTGTGTTGTCTCCCAGTTTTCCTTTTTTAGTCTCCTCCATACTGTTTGCTATTTTTTTTCTTTTTTTTTTCACTTTTATGATTCTTTTCTCTTCCACATCTCTTGGGTTTTCATAACTTTTCCTCTATTGT
Organism: Myiozetetes cayanensis; assembly: GCF_022539395.1. NCBI lineage: Eukaryota > Metazoa > Chordata > Aves > Passeriformes > Tyrannidae > Myiozetetes > Myiozetetes cayanensis. Next base: position 85,773,606 of record NW_026086604.1, on the reverse strand, counting down.
TAGACATCATGCATTTAAATCCACACAGGCAGAGTATGCCTTGTTTGATTTTACCTCCTTCAATTGAAGTAAATTTCAACCCATTCCTTGAACTATAAAGGGAATAAAGTGGAAATTACTCACGTTTTTTTGGTTTGGTTTGGCTTGGTTTGGTTTGGTTTGGTTTGGTTTGATAGAACACCTTGTTATTAGACTCTACTGTTAATTTATCAAGTGATATTTCTAGTTATTGTCTGACATTTACGTTACTGGATAAAATAAATAATTTTATGTATTGTTGAGTGACAGACAACATTAATCCTTATCATAAAATAAGAAATTCTTGATGAAAAACAGGAAGAATTTCTACACAGCATGGCTAAACCATGGCTTGGATTAAAGCCAGAAGTGCAGAATATGCAGGAGTTTTAGACACTTACTTTCCATCTGAATTTAAAAAAAAAAAAATCTTGTAATTATATAATGCCAACTTCTGGCTTCATCTGAATGCAGCAAGAAAATCCTTGGTGTGTTTGAGGTCTCTTCTGATTCCTGCCTAATGAATAATTTTTATTCTTTTTATGCATCTCTTCCCAGGTACATGCCATTATTTCCGTAAAGCAATTACTTTTTCCCCCCTAAATTCTTCATTTAAATACATGTTCTTGTAATTGGCCAGATGAACCTCACTTATTCCTCTGGCAAAGTAATTATATGTATGATTTGTTGTTTCTCCTCGTCCCTCAGATTCGGTGCTCTTCAGGACAAAGACACCATTGTTTCATGGTCTGCTCTATATCCACTGTGAGCACAACAGCAAATGCACAAATGAACACAAGGAGAATTGAAGAGTTGCAAAACCTGCAAACCTGGGGAGAGAGCAAAACTGCAAGTTGAATTTTGCTGACCTGCCCTACTAAATTTAATTCAGCCCATTTACACTGTTTGTGAGATAAAAAAAACTACCTAGAACAAGTACTGAGCTGGGGATGTGCAATTCACAGCTTTCCTGAGGAGGCATGTTTTTAAATATGGACCCAGTGAGGAAAAGCAATTGATTTTTGCATCCTTCCCTTTAATTCTGTCTAGATGACAAGGAAATTGGGGTATGAAGCAGAGACAACCTTTTTCATTCTTCACAGTGAGTCTTTTGAATTTATTTCAAAAGTATTTAATATGGCTGCTAGGAGTGCACTTATATATTCATTTAATACCTGTAGTGGATAAGCTATAGGAGAGGTGTTTCTAACCACGCACAATGGGGAGGAGCCTGTGCTTACAGAAGGATTTGTGTTCCTGGGTTGATGTGAGGAAAACTTCCCAGTGTTTCCACAGACCTTTGCCACTCCTGTATTCAGGTGATGCCTCTGAAGCTGCATGGGATTATGAGCTCCTCTCATCCATCCATCTCTCTGTCAGCAGTATGCCTTTGCCACATAACCTGGCCCTATGAGATTATTCTATTATTTTAACAGAGATATGTTGTGTTGCAGCTTAACCACAACAAAACCAAACAGATGAACTGTGCATTCAAAAAACATCCAGTTTCCTTTACCCGTGGTACTGAACTGCCAAGAGTTTGATTCCCAGACGCTTTCAGCCAGATATCTAAACTCATACTGAGATGCCTAAATTTAAGCTGAGGTTTAGCTGTGTATGCTCAGTGCCACTGAAAAGAAAGGCACTTCTATGGATGTGTTTATACAGAAGCTGATTTTGGGAACCCAGACATAAAATTAATAACTGATATGGATATTTTATTGCTGAGAAATTTCTTTCTCAGTCTTCTAAACCCACTATGTTCCTTGCACTGTATAGAGCAAAGTTGCCTTATATAGACTGTCTTCAGGAAAATATGAATTGGGACTCTCGCTGCTATCCACAGCTCTCCCATTCACTTCCCTTGGAGTCTATGGTGAATCTCACTATTTCCCAACCTACACTCTCTCAGTTCCCACAACAGATTGCTGGGGATGCAATGTCCTAGAATTGCTGTGAGGCTTTCAGGATGCTTGGAGTTGGTTGAATGAAAGGTGCTATAGAAGAGGAAAGGCACTGGTATTGTTGTTTCACAGGATCCCTCTGCATTGTTCTCAGGAGCAGGCAGTGCCTGGTGGAAGATTGCCTTCCAATCTTTCTAGACACAAGCTCTATTAACATACAGACGAACAGGTCACACTATTCTTGGAGCAGAACTCTTTAGCATGTTAATGACAGCTTCACACTGGTGGCCCCTTAGTGCTCTGGAGAAATACAGGTTTTGCTTAGCGCTTAATAAAAAAAGGCCATCATAAAATATGTCACTTGGGGCTGATTAATACTGTCGCAAGAGATAAAATGAAAGAGGAAAATGACATAGATTTATCTTTTTGTGGGTGCCAAGTGTGGCTTCCATGAGTACAGCAATCTCACTGTTAATGTAGCATTTATTCACAGCTACTTGGCATAGGCATGTATGAGGCAAAATTTTCAAGTGAAGGCTCACAGAAAGGGCTCAGCTCCTGTTTCTGTGCATCTGAAATGATCACCTTAACCTGTGACATTGAAGAGAGGCCAAAGTCAATACGGACTAATGTGGTGTTGGATGGTAGAAGCCATTGGATGGATCCACAATCATCATATCCTGCCCTAAGGCCATCAGAGGACTGTTATGATTGATGTGATCCAACTTGTATCATGGCTCTGGATACTTAGTTTGGTCCTTCTGTGCAAGAGGAGCATTTCTGAACATCTGGCTCCACACATAAAGAGATGAGCTATCTTTACAGTTACGGTCACAGTGACATGCAGTACTTCCCAGCTTTGGTTATATTTTAGATGTGAAAAGGCACAGGAAAAACTCCTGCTCCTTATTTCTTTCAAAGCATAATTTAAGGAATACTTATGAGGGATTCTACACATCACTTACATGAGTTATGGATGAGAGGAAAAAAAAATTGCTCAGAGGACTTTATCCACAGCCTAAAGAAGGAAGTAGAAACCATTCTCCGTGTTTTTCTTGGGCTTTGGACCAAACCAATATCAGTTAGAAAAAGATATTTTATTTAAAAAAAAAAAAATTGTTCGATAGAAAGATATGTATTCGTGCCTTTAAAAGCAGTCTTCTTTTTATACGTACTATATCAATTTTCCTCCGTCACTTTTAGTTTAGAAGCCAACAGCTGCAACAGGGCACAGGAGTGCACAGGAGCATTACCCATAATCAGAGCTGGTTGCTTGTTACATCGTCCGTTGTAGCAAAGGTGAGTTGTTCCAAGAGGGGAAAACACTTTAGGGCTTACATCAGCCAAGCACAGAGATCAAGCAGAGCTCTGCACCAGCCAGAGGCTGTCCACATGCTGCTCCAACCAGAAATGCTCTGTACACACACTGAAAATCGTGGCAGGGATTTGAAGAGGTCCTGCTGACACTGATGTTGCCATTTTAAATTCAAACAATTAATATTATAAAGAGGCAAAAACATTACTATAGTAGGTATACTGCTGTTGCCCTCATGGAGCTGCACATTACAACAAATGCTGGTGCTAAGTAGTTTTCTGAGTCTAATAAAGGTTAGATCATATCTTTAGGATTTCATGCATTTCTTTTTTTCTGATTTTTTTAAAATTTATTAGCTATAGTAAGGGAGTTTATCGAGAAGTGAACGACAAAATGAAGCTGAAAAACAGTATAATTGCTACTTTAATTACGAAGATTTCAGCTTCAAAATTCCAGCAGCAAACCAAAGTTACAATATTTACAAGGAAAAGAGCAAAACAGAGATACTTCTTCACAGGCTTTTAATTAGAATCCTAATGAAATCACCTTGTAAAGGTGTGAGTGCCTGAAGCATGAACGTGATGGCAAAGGAGGTGACTTTGTGCATTAGCATTCAGAAAGAGTACAGCCCTGTGACATGGTTTAGGCAGCGTCCACTCAAAGCTTCTCAACTCTGGGGAAAATGAATTTTACAACCCTAATAGTAGAAAGCTGAGCTTTCCAACGTATCTTCCTAGGCTTCCACAGCAGCCGGTGGGAAGAGAGGGATTGCTCCAATAGCGGTGGCTATGTGTAAGGAAACCAGAGCACCAAGTAGAGGTGCACAGCTGACTTCCACCCAGAACTGAATTAAAACCTGACACAGAGCACAGCCTGTACCCAGCTCAGTACACAGGGTAGCCCTCCTGGGCTCAACTTCAATGACCTAGACCCTGGTCAGGCTTCTCCTCCAAATTACCTTCATGTCACTTTCCATCCATCAAAGAGGAAGAAGGCTCTGAACACAAAATAGTTAATTTGTGTGGTTTGGGTACTCCTGCAAGTGTATTAGAGGGATAGTAGTCACCATGTTACATTTCCTAAGGACAGGTAAGTCTAGGGTATTGCCATATTCTTAGTCAATTGCAACTTTGGAAATGGCAGAAAAAGAGTAAGAGGTGGGTTTTTTTCCCCCACACTCATTTTATACAGGAGGAAATATCCTGACTCCTATCAAATTACTCTTTATTTCCTAAACTGTGAATGTACTAGTAAGAGTAGTAAACCAGCATCAGCCTAATTTATTAATGTTTGAAAAGTTTGTCCTGGAATAAGAAATATTTGTGTCACATCAGATTCTGCTTCTGAGGGAATAGTGGTATTTTGGTCAGCATTCTTGGTTTTTTTGCATCAGCAACAAGAAGTCATTTTTCAAAGGTGCTGCCTGCCTAACAGGTTTCATAGGATTCAGCAGAACTGCTTCAAATGAACATTTTTGAATGCTAGAGAGCTGTTCAAAAGCATTAAATAAGGCTATGCCTGAAATCTCCCTTTTTATCTGATTTTAGGTCTCTTCTACTGCACTGCTTCATCACAGAAGTTTTTCATTCCTATTACACAGAGAGCAAAGAAGGAGGAAGAAACTAAGTTATCAACAAATATCAACCAAACTGAAGATGGACATCATCTCGCTCCTTAATCAAACAGAATCAAAGTTGATTCAACAGTGTCAGTAAATCCCATTTATTGGTCTCTCCCCAAAGAACTTTTACATGTAGAGAGATCCATTTATAATTTACCACTTTGAAATATAACTCACTACAACCAAATGTGTTCAACAAGCCACAGGGGTAGCAATAGTTTCTAAGAAAACTTATGTTTTAACAAGATGACTAAAAGAGTTCAAGGCTGCCAAGGTGAATTAGAATAGTTCACTGAAAGATCACTTTATCCTCTGGTCTCTAGTGAAAGGTCCCTATCAAGCTTTACATTGGCAGGGAAATCCAAGACTTGACACTACCCAGATATATACTACATTGCTAGACTAACAAAATGAAGTCTTAAGCAGGGCAAGATTTTTCTTTCACAGGAAGGATTAAATTCACCTGCAGAAGAAAGCACCAGTTTCCATGTGAACATTTCAAGTCCTGTTTCTCATCCCTCATATTTTCTTTCCTTTGCAAAATTCTGTTCCCTTGGGTTTTTAAAACACAACTTTCAACCAAAGATGCAGATATTTTTAGCTTGCATCGTGAACAAGCCAGTATATGGTATTTAATACCATCAGTTGCATTGTGCCTATCCCTACTCTCGCTGAACTCAGTAGAAGCTGGGGGGAGCAGAGTACTGAGTTGTTTGGCATTAGCAAGGATTGTAAAAACTTTTAGGAATTAAGGGGAGCGCAAGAGGTCATGCTTATGTAAGATCTTATCCCAGTGTGAAAAGTAGCAGAACAGAAGCAAAGAAAGAATGTTTATCTAAATTACCAAGTGATATTTTGTGGCAAATTTTACTCAAGAGATCATTCTCCATCATTCTGGTCTTTAGAAATAGAATAGAATGGAATAGAATAGAATAGAATAGAATAGAATAGAATAGAATAGAATAGAATAGAATAGAATAGAATAGAATAGAATACTTTCATTTGGAAAGGACCCACAACAATCTTGAATTCCAACTGCCTGCTGTAATAACACTGCACTCTTCTCTCTCTGCATATACATGTAGGTCATTTATATGGTGTCTGCATTCTCTAAATAAGCAAAAAGATGTACAAAATTTGAGAGTATAGAATTAAATTATAGATTTAAAAATACTAACTTTCAGACAGAGATGGATTATCAGTTAGATCAGCTAAGAAAGCTTTTGATGTAGTAATACCGATCTACTCATTGGCAAATATTCTTAAGCATAAAACTTACAGCCTTTCTTTCATTTAAATAAATCCAATTGTGCACAGCTTCAGGGCATTTATTCATAAGTATTCTAGAAAATCTTTCTGAGATTCAGTAAAGAAAACTCAAAATCTTGTTTATCAGAATAAAGTAGCATGTGTCTGGTTAGAGTATTTTGGATGTTCTGCAATAAACATGATGCTGTATGTAGGGAAAAAAATACCCCATTTTTGCTTGTTGGGATAGATCCAAAACACACCAGTGCAAGATGTCTGTTAACTTCATCGAGGTCTGGGTGAAGCTTTCAGTCTAGGAAAAGGATGCTGCTGTGCACTGCAACAGTAGCAGTAACCCTAGCAGTTATCTTCCCCCCCAAACATACCCAAAAAGCAATTTAACGCACCAGCAGCAGTTGCCTATTAATCGGGCTAGAAAAAAGGTAGCCTGGGAGGGTGGGTTTAAAAAGAGGAATGTGGAACTATTATGTATTGCTTGCAAAGTAAACAAGCAACATCAGTAGAGTCATTTCCTAATTACGAGCTGTTTCATAAACTGTAAATGCTAACATGGGAGAGGTAAATCATAGCAATTTAATTAATAAAACACTTTAGACAATTAAATCCATATGTGCATGTCCTGGGGCACAACATCAATAATAGAAGCTTGCAGGCATATTTTGGAAATTTTATGCAATCATTTGCAGATCTTGTAGTCAATAATTGGTACAAACTGTTTTAACTCTTCCTTGCCTGGTCTGAAAAATGGAAAGAAATTGCTGGTTTCTATTACTATTATTGATTTCATTACTGTTATTATGTTGCCCGTTTTTCCAGTCTCTGTGTATACTTTACAATTATTTCTCTGCAGGCTACAAAATGAATCTGATTTCCTTCTTACATACATGTGACCTCTCTACACAGTGTAATGAATTAACTTCATCCTAAGAAGTAATAGATTTGTTTTTGTGGTCCACAGAGCTAGACTAAAATTTGCACATACACTACAACTTTGGGCTCTGAAGTCTGAATACAATTTCTGAACAATGTCATGTGAGCTCTGGAGCTCAAGGATCTATCCATGAGCAAAAATATCTTTAAAGGTTTTGGAGACTCTAAGAACAGAGCTGAATGGTGACTTTGACAACAAATGGATGTGCAGAGAGGCTACCTTATGTGTGCAAGAAGGCAGAGTCACTCATAGGCTGTTATCCTGGTAATTTGCAAACCAGGCTGACAGCAATCCAGAAAAGCCACACATAATCATAACCGAAACAGTTCAAGACCTATGTCCCATACAGTTCTCCTGTGGGACACAAAGCTTCACAGTATAATATAAACCTCTACAACTTGGAGCATCTAGCAGTGCCTGTGAAGTCTGGGAGCCCGTTTGACCACAAGGAGCAGCGACATGGTCTGGTAAACAGGTCACATGCTATTTTTCCACAAACTGCTAGCAATACCCAAGCCCAATATTTATGACATGTCTGAACATCTCCAAGAAACCAGGAAGAAGCAGCTGGCTGTTGCTACTGAGGCAACATGCAAAGAAACTGGCCAGAGTGTTTTGTCCCAACCTGTGAAAACTTAACTCCTGTACACTAATGAAGTGCTGGGGTCTTCTAAGGCTCATTAAGGCTAAAGAGGGAAATAGCATGGATCCCATCCTTGCACTGGCTCCCAGCTAATTTCCAGTGTCCATGTAAAGCTTTGTTCTTACAGTTTCAGGCAATAATGAATCCAGCCCTGGCAACATCAGAGCATGGTATGACCGTTGAGTCACTATAACTGCATGTCCTCTGGGACAAGACACATCACAAAGACTTTTAAAGCAATTAATGGATTCAGTCCCATTTACATCAAAGTTCCAGCTCTGATTTATGCACTGCCATGATATCAGCGCTTTCTGGGGACAAGGCAGTTCACAAAGTCCCAGCAGCAGCATGTAAATGCTGGGGACATCTTCAGTTAAGGGGATCTCACAGCCAGTAGTCTTCCAGTAGAGATCAAATAGATGTTAAGTCTCCAGGGAAAACAGTCAAGCCTTCTGAGAAACTCCACTTTGAGCCATGTAGTTGAAGTCCTTGAAGTTTAACTGTCTACTTACTATAAATCCTAAGTGTCCACCCACTTCCCAAAAAGAGCCAAAGGTGAGATGTAATCCCAAAAACGAGAGACTTGCTAAAGACTTAATAAAATCCACCAGAGTTTTCACCATTTCTATTGCTGTCATATAAAAAACAATGGATGATGATTTTATATTGTTGAATAGATAAGTAGAGAGATGAATTAGCTGGTAAAGTGATTTTGCTCTTTACTTATAAAATAGTATGGAGAAAAAAATCCCTTCTCTGAGAGGACACTACCAATTTCCATGAATTCCAGCTTCCCTTGCATTTTTGTTGTCTCAGCCTGTGTGAGGTATTGCTATTACCTTTCTCGCAGTAAAAAATCAAGAGTTTAAACTCTTCCTGATCTTTATCGATGACATTAATCTGTAGATCATTTGAATCTTTCTGAGAGTAAAGTAAGTATGAATCACTGGTGCTGTTACTGATAATGATGCAAAAATATTTGTCTGTTTACATGGAGAAAAAAAAATCAGGAACCTTCTGGAAATGTGGGTTAAAGAGTCCAAGAGATTTAAAAATTTCAGTGTTCAATTGCAAATCATTGTAAATTAAAGCTTAGCTTTTTCAAATTCCTTTTTAATTATTATTGTTTAGTTATTTTGTAATTCAAGAGAGTACACCACAGTAGTTCTATATTAAACTGTGAGGGCACTTGTAGCATGAAATTCTAAGATAAGGGATGTTTGTTGTAACTATGTGGGCCATTATCAAGTAAATTGCCAATATATAATAATGAGTATTTCCTTTTTGGTTTTTATTTGTAATTTTTATTTCTACCCTGTAGAATACAGTGAAACCCTTTTGGTTCATGCATGTTTTCACAGCATGGAACGGTATCAAAATGAATAATGCTGAGGTGGTGACTGGCAAAGCATTATAAGGAATATGCTTATTTGACATTGTTTATACGTAAATCTTAGTCCAGTTCATCAGATGTTAGACAATTTCAGAGCCATACTGCATTACCTTGCTACCCATTTGGAGAAGTTTCTTCTATTATACTGCTTTGATTCTTGACAAGGGCTGGCCTCCTTCCTCTGATGAGAAGTGAGCACTGGATTTCAAGTCCCATCACGCAGCCATGCCTCTGATAACACAGTGTTGCTTCTGACAACACTGCTGTTAACTCCTGCTGCCCCAACTCCAAGACTGTCTTGACATCTGAGACCAATTTTGCCACATGTTTTTTGGTGGCTCAGTACTTCTTTACTGCAGAAAAGCTTGACTGAAAGGGGAAAACAGGCTTCCAATGTTCCTAACTGTCACCCCTGTGGGCTGGCTTCTTTCTCCAGTTTGGAGCTGGCAGAGAGCTGAGACATCACCTTGGGTATTATGGTCACTCGTGGAGTTCTGTAGGGCTCCATCTTCATTCCAGTTCTCTTCAACAGCTTCATAAACAGCTTGGACGCAGGACTTGAAGGTATACTAAGTGAGTTTGCAGAACACAATAAATTGGGAGGAGCTGTTGTCTCCCTCAAAGGCAGAGAGGCACTGCAAAGAGACCTTTAAAAATTAGAGGGCTGGGCAATCACCAACCATGTGAAGTTATACAAATACTGGATTTTTCATCCTGGGACAGAACAACCCTGGATGTATGTACAGACTGGGGGATGAGAGTCTGGAGAGCAGCCTTGATGAAAGGGACCTGGGGGTCCTGGTTGATGGCAAGCTGAATGAGTCAGCAGCTCCTGGGCAGCCAGGAGGGCCAACCATGTCCTAGGGGGCATCAGGCACAGCATCACCAGCTGGTCGAGGGAGGGGATTGTCCCGCTCTGCTCTGCACTGGTGAGGCCTCACCTTGAATATTGTGGTGGTTTTGGGCTCTGCAATATAAGAAAGATATAAAGTTTCTGGAGGGTCCAAAGGAATTCTATGAAGATAATGAAGAGTCTAGAGGGGAAGCCATACAAGGAGCAGCTGAGGTCATTTGGTCTGTTCAGCCTGAAGGAGACTGAGGGGAGACCTCATTGCAGTTACAACTTCCTCATGAGGGAAAGAGGAGGGGCAGGCGCTGATCTCTTCTCTGTGGTGACCAGTGACAGCACTCGAGGAAATGGCCTGAAGTTGTGTCAGGGGAGGTTCTTCACCCAGAGGGTGCTTGGGCACTACAAGAGTTTCATCAGTTCCACTGTGCTCTTTCAGGAGACAAGTCTCATGTGTGGAGAGAATGCACTCATTTGAATGCAAAAGTAAGTATATTCTGAGTGAAAAAGCAATTTCAGTTTGAAATTCAGTTGTTCTTACATTTCCAGTTAAAAAAGATGACTATTTTATTAATTTTGCTGAGCGATACATGTATATCCAGGACAACTGCATTTTTTATTTTCTTAATTGTTCCTCCTAATTTATGATTATCAATGCTGTATACTGACTTCACATGCGGACTTCAATATAGAAGGGCCACCAAGTTGATTAGAAGGATGGAGCACCTCTCCTGTGATGAAAGGCAAAGAGAACTGGGATTGTTCAGTCTGGAAAAGAAAAGACTTCAGGTCAGCTTAATTGTGGCCTTCCAGTACCTGAAGGGAGCCTACAAGAAAGATGGAGAGAGGCTATTTACAAGGGCGTGTACTGACAGTTCAAGGGGGAATGGCTTTAAACTGAAAGAAAGTAGGTTTAGATTAGATATTTTAAAAAATTCTTTACTGTGACAGTGGTGAGGCACTGGAACAATTGCTCAGAGAAGCTGTGGATGTCCCTATCCTTAAAGTGATCATGGCCAGGTCAGAAGGAGCACTGAGCAACCTAGTCAAGTGGAAAATGACCCTGTCCACTGCAGGAGTGTTGGAACTAGATGATCTTTAAGGCCCCTTCTAACACAGGCCATTCTATGATTCTATAATCTCTGAGAGTACACAGTCTTGTGCAGTTGTATTTAACTGCTGTAATGATACCAAAATCAATTCATAGGAGGTTAGTAATAAGAGACTATTATGTTCAATCAGCTTCATTAATGGATTTGGATTTTTTAATCATCAGTAGGTTTGTGGTTTCAATTTTTATTGAGTCTGATGAGTAGCAGAAAACCATCCCATGCAATTTAAATTCATGATAGGCAGACCCTGTGAAATACAGGCCTTAAAATGAGATACAGACTACAAAATTCTGCTGCCAAGGTGGCACATTGCTATGTACCTAATAAACAAGAGTGAGCACCTCTTAAACAGGAATGATGTTGGTCTTTTTACACTGCATGAGCCTGCCTTCATGCTATCTAGGAAAGATATCCATAAACAGCATTTGCTACTGGTAGCCATATATACTCACTGATAAAGAGCAAAAGCGTGATGGCCTTGGGTGAATGTGGGAGGAAGCACCGGGCACCTCAGACAGCCTTCCCTCAGGCCCCTGAGAAGCTGAAGGGAGGACACTTGCAAAGGAGGTGGTTAGAGATTACCTCAGGTGTGGAATATTGTCCTTCTAGACTGGATTTCCTCCTGTCATCAGCAGACTGATGTAGGATTTTACAGGTATTACAGATGTTGAGAATTTCTCTGGGCTCCGTCAGGAAACAGAGACACCTATTGGTGGTATATAATAATAATGATAATGACAATCATGATCATCATCTTAAAAGACTATTATCATAGTAATCATTACTGTAACAATGACAATAACAACCACAAAACCAACAAAAAGCCCTCACTGATGCTTTAAAACAAAGTTTTCTGGCCAGATAACTGAGATTTAGAGAACACTGGAAGTGTTTACCACATATACTTAATTTTGAGAAACATTCTTTTTAAAAGGAAGGAATCATACTGTCATTACTAGACAAGGAAAGTGGTGTGAATCCAAACAGCTGTCTGATATATTCAACAGTGGTTACAGTCAAAAAATAAACATGGGCCATTTCTCACTGCAATAAGAGGGGTTATTGAAAAATATTATTTCAATCCATGAGAGTCTTCTTACTGTCAAAATTCAATGCTTTTTCTCTCTTCATTTGGTAATAATAAAAATATATTTTCAGGACATTGTATGAGATCATGGTCTTTTTTTTTTTTTTTTTTTTTTTCTTTTTTTTTTTTGGTAATAATAGCTACATGGGTTTAGATATCTGCCCGGTAAATTATAATTTAATTTTCAGCTATTTAAAGGTCACTCTGAATAATATATATGCTGCTTAATAATCAGTTAAAATAATGGCACCTTTCAGGAGTGTAGGCTAATAGCAGTATTGCCTTTGCACAGGCCTTTGCTGTTTTCATTTGTTGTGTGATCAGTGAAGCAAGAGAGAAGTTCCCCTCATACGCCCGAGCCAGATCTTCAGTCTCTCTTTCTTTCTCTTTTTAATGGGAGGAAGAAAAACCTTTTCGCAATCATCAGTAATCTCTCCAAAGGTCTTTTAATTTAAAAAGTCATAAGTGTTAATTAGCTATTATTAAGTGCCCCCTGTATAAATTAACGTGATTGATGAAAAAATTAAGGGTAATGAAAAATGTAGCAATGCATGTATTTTTAAGAGACTATATTAAAGATGAAAGTCCCCAAAGACGGAAACTAAGGCCTGCTGCACCCGTGCCCTGCCTTTATTAGTATTAATAATAAAAAATATATAGCTATGTATCTCAGGAATGCACATAGACATGTTGGGTATACCAGTTTTAACATCCTTCTCGTTTCATTGAGCTTTGAATACCTCTTTGTCACAAAGACTTATTACAATGTGGTATAACGTCCAAACTCTTTTTGGTTTGTGGACCAAAAATGAGGTTTTTTGAAAATGGACACTGGGATCCGGAGTTAGAAAGGAAAGGGAACAGAACTAATTGAATGACTGTTTTTCCCATTGAATTTCCCATTTTCCCAATAATGTGTTTTATCTGTTATAAGAGTCAAAACCACAAATTTAGGGTAAGAGAAATTATTCTTTTCTCCTCAAGGCTGACTTTTTTTTTCTGTTATATACAATTAGTTTTCACATGTGCTGGGTTCTTCAATCCATTTGCCTACATAAAACTGATTGAAATACCATTTCTTTTAACAGCATTTCACAAGAAATAGGCTAGATGAGGCCACAGTGACTGCACATCAAGAGATATTTTCCTGTGGAAAATGTTTGAATAAATAACATCAGATTTGGATATTTTATTTCCTTTCTTCTCACTTCCCCAGAAAATATTACGTACATCATGTCACCAGATTACTTTCATTTCTAAGACATATATACAGGCCTCACATGAAATCATAATCGTGATGTGATCTACACTACATTAACATCCATTAAGAAATAGTTCCCCCAAAAACCAGGTTAGCAGTGCAAAGAGAAGGTCTAGGAGAAATCTACTATCAGCATTTTTACCTGCTATATATGCAGAATACCCCTCAACAAGACAGGAATTTAACCATAGACTACAGGACTCCACTGAGGTGTGTGAGCAGCAAGAAGTCTCACAGTTTGCAGCTGTAACCTATGCCTGGTTTCCTATGACACCGTGCCATGCTGTTTGGCTCCTATCCCTTTCTCTGTTGCTCTACCTCCTGTTGCATGGTAGGAGTGTGAACCTGTGGGTTGTGGACTGTCTGGTCAGACCTGATATGCTGCATGGCAAAGTTGTTTATATATTTATTTGCTGGTTATATATATTTGTTATCTATATATTTGCTGGCTCTGGGCTAGCTTACAAAGTGTTCAATGTCTCAATAGCCTGTAAAAGCCATCCCAAAAAATGGTTTCAGATGGTTCATGAAGTCTCTTCTCCTTCTCTCAACACAACCCCAAGAAATTACTGTGTACAACTAACAGAGGAGTTTATCTGTGTGTACCTCTATCTGATGTATCTGAACCCGACCATGATTCAAGTTATTGGATAGTCATGAACAGCACAAGCCTATAAGCCTGTTTTTCTTATTTTCATTCTTTCCACCTCTGTATCTTCTTCAGTGCCTCAGTGCAGTTCTGCCTCTTGCTTACTAAACCTAATGCGATTTAAATTGCACTGTTCTACACACTGTGAGCACTGGAAGTTCACGCTAACTTGTCTGGTTTAGAAGCCAGCATAACTCAAAGTGATGGTATATGTGAGTGACACATAATATTAAACCTGTCCAACACCTTCCAGTATGAAACCTTATTTTTCATTTGGTCATCACCTTTTTCAATTAATTAATTAAATAATTATAGTGAAATCTTTTTTCAGAGGAAGCATCTGTGTCTCAGTAATTGTTATAAAGTAAAAAGAGCTAAACGTTTTTGAAAGAAAATGTGATTTTCTGGTTCTAATAAAAGAATCTTGCAGTTGATTATATGCCCCACATTTTATGCTCTAGTGCAAAAGTTTGAAAGTGGGAAGAACATAGTAGATATATGCCTTTAGCACAAATTTGATCAAATCTCAAATCTCTGTAAACCCTCAGTGAAGTCTGCTGTCAAGAATTGGGAAGATTTTGACAGCTGAAGTCTCTGAAGAGCCTGACTGCATTAAGCAGCCCTATGCAATGAGCAAGGTGCACGTGTACTGCTCCCAGAGGGCTGGGCATTCTTTAGCCAAGAGCTCCGGGGGAGAAGAAAAAAATTATCTCAACATACCAGAAAAGGAGAAAAAACCAAAAGAACAGCTATATTAAGTCAGATCAAAAGATGATCTAATCCAATACCTTTTTTCTAATGGTGATAAATAGTAGACACATAAGGAGAAGTATAAGAATAAAGTATAAAACAATAGTAGCCTTGAACATCCTTCAGTTTTCTGCACATTTGCAACCCTGGGACTTACAGAGTTAGAGGTAGTTTCTGTTTATGAAATCATTACCAGATTTCTCCTCCATGAGCTTGTCTAGTCCTGGACTCCATGTAAACCTCAGGCTTCCATTCTATGGCAAGAATTATGATGAAAACATCTCTTTCCTTTCTTTTGAATTTGTTCCAATTCCTTCGATGCCCCAGTAGTTGCTGTATTGGAAGATAAAGTGAACAAGCCTGGCTATGGTTTCAATTTTCATTCCATGCAAGCCATATCCGTAGCCTTAACATCAACATCGCTTTGTTTTGTATAATACAGAGCATAGCCTTGTATGTATTTTGCTTAAATTACTTTAGTTCAACACAAGAAAAATACACAACAGTTAGCAAAGCACAACTTATGCTCTCAATAATTTATTCTTTGAAAACTTTATTGCTTATGGCACAGCACAAAATGTATAGTAACACTGAATTACAACATCAACTACTGTTGAGAGACAAATCCAGTAAAGAATGGTTAAACAGAACTTGAATCTAATGAAAACCCACCAGATGAACATATGTTTTTATTTCAATGCATGGCAATATATGGAAGTGGCATGAAAATTTCAGTTGTAACAAATCTCTGCTTCTGAGATTAAGAAGACTTGCACAGAACCATACAACAATGCATTAGAAAGGACCTTTGTGGGGAAATGGTTTAACCCCAGCATAAAGCAGGTCCAACTAGCTGCTCAGAGCCTTGGCCTGGCGAGTTTGGAATATCCTCAAAGATGGAGAGTGTCCAGCCTCTCTGGCAATGTGTTCCAATATTTGACTGTTCTCATTGTGAAAAATTGTTTCCTAACACCTAATCAGAGTCTTTCTTATTGTAGCTTGGGCCCACTGCCCACCATCCTTTCATTATGAACCATCTTTATGTTTCCTTGAGTGATAGAAGACAGCAATAAAATCTTCCCTAAAACTGCTTCTTTTCAAGGGAAGTGACCTACATTCCTCAGCTGCTCCTCATATATCCTGTGTTTCCACCTCCAGTCATCGCACTGGCCCTCCACTGGACTCATGTCAGCATAACAATGTCCTTTCTGTAGTGGAAAGACCAACACTGGACACAGTGCTCAAGATGCGGTCTCATGGATAATTATAGGGCTATATATATACATGCATTATTATTATTATTATTATTACTACTACTATTACTACTACCATTATTACTATTAAATATAAATAATGTTCATTATTTGTACTTTGAAGCAGTGTCCCAAGGCCTCAAGACGCCCTGACAAAGGTCTCGTACTACTTGTTAGCACGCAGTCGTGGAATAAGAGCACTGGGAAAAAGTTTGTGGCTTATTGGAAGAAGTAAGTGGAGACTAGTTTCCGAGAATACAGCAGACCCTGAGTCTCATCTGGTAGTAATCATCGCAACTGCATTCAAGGGTATGGAAGCATACAAATTTTTGTTAGCTGAGAAGATGACATGCTGCACAAGCCACAAGAGCACAGTTATAGCCAGTCACAGAAGGCTTGTAGAGTAACTCTACTGCTTATTATTAGTCATCCCAGAACAGAGTAAATCCTTATTAATTTCCTTTTAAATGTAGAAGAAAAGTATTCTGTGATGATCTAAGAGATTTATTGACTTGGAGAAAAGTCTACCACATCAGCAAAAAGATTTCCAGTGATTTACGTGGACTATATTTTCTACTTAATGAAATGTACACTAAATTAACAGGCACTATTATTCTTTAGAATCTGAATAACTAGGAATAACTCTGACACAGATCTTATGCCACCTATATACATGGAGTCTCTATTATACAAGAGCAAGTTCTTTTGCTCTTTGTTTAATATGTAAAATAAATCGACTAAACCACCAACCCAACATTTGCAAATTAAAGAAGTATTTTTCAACTAAAAACCAGGAGAAATATCTATTCACTTTAGTAAAATCAATGAATGCTTTTAATTGCACAGGGCCTTAATCTGCGAAAAAAATACCCTTGGATTCTGTTTGAACATGTACAAAAAAATCTGCAAATTTTGTGCCTCTCTATACCATAAATCACTCCTCCATAATAATGCCTTCCTGTCCAAGCACACTAATCAAATCTCTTCCCTGTCACTGGAATTATTACATTTTAACAAGCACAGGATTTAATCATCAGTGCAGGCTTTTCACGCGTTTACTTCATTCAGGTCTTGACAGCAAACCTTTACTCATGAGTTGCCCTTACAGTGGTGGTTTGATTACCATTTTGACTACTCATGTGAGTAATACTTTCCTGTTTCAGGCCTTTAATTAGCTGAATGCTTTCAGAGATATTTCTATATACTGCATTTTCTCTGTGCATTAACCATGGTATCCTTTCTCCCTCCCTCATGTTAATGACTTGGGTAGGTATGTATTTGTCTGATGTATCAATCACTTTCTCCTCAGTTTCTACACATATAAAGTCTTTCTGATTACTTGTCATGAATTTTAAGAAGCCTCATTGACAGAAAAGACCTTGGCATCTCTAATGCATGTCACATAGGACATAATCTTTTGTGATTGAAATATAGGGCATTGCCCAGCTAAAACATTAGCCCATGTTGTTCTCCAACTTGCCAGCTGCTTTGCTTCTTTGTCTTTCTGATGCCCTCTCAAGGCTTCTGCAGCCTGAAGGTCATCATTGCATGTTCACAGGTCTCCATCATCATCCAGGAGTGACTCCAGATGTTACTAAGGTGATTTCTTTAATTAGATATGTAGCTGTTCATTGGCAGAATATTCTGCACCTGGGACTAACACTGACTTTATGTAACATATTAACCTATGCCTATTAGAGACGCAAGGAGAGAAAGGACAAGTAATTTATGAAACTTGACAAATTGTCTAAATTGACTTATTATTCAAAATGTTCAATTTTCTATATGAACTCTGATGGATAATCAAAAGTTAAAACTCACCTGCAATACCAAGGCTGTCCTGCAGCCAAATGTTTGTTTACAGTCTTCTTCTCCTGTGCCTTATATTGAAGGAAGTCCAAACTTGCCAAATTTTACAGGGAAGCTATGTAAGGGTTAAAAATCCATGCAATGAGTAAAAATTTAGCCTCTGCAAGGCTACTTCGGATTTGTTTGTTTGTTTGTTTGTTTTATTATAATGTTCTAAAACTCATATGTGGTTCTGTGTGGGCTGTTCTTTACACTGATTACAAGAGAATTCTGTCCAAATATTGTAGTCCACCTGAGCGATGGGAATTAGGCTAATGTTGCTTGAGATTTACTAGACAGGGTTTTACACATCTCCATTTAGCAGACAACCAGAAGGACTTAAGATGCTGCTATGCTCGGGTGGTTGTTGTACCAGAGATGACAGGTCCCACAGCTAAACCAGAAGAGTGGTCACTCTACAGCTGCCTTCCCACAAAGACCAGTAATTTAGTTCAGAGGATATTGCTGGAGAGCAGCTGAGTGAGACACATACAAATTAAATCCTACTATGTCATTTTGATAACAGTAATATCTATAGAAGGTTTAAATGGAGCTGGGTAGGTAACTTATTAGGCTCAGCTAGATTAGTCGGGGCTTACCTGTTATCGTGGTTGAGTTAGAGACTGGAATGGCAACTAAAAGAAAGAAAGTTTGACGAAGAAATTCCCATTATGCTCTGCTCCATTTCTCATTGGCACCCTGTGATACATCATTTTACAACAAATTCTGACATGTGATGAAGATTCTGAGTTCTCAAGCCCATCCAGGGACCATTCTCCCCCCTTCACCTTCAGAGAAAATTAATTTGATTGCTTACAAAATATTTCTTTTATATTCCAGTGTAATTCACAGTTTCAAATACATTCAAATCTTATTCAGTATGGAGGGAGGGAAAGGGGTTTCAGTTTTTCACATCCAGATATGACCCTGTGGGTTTTTCTCTCTTGGATCAAGTTTCAAAAAAGGCTGGTTTCCATCTCATTGAATTATTTTTTTTCACTGAGATTATGGGTAAAAAGGCAGAAACTTAACAAAACCCCAACACTTAAGATCACAAAGCTCAAATTTGTTCTTGGCTCATTTCTATAATGCCTGCCAGGTTTCATTTGCTTGATTGAGAAAAAGCTACTAAATTTTTGTAAGATCCCACAAATAGTAAAGGCAATGTGGACTCTTTTTCTGGTATGAAAAGGGCAAAAGAAAACAAGTGAAAAAGGGATTGCAAATGAGGATTTTCAGAATTGTCCTCAAACTCTAGACAATGTAAAGACAGTATCTAAGTAAAGAAATTAATTTTCCAATGCAACTATTTCTATTCTACTACTACCGCTGTTCCTAGTGAGGATTTGAGGTCATCTCAAGCAGACTGGTCAGTCCATACCCTCAGATCAGAAACAACTTCATCAAATTCCAAATCAACCCTTGGGTATTGCAGATCATATGGGAAACAAGATAATTGAATGTTCTGAGAACCCTAGAAGCTGATTCGAGCAACTGCCCTAGATAAGACTGATAGGTGAAACGAGGAGACAGTTTTAGCCTTAACTCTGAATATACTGGCATTCATCATTTACACAGGCAATACTGCACTAGGTGACTGCAGTCTTGAGAATGCAGGGGGCAGTCACAACATATATTATGTGATATTAAGAAATCTCCACTGGCTCAATGAAACAAGGTCTGTCACATCATAAGCACTCTCAGTAGCACTAGGGATTTGTTCTCCCTCTGTAAATACAAGCAATTATGACACAGGAAAAGATTCCAAAATTTTACTCTGGCTGTTACATCTGTTTCACATGTGCACATCCTTCTACTACTAATTGATAATGTACTAACCAATGGCACAGAGTTACATACCTATGGCACAGAGTTACATACCTAAAACACAAAATGTATGAGCATGATGTCTGTACCCAACAATGAAGGGTCCCTAGAGCTGATTTTCACTTTTGTCAAGTTCAATTTCAAACAGCTCCCCAAAGTTCTTGAGGCCCAGATACTTTCTCCCACTCTAGATCTTTTAAAAAAGCATTGAAAAGGACAGCTATGTGAGGGGAAAACGTTGACAACTGCCTTGCTAAAGGAGAAAAACAGAGCCTACCACACTGCAACTGAAAGCCTCTCCCTGACAATAAAGCAATTTTACAGCAAAAACATTTAATTTTATTTTGGTTTTCATTCATTGCTATCAAATTCTAGCTGTCTTCAGGAAAAGAATGAATTTGACAGTTTCGTGTTGACTCGTACATTTCCCATTACTGACTCTTTTCATCTCTGTCCTAGAGCAAAAATACATTTCCCTTTTTAAGCTTTTGATGATAAAAATCTCATCTGTAACCTCATAAATGATCCTTTATTATCTATATTAATAATGAATAAATGTCTGTTGAATACCCCTGATCCTTTGCATTAATATTGCCAGATGTATTATAGATAACCTTTTGATTTAACAGCACAAACTGTGAAACAATATTAAACCAGTAAAGGACTGATCTTACTGGAGTCACTAAGGTCAAAATTATAAACATTTCCTTCATTTCTATTTGTAAATTGTCCCATTATGCAGCATCAGTCTCCATCATTTATTTTTGAGAGAGGTACCACACTAGCTTCAGTCCTAGAAATAGAGCTCATAAATAATATCTTGAATAATTTTTTTAAACATTTCCGTCTCTTCCACTTCTCCTTCCTAATGCCTCCTGATGATCTTAATTAATAGAGCATTACCACATGAGCAGATCCACTTCCGCTTACTGTACTATCATTTAAAAATATGTTGCTTGCCTCCGTTCCCATTAGTCCTGTCAGAATCAGGCACAAACTTCACTCAATCATTTTTTGAGATGACAATGAGAGAACTGTAGCTATTTCTGAACAAAGGGATGAAGCTCCCATTAGTTTAGCACAACTGCATCTCATAAGTTTGATTGCTTTCCTCTTACACACCCTTACATACTCTTTCTTTATGATCATTTTCAAGTGGGCTGCTGCTTTACACTGATGGCCATAACATCTGAGAATCCATTTGCCTGTAAATCCAGATCACACCCTTCATAAATGTTCCCTTCCACCTGCTGTCCTGTCACTTCTGTTCCAACTTTCAATGCCTCTAAGTGAAGAGGAAGTGAAGAGTCTTTTTCGATATTAGGCAACAAAATATAGTGTGTCATTTTTCAGGGGCCAAAAAAAGATTCCCACTGCAGTCAAATGAGAAATATCCTAGTTTTGTACTTTGTTTAATATGGCTTCTGAAACGGGTAGCTTAAAGCTGCTGAGGCTAAAGTACAGCAGTTCTGCCCATCCACTTACCTGTAGCAATAACTCTGAGATATTTCTAGTAGTATATATATATATCTAGTAGCTATACTTTATCAGCCTAATTCAAAAAAAGACTAAAACGCTCCAACTGCCCATGCAGCACTCTATTTCTAGGATAGGTGCCCTAACAAAGTCACCTGACAAATATTAGTTGAAATAAAAGGTGACAGATGGAATTAGTCAGCCACAGTGTTGCCCAGCTTTTATTCCCAGCTACATGCTATCACGTTTGCCCAAGGACTATTTTATGAATAAGTTTCAATCCATTCTGCCCCCTTTTCAATGCTCATGCAATCATTAAGGTTGGAAAAGACCTCCGAGATCATCAAGTCCAACCACCGACTGAACTCCACTTTGACAATCAAACAACATGCCCAAGTGTTCAGGACTCTGCAGTGGCTGCATTTTGATGCCAATTTCACTATCAGGAAAATATTCCAAGGCTTGGACATGTAAAATGTAAAATTAGGCTTAGAGTCAATATTAAAACAAGTTGCAAGAGTTCTCTTGGAATTTAAGAGAGAAAACTCAATTGGTTTTGATATAGAAAAAGTGTATCAGGTATCAATGATCAAGTATGGTGGTAAACATCAGAGGAAAAACATTCATTTCACAATTACTGAGTTGTACCATTGGGCAAGTTTTGACAGCCCACCACCAAAACACCTTTCAAGGCTGTGATTTTTCAATTACATGTATTGTAACAAACACTTTCTGCAAGGACTAGTCTCAGATTCTATCACTGGTGGAATTACCCAGGCAAATGAAGGGTTCTCAAACCTTTCTACAGACATGTTGTATGTAAGAAAGTAGCTTGCTTGGGGCAGTTTAGCAATCTGTGGGCTGAAAAAAAAATCCTTTTTCTGTCATTTTATAGCTGAATTTGGATTTGCATGTCAGTCCAAACCATTCTGGAAGCTGTGAGTGAAAACCTGATATCACTGAAGTCAACACAGTTTTGCTGCAGTTTCACACAAGCCAGCTGGCAGCTTATCAGATTCCGCTATTCAAAAGAAAGGCAAAGGTGGCTTTTGACAAATAACAAAAAGAAGATGAAACTATTTAAATAAAATTAAATTGCTGAGATAATAGCAAAAGTTGACATTAAAATTTATGGTGTTTGTTATCACTTCAAAGGCAAAAATAAGTACCTCTCTTCTCACAGTGATGTAACATTATCATACATCAACTAATTCCATTTGATTCATGGCTTACATCCATAACAGTTACGGCTGTTAGGCAAGATCCACTTTAAAGGCCTAATCTAGCAAACACCTGCATACTTAATCACTTCAGTCACAACCACAAGTGTTTTCTATCTTGCAGACTCTTTTTCAATACTATATGCATACATCTGTCAGGAAAGGCATGTAAAACACATTTGGCCAAGTTCCTAGCTAATCTGGCCTGGAAAAGGGCATGGCAATACTGTGATTCTGCACATCATCCCCTGACATCACTGGGTGGATTCTCTTTTACTTGTTTTGGAGAATGTCCAAGAGCAGCAGAATTAGATGGACTCAGTTACAAATGCCAAAATTAATCTGACTATAAAATCTTGGCTCAGTGGGTCCAATAGCAGTTTTTTGCTGACTTGGAGTTGACTTGGAGGGTTTCATTCAATAATTCCAGCTATTAGTATTTGTTACACATAATGTATGCATCGTAGTACTACCTAGTTTAAACCTCCCTGTAATTTCAAACCAGAGAAACAGATTTTCCAGTCCACACTGGTAATTAAAGAAGCATTCAAAATATATCCAATTTATTTAGGCTAAGCTCTGACAGGCAGATCTGCAACAAAATGCATATTTTTGCTACATTCTTCCTTAACTGCACAATAAAACACTGCAGAGTTCATGATTTGCTTTCTTGTTGAATGATAAATAGTGCTTCAAATTAAACATGATTGTTCCCTGTGAAACTAAACTACAGCTTCTTAAAGGCAGTAATGGCATTTCCTCTTTGTGTTGTTTTTCTCTCCATTTCCTGATGATGAAAGCCACTGTCTGGATTACCAGGTTTTAGTATTTCAGCTGGACTGATAGCATCAAAGATATTTCATGCCTTGAACCTTTCCTTTGTCTTGACTGTTCTACATAATAAATTCTCCTATGTCTGATTCTCTGACTTTCTCTCTGATTCTCTCTATCTCTGACTTTATTCTATTTCTCTAAATTAACATGTATTTCTATTTAGTGGCCCAAACATCTAGGTGGTTAAAATACCTTCAGATCTGCTAACCTTTTCCTACCTGCTTGATACATTTATACTGTTACAGATATTAGCAAGCGTTGGTCTTAGTCTATCACTAGTTTTATGACTTTTCCTCATATTGATTGGCACCAGATCTTCGAGGACTCTTGCTGAAGTCGCCTGTTGACATTCTCCAGATATTTCATAACAAATTTTTTATCTACTTCAGAAGTGTTGTTAGCAGTTACTGGAATCCTCATTGAATCCTTTGACTCTACAAAACAGAAGAAAAGCTGTAGTCTGAAACCTTTCTATCTTGTTCATGTACAACTCTGTATTCTGTTTTCAGTTAGAAAATATAAACAACTAAAATATGTTGTGATAAAGAGTGTTTCTGCTTCCAGAATCCAGACTAACTGTGAGATGCTGAACAGAGAATATTTCCTGCAGAGATACACACTGTGAGATACTGTAATAAAATAATAAAAGTTGAATAGCAGCTTTTGAGAGAGGTAGAGTTCTAGCTCAGATGTTCTGAATGCTGGACAAACTTTAATTCTCAGTGTGGAACCCAATAAAATGGTTTTGCATTAGTGATATACAAGAGAGATTAAACATGAAAAACCAATATACTAAAATCCATGGACTTGCAGCTGATTTACAAGAACAACAATAACTTCCTTCATGCAAAAATCTGAGCAGCTGGATGCAGAATTCCCTGACTTATTTTCTACACATAAACTTCTTCCCATGTTGAAACACTGCCAGTGAAGTGATAGTAAAACGTATTTAATCCATTCTTCCTCTAATTTATTACATTGTTTCCTACCCATAAGAACAGAATTCTACTAGCATTTAGCATCTTTTTGTGCCTTTGAACAGGTGAATGTAATATTTGCTTCTGAATACAGAAAAATCAACCTGTAAAATCTACATATGTTAGCCATCAGAATTTAATAGATTATTTTGGTATTGTGAAATATTTTTTGAGGTTCTATCTAAATGAAAATGCCCCACACTGACCTTAGTGGCACTTTATATTAGAATAAAATCCCGTAATTGGCATTAAATATATCAGAAAAGCAGTATTTTACTGTTCTATGGATGTATAACGTTGCCACACAAATGAAAACACACGGTGTTTTTACCAGAGTAAGTAGAAACAACATGACATTCTCTTCCAGCTCTGGGACAATTTAAGATAGCATGCCATTAGTGGTGACTGATAATAAAATGCTCTGGGTCCTTTTTCTTCTTGTTTTGGGGGAACTTAATACTTTTTCCACACTGAACAAGTACATTTTCTGTAAAATTGAGGGGTATCTTTTTTAGCCTCCACAGTCCTCACCCTTTCCAGTTCTTCTGTCAGCCTGCAATATTATTTTAACCATCTTCAAAGAGGTCATCAGGGCAGAAGGAGTCAGGGGAAAAACGTGGGGAGGGAGGAGAAGCAGTGAAATAAGTGAGTGCAATAATTGTTCTTCGATGAAGAAAAAGGTAGAAGAAAAAATACCCAGCTTCATCAGAAATGCAGGCCCTGCCATCCCCAGATGTTATAGAAGCATTAGAATTGCTCCCTGCAAGAAAAATTGGATTAGTCACAATCTTGTCGACTAATGGGCACACTCTGTGATCTTTAGAGCTTCATTTACTGGGTTAATAGTGCTTTGCCTGAGTTCCTTTGCAATAGGGAAAAAAAAAAAGGAAAAAAACTGTAAGAAGAAATATTCTGGGTGCAGTCCACAGCCACTGACACGAGTAATATCATATTCATCACAGACAGACCTCGTATCTCATTACTACTGAAGAGTTTGCCCCCAAGGCATTTGAGCTCAGTCAGGCCAGGCCCCTCATGTGGAACCGTTCAGGTATATTGTGAAATGATTTAATGCGATAATAATGTCCACTTTGTGAGATAGATTATGTTTTTTATAGTGGCTGATGGTTAATGAATGATACATTAGCAAACATCACTAAAACATTATTGAGAAAATGCAGATATGAGATAGTAACTCCCTCATTCCCCACCCCTACTCTCTCCCAGATGCATAATAACGGAAAGCAGAACTTACAGAAAGCAGAAAACTTGACATTTTTGTGATACTACCAGCTTGCATAGTCTTTCTGTTACTTGCTTGTTCTCTAGAGAAGGGACAAAAGAGGTATTTTAAAATGTTGTAAACACAAACTGAAATATCTCTTCTTAAATCAAATGAGAATCAATGAAAGTGCAAACCTGAAAAATACATTATGTGTTGACCCAGTTTATTAGATGAAACCGTTTATCCTGATTTGATTTATCTGGCAATACACTGCTCAGCTGTGAAATGAGATAAGAAGAGCCTATTCACCTTATTTACAATATTATAGTGACTCCCGCTAGCACCACTATGGTTAAGGATCTGTCAGCAATTCCATTACAACTACCATTTTTTTAGGTTTTGTAACATGGCTGTAGACTCATGCTTAGTTTGAACATGGCAATCCAAAACCTATGGATTCAATTAAAATCTCCTATTGAGTTCAATGGATTTTGGATTAATGAAGCACAATATTAAAAATGTGAAAATCTCTAAGTAATTTTCTACATTTTTAGTCATCACTGTTGTGCCTTGGGAAAGAAATACTAAGAGGGTCATATCCCCTGATAGAACAACTTTACTGAGGTCAATGGAGTGACAATGATTTACACCACCTGAAAAGCTGCCCCTTCTGTCAGGGTTATACACTTGGCAAAGGTGAATCATACCAAGGAGTTTTTTTCTCTTTCTCTTTTTGTATTACTTCAATTTTCTGCGTTATTTCACTTACGTACATTTCTAAAACCTCTTTGTCTCCTTAACAAGAAAGGAATTTGTCCCACACCCTTTCAATGGGAGTTAAACTACTGAACACACAGTCTTAGAATTCATATTGCTGTGTTTTCCCACAAACCTTCTGAAATGGCTTCTGACCTAGTGTTTTCAAAAAAAAAAAAAAAAAATGCTTTCTGTTCTCCAGGCCTTTACTTTCTTTTGGAGTTTTTTTTGTTGTTTGTTTTGTGGGGTTTTTTTAATTAAAGCCTCCAAAGAAGAGTGCTGTTCTGGTTTCCTTCATTTAAATTTCTGAATGTCTTAACATCTCATAAACTGTAAATGTGACTGAGAAGAAAAAGAAGTAGGGAAGGCTATAGAGGGAGCATCTCCTGAGCTCAAACAGTACACGATGAATGCAGTTATACAGACACAAAATGGATTTTATCCCTTTCACAGACAGTGTAGGTAAACACTTACCAGCAACATCACCCAGTAATACCCAATTAAACAAAGCAAAGGCCTTTGCTGATCTGGATTTCATTTGATTTACACCTGTGCGACTGAATAGGCTGGATCAGACCATTTAGAACACTTCCTTTGTATTTTGTAAAACCAAGCAATCTGCATTTTTAAAACATAGGTGTAGTTCTTTAATAATGTTCCTTTTACCTCATGAGTATTGCAGAGAAATTTGAAAGAAAAAACAAAAAACAAAAAAAAAGGCAGAAATTTGAATAAACTAAGACTGTAACAAAGGGACAGTAAGTCCATTCATGGCCTCACAGCCACTCTCACAAATTCTTCCCAAGTTCACAAGGAAATGTATAACAACAGGCACTCGTGGTTGTGTTGGAGAGAGTGGTGAGGCAGCGGGTCAGGAAGTGAAGAAGTGCCCTCCATCAGAGAGCTGCAGCCTGCCCAGACTCCTGCAGATGTTCGTGAGGGGGAAAGTATGGTGGCAGCTGTGAGAAAGAGCCCTGTCCCACCACCTAAGCCAGCCAAAATCCTGGTTGCTGCCACGAACCTTGTCAATAGCCGCCACTGCCAAGGGTGGAGAGCCAGCAGCAGTGAGAGGTGGCTCTCTGACGAGTAAGGAAAGAGGCAGAGATGACAATAGCTGGAATCTTGGGGCTTGAAACCCCCCTGTTTAAATTGTTTATTAGGAAAATAGGCAAAGAATATTATGGCAGGGTGACTGTGCAGTGGTGCAGTTCTCTGGTTTTGGCACTAGTGGGGTCAGGACTCTGTCCCTATAACAGCCCCCTTAGAACTGTGAGGGCACCGCATGGTTGGAAGTCTGGGGCCAGCCCTGGCATGCAGGTTACTGCCATGGGTGCTTAGGCTGCCTTGGGGAAATAAACCTGTAAGAAGAAATATTCTGGGTGCATCACATCTCCTTGAGCCATGCTCCTGTTCCCTGCCCGAGGGAAGAGGTATCTCCCAGGGGTCTGCGAGGAATGTAGCAACCCTCTTTGGTGAGTCTCCACCCTGGGAATGCCTCTAGGAGTCACAGTGGGGGCACAGCCCCAGGCCTGGAGGTCAGTGGGAAACATAAGTATTGGGCCTTTTCTCCTGGATTTAGACTCACAAAATGAGATAGTTTAAGGGTACATGGTAGGTTTTTAACAGTGGGGTCTGGCAGGAAAAAGCTCAGTATCTGCCAGGGTATGGCCCTGTGCTGAGATGCACCCTGCTGTTCGCAGTGGCATCTGTCTCAGTAGGAATGGTGGCAGGAATCAGCCCTGACTCTTGTCAGGATCTGCAATCAGCCATCAAGCTCTGTTTTTCTCGTGTTGGTAATATTTTTGTGTTGTTTGCTTGCCTAATCAAAGGCTTAGTAGGTTTTACTTTTTGATTGTCTGCATTTGTAATGGTCTGAAAGTTAGTACGTGGATTATCTATACTATTTAAATACATTCCTTCTGCTATGTAGGCTTAAGCACATGTGAACTCTGTGCACTGCTGAAAGAAATTTGCAGAATAACCTGATTGTATGCTTAGGCAGGAAATAATATTTTCTACTTGCACTTAGTGTCTCATTAATCATTGCTGCACTGACAATGTCTTATTTGTGATGGGTTGGTTGCCTCAGTCTTTTATGAAACGTTCAGAAATAACATGTACACTGTTTTTATATATTCTGTTCTTTTTTTACACTGCCTACTATGGTCAGAATCAGAAGGAAACAAAATAATTGTATACAAAACCCTCCTTTGGTCCTACCAGTACGACTAAAGTTGTACTCTGTCTTCATGAATTACAGATTAAAGCTACAAAGCATATAAATATTTGAGGCAAATGTGACCCATCTATTTACCTTATTTTAATGGAGAGAGACTAACTGACTGACAAACCAAAAAAACCAAAATAGTTTGCACTCCTTACATTTTATCAGAGGTATGAAATTCCCATAAAACTGTGTTTCTAAGATTATATTTTTGTACATATGAAAAACATGCCATATTAAAACTCATTAATATGTGGGCTTTTCCACTGTGACAGGCAGCTCAAACTACCATCTTCAAACGAAGGCAATGATGACTGGAAAAATATGCAGAACATCTGGAAATTAGAATATATCTGAAATTAATCTTCTGAAATTATAGATAGCCAGAAAACATGGGAAATTCATTATTTATTCTCTCACTATAGGGCACTACCAAAAATGAGGAATTTTTTTTTCTCTTTCTGCAGACATCATGAGGAGAGCTTTGAAAAGAGACAAGGATCACTGTTAGTGACAGGACATAGCAAGCAGATAGTAGAGGCCAGAAATTCATTAACAGAGAAGTTCTTTAATTATCAAGTTTTAAAGAAATGTCATTCTTCCTTGTCTAATAGGTACTAATTTTTGTCAACCTGTTCTCTGACTCTGTGTATCATTAATCATTTGAATCGGGCATTTCCTTATTTTTAGGTTGAGTTGCAGATTTGTCTTAGCTAATGATGTAGGAAACTAGTTTTTAAGTCTCATAATAATATTTGCCTTGTTCTTCAAGTGAAACTATATGATAAATGAGTTGTATACCTATCCATTGAATCCAAATGCTTTCATAAACATCCCAGAGTATTTCTGGCACTTACTTGTCTGTGCCTGTTATTCTGGTAAATACATTTTGTGAAGCATGACTATTCTTTTTCTTTATTTCCCCAAAGATATTGATATATATGTATAGAGAAGTGGAATCCAACTTGGTGCCACCAGTGGAAACAGTGACATATTAAAAACTTAGAGAACTTTCTCAGCTGAAGAGGTTGGAATTACTGTGAAAATCTCAGTGATATAGCTGTATTCTGTAATTCCTTGAAGTCCTACTCATGGATTAATACCATACTGCATTAGAGACCAAACACCCATGAAACAGAAAAACCTCTGCCTCGATTTGTAAAATTAATATAAAGCAAGAATTAAAACTGATGAATACACAAACTAGGGAATGGAAGAAAATGTTGGTACAGCATAATAGGATTCATCTGAGAAATATTTCTTTTTCATGGCTGGTACAAGCATAATAATAGCATTCTGATACCTATAAATTCAGGATCAGTCAACAGGAAGTAGCAAAATAAATCTGCACACTTTGCAATCTGGACAAAACTTCAGGATGAATTTACAACAACACATACATGATGTTTGCATTGTACGAAGGCTGAGTTAAGTTTGACGATTTTCCAAAATTTTCTATTACATAATTAATCCTTAGAAATCCTCTGCCTATTTAGAATAAACAAGGAGAAATGGGAGAATGCTTTATTCTCAGGATTCTAAGTAATGATGTGAGCAGGTCAGTGAAGCATTATTCCTTTTATGAAGTTATAGGTGCTTTTCCTGTCTTTCATTTGTTTGTTTGCCCATTTCAGTTGTCTCCAGGTGTTTGGTGTTATCCTGTGCTTTTCAAGAGGACAGGAAGGGGAGGATGCTTCTAAATATGTTGCTCTGACTTCATAAGGCTTGTTTTGTCTGGCAAATGAATTATGTAAACCTTCTCCACCCGAAACTGTTTCAAGTCAATTAATTGTTGTAATTACTTAAGATTTCTTTTTAATGAATATGACTCTCCAGGGATTTGATGATATCCTGTCATCTGTAGGCCTGATAAATGAAATGTGATTTGTGGCTTGCTGCAAACTGAACCCTTGTACTTGAACAATGTCTCTCTTTCCTATGTGCTCATTAAACAGAAGAAATGCCCTTGGTGGAATTAGGTACATTCGTTTTAGTTGGTCCCTAGTAAGAATGGATAGTATAGGCAGATGAATTTTGGCTTTTGTTCTCTCTTCCTTTAAATGCAGGCCTTGTTAACGCATTGACAATTACTTAGACCAAACACATGACCCCAGTGAGGTTACCCATTGTAATTGAGACTAGCTTAGCTGCTCCATCTCTCATCTCCATTAAGTGCACTGAAATGTGAAAGATTAGCAGTCAGTCAATGCTGAAGGAGACCAATGCAGTATGATAGTTTTTATCTTATCTTTTGTTCAGCCAACACTTTGCAATCAGAACAGCCAAATCTGACTGGCTAGGCACCTTCCCTTTGTTTCTGTGCAATGCCTAGTTTCCAGTGCTTCTCAAGAAAATCAGACCTTCACAGTGCTGCAGATAAAAACAAGCAATCAGAGGCAGCATGACAAAGAACCATGAAGTCTGCATTGAGTTCCTACAGTGAAACTGCTCGTATATCAATTTCAAGTAACCTATTTTCCCCTATACTTCCATGTACATAATACAATCTAATCACCAATACTAAAAAAGTAGAAAGCAGGTGGGTTTTCCTGATTTAAATTCCATTGGTAAAATGGGGATTACTGCTTTTTTTTCATAATTTCCTGAATATCACATGAATACATCATACTAATACATAGCAAAATGCAGTGTCTTAATCAGTTTAGAATGTAAGGACAATGAATTATTGCGTATTACAAGCAAAGATCACTTTGACATTTATACAGTCAAGAGAGGGTGCCTCAGATAAGTGTAGCTGTCTAAATCTGGCTGTCATGGGTAGTGTACAAAAGAGACAGCATCCCTGATAATGAAAGAAAATTAGCAAAGAGAATAAACTGCCTCATATACTAGTTCCTTAGGAAAAGCAAGTGGCCATGAAGGATAGGAAGGTGAAAATTGTGAGGAAAGACTGACAAGGAAGCACAAGACAAGTGCCTAGCTGGAAGATATCATGGAAAAGAAGAAAACATGGAGTTTCCATGGAAAGGGTTTATGCAATTTGTGGTTCAAAATCCAGGAATGGTTGTAGTGATTTAAACAAAATGATATCAAACCTTTCCTAAACTCTTAAACCCACTTTGTACTAAAGTAATGGATACTGTTCTACTCTTCCCCTTCCCCACCATAGGGCACTTCTCTCTGGGTTGGCAGGAGTTATAGGCAAGGATATAGACATATAACAAAGTGCAAGGAACAGGTTTTCCTGGCTTGATGGGCCCAGCTGAAAAAGAAGTATCTGGAAGTATTATGAAACTGATTGTCATTGGCATGGTAATTGGATGGAAGACATTCAGATCATCTTTGATTAGATGAACTTTCGAAACTACTGAGATTTATCAGTGCACGAGATCTTATTCTCAGAGGACTCAAGAGAAAGTGTCCCATTAACTTAATGAATCAGGCCGCAAGAGAACAACTGCTCTTGAAGTCAGAATGAGAGATTTCCCATCAGTGGCACAAATTCTGCCAATAAAGGCAACAGGATTTCTCAAGTGAAATGAGATTAGAATATGTCTCCCCTGATTTTCAGTAGTTAAATGATTGACTATCCTGTAATAGGCTAATTATTAGATTTCCCTTCAATTTTTGTGTTGCAGGAAGGAATGAAAGCTTTCTTTCTCTACCTAGATTGTGTGGCAGCTGTGGCAGTGTTTCTTCAATGCTGTTGCAAAGTCTTGACCTTTGAAAGGTGGCATGGTGCATTCATCTTTCCCAAACTCATCTGCCTTCAGCAAGGTGTCCCTAGCTCTGGAACTTCTGGCAATTTGACAAAGGCATCTTCTCACATGTCAGTTCTTGTTATCCACTCTATCTTCTTCACATATGATGCAGATGTCAGCTCTCATTTTTTCAGTGCTTCCTTTGTTTATCTCTTCACAACTGGGAGATTTCACATCCTCTCTTTTGAACCATTTCCAGGATGGTTCCCATTTTCCTGCAATACCTTTCCAGCCTTTCTTGTCAACTTAAAAGATCCTTTTTGTCACTGATGGTTTGCCATTCTTCACAAAGAAAAATGGGTTTTTAGGGCCTCTATTAGCTAGCCATTTTAAGTATTTCCATGCCTTCTTTACAAACTATACTCTTCCAGTTACCCAAGATAAGTTGTTGCTAAATGTTTTCGACATAACGCATATGGAAGTTGCTCACCTCAGAATGCTTATTCAGTAGCAGCAATGAATACTTTTATAGCCTCTTTATTTCTTTTAAAAACCTTTCAATTACTGTTTGTTTCTTCATTATGAAATTGTGTTATTGATAAATATTAACATCCTCATTTTACAGATGGCAAAACTGGTGTCTACCTCCCACACACTCTAGCTTAGGCTGTTTGACTGCAGGATTCTGAGTAAGTAGTTTTGTTTGTGATGGGGCATGGACAAAAAGACTATTCAAATCATTTATCACTACCTCTCCTCTCATGTGGAAGTGAAACAGCAGGAAACAGATTATAGAAATATATTCTTGTCAGTCTGTCCTTCATAAAGGCAAGAAGCTGGCTGTGCCCCTGGTACCTGCTCAGTGGTATTGAAAGTTGGTGGTTCTAGGGAAAACAACTGGAAGCGTTGAAGGAGTAGGGGTTGCTTGCCAAGTGTTCGTAAAGGCAGAAAATGAAAAAAATATTCCCTGTCCTGTAACTCACGTGTTTGGTCATCTGCAGTATAGAGTTCGCTAAGGGCTGAACCAATGTGCAAGTACTATTCAAATTGCATATTATGTCTGCACATGCTTAACTACTTACCTGAGGAGATGAAATTAAGAGGAGCATAGTCATTTAAGGGCTGTTAAGCCTTGTTGCTCCTTTTATATGTAACTTTTTGCACTGTGTTGCATTTTTAAATATAGATTACAATAAATTGATATCAAAATAATGTCATAAAAGAGAAGCAGATAATAAAGGCTTCCCATTGCTGAGGTGTTTTCTTGTATAAGACTAGATTGCTTTGGAACATATAGTAATAAAATTGTCTTTTCTAGACAGTTTGGTATCCTTATTACAACTTTAATCATTTTTTGTTTGTTTGTTTGTTCCTGGTCCACTTGAGAAGTTGAAAGCACAAAGCAGTCCACACAGATTGTTCAGTCAATGACTGCTGTCAAATCAAATCCATTACCTTGTTTTTATGCAAAGCTTATAGGGACAGTATATATTCTTAAAGTTTTTCAATAACTGGTTAAATGACAGCAAGAGAGAGTTGAAATTGTAGCATTAATTTATATCACAATATTCTTACTGTTTTCTTACGCAAAATGAAGTTGCCAAACAGGCAATCTGTCATACTAAATTAGAACATGATTCAAATGAAAAATTCAGAAGAATATACGACCTAAATTTAAAAGAAAGTTAACTGACATTATCAAATAAGAAGTATTAGAAGTCTTTAAAATGTTCTTCTCCATATCAGACAGTTTCCAGTTACAAAATAAAGGTTGTAATATTTTATTATTGTAAGTAGAATTCATGCTTTCAAAAACTGCCTATGGGCACATACTTTCATGCTACACAGTAAACATTTTAAACTGTGTGTCTCAATAATAAAAACATTAAGAACCACCCATTTACATTTGATAAGCTCTTCCCTGTTATTTATGTGAATGTAGTAACAATGACTACTTCAGAGACGTGATGTAGACATTTATTAATTGATGTTTTATCAAGTTTTCACAGTTCCAAAATGCATTTATGTATGTACGTGTTTGCATATATATATTATATATCCACATATATATATGCAAATCATTCTTTGAATGTATTATCCTTGCTGTTTAAATCTTTCTTCATTCTTTGCTCCCTGCATCAAAATCTTATTTTAAAAATCATTGGTACTGAAAGTATGAAATACAGTCAGCTATTTGAATTTCTATAAATCAGCCATCTGTGATACACACTGTAACAAGGAAAAAGGAATCAAGTTTGCCAGTAAATGGTACTCTGACATCCAATTTTAAATATAATGTATTGTTAAGGGTGTGTTATAACAAGTTTCATGACTCTAGAAGAGCAAATAAGTTATTTCTCTCTTTACTAATTGCACTGTATGTGGTGATTTAGTAAAGCTTGAGTTTAGATTTTTTACTTCTGTGGTAATTACGTTCATCTCAAGGAAGTTCATTCCATTTTTTTGGAGATGTTACTTGCATTGCACACTACTGTAATCAACAAACCAAAAAAGCCCTGTAAATTGATATATTCTAAACAATCAGAGTATTTGAGGGTACAGAGGACAATATGTTCTCTCAGCTAGTATTGTAACCTTCACACTAGTTTACTTAGAAACAGATTTTAATGAAAAGCATGGCAGAGATCTTTAGGAGTGTGTGTGCTTCTAAACAGGTTTTTGCTTGCAATTTTGATCTCACTCTCTTTTTTTTTTATATCTTTGTCCCCTGCAAAATCTCAGGATTTTGTTAAGGACAGTTTTTGTGATTATTAAACATATCACCTTAATAGCTTCCACACTCAAGTTAGTCTGGTTTAATACTAAAGACACTTCTCCATATTGACCCACCCAACTCACTGCACTGTGGGCAGCTTTTCAAATGATGTGATAGTAAGTAGAAGACAATCAATACCAATGGAGAAATAATGTCAGGCATAGCCATAGAAGTATATGCAAAACAAGTGTAGAGGCAGGATGGGATCTAATCCACACATAATGCCACCATGCACACACACACTACACCCCGCCCAGTTTGGACTTCATGAAGCAGGAGGGAAGTAGGGCACTGTTATGCAGCATTATACATACCCTCATGAAGAAAGGTTCTTCCGAAATATAAGAAAGACACTGTGATGGTACCTGTCCTACTGTAGTGGATGTCTGCAGCGCTTGAAACTTGAGTATCTACATGAGCTTTAGTTATTAAATTATAGTTTCCAAGTGATCAGAAAGCACATGATGAAAAATTCCCCATAAACAAGGAAAAAGGAAGTTGAATACTATAATGGCTTTCTATGAATAAATCTCTCTGCATTTCTACACATAGCAGTTACATTTCATTTAGGGATGTTCCCAGACTGCAAGTCATGTATTTATTTTGAGTATAGGCATAGCTACTGCACAACATCAGAGTATGTTGATATGCTCAACTATCTAGCTCAACTTAGAACACACTTTCTTATTGGGCCTTTTTTTTTTCTTCAGGAGTTTCTTTCTATCAACTTCATTTTGTAATAAAGGTATGCACTCAGATGAAAACTAAGAAATAGAAAGCTAATAAGAGGAAAATTAAATAAAATTAGGTCAAAAGTGCCAGAGAATCCCAGAATATGCCAAGCTGGAAGTGACCCACAAGGGATCATCGAGTCCAACTACCAAATGCAATGAAAAAAGTTTTCCTTGGTTTTGCTTTCAATCAGTCTGAGTTCATTGTCTCTGTACAGTTCTTCCTCACCCACACCTAAACCATTTCTTCCCCTGTGAAGGGAAGAAGGAGTAGGATACACAAAAGAAAAGCAGTTTATGTCCCTGGACTTTTTCTTAAACTTGATGAAGAATTTAAATGGAAATGTTACTGAAGTTCTGTGGAGTCTTGCTTGGTGTAATTGTATTGGCTAAATAACTGATTAATTATTTATTTAAAGTGTCCTTTACTGTTTTATGATCTGCAACAGTACATCATAGATGATAATCAGATGTAAAATAAATAAAATCCACCAATGGGATTACATAAAGAAATGTTCTTGTCCTGATTTAAAGGATATTTAGTGCTTCCCCAGGGAAACCTAGCAAAGGTGAATGTTTGGGAAGGGAAGATAGAAGATATTTGTGCCTAGCAAAATAAGTCATCCAGTAAAAAGTGGATATTGGTGAAATATTTGTAGGGGAAATCATGACTGAAAAGAGCACAGTCAAGAAAAATTAATTTTAGTCAGTCTAATTTCATAAAGGGCTGATTCCAAAGACTGGCAAGGAGCAAGGAGATAGGATAATAACACTACCAACAGTGTTAGAAGAGGGTTCCTAAAATAATTAAAATGTCCTAAAAATGATGCATCTTAAATAATAACAATTAAGTTTTAGGTACTTTTTATTTATTTTGTAGTTTACAAGCCTGTAGGAATTTAATTCATGTATTCAGGTGGTTCTTTGGATCTACAAAGGAACTTTAAAAGAAGCTATTGAATGGAAGCTCAGATTTTTACTAAATCTATGTGTCTGTAGGAGTTTGCTCAAGAAGGCTACTAAATACCAGGTTAGCAAGACTGTGTACTCATACACATTTATAAAAAATATCTGACACTCAAACATGTTAACTTCTATCTTTGTGTGGCAAAAAAAGGAAAACCAAAGGGCTTTTCAGAAATCTGTATTTTTTTTTTCATGTAGCAAACACAGGAATTTTATAGTTCTACCAGGCTTTGGCAGGCAGTAAATCTTCAAACCGAAGTAAACAGAAGTAAATCTTCAAACAGAAGTAAAACAAAGACCTGTGCTAGGGTCTTTGTATGGAATACATATATAAGAAGGAGAAAGACAACCTTTTAACTCTACAGTATTTAAATCCCTTAATAGGAAAAAATACAGAGGGATAGAGAGAAAGCTGGACAAATGTGATACTTAAACGCACTCCTTAGGAATTCCTGTGTGCTCCTGACTTCTTTTTCATCACCATAAGCTCTCTGCTAGGTGCGAAACCATAAGCATATGAAAGCTTGTCATGCAGGTGTATTTCGTATACCTGCCACACTGTGAACTCACCATGTCTCTGGCCCTGAGGAGAAGTTCTCTTTCCTTGCAGTAAGATTATGTTTTTAAAAGCTGACTTTTAAACCTCTTACTGAATTTTTTAATGGATTAAATTCATCATGTCACCAGCTGCTGTGCAGCTAATAGAGCCATAAAACACTGTATTAAAGGATTACCCATGCAAAATTTCCTCTTGTGCTAATGTGAATTTTAATACTTTTAACATTTAGTTGAGATGGGAATGTCCAAGAACAGCTTGTTCAATAGGTTGTTCTATAAAATTAAGTTCCTCAGCTCATCACAAATGCCAGGACTCCATTAAGTTAAAATTCTACAGAGAGGGTGAGATGATTCACTGTATATAGCATTTGCAGAGAGGAAGGCAACATCTGCTTCTCCATTAATACTATAAAACAAGGAAGTAAAACACATATGAGCATTGTAACTGCAGGGAAATCAGGCTGAACAGCTGAGAGTCCTCACTCCAAATTAGTTGGAGGTCAGTTTATGCCATTATGTACATGGGGTATAAGAACAGAAAGAATATGATATCCTG
Source organism: Myiozetetes cayanensis (assembly GCF_022539395.1). NCBI lineage: Eukaryota > Metazoa > Chordata > Aves > Passeriformes > Tyrannidae > Myiozetetes > Myiozetetes cayanensis. The sequence goes on along the minus strand of NW_026086604.1, from coordinate 85,735,917 downwards.
CTGTCTGAAGCAGGGTGACAACTGTAGGCCTTGTGTCCAGTCTCATATCAACGTAAAGTCAGATGGAATTTCATGAAAGCAAGTTATTTAACTTGGATAGGACGTGTGGGGAAGAGAAGGCATAGCCATGCTTTCAAAACAGGGAGTGAGACCTTTAGTTTTATTCTTATCTATAAACAGTAATCAACCAGGTAATGTTTATGTACCTGAAATCATGAAGTGACTGCAAATAAGATATGAAAGGTTTCATTTTGAATTTCTTTCATCTGACAGCAACAAAATGGTCTTCTGGAGGATGTCTCTCTGGAGTAGCTATAGGATTAGGAACTGGATGCCTTTTCTGGCTTCTGATTCCTATTTTCTGCAGAACAGGATAGTTTAATGGGTTGCTAGTAGGCATTAGAAAGGTCCTCACCAAGCCTCTTCTCTGCTCTCTGACCCATTAGGATCACTCAGGAAAACCACAATCATTAACTAGATGCAACTCTAGTTACTGCTGGAATGAATACATAATTAAGCACTTGGACCTTGCTCAGAACATTTTTTTTGCTGTAATACGCAATAGGATAAGCTTGAAGGAAAGGCAAAGAGCAGGCAAGAAATGGCACTCCCTGTCCATTGACATCTGCAGTGACCATCACTCTTGATAGTGCAGCATTTGGGCAGACAAGACTGTCAAAAATAAGGAAAATTAAGTTTTCTTGTGACCCTAATACCACTTGGACAAGATGAATGATCAGTAGTGCAGACTGAAAGTAGTAGTAGTAGTAGTAGTAGTAGTAGTAGCAGCAGCAGCAGTAGTAGTAATAATACTGGTAGTAAAGGTTTCTGATGCTAACTTTGAAATAAAAAAAGGACAGTTGTTTATAATCCAACACAAGACTGGTGAGGAAGTTTTAATAGGAATATACTTGAGCTGCTGTTCCTTGCCCCAACTGAATTTTCTCCACAGCTCCATATTTTGTTCTCCATGTGTATTACTGTTCTGAGAGCCTGTCATTTCTTATCAGAATGAGAAAGGCTAAAGAGATAATATTTCAATAACATACTGGCCTGATCATAAAATAACTCAATGGAAATGTGTAACTGCCTCAGGCAGCACAGCAGGATAGTCAGCAGTCAGATGATTTCTATTCTGGGTTTCTTTTTTTATGGTTACATTTTCTGTTATATCAGACATACCCTCAAGTCTTAGTTATGCTTTTATTCAAAAGGAGAACCACAGTATAAAGACCTACAAAACTTATTATGATATATTACTGTAAAGAAATAAAAGTTGGTGCCACAGTAGCATATTGATAAGGACAGGCCTGCCACATTAATTGACCTTTTTTCCTCTCAACCACCAGGGCTGAGGCCCAAGCATCGCAGTTGCTTAGCAACAGGGTCACTGTTTCAGGCCTTAAATGCACCAAAAAAAAAAAAAAAAAAGAAAAAGAAAAAAAAAGCAGTTTAGAAAAAATCAGAAGATGTGATCTTATGAAGGCAGTAGATATTTGGCAGAAGAAAGTACTTTTTTTCTATTGTTTTCTTACCCTGTGCTGTTGGTTGTAATGCATAGAAGGCAAAAGGGAAGTAAGAGTCTGAAGTTTTACTGATAAAAAAATCCAGCAAAATAGTGCTGAAACCACAGGCACATGTTCTTTCTTGGTACCAGTCCTTTTGATTTTTAGAACGTTCATAAATGTTTATATATAATTCATATGATTCTTTTATGTGCATAAAATATATGCACATATACAAAATACTAAGTGACCCTGGATAACATATGTATGTTTTTAGGACAGCAGGGTGCAGCAGAAAAGTAAAGAGGGGCTCCTATTGTCTAGATTCTTTTTTAACATTCTATCATAAACATCAGTGCTCACTGCTATGTTTAATGACAGGGCTTGAGGCAACAAAGCATCTCCTAAAGGTCAGCTCAGAGAGAAGTTTGTTTCTTCCTTCCTCAGCATGAAATACAGGAAAAAGTCAACACTTCTTTTAAACTTTAATAAAGGCCATGGAACAAGAGTGCTTCTCTGAGAGAAAGCAAAATCTTTGTACATGAGAGTAGCCCAAATGTTCGCTGCAGGTTTCTCCTGGAGAGGAATGAAATCTGTGTTTAATTCCCAAATAAGCATCATCAAAAGTGACAAATGGCCCCATGAATTCCATCAGTGTGTCTTAACACTAATCCTTTCCTACCTTAAATTTGAGTTGTGAGGCTTCTGTTTAATCAGCACCAATGTAAATAACTGCATGGCTGCCAGTGAACAAAGTATTTAGCGTAAAATAAAAGCCAGTACTTTCCTCTTACAAAAATCAGTTACAGTTAAACTTAATGTTAAATATGGACCAATAAGGAGACTTTTTGAATTTTCTTCATTTACAGTTTTACTTTAAATAATTGTTTAGACCTTCCCTAGAATGTATTAATCTTTTCTCACTGTTGCTAGATGGAACCAGAAGTATTTGTATTGACGCTTTTCACAGAGTCATGGAATCACTGAGGTTAGAAGGGGCCTCTAGAGATCAGCCAGTCGAATCTCCCTGGATAATATTCCCTTGCATCTTCTCTTCTTGAATGTAAACAGTCCCAACCCTCCTAGCCTCTCCTCATACAATACTCTAATCCTGTACTCATCCTGGTGGTCCTGTGCTGGACTTGCTCCAATTTGTCTTGTACTGAGAAGCCCCAGACTGCATCCAACACTCCAAATCTGTGGAGTCAGGAATGAGCAGAGGGAAAGGATCACATCCCACCCACTATTCATTCATCTAAGTTATACCTCAGCAATTTGTCTAGGAAGGTGTTATAGGAGACAGTGGCAAAAGTCTTACTAGAGCCAATATAAACAGCAACCTCTGCTTTCCCCTCATCCACCAAGCTGGTCCTCTCATCACAAAAAGCTATCGGGTTGGTGAAGTATGATTTCTCTTTGTAAATGTAGATTCCACATCTTTCTGAAGAGAAACGGTTTGCAGGAGGATTCACTACTTGATCTTCCCAGGTACTGAGGTGAAGCTGACCTCAATGCACTCTGTGGATACATCCCAACAGTCCCATGGACTCATGTATGTTCATTTATTTAAGTAATCCCTAAAGCAGCCCTCTTTTACTGAGGGTAGGTCATCCTTGCTCTGGAACTTTCATATTAGTCTGACGAAGCTGGGATTCCTTAAGGTCAGTCTTGTCTGTAAAGATGAGGGTGAAGAAGGCAACGAGTACCTTGGCTTATTTGCCATTCTTTGACTTCAGATCTACTGTCCCATTCATCAGAAGGCTTGCATATTCCCTACAGTCTTTCTTTTGTTGGTGATATACTAGCAGAAGATCTTCTGGTTGCCTTCACATTCCTCGTGAGATTCAGTTGACCTTACTTTTTCTTACCCAGTCTTTACATACCCAGACAGTGTCCATATATTCCCCCTGGGCCACCTGCTCCTGCTTCCACCTCCTATATACTTCCTTTTTACATTTGAATTTTGTCAGGAGCTCCTTGGTCATCTGTACAGACCTCTTGCTACCTTTGCTTCATTTCCTGTTCATGGAGATAAACCAGATTTCTTGGACTGCTCTCCTCTCCAGGGCCATTTCGTATGCAATTTTTTCAAGCAGATTCCTGAAAAGGCCAAAGTCCGCTCTCCTGAAAGCCAGGGTTGTAATCCTGCCTTTAGGCTGTGCGGTGCTTACCTTTTAGCCTTGTTATTTGGCTTTTCCCAAGTAATGTTGTTTCAAGGTCAGGAAAAAAGGACAATGCTTTACAACTATAAAATGGCAGAAAATTTGCTGTGATTGCAAATTGTCCACAATATAGGATTTTAAGAACACATTCTAGACCAGTAATGACTCAGCAACCTTTCACTACATTAATATACATAAAATGCCCTCTCTTTCATTTCAGTTATGTTTCTAACAAAATGACCAAAAAATCTACACTCTCTTCTTGTCTGGAGCATCAGATAAAATGGGCACCTCTGTACTGCTTTCTAATCTTAGTACCCAAAAGGGGGATTAGAATGCCTTATTTTGTTGATCACACTTGCATACTAACTCCCAAAATAGACTCATCACTGGAGTTACAGACACTGGAGAAAACTGTACATCATGTGAGGACTGTACAGGACATAGGGATGAAGCATTAGTCTTTGGCTATGACATGAAGCTGGAATATCCTGTCATTTCAGGAGGAAAATACATTTAACCACAAAAATCCATTTAGAAACCGTGATAACGGATGTCATAGACATGACTAGTAATGTCCTGAAACAAGATCCACTTGCATAAAAATTTAAATGCCTGCACACGCTGTGTCTTGAGATGCCTTTAGTTGATAATATTTAATAATTGTGTGCAGGGAACCTAGGGATTTGCACAGTTATTGTTTGATCTTACTGTTGATTTTAAATATCATCAGCACGAAGTTTGCCATGAACAGAAGATCAGCCTTAGTGCAGTACCTTTTGGCTAATTGAGCTTAGCCTTCTGATATCTTCCTGAACATCAAAATGTTAACCATTTGTAACAGGTAAATCAGTATGTCAGGCTCTCTCTCTACACCAAGATAGGGTATTGAATATCTATTAGCCTTAAAAGTTTGGCATTCATTTCCTGCTTTGCTTTGCACTGGGGCAGCCTCACCTTGAATATTATGTGCAGTTCTGGGTGCCACAACATAACAAAGATATTCTGCTATTAGAGAGCATCCAAAGAGGGCAAAGAGGATGGTGAAGGGCCTTGAGGGGAAGCCATATGAGGAGCGACTGAAGTCACTTGGTCTGTGCAACGTAGAGTAGAGGAGACTGAGGGGAGACCTAATTGCAGTTAAAACTTTCTCATGAGGGGAAGAGGAGAGGCAGACACTGATCTCTTCTCTGTGGTGACCAGTGACAGGATTCAAGGGAATGGACTGAAGCTGGGTCAGGGGAGGTTTAGGTTGGATATTAGAAAAAGGTTCTTCACCCAGAGGGTAGCTGGGCACTGGTACAGGCTCCCCAGTGAAGTGGTCACAGCACCAAGCCTGACAGAGTTCAAGAAGCGTTTGGACAATGTTCTCAGGCACATGGTGTGGCCCTTGGGGATGGTCCTGTGCAGGGCCAGGAGTTGGACTCGATGATTCTTGAGGGTCTCTCCCAACCCAGCATGTTCTGTGTTTCTGTGAAAACTGGCCTACACGTAAAAGTTCTGTGAAAGTGTGACTCTCAGTGGTGACAGTATGGAAGTGACACAGCTAGGTGGGTAGAAGTATTAGTGTAAATGTAGTTATACAACAGACATAGTCTTCCTGCTGCTTCTTTCATCTAGATGTCCTGTGTGAAGCTTCTCAACAGAACCACTCTTTTACTAGTGCAGGTAGATCAGGTGTACACCACTCAACAAAATGTGACTTCTAATATAAAGCCCAAGTACGTTTCAGGCTTGGACAGAGAAGGACCAGTGGAAATCTATGTGACATAAATATGTCAAAACATAGATGGTTATACCTTTAAATGGTGATTAATGATACCGTGAACTATGCTAACCCCAGATTTCAGTTTCAGCAGCCTCCAGTGGTATGCTCCCTTTTTAGTCTCAGTGGTTAACTTCTTTAAGGTTCTGTAGGTTATTTGGCTCTGCAGATGTTAGTTTATCATGATGATGAAAGTCTGAAAAGTCAGGGAGTATCGCAGGTGAGCATCCTTCCATTTTCCTTGTGAGTTAAACAAATTTTGTGTCTTGACAGGTGCTGACTAATCTTTACAAAGCAGGTTTGAGGTGATCTCTCAGAGAAGAGAGATCTTCCCTCATCCTGAAGAAGGAGGACAAAATATTTTGCCAGTCTTGGTACTGACACACAGCAGCAGAGTATTGCTATTCATAACATGTTAGAAATTCATAAGATTTTATAAGAAGGATAGGTACCTCTTGTTTTCCACTGTTCAGAAAGGGGAATTCCATCATGCCTACTGCATACCATCTCTTGCAAAAAATCTCACAGAAAACATTTAAAAGAATTTATTTCTCTTATATCAGTCTTTGGGTTGATTCCTCCAGGAATCTGCACCACCGCTGATAGATTTCTGTTTGCTAGAAGAACTAAATTTGAGAATTAATTCTAAATATTTATTTAAGCCAATAATTTTTTTATCTTTTTTATGCTTTAATTTTTTCATATGTTCAGTTTCTTAGGACTACTGTAGGAATGGTTTTTGTGGGCATATCCAGTGTAGTGCAGAGCATAAGGAGATTCTACAAACATCTTTGTAAAGTTGTAGCAATAACATATCAGGCTACAGGTATTTGCAATATAATATGCAATTAAACAACTGAAAAATTATTGAATGTGTAAGCTAAAATTTAATAATAACTAATGGTAAAGCTTTTAATCATGGAATTTGATTGTGCTGTTTTTGTCATTGCACTTACTATTATTCCTCTGTGATTTTTCTGCTTCAAGAAAAGGCATGGTGGGAAGAAAAAAGGAAAATAGCTTACAAATTTCAGAGTTCTTTGACTTCTGTATATGGGAGACCTTATGCAGATATTATTTGATCAGACCATAGCCTGGAATATGGCCACCCCAAACAAGGCCACGGAAGACAAACTGTGAAACTACTATTGATAGGAACATCAGGCATTTAATGAACATGGAACTACTAAGGTACAAAAGAAAAGTGGATCTTTTCTCCAAGAGTTTAAAAAAAAAAAAAATTGCACAAGCTCTGTTGTACAAAAACTAATTTTCTCAAATATTCACTCACTACTTAAATGAAAGCTATTTGCTATAGAACAAAAAATCTAGTACTTCTCCATACCAGGCCAAATACTGACCTTTTAAAATCTCGCCTTTTGGTAATGCCCTTTTTTAGCCCAAGAAAATTACTATTTTGTAAGGAACACCAACCAAAGGAAAAAAAAAGTATAGGAGTACCAAAGCTAACTTCATACTTCTGTGAAAGCTTGTTAGTTTTCAAGTTTGTCAGGAAGAGACAAGCGTTGGAAGATTCTTTGTGACTGAGTCTAGATTTTCTATATAATTTGGAAACTGGTGAGCTGAATTTGGAGAGCTGCTAGCCATTCTCCCTCTTCTTGATTTCTGGAATGCGAGGAATAACTGGTATCTACTGGAATGTTCTTAGACCTGCAGGGCTGGAAAATAAATTCTTGAAAAGATGATCAGTGAGAGTCGGTGATCAGCAGGACTCTACAAGTGGACCAGTTGAACTGAGTTATGCTGTTATTGTCACAAGACAACAATAAGTATTTTTAACACACAGGGGACACACGGGGGTCTTAGTTTCATTTGAAACAACAGCTTAGCAAAATCAACAAGTGCCAAAATTGCCAAAAAGAGATCTAAAAAAAAAGGTAATTTTTCTGATAAGAACCACAATGAGTAAAGAAATGTTGGACTCCCAGTTTAGTCAAAAGGATGATCCGCACCTGCAGAGGTACGTTTAGTTATATTTTATATAGCAGCAAATAACATTTTCCCTGCTTTAATTTGAGGTCAAAACTGCTTAAGACAAATATTTTCTTCCACCCAATCCCTTTGAGCCACTTTTTCCTCTGGTAATCTTGCAAAAGAACTCAATGGAAAGTTGCTGTGGTCATTCTTATTGCTCACAGAAAAAGCTGATTGAACTTTTTACCTTTTGGTGATGCTTTTGATCTGTAGCCCACATGATCTCATTAAGATCATATTATTTAGCTTAAACTTCACATACTTGACCATTTCTCACAGTAGCCCCAGGCTGGGTGCAGTGTAATATTGTTGATGCCGGCTTCCTGGCATGGCAACGTGTCATAAAGTATCTGCTGGGATATGACAGAAGAGGTAGGTTGGGGGATGGAATATGGAATAAAGAGGTTCAGACACTTAAGAGAGATTGCAAGGAGAGGTCAGTGCCCATCAGATGGTAGGATACTGAATACCAATTACTCAGGAATGCTCAGCGTGGGCTGCCTGATGCAGATTGCAATAAATCTCATGGCAGGCATTAGGAACACCTGGTTTCAGATGAGAACGCTTTTCTTAGGTCCATCTAAATCAATCCTCTTTCTTCCCCTTGCCTGCACTGATCTCTATCTAGTGGGGGGAGGAAGGGGAAAAACAACAGGCAGGTGATCTTATTATGGGTCTTGTCAGCCTCACTAATGCAAAACAGGTAAGAGGTAGAAGACACAAAAACGAGAGGGTTTAACCAGTGCAATAGCTCCTGTCATCTACCTTGCGATTTGAGAGGAGCTTCTTTAACAACTGCCTTCAAATTGGCACATGTCACAACACTGGATTTTGTCCAGCCCACACTGAGATGTCAGATGAGCTTGATGGTCATGAGTCCATCCATTAAAAGCTTTTAACACTGCTGACCTCCTGGCTAACTTGGGTCCATTGTTCTACCTGGAGAAGAAGCAGGGAGGTAAACATAATTCAGCCACTGCACTGTCAGCTCTACTGATCTAAATCAAAATAGTGATTTCAGGGAACTGACTTCAGCCACACTCACCATGGTTCTACCCTGCTTTTAAAAGACAAAAGGATAGCTCAAAAATTATGCATATTTTCAACAAGTTCATGAGCATTACAGTTGACTGTTAATAGACATGTATCTTTTAATTCTGGTGTCTGAGAAGGTGTAAGGTCTGATTTAAGCATTTTGTCTGGACTGAAATATCAGTAGAATCTTTCTTCTGCGACCTGCTCTCATAAAAGTTGCTTCATCTCTCAGATATCTCTACTGTTCCATGAAATTCTGCTGATATTGGTTAATAGACTCAAAATTTACCAAAGCAGGAGAGATATATACACTTGCACATGAAGAGATAGAAAATTATTCCATGAACTTGTTCCTTGGAAAGTAGTCTGAAAATCAGTCATTGGCAGATGGGATCTTCCCCTTTGAAGAACTCCCAGGAGTTCCCCTGAGAGAGTTTCTCATGCAACAGATAAACATACAACCCAGTTACAAATGGAGAATGTATTCATGGATTCACAGTGTCCCAAAGCTTTGTGACTGTCCCAGCATTGTTGTGTATCAGCATCCATTGCAAACAGACATCCAGTTCTGACCCTGGCAAACACAGCTGTAAATTTCCAGCATCAGAAAGGCCAATTTAGGGCCTTAAGCAAGGAAGTAAACAGAATACAGTCTTCACACTTGCACTACATGGCAGTTTGGAGCTTCCCCATTGCACCTCGTGAGTATCTGCTGTATTCCCAAGAGCTCCAGACAGAGCACCCACTTCATGTGCCAGCCTGAGGCAGTGTAACTACCCACACTAGTGGTTGTGTGTGATAAAAGCACTGGAGAAGCTGCCACATAGGATCATTTCAGTAATGGTTCCCACTGGGCTACCTCACTGATAATCTTCTCCCCCGGTATATACAGCAGCACCACAACTCAGGGCACTCAAAGCTACAGGAGCCACTGAAAAACTTCACACTAAATTAAGTACAATTAGCAGAGCAAACATCACTACTGCTAGCCTCATAGTCTTGTAATTATTCTGACGGCACTTATTATTTGGGCCATTTCTCAAATCAGTGGTCTTTGCAAATGAATATCCTCATAATTAAGTCATTTTTCAAATAGAGTATCCCAGGGTACAGTGGAGACTGGGGAAGAAAGGGTTAGATCTTCTAATTCAAATAAACATTGCAGTCCCACTCATCAGACTCAGTCAGGTGAATGCCAGAAGGACACTTACAAAAAGAACTCACAACCTGGTTCTTCCTGAATAAATCAGTGTTACTGAATTTTTGAGTCATATCCAAATCACACTGTTACACAGACTGCAGGAGAAAATCTGGCTAGTGATGTAAATGGGCATGTGCCAGCCTGTCCCTATCCAGCAGTAGATCTCTCATATATGTTGGTCCTCAGTGGGTCTGTGAAACTCAGTGTCATTATGGGATGATGTAACTGAAGTGCACAACCTTTCAAGCACAGCTTAAGGCAGATTTTCTCACTGCTTGGCAGCCTCTGTTTCATGCCCATTGCTGCCTATGAAAGTACTCTGCACTTAGCCTCAGGCTTATATTTAACATCCCTCACCTAAAGAGTTTGCTGGAATAGGAGCCAGCCTGGCTAGACTGAATACTGGGTTTTAGTGTCTGAAGTGCGTCAGTGGAACCACAGGGATACAATGCATTCTCAGGACCACAGTTATCTTCAGATCAGATGTGGGATGGACTAGCACTGCCAGCATCTCAAATTCCTTCTGAAGCCAATTGGGTCTGTCCATCTTTGCAGGCTCTGAGAACTTGTTAGCTCTACTGCTGTTTTAATGCCCAAATACAGATGGAGGTGACTGACTTCAAGCAACAAGGGTCAAAAAACTGCAGCTAGTACAGCTAACAGTATAACTATTTGAAAAGGTTCATCACCTTTCCTACTATGTACTGACTTAGCTCTGCTGAGTGACAAAGCAGTGGCAATTTGTTCCATTTTCAACAATCCCAAGAATAAGGGTGAACTGAGGACTCGTCTGTTGAGAGCATCAAAATACCTAAGTGTAAAGTGACTGGAAATGACAAGATCTCATCTCAGAAATAAACTCCAACAATAAAAGGTTTCATATTTGTGGTAATTCTGAGGCCAGGCATTGTTAAGTGCCTGCAGTGATGAGGGGTAAATGGTCAAATAAAAACTACAAGAAAATATATCAGAGGATAATTTTCATAGTTAAAGTGTGTAGTTTTGACTCCTTAATTCACAATTTAGCACTACTGAAAGTTTTCTACAGACTTAAAGACCAGAGGCATGCAGAGTTTTAGACAAGGGAACACCAGACGTATTTCTCAGAGAGGAGGGGCCACTAGGTGGCACAAAAGTTGCCTAATTTAAGCAAATTCTCTGGTTTTGAGATGGGAAAAAGACACTTTGAAGGGATGAACTGCAGCTTTACAGATACAACATTGTAATGCAAAGAGTAAAGGAAACTTTCTAAACTGATGTTTAGAAGGTTGAGATTCCTTAAGTCCGTTATGTACATTGTAGGATTAGCATATTTCTACTATTAATGTCTCTCAAAAAAACACAAACAAACAAAAACCAAACAAACAAAAACAAAAAACCAACAAAACCAACCAACCAAAAAAAAACCTGCTTTGTTTTTCAAAATAATAATTGATTCAACCTATTGAAAAGAGAACGAATTCTGCAAAATAAGAAGTGAAGAAAAAATAAAACCAACACAGTGCCTTTTGTATGACAAACAAACAAAAAAAAGCATAATTAGAAAGAGTTGACAGATTAATAGCACTAAAATATGTAAGTAAATATGATGTGCTAAAAAAATAGTATTGAGTATTGCTACGTGGTACAGTCTTCAGAAAGCTGCACTGGCAATTCATACTGACCTCAAGGATGTAGGTTTATTTTTGAAAGAGGTGAGAATGACATCAGGAAAAAAGAAGAAAAAAGAAAAATATACATAGTGGCAGAGGTTGTAGCAGTGAGAATTTATAATCTGACAGGCATTCAGGTATTGCAGAAGTCATCCTTATCAGTTATATCTCTGAGGCACTTCAATATCACCCTCATTAATAAAAAAGAAACAACTGAAGACCAAACACTTTGGCCTCAGAGGACATGCAAGAAACATCCCAGAATTCATCTGACCCTCTGGACATATAGAATGTTGCACAATTTGCTACTGGGGCTACCAAATGTCTGAGCAATGCTTTATACACTACATGAACACCCACAGAGTCATTCTGGTCAAGGAGAGTCAACTTACAATCTGAAATCAGTTTTAATGAGAAGACTTTGATGGGCATTATGTCAGCTTCTTTCAACCTTGGGGTTTTGATTGACTGCTGAGGACTGTCCTTTAGATGATAACAAGGATGTTGTCAGTCCTGCACAGATAGCTGGCACCAGGCTTGAATGCAAAAGCAAGTAGTGTGCACATCATACATGAGCTTTCTACATATGAATGAATTTCAGCTAGAACTAATTTCACTGTAGTACTATTTACAAAACAATTATGGATGACATTTTAAAGATTTGCTTCTTCTGAGATGAACTATGGGTCTAATCACACAAGTGTAGCTCTTGAGATCAGCAGTGTGGTAGGCAGAGCCTAGCACAATACTGTTGCGGTCACTAGCATTGATTACAGTAGCTTGTGAGCTGATAATATGAAATAAAGAAGAGAAGGTTGATTTCCTGCATTGCTGATGCAATTTTTGGAAAGATTTTCAGAAGCACTTCAGTGCTCTGTCTTTGTTTCTTGAAATTCAGTTTAAAGGGGAACTGCACTGGACGAGGAGTTGTGTGTTTAAAACCAGAGAATGGGAGGGGAGGGACACCTTTCTCAATGACAGCTTTTTCAGAGAAAACAGAGCTTTTACGTTGATTTTGTGTTGAATATTCAGAGTCCTAGAAACATGATAACTTGTGGGAAAAGAGGTATTGTTTTTATAAAAGGTCTTATATGAATAAGATTTTGAATTCTACAGCAGCACATCTAAGTACATAATTGCTACACTCACTGAGCCATACCTTTAAATGAAGCTATGACTGGAATGTACAAAAACACATGGCTTCTCTCTATACTTTTCTTCATGACATAAAGAGTTATCACATGATCACTCTGAAAATACCATTTATTTGCTGGGAAAAATTATCCCCAGTTCCCACTAGATTGTACTTGATATTAGCATTCCACTTTTAAGCAGTTTATAAAGGTTAATAAATAATTAATGGATGTTATAAGCTCATTTCAGATATGATCAGTGTATGCAATAGATGCATATCAGCATGTGCAATTGTAGTTGGTTATGTGCTATTGGGCTGGTGTAGTCCATTTATTAAAACAGCTGCAAATAATTTAGTAACCCTTTCTACACTTCTTATATCTGGAAGAATAACATGAAGTGTGACCAAAAAAGGAAGAAAATTCTTTCACTTCCTCAGCAGTACAAACCAGTTTAATCTGACTTTGGGTTGGTCCTAACTAATCATTCAGCCTTATCACTATTTTAATTCTAGAATCTATTAAATGAGATACTAACCTTAAGATTTAAAATCTTTAATGTGGGAGAGAAATCCTCTGAAACAACAGGACAGATTAGCATTTGACAAAAAATCTTAAGGAATTAAATTTACAAATTGCAAATACAGACATATGTAAAAGAGATTTGTGGTACAATGCATCTTGTCCTTTTCTCACTGGGAAACTGGAAAATATAGGAGTTTTTGGGAGTTGCTGAGCATGACAGAGGGTTAGGTACAGAGTTTCCTGCCCATTTTTGATATGACCAAACCTGAGATTTTTTTTATTTTAAGAAAACATATTCTGATCAAAGAGTCTAAATAGTTAGAGGCAAATAAAAGGGGATATACCTGTCTGTACCAGCCAAAATTATCAACTGTCTTATCCAAACTAAAAGTGAAAAAAATCTTTCTCCTTGAACTGGCTGTTGACTTCAATGTCACTCTACCTAGCGATTCTGACAGACCAGGATGGCGAGATTTGCAAACTCTTTCTCGTTAATCTCCCCGAGGAAAACAGAAAGTGTCTAATATTATGTTTCTCGTATTTTCCTTTTTAGCCTAATACTTACCTTTGTCTTATTCTTTAGTCTGTCATAGTATTTAGGATCTCAGTCCCACAAAGAGCAATATCTAAGCTTCTTCTCAATTAAATCCTTTCTGGAAGATCAGGAACTTGTTCCAAAGTATTTCTCTGAAACAGGGCCCAGGCCCAAGTTTTTCTAAATACTTTTGCCAAAACATTAGTCAAAGTGGATTTATTGCTTTCAGAAATACGTATTCATATAATGATTAACAGCAACAACAGTAGTAGTAGCAGTAGCAGCAGCAGTAGCAACAACAGCAGTAGTAGTCAAATAAATATACCTCATCCATGCCTGAAAGTTAAATTTTTGGGGTTTTGAGAAAATGATAAAAACTGGTTAGTTGAATAGCAACCAGGAAGATGGCAACAGTGAAGGAGAAAAATGAAATAAGGGCCACTTATAAAATCATTACCTATTTTAGCTTAGAGCAGGATGCAGACTTGAGTCTGAACTAACCAAGTAGTCTGCTTACTTAATTTTGCCCACTTAACAGCCACCAGTAATTGGAAATTTGTCACACTGCTTGTTAGGGGCTCGTTAAGATTTTATTTTGACCAATACAGCCCACATTGCTTGCACATGCAATTTCTCCGGTTTGAGTTGCTGGAAACCTCAAGTCCCAGCATTTCCACAGGGATTTCTGAGATCCTGTAACACTCTTTTTCTGCCATGAGGACTAAGGGGAAAACTCTGGCCCCTGAAGCCAATGACAAAACTGATATTAGCACAGTGAAACCAGAACTTGAGTTGCACACTATATCTTTCAGATTCTTATCTCTATTTCTTCCTGATTCCTCAGATTTATTGCACTTCCAAAGGATGCTGTGTTAATTAACTAATCAGTGCGTAGCATTTTCTCTTTAACGTAAAAAATATTGGTTTTACTTAATCGTTCACCACATCAAGGAGCTAAAAAAAGAATATGTTGAGGGGCTTGTCCTTGATTAAAACATAAAATGTGGCAATAAATATTGTTTTATTGGTTATAATGCCTTTACTTTATTAGGAAGATAACAGACTGCTGCTTAACTTATCTTGAAATATTCATTTAAAAGAAAAATATATGATAGGGAGTTATTTCTGTTGTGTCTGCCTTTTTTTTATGACTTCTTGTCTTCCTTTAAAAATCTGAGTTTTTCTAGTTTGTTTCATATTAACTACTTGATATGGTATTACCCAAGTCAGTGCAGAGAAGCAGCAGATTTTGAACTGATGTTAGCACTTGTTTTACTTGCTTGTCAATGCTATACCACCATCATCTCTCTGGTATATAGATTTGTTAAGAAGAAGGAAAAATAAAAAATAACTTTCAGCACTGATTTCAGAAAAACCCTTAAAGTATCTGATATAAAGTATATATACCCTATATTTTATATATGCTTCGTCTACTTTATATCTGATGTAAAGTATTTGAAACATGCACATGTACATGAGCTTAGTGCTCCTAAGGATGAATTGAGACATGTACCAAAATACTTTACTGAACTGGGGGGGACAACACACATCTCATTTCGAAAATCAGCTACAAACATGTTGTCATTATTTTGATAAAAATCCATCTAAAACCTTATAGCAAGTTCTACATTTTGAGAAAAACCTTAGTGCTCCAAGAGGTTTATTGTATATTGACAACACATTACAATATTTACAAAATCAAAAAAAAGCTTATTTTTCAGGTATGTTTTACAGGATCTTTATTTCTAACTCCACTAATGCTACATAGTGGGGTCCCTTATATTCCTACTTCTCATTTAATAAAAAAAATCTTATTACTGTAAAATTCCATTACTCTCATGCCTCCCTATGTAGTACAATGTTAAGTACACTACAATACCGAGTCCCAGATGGAATACAATGCTGTAATTCAATCGAGGGATCCTGCTAATGTCCCACACTGAAGAATATAGCTTAAGGGTTTGGGTATGGTAGCAAACCTCTCAGCCTGGAGACTGAATTACAACCTGACTATTCAATCTGGGCCGGTGTGCCACTGTTTGTAATGTACAGGACCCTGATTATTTGTAATACATCTGTAAAACAATTATTACAATAAAAAGGAGAAAGTAAGAGCACTGTAAATCAAAGTTTGTCCATAAGAATTATGGTATTATACGACAGTTGGAGTTACAATGAGCATAGAACAGAAAGAAAATGTTTGCAAAATGTGTTAAAAATTGCGTGGATGGTCTACCAAACAAGGTAGATTGAACAATCCAGCCTTCCCAACTCTTATTAGAAAGAATCACCAGTTAACTTCTCAAAGAAGACAAATTAATTGCTGTGGGTAGGTTTGGGTCTTGGTTTAGCTGTGGACATAGTCATGAGTATTATAATGTTCTTCCTTTAGATATCTAATATCACATTTGGCCCTGAAACCACGTGCCAAACTTCCAGCTGACCCTTGTAGCACCCAGAAGCTCCAGTCCCACAGTAAAGCTTACTCACCACCAACAGGTCTGTCTCCTGGCAACACCAGAAGTGCATGAGTCATGACAGAGCCGCACAGCTCATGTTGAAGGCCTTTCTGGATCTGCAAAGGCCAAATTCCTCCTCACCACCTCTAAGGGTGTCTTTCTCTTCACCCTGCCAGCCACGTGTTCCTGCCTTCTCTCTTGTACTGGTCCTGGCACAGATCCTGCAAAGCCAATGCAAAGAGCTACATCAATCAAAAGTCAGCCACACAAAACCAAAGTAAAGAGTTTTGGGCTGGTTTAGTTCCTCGAAGCCCTTCATGGATTTATCAAACATACAGTAGTACCAATTCGAGGGTGGCAGTGGTGGTGTGAATCTCAGGATACAGGAAGAGGTAGTCAAAGAACTGATCTGGTTCAGCATATGGTGTCATTGTGCTGCAGTTTCTTTTGTTGCAGTTGCTTTTGTTGTCCTGCTCTGTTTTTAGTGGAATATTGAGAGACCAGTGGAGCCAGGCATAGAAAAAGTAAACATAGCTCTCTAGCTCAGCAATTACATCACTGGCCAAGGTTTATTTTAAACTGGAGAAATTTAAATTGGAAAAACAAAAAAGAGAGTAGTACTGTTTCACAGCATTTTAACAGCTCTGTGACAGAGTTAGGCAAAACCCTCTCCATGTCTCAAATAGTATTTGGCTGAACACAGGAGCTGTTTTTAAAACTATGCCAACCTCTTAACCTTTCAGTGCAGAATACGCTCTTACTAAATCAATACATTCAAGTTATGCAGACACCAAGGAAAAAATGTAATTGGTTAAATGAATGGCCTTCACTGTCACAACAGAGGGGAATGAGACCTGAAAGGAGGCTTGTTATGGTGCACCCCCTTAAGCCAAGGTGCTCTAAATGTGCTGGACTGCTGGGTCATTGAGGTGTCACAAAGTTGTGGATTATCAAGCACCTCTCTTATGTCCTCCTTGTTGTCAAGAACTCTGTACCTTCACAGAATTACCAATAAAACAGTCGTAGCAGCAGATTAGGTTTAAAAATCTACCTAATGTAGCGTGAAATTTAGAGTGTATGCTCCAGCGATCAGAGCTGCAGTGTTGACCCATTATGCTCTGCAGTCACATTCTTCCATTCTCACCCTCTGAAGCCACAAAGGGAGGGGGAACAAATAACACACACTTGCAACCCTTTTCTCTTGTGTTTTTTTGGTTGTGTTGTTCTTGTGGGGTTTTATTTAAAGTTATAGCTCATACTGCCTGTGAGGGTTTGCTTAGGGCTTTGCTTAACTTTGCTTAATAGGATGCATCATGGCTGTTTGTTGTGCTTTGTGGAAAAGCAGCCTTGGTTTTTCAGACTCATGGAAAGGAAGAACCTTCTTAATTTTTCAGGCACCAGGGTTTAGCAAAACTGAGCTATCATCCTATATGAGTTAAGAACAATCAAAGCCTTATCCTTTAGCATGCAGTGAAATGTACTTCACTGGAAGTCAGGGAGGTAGAAGATAGCACGGTAGCTTGTGTTGCAAGTCAGAAAGCTGCAGCTGTAATAAAAAAGGTATGTGTAAGATATTCTTCCCTGCTTTAGCAATTATGCTGTATTATTAAATGTGAATTGTTTTTTACATATTCATCCTCCTCTCTGAGTTGATAAGAAATAAATAGCACATATTCAGTAGACAAAAAAGTTCATTGGGACTGTTTACATATGTGAAATCCATTTTTAATCTCTGATCGGGTCTGCTTCATGACATTAGCAACTAGTTTAACTTTGCATCTGTGGGCCTAGACTGAGCTGTTTTTCCACAGAGACCTGCAGCAGATCTTAGCTGCAGCAATATTAGCTGAACAGGAGAAGAGATCAATTTATGTCCATATTACAAAATTACTAGATACACCATCCTATTCACAAAATCTGAAGCTACATCCTAATCTGACTCACTGAGACTTGGATTCTGTAATGTAATAGAGTCTGATTTTAATAGAACTATTTCAAAATAAGATTCCCGATTTTCATTCTGCCAGATCTTGTCAAAGAGCTTTTGAAGAGTTCTGTCCTATTGCGTCAAGCTGTGTTGCAATATCCGGGAAGTATCCCCAGTGTGCAGACTGAGCACTGGCTTCCCCATAGCACTTGTAGAAATTGAATGGCTATCACAGTTGTGATGAGGAAAGACCAAAGGTGTGCAAATGTAACTAAAGAAATTTCGCTTTCACAGTGAAATAAAGAATTCTGAAGGAGGGAGCAGTCTTCAGTCTTTGTCTGGCTAGTATTTTTCTTTTCAAGACTAGTATTGTTCTTTTTTGGTTACATACTCTAGAGAAAACAGAAACTTTCTGTTCCTTTGTACTTTTTGCAAGAATAGAGACCAAAAACATGCATATCACAAAACTCTCATTCCTGCAAAGAGATACCTTGAAAAATCAAGTATATTCCTCTTGTTACTGTTGAGCACAGCAATTTGTGCTGTTTGAGACCTACTGCCATGTATTGAAGCCTTCACAAAAGACCAAAAATAGTTCTAATTTCAAAAAGTGGGGTTCAGAAGTGATTGCACCCTGTATATATATTTCTGCTGCATGTTTTTATTCCCTATCACAGAAATTATAGAGAACGTTGCAAAAGAAGGGCATTACCAGTATCTAACTCTTTATACCACATATTGTGATGAAAAGAAGGAATGCCACTGTTAAACTTCCCCTGGGAGTTTAAGAAATCCAGAACTATGTATATACACATTTCAACTTCTGCTGAACTATTACATTTCTTACGTTTGGTAGCCTTCTCTCAGTATGAAACAATTTTCTGCCATATCTTCAACTGTGTGAATACCATCAGAGGACAGTGATATCATTTCCCAGATTCCCCTGCCACCTGTGAAACAGCTCCAGGGGTACACAGCTGTAGCGACAATCAGAATCTGGTCTTGTCTACTGAAGTGAGGACAGCACTCAAATACACATGCATGATAGTATTTGGTCACAGACTTTGTGATAATAGGCTGGAGAAGAGTTAGAGGAACCACAGTACTTCCATTTGAACCCATTACTATGACACCTACACTCTAGATCAAGGGATGCTGAAATGACCACACATCCGGGCAGTCCTTCTTTTCACACTGTAGTGGTTGTGAGCTGCAAATGGTCCTGACAGCACTTGCAGTGTCTAATGCTTTTCTTTATACCCCCTCAAGTCATTAACAGGACAATCTTGGCTGTCAGGGCAAAGAAATTTCCATCCCTTCTCATTCAGCAACCAGAAGGAAAAAAAAAAAAACAAAACATATGGGGTTATGAATCTCATGATTTTTAAGACAATTGGATGATTTTTGTGGAGCTTGGTGCATGATTCTTCAGTGCTTGGGTGGGTGTTTTCTTATTAAACACTGTCAGTAAAATCACACAATAGAAACTGGTGACATCCCTGTTGAGAAACTGCATTTTCCCCTGTGCAACAAGCTCAGGGCACTGTGGGGCCTGGTACATAAGGCAAAAGATTTCTGCATTACAGCATCAGGTTATCATAACCTATCTCCCCCTCCTTCCTACCCCCAGAACTCATCTATATGCTAATTTAACATGACTAATGCCGCCCCGCAATATAATGGCTCTAATGTTTTCAGGGGAGGAAAGAGAGTGGAAAGAAGCTGACGCTCCTGTTTGATTAGTGCAGTGTCTTCTGATAAAAAAATCCCAGATTTTCTGATTATAAGGTCTGATTGCATCAGCACCCTGACTACATCTGGTTCAGCACTTAACCAAGCTTGCAGTTAGGTTTGAGTTTACAATCCTGTTAAGTATCAGTGTATTAAGCAAATGTTAAATACAATTTTCTCACCTGCTTTTGTGGAAATGACTAATCAAGCCCAACTGTTTGTTTCAAGGGAAAGACACTGTCACTCTTATTGTCAGGGGCTAGTGTCTACAATATCTGCATTTGACAGAGCTCCCCCCTGAGTTACAAGATACCTGAACTAGCTGGGATTTGGCTCCTGGGCCTTTCTGGCTCAGTCATACAGCCTGGGGATCTTTCAGTTTCTCTACAAACATGTGCATTGATAGTCCCTCTGCCCCTTTCCCCCTTCCTCCCTCACACTCACTGTAACACTATTAAGATATCAAATGCAGCAATTACAATAAGAAAACCCTAATTAGGCAGCAGCAGCAGCTTCTATAATAAAGGACTCAAAGAAATCTGGAGAAAGAGCTAAGACAAAAGACAACAGAGGCTTTCAAATCACAGACTTCTTTTTCTTAAAGGATTACTCACTGCAGATAGTCCTCCACAAATTTCACTTCACTTGCTTTCTCTGTACTTTTCTAGGACAAAAGAAGTAATACCAACATAGAGTCCTGTGGCCATAATCAAATAATAATTGGCCTCGGAGATCACTTATGACAATCAGGGAAGTAATAAGGTTTCTGAATAATTATGAATAATTAGGCACATTTATGAATAATTACACTGTTAATAACTATCTAACACATCCAGTTTTTAAACTGTAATTCAGTCATTATTGATTGGTTAGCCATCATCTTCACTGCTGTTTCCCTACTCATTAACAACCTGATTCAGCCAGGAGCCCTGCAAGGCTGCATTTATTCTTTTGGCATGTCAGAAAAGTGGAGTTTTATTGCTTTAACTTCTGAATCCCAAGAAAGGGGAAAACTTGTTTCACAGAGATCATATTTCACTGACCATAGTGGAGGGCCATTTATGGAAATGTCCTGGTACTTCCTAAATGTGATGTTAAGACAGTGCAAAGATACTATGACAATAAGGAGTGCAGAAAACAGGACTGCAGTTGTGTGTCTGGAGCTTCTGACTATTTAACTTCCTGTGTTTGGACTGTGAAGTTTTTGAGGTATGGAGCATCTTGTATGAAATAGACTTGGTAGACTGACTCAAGATGCCTCCAGCAGGAACTGGTAGAAATAAATGATGTTTCTTCAAGACAGAAGGGCCTGGGACATAAAATTTCTGCCTGGAAAGGTAAGGTCCAGGGAGCAAGAGGCAAGTCACTGCTACAGTCCCAGCCAAGACCTCAAGCATAGAGGAAGCCTTGCCTGCTGCTCTGGGAAGAGATTACATGCACCTGCCCATCAGCAATGCAGCTGCCACCACCTCCATCAGCACCTCTCTGTGTTCTGCCAGCTCTCCCACGGCTCAGCCGGAGCCAAAGACAGTAGGATTGCCAGGGCTCTGGCTTTGCCCAGTAACTAGCTTTGCAAGGGTAAAATACTACTCCTGATATTCTCCCAAGCACCTCAAACATTTGTTTTGCTTATGTCTAAAGCTGCTCCTGATTACATAAATTAGGTAGCTAAATGAATGTCAGAGTTGCTGGGAAAGCCAATAATTAAATGTAATACTATGAATACCATCCCGAATAGCTCTGTTTTCAGGGTTACTTTATTAGTTTTACACCAATAGGATAGAGTGAAGCCAATCACTCAGAAAAACTAAATGGAGCCTCCTAGCCTTCAAACAAGGAATACTCTCTGAGCTGTTATTATTCCTCTTCCTCTTATTTATGTAGCACATTTCACGCCGAAGGTCTGGGTCTGACATGGAAGAAATGTGAGTCATGGTTTTGAATGATTTCAGTACATTGGACACATGCTACCCATTTTTGGAAAAGCATTCAGGAGAGTAAAAGATACAGAGCAGGTGCCATGAACTGTAAGTCCCAGTTTGAAAATAAAGTAATGCTGCAGGATGGACATTTTGTACCAGATAAAAACCAAACCAACATTTGGAAATTCCTTTTACTTACAGGACATGTGTAGCACTCTGAATGGGTTTTGATGAAATGTCTTTATTCATTTGGTGCTTACCAGTCCTGACACACAGGATAGCAAATTACATGGTGAACATAATGATAAGTCCTTCAATCATTCCAAGTATTGCTTTAAAAAGTATTAACAAAAAATAGATGTCATAGATGACACTCTACCTGTATGATTTTTTCATTTCTATCCATTTCCCTTGGAGGGGGATTCATTCTCCCTTTGAAGGATTTTACTTTCTGCTTTTTCTCCATAGCTTTATATTTCATTTCTGCGCTACAGTGAACTGTTTTTTATATTTCAGACAAGAAAAAAAAATAATAAAACCATGTTTGGTTTTTGTTAAGGTTGTTAATTTTGCTGAGGTTGTGGCTCAAACCCTCTTTCACCTGCAAGGGTCAAAGGAGCCACGATAAGCTATCTCTTTCATAATCTTCAAGCATATTCTTTCTAATCTCCTCCTGAAGACTCAGAAAGGAGAAGAAAACAGACAAAATACTTAGCAGGAAAAATGAGTGAATGTTGAATGTTCGTTAAACTGGAAGTGATCATTTTTAAAAAGCAGAAAAAGGTCTCAACATGTAGTTCTGAGAAAGAGCCATGAAGGACTGGCTCTTCTACTTTGGTTTTGACATGCTAAGATTTGGCATGAAAAATAACTAAGAAAAACTGCACTCTTCGCATTTTCCCATGGGCAGAAATAACCAACCTCTATCAAAGATCTAGAAAAGTCCATTATCTTATTTTTATATAACGTCTCATTAAGCTGTAAAACTCATTACCATCAGATATTGTGGAGACTAACATGCTAGATGGATTCAAAAAAGATTGAGGAAATCCACTGGGACTTCCCAAAAGACTGGGGAAGGTCCATTAATGACCTGATGTGACCTCTAGCTCACATACTTCAAACTGGAGGAGATTAAGGTATCCCAGGTTACATATGGGCTTATATTCCACCCCCCCCCAAAAAAAAAAAAAAAGCAACAAAAAAAATCAAGAACATTTAGTTTTCTATAAAGATATAGATTTTAGCTGTGATTCTAGTACCAGTAGTTCATCTTCCATTTCTTTCCCTAAAACTGAACAAATGGCTTGGGAATTCCCTGGTAGGACATCTACCTCTATCATGTGGCTTAGTAGATACATTCAAGGACAGAATTTCCTGTTTTAATCAAAGGCAACCACTGATATTGTGTTTCTGATGGAGACCACATTAACTTTCGCTGTAATCTGTTTTCCTGATTATGTCAGCCCCCTCCACTAGGTGCACGGCAAACAAAGTTCTTCGTATTTAGGAAAAGGGAAAAAGGGTGCACTGAAAGTAAAACAAAGATTTTGCTGGGGCTTGGAAATGTCAGGTAGCATTCAGAAACCCTGATTTTCCTTTCTGGCATTTGTCATTCTGACTGAATTTTGAGTGTGGCAAATATTAATGATTGAGTAAATGATCAAAGCCCTGCATGGACTCACTGAGAAAAATAAGGTGAATTGTTGTTCATTTCCATCCTGTGGTGTTTGATTCTGTTTCAAGAGGATTGCTTTTTCCTATGTGTTGGTTTTGTGATCTACATGAGAATTTTCTATTTTAATTTTGTCCCAACTCTGGGCTATCATTTTATCGATCTCATTTTTCTAGAGTTCTAACTAGGCCAACCCACAGTGGTATATATAGCATTTGACCAAACAATGCTGTCTTTTCCCAGATCTAGCACACATCAGCAACCACCATTTCACTGAGCTCTGAAGTACCCCTAAAAACATTTTTCTGGGCATGAACATCTCTAGGATCTGTCAGCATTAGACTCTGCAAGGCTTTTTGTATATTCCTGCTTTCATGTCACAGAGAAATACCATCTTGCAGCTGGTGTCTGTACTAGCACGGCAGAGAAATATGAAAGACCAATCTTTGAAAGTGAAAAAGTCACCTTACACGCAGCCACCTGGGGACCCTGCACCCTCCTCGCCTCTCCCCAGTTGTGCATGACACTGTGCCCCAGGCCATGCTAACTTCCCCCTGCCCCCACCCCAGCCCACCCTTTCATCTTCGATTTGTTCATCCCCACTCCATGGATGTCATCGAAAGCAAGGGCCAATTAGCTGAATGTAGTCAGTGTACAGTGATTTGGATCCTAGTTTTTTGAAAAATGGACCCAAAAGGGTACATTCAAAGTGGTTCCTGACTGCAAACATCAGTGGTGGTGAAATGCTGGCGACCTGGGGCAATGAGAGGCAGAGAAGAAAGAGGACACTCGGGGGGAACCATGTCCTTGGTTTAGCTATGTGGGACACAGTTGTGAGACCACGATGGCTTCCAGTGGGTTCTTTGGCTTCCATTAAACATCATTAATGTTTTCAAAGAAGCATGAAATCCACACTCATGCTTCCTCTATTCCCCCTCTACCTCCTCCTTGTCCCTCTTGCATCACAAAGGGGACCTTCTTTTGTTAAATTTGGATAATTATTCTGCTGTCTTCTCTCCTGCTACCAACTAAACATCTGTGATTGATGAAGGGAACACATTGAGAATTTGAGATGAAAAACTGAAGAGAGAGCAAAGCTGGGCAAATGAGCCAGTGGGTTGAAGCACTTGGGACATTAGAGGGTGTCAAGGATGGCAAATGACTTCATTGAAGTAATGATGATAAACATTTTATCCCTGTGCATATATGTGCATTATACCTAACGATCTCAAGCGTAAGTAAGTGAAGAAAGGCACTAAATAAATCATACGAACAGGCCCTAAATGGGAATCCCCAAGGAATGGGATCTGAATTGTAAATGTGTGCCTGAATTTCACACATCAAATTACAATAAGGAGATTGATATTTTAAACAGCTCTGTACTTAAAGGGTACTGTATCTCATCTTGAGGATTTTTCTTTTGCTTAGGTTGGGTTTTTTTCCCAATTATACCATGTGTATATATACATATACATATACACATATGTGTGTGTTTAAATTCATTAAATGAGGTACTTTGCATATCAGTGGGTTGCTCTGGGTTTCATTAGCATCTCAGAGGCTGTGTAAAAAGTGTTTTCTGCTTGGCTGAGATGTTTTGAAAGACATAAATGCTCAGAGAAAAACTCTTTTCTGTTACACCAAAGAAAATCTAAAAAAAAAAATTCTTGCTTTAAATGAACTTATTCTAGAGTTGGTCTGATGGAACTGAAAATATAGTCTGAAGCGATAACACTTCTTTTATCTTTGTCTCTCCCTCCTTCAAATTGTGGAGCCAGATTCTTAGCTGGTGTCAATTGCAAAGCTTCTTGAGCTGTCAGCAGAGCGTGCCTGTTGGCACGAGCTGATTTGGTCCAGTAGCTGCACAAATAGAGAATGGACTTCAGTATTAAAGGAAACAGGCCTTATGCAGAACAAATTATACTAGTAATATCATCTCATTCCCTTTCACTCTCAGACGTCTTAAAATCACCAAAATACAACTGCAGTACTATAAACACACATTAACAAATCTGACAAGGCATGGGAAAGCTTCCAGTCTGGAAGAAATGATAATGTCTAATAAGAGATAGCAACACTATGTCCGCACAGATAGCCCTGGCTCCCACTACATTTTTCAGTGGAAACACATAAGAAGATAACCACAGAGATTTAAAACCTCTGGGATTTCAGCTGTTTTCCAGGTTTTCTCATTAGAAGAAAATGTTTTTCATCCAGTTAGTAAGAGGATTCTGCCCACAGATATCACAGTCATCCCAGGACCTCCACATCTTTCTTCCCAGCAGTTGAAGACTGTTTGAAGGAGCAGGGTTTGCATGAAAGCTGCAGGACTTTTCCCATTACCTTCCTTGATAGGCAGGAGCACTCTCAGGCCAGGCTTTTGTAGATGCTGCACTTGAGTTTCTCATTCAGCATTTCCAGAGAAGAAAGAAGCAGTGAATGAACCTTTTAGGTATCAACTCTCCTGGCCTTTTTCCCAGAGGATTGCCAGCTCAGCACACAGACTTCCTTTCCCAGGTCTTGATCTTAACTCAGAAATTACATACTTCATTTAATTGCAATATGCACTGATTCTTTGTGTTGCTGCTAAGGATATGCACTTCCATGTGCCTACCTATATGCACATTATACCTGCCTACTTATTTGCATATCTGTCTGTGTGTGTGTACACACACATATACACATACAGTTATTTTGCATTTGGGAAATATTTGCACAGCATACCATGCCATAAGTAAGAAATTTAACTCATCCCCTGATGAAGCTTTACCAATAGTGAGGAATCTGGAAAGTGAACGCATGACATATGCATTTTCCATTGAATAAATCCTTTCTGCTACAGATACCTATAAAAAACCAAATTCATGTATTGATATGTAGCAATTTCCATGTGCTTGGTGGTGTATAAAGCATACCAAGATGTCACAGAGTAGCATTAGGTCTAAGGGCTAGATCTAGAGTCCCCTGAAGTCCTTCTCTGAAGCCAATTCCAGTCTTCACCCAGAATAGAACAAGCTTTTAATACTGGGGATGAACTACTTTAACTTTTTTTTTTCCCCCCAAACTATATATTTCAATGTATTGCTAAATTACATGTACGTTTTCCCATCAGCACTGCAACCACTGCAACCACTTTTATTTTTTACTGGAAAAACAGAGCGGCTTTTTGAAATATAAAAAGACAAAAACACTTATTCTTTACATCAGTAAGCTGTATTTTCTATAAACTGGGGGAAAAACGTGTATTATATCCTGTAGTCCCTCCTGCAATAGTCAATCCATCACTAGACTTACTTGATTGTTGATTAACTATCAGAAATATGTTGACACAGACTCTTCTGTGAAAAAGACTCTTCCCTTTCCTTCCATTCCTTAACTGGCATGTCATATTTTTGCCTCTTTGCATTATTAATGACATTTTGAAAGCTTTAAGAATCAATAAATGTCGTCTCAAATGTATACATCTGTATTTTAAATATGTTCTGTTATCTTAGTTTACTAACCAATCTGCAAAATATGTTTGCTGTTGGACTTAATAGGTGTGAGTGGTGCAGCTAGTGATAATGTAGAAGGTTTTCTGATTTGAGTGAGTCCTTGCCATGAAATCAGATCCTCCTTGCAGATTCAGGAATGTGGTGTATCTGGTAAGATTTCCTTCCAGATCTACAGGAAGTGTGTTTCTTACTAGATTTTTTTTTTCCTCCTTTCCTATTTTTGAAGTGACATTATTTTGTCTTGCTGTCCTGGAAAGATTTTGCACAACAGTGCACAGAGACATAGCTGGTGCAACATATTTCTTCATGTCTGTAGCCAGGAGATACCTTCATGCTCTCAAATTTCTCTGTCTTCCTTAAATGTTCAGCATATTCAGTGTATTGCAGGATCAAACCTTCTGTGGATATTCCTTGGGAAATCAAAAGGAAGATTCCTTGAAGCCAGCTAGCACCATATATATTCAAAGAACACAAACAGGATGAGACAGAGCATAATCCAGTATTTCAGGAGTTTTACTGGCATGACATTGCAAAGACCATGTTTATCCATGCTGAGAAACACTGCAGGTTTTGTGAGGGCTAAATGTGTGCTCTCTGTCAATGCAGGAATTTGCCCCTCAGGTGCTCTCAATACTCCTGTTTCCTAACACAAAAACTAATCAGAATTTTTCCCTAATCGGAAACCGACTGCCCATCTAAGCCTGGCCTATGATAATCCTTCAACGTGCCCAGTCTGAAGGAGGGAAAAGAAATATTTTACTGGCAGGATTCTCTTTTCTCCTCAATATATTTGATATTATGTGCTTGAAAATTTGCAGAAGCATGGAATTTCAGTCCTGGTCCCAGAGAAATAGATCAGTGAATGGGACTACATAATAATCTGTAAAATCTATTTATAAATGTTGCCAGCAACTTCTATTACATCTATGGAGTCTCTGCAACCTTTCATACTGTTACTAAAATTCCTACATATCTGTATAATACTGTGTGTGCCTCTGTGGTCTAAACCATGACTAGAAAATAGTTACACCACCGTAAATTCAGAATAGGAATGTAAAAGAACCAATCCGTTCCAGGAGAAAGATGGGCAGAGGAGTAGAAGGGAAACCGGCTGAAAAGCACAGTTGAACCCTTTGTACTGTAGAAATGAATCTCGTTTTGGTGCTGGGGGCTGAGTTCATGTTGATGCACAGAAGTAAAACAAGAGTATTCAGACAAGTGGAACATGATCTGATAAGCCTGGAAATAACTCTGTCAGGCTATTCAGTCTGAATGACATCCCTGTCTGTGTCCTTTCAACACATTTGATTTGAGTACAAGCTTCCCAGAGGAAGGCTTTTCCTGTGCTTTCTGTCCTGCTTCACTACTTCCCTACTTCACAAACTCCCTGATGGCAGAAGCAGTGCAGGCTGATGTGAGAGAAGAGTTATACACTTTTCTAGAAGGGACAATATTTCTTCCATGCCTTTTTTTTTTTTTTTCAGCATTGTAACCTCTCTGTCCTTTCAATATGTACTAGACAATCCTTTTCCTTACTCTGCCAGTTTAATAAGGTAATGTAGTTGTGCCTTTCATTTATAAGATGCTTGAACTCTGTGTGTGTACATGAACAGATAAAACTAGAAATAGGTCTGCTAAGGTTTTTCCAATATGAAGGAGATGAAACAATTTTTATAGACTTCCCAGAGTATAATTTCATTAAGGTCGATATTCACTGAATGAAACTTTTGCAAAATGTATATCCTTATTACATGAATAAAATGCAACAAGATTTGTGCCTGAAGATTCATAGATATGAATAATGTTCATATACACAATACCAAATTTCACTAAAGTTAATATAAAGATTTATATTTGAATTATAGTCTTCAATTTGCACAATTTATGCCCTAGTAGTTACATGGCTGCATTTATCAGAAAGGGGCTGTTCTTCAGGGAGGTAATTCTACTTAAGCTTGTGATCGTTTGACTCTTGATCAGTGAAGGGAACTGAATCTCATTTTCTGTGTCTGTCTCTTCATGTTTTCCACCCTCATATGCTTTAAATCTGGCAAGAAGAGTACATATTTCAAATCAGGATATGAATCACCTGCCCATGAATCAGCCCAATGCAGGCTCTGCACCTAGCACCATCTTTAATATTTTTCCAAGACATGCTAGTTGTGCTATCTACAATATGCATGACTTTTAGAAATCTGAAATATTTTTTATAGGGAAAAGTAAATACTCCCCACTCTTGTTATTTGATCTTCACAGTACACCATATTGTCTAAGTGTTTACTTCTGAGCAATCAGGTACGTCATAGCTGGGTGGGAGAGCAGCAGTCCTTATACAGTCTTCAGACTTCTATTGATATCTCCAAAGCTCTCGTGTACCCATTAGCACAGATTGAATGGTATTGCCTTTGGGAGAGGGATACTGACCAAAGTCAGAAAATTGGGGAAGCATGGGAAAACTTGGATCAGGATGCAAAGGTGAACGAGTTGATACTGTTGGATTATGGAAAACACTGAAGGTCATCAATACAGTCTCATTAATGTCACCACTTATCCCTGAAAGAAATCTTATTGACTGCTGCGATATGACTTGTATCAATCAATTAACAATTAATGTTTTCATCTCAGTAAGAAAGAACAGAATAAGCTCAAATAGATTTAGCGTGCTAGAATAGAAATATCCAGATAACCACCACATAAAATAAAACAGGACAAAACTGTTCATGCTTTTTCCAAAAATATGATTCAAAAAAAATTATAAAAATGAAAATTAATGGGAAAGAATCACCGAAAGCACCTTTTATTCATGACTGATGCCTCTTCTGCAGCTGCAAGCACATTCATTTCTGCATAATCCCTAGCAGTGCAGAAGAAAGAGAGCCTTCAGGTGAAAGGTTACCTACATTTATAATGTCAGGTACTGAGACTGGTGAGGTAAAAGGTAAATGGTAATTTTATCATTAGCATGCCTGACCCCTTGCCCCCACCATATCTCATAGGGGACGTTAAGAACGGCTCACCTGTCAAGATGCAAACACTTAAAGGTCAATGCGCACAGAAATCTTCAAGAGCTTACAACTGAATTGCTGACACCTTTTATTATCACCGCTTAAATAAATGATTCAAGTGGCAAGACAAGGGTAAGATTGGTTTAATGTCAAGATTTGCAGTACGAATTCTTGGAGCATTATTTGCTAACCTCTGATTACCTGGATATGATTTTTTAATTCTAGAAGTGTATGAACAACCACGTGAATTTCACATCATTTAACGGAGTTTGAACATATATTCCTCTTTTGCAAGGCTTTCCAGCACTGCACAAGGAGGAAGTTTTGCTTTTGCTGGAACAGTGAATACAGAGTCCTGGATCCACTATCATTCTAGTCTACATTGTTAGAAAACTTGTTTGATCTCTGTGCAGGAGAAGTGGGTAGTCGTGACTTATGGAAGGATATCTTGCAACTTAATGACAAAATTTTTTAAACTCTTGCTACACTTCATTGTACAACTCACAACGTTTTCCAAGTTTTTTTTACATTAAAAAGTTCTGAAAGGTGAATACATCAGCACCAGGCTTTGAAAGAGCACCAAGGTTTACCTATGCATGCAGTATTCATAGGGTCACCAAGTGTGATTCTAAGGGGTGAGTGTAATTTACTCCTGACACTGTATATTACATCTCCTGTTGTTAATAAAAGGACCAGTCAGGTATACAGGACCCCTGAGCATGACCCACTTAGAGCTGATGTTCTGTAATACTAAAGCAAAACTTTGGTATTACCACAGTAATGGACAGTCAGATAGCAGTGGTATGTGCTGATCAGGACAGAGAAATGGATCCATCCCTGATTCTGCTACTCATCAGACACTAAGTCAGTCATTTTCAAGAGAGGAAATGACTGACTTCAGTTTTATGGAGTTCTCACATCATCATAAAAAAGAAATGTGAAGCAGAATGGAGGAAGGTAGCTTATGTTACCCAAGAAGCAGATCTTACTCCTTTCTGATGAACAGTTTAAAAATCTCATAACTTTGTAAAATCCCTTAGAATGAATCTCCTTTTCTTACACCTATTACATTGCTTGCTATTTCCAGTAAGACCCTACCAAACCTTGTGCAAGTGAGTTGCTCTGAACGAAGAAGATATGTTCTTTTGGGGAGCAGTGAACAGTGAAGTGAGAGGAAGCAGGGTCAATTTGGCACTGATCTGTGGTAAGGACTTGATGTTGCTTGAATGGTGGTTTGAGATTAGTGTACATGTTAAAGCTGCCTTACATATAGGGTTACAATTCTTCATCAGTAGAGGATACCTTGAGTATTCACCACTATAAAGTAGCAATATTTTCCGTTTGACAGTACAAACACAGCAATTGATTATTTGTGGGATGCAATCCCTCTGCACCTATCTCTTGTCCTCCACACATAATGATCACTGTTCTCATTAATCTGATGTCCTCTGCCTTGTCTCCGTCTACTCAATCTCTCCTCAGAAATAACACATTCACTTCCTTTGACTAAGTCACCTTCAAATTTATTTCTCCAGGTAATGTTCTAGATACATTTCCCATATATTTCATGAAACTTCTTCCTAAAACAGTCACATACCACTGAAGCTGTCAAATGAAAAGCTTCATTTTTCCTTCTCACCCATCACCTATATCACTAGCACACTAGTGCATTTTGCACTTTTTTCCTGAATTATTTTGTTCTTGCCATCTTGTAGTTCTGTTGCATAAAGAACTTTACACAAGTAAGTTATCTCAGTGGGACTTAAACCTAGCTTTAAGTTTAAGCTTAGATGCTTAAGCACATAGCTGAGTCAAGGATGTCATAAGTGCTGGAGTTACAGTTGCCATTTCATAAAAGGAATCACATAAAAATACATTCTTTTGAAGGCAACTACAGCTTTCTACCTGCAGAGCTGCTTTCATCGAATTTAATACACAGAACAAAACTGTACAAACTGCAATCTTTTTTGCCTTGCCCTGGTCTTGTGCATCAAATACTTCTGTACTATCTTGATTTTGACTATATATGATTAAGATAATGTAGAATGGTTTATAACTGTTATAATTTTTTTTTTTTTACCTGACCACCTGAGGAAGACACCTGGTAGTAATAAAATTATTTTTACCACATGCCTTTCAGGATATGAGAGAAATAAAACACTTTCATTTTTATGCAAGTATTATACAATCATGCTTAAGCAAAACACCTGTTATGCCTCACCTTTTTATGTTGCTCAGTTGTTTTTCTTGTTTGCTTTGAATGATTCATTTTTCATACCATCAGAAGTATTCAAAGAGTAATCAACAGGTGAGGTTATCCTAGCAAACACTCAAAAAAGCTCAGAGATACAGAGGCTTCCTCATTTGCTTACCATGCAAAGCTTTTTGGTTTTTTTGGATCACAATGATCCCTATTTCAAATCTGATTGTGAAGATGTGCAAAACATGCCACTGTCTCTGACACTAACTGATTACTTGCACCTGTGGAAATAGAATCCCCTAAATATGGAAGTAAGCATCACATTGCTGCTCCTGTCTGGATGTTGACATGTTAGATAACAAAAACAGATATTCCAAATTTGTAATACAGTACTGCTGATGGACACCAGTTACTAACAGGTGGAACATGACAAAATATATCCAACTCACCACCTTTTTCCTGCAGAAAAGTATAACTGATGCACTTGCACCTCTCCACAAAGGTGGAAGATGCTTCTTGGACCATTTCCAAGACATGGAAGAAGGCAGAGATTCCTTCTCTGTGCACACTTTTGTATCTGTTGATATATGCTGCCATAAACTCCACCGTGTTGTAAAACATGGCTCATTCTTTATGCATGTGGAAGTAAAATTGAGAAAAGCCTGGGCTGGATATTCTGAAACATTCTTGGCTTGAGAAGTTGATATCCTATTTCAAGATCAGACCCCCCCTTTCTTACCGTGTATCCACACAGACCAACCCAAAGTGGATACCAATCACAAGTAGTTTGATGTGGAAGCATTTGATACTTACTTTTTCTCAATAGAAGTGCCAAAACAACAGTGCCCAGGAATTAAGGATTTGGTCATAGTGCTTCAGGATAATGGTTCTTTTTAAATATGGTTGTGAGGCTTTCAGGTAGCTCTTTCCCCCTAATTCTGCTCCCGTATAACCCACTTTCTTGTGCACATTTGTGGAATCAGACCTCAGTGCAGTAGGGGAGTAGACAGTCAGACTAATGTATTCTAATACCTCCTAATGTAGACCAATTTTTCTTCATTGTTTTGTTTCTTAATAACCTCCAAATGCAAAATATGTAGGAAGCCACGCATAAATTCTGGTTATAGTGTCATCCCCTAAGAGACAAACACAGGCAGGAGCATTTTTATGGAAGAAAAAAAAAAAGAACATCCAATTTTCCACTACAAAACAGGTGCACTCAGATTTTCAAAGTACATCACACTTGTCTCTCTTGTTTATTTAATCCCAATTTATTGGATCAAGACAAAGAATAGTACAGTTTGGTTTTCTGGCATGTTCATGTCCACAGTAAAAAGAAGGTCATTGCATTTGGGTACTAATCTACCAGTGCAGTAAGCCGTGATTAAAATGTCTTGGTAATGTTCTCAGAAAAGCATTACAACTGCTTGAATCCATATCCATCCATGGCCAGAGAAGGGGGATGCTAGTCTGGTTTGGTTAAATACATATAAACTTATTCCCCAGTCAGTCAGCTAGAGCAGCAGCCCTGCATTTCAGCAAGCTAAATAAAAAGATTGCCTGGGGTCAGGATAAAAGCAAAGGTACGCAGGGCCATGAAATAGTTTTTGCTGTTATCATTTCACTTCAGAGGACCCAATAGAGCTCTCACCAGAGATCATGAGTGACCTGAGGTCTCCTTATAGGTTTCTCATGCCCTGAAATTTATTATAATGTCCACCAAGAAAGTGAAGGGTTAAAGAAGAAGGGCAACTTGGGGGGGTGGGGAGGGGGCGGGCACGTTTTGGCATTGTGCTATGTTCTAATTCTGTCAAGGAGACTGAACTTTGGACAGATAAGCAGGGAGGGATGGAGTCCTTAGAATAAAGTGAAATGAAGGTGCAACGCAAAAAGAGCTATCTCTGTTCAACTTCTGAGTGAAGTTCTGTATGCCTGAGCCACGCTTCCCCTGCTGCCACTGCTGCAGCTTCTCCTCTTCTTTTTTTCGTAATCGTCCCCGTTATGAGTCTTTGTTCACAAAGGTGGAAAACACGCAGGGCTCTAATGATGCATTATCACAGGTCAGAGAATGAACCACATAAATCTCCCTGGCATTTGCCTCCACACAATACCTCTAAAAAGGACAGCAGCATTCCTTAAAGATGTAGCTTTTCCCCAGTCAGACAACTCGAACAAGGCAATGCACCTGTGGGCTTTTGCCAGGATAATCACCTTTTCCTCTTACTGCTCCTTGGACAGCTCCGACCCTGTCCGCTGTTCTTCAGTCTGCCATGTTTTCTGTAATGAAGACTAAAATTCAATTGTACATCTGGGACTAATAGCTTTTAAACCTAAATTATTTCTCTCGCAGTTACAGTCAGACTGTCATAAACATGCAAGCAGTGCAGTACATGCAGAGGAGACATGCTTTCACTGTAAAAACCATTTTGAAAGCAAAGCTTCAGTGTAATTTAAAGATGTTATTGTTGTTATAGTTAGAGACTGATGGAGCTGTCTTTGAAGACAATTTCAGTTCTGCAGTTGGCTTGGTTTAAATTAACAGAAAAGGAACCTGGATTGTAGTGAGGAGTGAGAGTAAGATAAGACTATGTATAAAATATCAGTAATCAATGGCAGTTGTGTTATTGTTATGACAGTATGATGGCAGTTCAGTGAAGCAATTATGAATTTTTCATGGTACCACTGAAAGCAAAGACTTTCAAAGAAATAACAAGGTTTACTATATATTACACAAACAATTACCTAGAATAGAATAGAATAGAATAGAATAGAATAGAATAGAATAGAATAGAATAGAATAGAATAATTTTGCCACATACTCCAAGAAGAATCTACCTTCTCAACCAAAGACCATTGTACAGGTTCTCAGCTATTATAAATGAAATAGCAGCACCACTGAAGCTAATGCACCATTTTAGACCAGCTGAGTATTATAAATTTGAAGCTTAATTTATGATGACTCGCTTCATATGTAGACATTACACTAGCGCTGACTCTGTGAAGAAATCTATTTTGTCATTTCGTAGGAATCTAGGCCCCCTTTCCTTGCACCCTGCATTGATATGACCAGTTGTACATGGAAAGACAACAGTGAATTGAACACTTGATTAACACTTTTGTTATATCCAAAATAATGGCAGTTGTTCTTAGGGCACCACTGGCCATATGGAATCAAATGCAATACTGGCAGTTCCTACTAGCTTTGAGTAATCCATTGATAAAAATTCATATTGCAGAACATAATCAACTGTTAATTTACTGGAAGCCCATTCTCTTGCAAAGAAGAAAGTCAATGCAAACAATTATGACCTCCAATATGCTACCTATGCTGGTATTATAGCTAAACTCACAATAGGCTCAGATTGTATGTTTAGGGAATATGTCTTGTGCAGACTTACTCTTCATCCTGACAAGGATTCTCCAGTCCTTATGGGCATTCTGGGAGACGTTAACAAAATAATTTTCCTATTCTCTATTTCTTCGTGATGGTTTGATTACTTAGCTATGTAAAGGTTAGTAATTGGAGATAGAAGTCGTGAAGTAGTAAATTGGCAGGCAAAAGTTGTTCTGTATATGCTATTTTGTGTGTCTGGTGCAGATGTGAATTCAATCACAAGACACAAAGTCATAGTGGACATGTTTGTCCTTTCTACTGTTCTCAGAACTACTTTTTTCAGAATTAAATCCCATTTATTTTGCAAAATGCTCATCTGTTTATTTCTCTCTTGCTTCATTTGTGTTTCCTCATGTTTTCTGCAGAGCAGTTTTGCAGCTGTTAACATAAGCAGAACCTTTCCTTCTATCTCCACACTAAAGGTTGCATGTATTTTTCTTCCCAGATGTTCTCAGAACAGCATGTTTTCTCATCATGATGGCTCTAGACAGACTAGCAATCATTTTTCATCAAATTCAACTTTTGCTTGTGGTTTTAAAACAGATTTATCTAAATCACAAAAGCATTTATGGCTATGTTCTTCAATCTACTTATTTTACATTCTCTTTCATGAACATTCAGATCTGATGATCAAAGGCACTTAATTGGTCCCTCGTTAAAACTCTTTGGGTGCTGGGCTTTGAAATTCTTTGCATTGCGCTCAGAGGATTATTTGTCTTTTAGTCATACAATATTATAAAGCTATTCCATTTAGGCAGTTCCAAAGCAGAACTGGAATTTTCAGCGTGTTGTTCCTTTTACCAATGCCAGTGAGAATGAAGTTGTTCTGTATACTCTAACATGGATTGGCTTTCTCATAAGCAGCCATAAACAGATACTTGGCGTGAAAAATAATAATGCTTGTATTGAATTTGCATGCACAATGCACATTTCTCCCTGCAGAGTAGCAGGTTTTGCTAACCAATGTTTCATGACAGCTGTATCTTACTTCCTATGAACACAGCAAGGGGTCAGCTGAGAGGACAAGCCTTTGCACAATGAATTTAAAGTATATACATGACGAAGTGCATACATTTATCAGCAAGTGTTGGTGAATCTGAAAATAGCTACAAATTCCACACGTGGAATTTTGAATCTGCCAGTAAAAATTGTAACAACATTCTCTGACTCCACAGAGAAGAGCAACGTCTGCCAAGGAAACTCCTGTGATGGACATCAAGTTAATTATATTTATCTGTTGAGAATTTGGAGTGAGAAAGAACAACAAAAAAATGCTTTTTTGTGCCCACAGCTAAATTACAGAGCACTTTGGTTAATACTTGTTCTAAAGAAGATCTAGTACAGCTTCAGAACCAAGGAATCTTCAGGATGTGACAAATAAATCATAACTAAAATACTTTTATCCAACAATAAACGAGTTATAAGAAATAAGAAAGAAATAAGAAATAAGAAATAAGAAATAAGAAATAAGAAATAAGAAATAAGAAATAAGAAATAGGAAATAAGAAATATGAAATAGGAAATAAGAAAAAAGAAATAAGAAATGAGAAAAAAGAAATAAGACAGGAAATTTTCCTTCATCTTTGCTAACACTGTAAAACTATAATTGATGAAGTTGCAACTCTTATTAAGCTGTTCCAACTCCTGAAAAAGCTTTAATTGCCTGGATTCTTTTTATCCCTGTCATTATGTTCTCACCAGATTTGTAAAAAAGATGACACAACCAACCTTCCATCCAGAAATGCTAAAAGTGCTGATCACACAAATTTTTTCTGTGACTCTATGTATAGCTGATAATAAAATGGTGCTTTGCACAGTAAAGGTGCCACCAGGCATTTTATTATTGACTCCAGTGCCTATCGGCAATTCAAAGCAACGCAGATTCCCTGAGTAAGACCTTCTGTGGGCCTGCTCTGTCCTGTGAGGACAGTCAGGGTCTGCAAATGACCTCTTTAGGTTTCAGACAAACTTCAGTCTTTGAGCTCAAAGTAGAGCTGGGTATCACATCTCCATATCCCACAGTATCACTAATATCTTGTCTTGTCTGTTAGTCAGAGTCTTTCCTTTTTCTAGGAAACTCAGCCTTAGTAAAAACACATAAATAAAATAAAGATAACAGGCAAGACAGCAAGAGATGGACCTCTGTGCTGTGCTGGTGGTTGCAGTGGGGCAAGACTACCCAGGTACCAGCTGATCTTTGGGTAGCCAGTGGCCAGCTTTCCCATGTGCTATTTGGCTGTGTGGGTAATTGGAAGTAGACCCAGCCAGGCTAGCTGACTTCAGCTGCCCAAAGGGATATACTGAACAATACAACATTACACTCACTATATCAAAAAGCATGGGAGAAGGAGAAGGGGGACACGTTTGGAGTTAGGGTGTTTATCTTCCCAAGTCACTATTGCCATTCTGATGGAGCCATGCTTTCCTGCCTGCTGGAAACACAAATACTGTAACTCCAAAGGTCCCCTCAGAATGACAGAATCACAGAACCAATTAGGTTGGAAAAGACCTCCAACATCATCAAGTCCAACCTGTGACCTAACACCACCATGGAACTAAGTGCCATGTCCATTCTTTTCTTAAACATCTCCAGGAATGGTAACCCCACCATTTTCCAGAGCAGTCCATTCCAATGCCTAATTGCTCCTTCTGAAGAAATGCCTCTTAATGTCCAACCTAAACCTCCCCTGGCACAGCTGAAGACTGTGTCCTCTCATCGTTAGTTGCCTTGGAGAAGAGGCTGACCTCCAGTTATTTGGGACCTCCCCAGTCATCCAGGACAGATGATAAATGATGGATAGCGCCTTGGTGAAGTCTTCCCAGCTGGAAACTAAGCACAACACAGCTGCTCACTCAACTCCCTCTCTTCCCCCACACACCAGTGGAATGGGAAGGAGAGTTAAAACTATAAGTCTAATAATTAATAATTTAATCATTTAGATAAGTTTAATATCTGTTATATTATAACAAATTAGAATTTTGTTATAACTCCCCGGGGCAGATGGAGCTCGTTAGCCCTTAAAGGCAACCCATCTACGTCCTGAGGACCTCACTGCCACTGTCCAAGCTCGCTTGGCCCCGGCAGATGAACCTTAGGATTAAAGGGTGGGCTCAGTTCCGCACACACTGTGTCTCACCTAAAAAATCCAATGCGCAGGCTGGAAGGTGTAAAGACCTTCCCTGGATCTTCGCTCGCGAAGACTGGCCATTATTTATTATTATTATTATAACTATATTATAATTATAGTGAAAATCATAGTAACAGTAGTAGTAATAATAATAACATTGTTATTGCTGTTGTTACTATTATTACTATTATTATTATGGAAAGAAAAAACAAACAAGCAATACATAATACAATTGCTCATCACCCCCTAATCGATGCCAGACCCCTGTTCCTGAACCTAGATCAGCCCCCCTTCTGGGTAACTCCCCCAGTTTATATACTGAGCATGATGCTCTGTGGTGCAGAATAACTCTTTGGCCAGTTTGGGTCACCTGTCTCAGCTATGTTCTCTCTCAGTTTGTGTACCTTCCTACTGGCAGAGCATGAGACACAAAAAAACCCAACCAACCAAAATTAAAAAAAAGAAAAACCACACCAGAAAAAAAAAGAAACCACACACCAGAAAAAAAAATATATCAACTCCTCGGCTTAGGGTAAACATGACTTAGTAAAAACCAAAATATTAGTATGATCTCATTCTGAATCCAAAACACAGCTACTGGGAAGAAATTAACTCTATCCCAGCCAAAATCAGGACACACCCCCAGCCTCCTCACCAGCATGGCAATGTGAAAAGCAGAAAAAACCTTGATGCTGCAAAAAACTGCTGAGCAATAAGAAAAACATCCCTGTGTTATCAACACCATTTTCAGCACAAATCCAAAACGCAGCCCTGTGCTAGCCACTAAAGAAAATTAAAGCAACCAAAACTATCACACTGAGCAACAGGTTTTGAACTGATGATACCGAGGGAACAAAATTTGGGCACCAAAGCCTTCTGGCTAGTTCTCATAATAGTACAAAGGGTCATTTTTCCAAATGGTTACACTTTACCCTCAGGCTTTCAGGACTATGTGTTGTGTCATTATTAAGAAAAATCTCAATGCATTAAGAAGCAGCCATTTCTTTTAAAAAGACAGAGACAGGTTTTTTTGTTAAAAACAAAACAAAAATAAGAAAGCCTTATCACATAAGTAACGTGAACTATTTGTGAAAATAAAGTCTGTAATGAAAATTGGCATTTCTCTGGTTCCTGTAATGAAAAAAAGTATGTAGTCAAGACTACATTTTTTTGGCTTAACAGAAATGATATTTAGTTCATCTGTATCTTAAGTGTGTGCCTAACATTAAAGAAACTTAGAGAACCTCTCACCTGTTCAAGTACCTTTGTAGAATCAGAACATGATTACAAAAACCTAACCTTTTAGGCAAAATGAAGAAAGACTTGACAACAGTTTAGGGAGTTATCTTGCCATTCCTACAAACAAATGTCACCAAATATTTCACCCATTTACCATCATTTCTTTTGCATTAATTTGCTTAGAGACCTGTTGTTTATCCCAGCTCCTCTGGATTACTGAGGTATATGTAAGAGGAGATAGAATAGAAGTATGCTGTAATTATATGGTACGGGATTGAAGACAAGACCTTTCCCTTCTTGTTTGCTAGCATTTGGTGTTTATTTCTTGATAAATAAAAGTCAAAGCTATAAACATCAACACGCTCTTCAAACACTGAAGAGTCATTGTAGTGGTTTTGGACAAACCACTGGAGAATTAGAACTCCAAATAGGTTACTCCCCTTTTGTTTTTAATTCCCTCTCGCCCTGCCCAGTAATGAAGTGGCAATACAGAGAAATATAAGTAAAAACAACAATTTATTGAAGCAAATAGCAGTAACTGCAAAGATACAGAGGAAAATGGTTTAAACCAACAAAGGCACAGAACAATTGCCTGGTCCCCTATGACAAAAGCAAAATAAAAAATGGCAGCCATTCCCACATTCCATGTGATTTCCCAGACAAAGACAAAATGGTACGGGGCTCCCACGCTGGACCACGCGACTCGGGAGAACAAAGAAAACAATATGGCAAATGAGTTTTCCATGGTTTAACACCCTCCTGCAGCCAAAAAAATCCCAGAGAACAACGGCAAAGCAAAACCTGGAAATGGAAAACTATCTCATCTGAAAAGAGTTATGTTGCCAAAAGTGCTGACAGTGTCTCTCTGATCCATGATACTTATCTCCACAAAATACATCTGTGTCCGTGCTATGTAAATGAAGACACTTCACTGTCAAATGTAATTGTTTTTAACTGGTACAGTACTACTTCACAAGTAATTGTGCTGTATATTAGAAGAAGTCCTGAATGAGAATAGTTCAGCTTTTATATAAGCATGTGTGATGAATGAACAGTAGAATCAGCTGAGTCAGTAATCAATGGTTGACTACAAAATACATATGTCTGGGAATCCAATAAATTGGTTTATTTTCAGAAATCACATCTTATGTTGAATGTAGTGTTTATCAGCATTAATCTTCAATAGTGGCTGCCAGTGGGGCTGTAAGTTTTTCATTTGTGTGAGCTCCCTGATTGATGTTGTTCATACAAACTTCTAGTCTCAAAGCAATATCTACATGGAAAAAACATTTCACCATGATTAAGGGAATTATTGATGTTTTTGTTGTTAGACAGTAACATCTCATCTAGGATTCACAAATAGTAGCAGATTCAGCAGCTACAAGTTTTAGGTATTTGTGGCAGTATAATGGATTCTAATCACAGGATGAGACTCCAGGCAAAGCACAAAACTTGTGGTGCAGAGAAGCAGGAGATTCAGATAATATCAATACAACGTCATGCCTTCACAGTTCTGCTTAAAGTCAATCCCTTGCCACTTGCTCATAAGAAATTCAAGATGAGGTACAGAGAAACCCTGTCCACACCCAGGGAAACATTCACATGGAGGAACAGTAACTTCTGACCTGCTCACTCTGCCCTACTCCACTGCCCCATCCGTGATCTCACTTCAAAATTAGAAAGTGTGGAGGGGAGCTTCTTGGAGTGTTTTAAGTCTTATGTTAGGACATTGCCCATATGCCAGGAAAGAGGCTTTTATGTCTCACTTGTTTAAAGAATATAAAGCAAAAGAAGGCATTCCTATTAATTTCTGTCTTTACATTCTACTTTCGTATCCTAACCACCTACCCTGCTTACATTTCTAGGCAGTTTTTTAATTTCTTTTACAATATTTTAGCTTTCTTTCTTACAAATCAGCTTTAGTTCTGTATCTTTTTTTATCTGTATCTCTATTTTTATCATACACTTAGCAAGAGACACATTACTGAAGGAAATTAGTTGTTTGTTTTAAGCAATACTTGTTTGAGTGATTGCTGCTTTTTTTATTAGATGTCAAGAGAAGGGAGACAGAAAAGGGGTGGTTTTTTTATTTAAATATACTCCCGGTTTGGACTGAAGTGTGAGATCTGACTGACCTGGTCAAATATTAGGATCCACAGGAAATTTAAAGTAACATCTGTCTAATATTCCTCCCTTTTAGCTAGATGGAACACCTCTGAGTTCCATATTTTAGCTTCCCAAGGGTTAATTATTTTAGCTTGGTAGTCTAATTCTGAATATCAACCCTAGGTTTAAACCCTGGAGTGTGGATCTGAGAAATTGTCTTCTGCTAATCCAACTCCCCAGAGGCATTTTAGGTGATTACAGTCATTCTTGCTGTAATTTATATAATTATAGAAAATCTGATTTTTCTTGGTTGTCTTTTTTTTCCCATTTGTCTCCTGTTGCCTGGCCTGAAATAGAAGGTAGAGATTTCACTTCTGCTGCTAGATATGTAACTGTATGTATTTTCCCCAAGCTGTTGTATTGATTATGGGATGTTGTGGTGATGATTTACCAAGTGGCAGTTTTAGAAAAATATTCATCATCATGGCTAGGCTTCGTGAACGAAGATTTGAAAGGGCTCTACCCACGCTTGCTACAAGCGCGCTGATGGCTAAAAAGGCCAATGCGAGATAGACAAGTCCGGTTGCAGAAGGCACAGCAGAAAGACTCCCCAGGTGATACAGACAAGACGCGATTCTTTCTGCGTTGTCTTTTCTCCTCGAGAGTGATCCTGCGTGTGTTCTCAAAAGCAGCAGCAGCGTTATAGATGGTGTGTCTCCAGGCCTCCCTATTGGAGGCCAGGGTAGACCAATGGTGATGATCAATATGGCCAAGGCTGAGGGATTGTTTCAGGCAGTCCTTGTATCTCCTCTTCGGGGCTCCTCTCTTGCGGCAGCCAGTGGCAAGTTCCCCATAGAGCACGATCTTAGGGAGGCGGTAGTCCTGCATCCTGGAGACGTGCCCTGCCCAGCGCAGCTGTGTTCTCAGCAGCATGGCCTCAATGCTCGTGACTGCTGCCTGTTCAAGGACAGACGTGTTGGTCACATAGTCAGTCCAGTGGATGTTTAGAATTGTGCGGAGGCAGCGCTGATGGAAGCGTTCTAAGAGACGCAAGTGGTGCCGGTAAATGACCCATGATTCGGACCCATACAAAAGAGTAGACAGTACAACAGCTCTGTAAACACTGATCTTGGTACTTTTCTTCAGGTGTTTGTTTTGCCACACTCTTTTATGGAGTTTACCGAAAGCTCTGTATGCCTTTGCTAACCTGTTGTCTATTTCTGCATCAATCTTACCGTCTGAGGAGATGATGCTACCCAGGTAGCTAAACTGCTGGACTGATTTGAGTTCTGTTTCACCAATGGTGATATGGGGATGATGGGAGACTTCCTGAGGTGCAGGCTGGTATAAAACTTCTGTCTTCTTCAAACTGACTTCCAGTCCAAACAGCTCAGCAGCCTCTGCAAAGCAGGATGTTAGACGCTGCAGAGCTACTTCTGTGTGAGCAACAAGGGCGGCATCATCAGCGTAAAGCAGCTCACGGATAAGACAATTTAAGGTCTTAGTGTGGGCCTTCAGTCGCCTTAGGTTGAACAGGCTCCCGTCCGTACGATATCGAATGTAGACACCGTTTTCATCATCGAGGTCTGCCATGGCCCTTTGGAGCATCATGCTGAAGAAGACTGTGAATAAAGTTGGTGCAAGGACGCAGCCTTGCTTCACACCATTGGCTATTGGAAACGGCTCAGAAAGTGCGTCACCATGTCTCACTTGGCCGCGCTGGTCCTCATGAAGCAAGATGATCATTTTGAGGAACTTGGGAGGACATCCTAAACGATCCAAAATCTGCCACAGACCTTTTCTGCTCACAGTGTCGAAAGCCTTGGTGAGATCAACAAAGGTAACATAGAGTCCTTTGTTCTGTTCCCTGCACTTCTCTTGCAGTTGTCTGAGAACAAATACCATATCTGTGGTACCTCTGTTGGCTCGGAAACCACACTGGCTTTCAGGTAGAAGATCTTCTGCTATGGTGGGTATTAATCTGTTCAACAGAATTCTTGCAAGGATTTTACCAGCAATGGAGAGCAGAGTAATACCTCGGTAATTTGAGCAGTCTGATTTATCTCCTTTCCTCTTGTACAAGGTGACGATGACAGCATCACGAAGGTCTGAAGGTAGTTCACCTCGTTCCCAGCAGCGCACCATAGAAAAATATATCTATGGTGAATTACCCATGCAGGTGTACATGAGAGTCAAGACAGGGAAATGCAACTGCATAACATGTATCATCACCCCTCTAAAAGCATGGCAAATTGAAGGATACCACCATCTGGAGGCTACAGTCAGTGTATGTATTGCAATAAACCAGTCCAGTGAATAGGACTGGAAACTGGGGGTGGTTTAACAGAGGACTACCAGTGCAGCATGCAGTGTCTTTGCACTCCAGGGGAAACAATTGAGGGGAGAGGTCATATTTTGTGTTATGACAATTGATAAAGTTAAAAAGAGTGCAAGCTTTCAGGCTTTAAACTGTCTCATCAAATTAATACATATCCTCAGATCATCATTATTTCAAAAACTCTAGTAAATAATTTCTGAACCTGAGTAGAGGGAAAGGCTTCAGACCTATTTCTGACTTGAGAGGGAAACGAACATGGTTTAGTGTGAAGG
This sequence comes from Myiozetetes cayanensis, assembly GCF_022539395.1. Lineage (NCBI taxonomy): Eukaryota > Metazoa > Chordata > Aves > Passeriformes > Tyrannidae > Myiozetetes > Myiozetetes cayanensis. The sequence goes on along the minus strand of NW_026086604.1, from coordinate 85,691,519 downwards.
TGGCAGTGCTGGGTTAACAGTTGGACCCAATGACCTTAAAGGTCTTTTTCAACTTTAATGAAAGCAAGAGGAATTAAGTGTTTACAGTGCTTGCTCTCATAACTCCTGGAATACGTCATTGTGCAGGAAGAGTTATTGGTGCCAGGGTCCTGGGGGCACTAATGGGCCCCTATGGCCTTGACAAGCTTCACTGGGTGCCTTTATTCCGCACCCTCCCCAGATCATGACTGAGCCTCCTCTTCATCTTCCTTTCTTTGGGCTGTGTAAGAGCAGGACAGTACTTTCCCTTGCACAGCTCCAGAGAGAACCAGACTTGCTGCATGCACCACAGGAACAGTGGTGGCAGACAGAAGTCCTGCCTCTGGAGTAGGTAGCATGGCTGCCCGTAAGGGCTGGACGCTATAGCACCACAGCACAGGGCAGCAGAAGAACATTTCGTTCATGAAGGAAGAAAACTTGAGTCTTGGATGCCTCCAAAATTTTCCTGTTTTCATAAAAACCTCTTCCTGTCTGTATCCAGAAGAACCTATCTTGCTGCTGTGAGTTGTCCAGTCTCTCATTGCAGCCTTACATTCTCATTTCAGACCAACTTTCTCTCGTAATATAGTATATATAAGTAAGTAATGTGCTGGTATTTCTAGATGTCCAATTCTATACTCAAGCTATGCCAAGTCTTCAAGATATTGTATTGAAAACAAACAAAAAAACTACAAAAAAAGCCCAACAACAAAAACCTGAGGTCTACAGCAAAAAATTTCAGACTCAAAATCCCTAGCAAAGCACAGAGACAAATAAACACAGCTCAGAAGATGCCAGGATAATGTCAGTTATTTGGCACTCATTTTTATCAACATTATCAAAGAGATGATCCAGCACAACCACGAAGTTTGATTTATCCTCCTTTGTTATGGTCCATGTTGTGGAGTGAAGGAGCATTATGGTAACAAGGTGACGTGGAAAAGTCTGTTCAGTGTTGTATGGATAGACAGTGAGTTAGTCAATGCTTAAAAAAAAAAATATGGAAAATGTATGTATTTTTAATATGGTTTAAAATTTTGGAAGGGGGAAGTATGGGGAAGCATCTTGTTTCAATTTGAAGATTTTATTCTAGTAACATGTACCTAATTTCCTTGAGAAAGATGCAGTAGATTCACAGAACTGGGACAATTTTTTTTCTAATTCTCTTGTGCACCATAGAGTGCTTGGACTGAAAAAGATCTCAGTTCAAATCTCAGCTCTCCTGGGAAGGACTTGGAATATTCCTCTCTGAATATCCAGAGGAGGCTTTATCACCTGCTGAAATGCTTCCACCACTTGGAAAACAAATGTTCATTAGAGTACATGAAGGAGAGTGTGAGAACAACCTAATAGCTACTCTCCAGGAAACCCTACCAAGAAACAGAATTGATTGCATTTCATAGATAGATAGATAGATAGATAAATAGATAGATAGATAGAAGCAATCTCTCTCCTCTCTGCTGTGCTGTTCTGCTCTGAGGATGCAGGCAGAGAGGATGCAGGAAGGACTTTAGTTGCCATTTCTAAAAGCACAGGATCTGACAGAAGAAGGGAAGGGAAAGAGAAAAGATACTTCATGCAGATTTTTTTTTTGCTCTTTATCCAAGTACAAATCTACCCAAAAACCTTCTGAAGAAAAGAGATAACATTTTTGGGGGGAGCTAGACCAGATCCTCATAAATGAATACATAGTAGACCTGGGAATTTTGCCCTGGGAAGGAACTCACAGCTGTAATTCTCCCTTGCACTCAGTTTCATGGCAGTGTGACACCAACCACAATGTGTCTTTATTAGCACAACAGATAAATTCCTCTTGTAGTGGTTTAAAGAATCACTTAAAAGAATCAAAAATCCACAAATAATAGTAATACTTGCTTTAGTGTTAGACTTCAAGGTGGTTTTGATTCATAGCATCTTTGTATTTACCAGAAATTAATTAATATCATGGTGCACAAAGTAACTAACATATCTTTAAGCCAGTAGATTTGGGAAACTTCTGGGTTTCCTCCAACTCTCCCATTCCAAGAAAGAACAGGTGAATGAAATATTTCATCATGAAATATTATTTCTGATCAATTTGCTTGTATTAAGAAGCAGATAATATATTATGGTCAAAACCATATTTATTCGTAGCAGTTCACCATCTATTCAGTTATATAAATACTTATGACTTACATTTCTTGCCTTGTCTATTCTCTCCCTCCCCAACAGCTTTATTTTTATTACAAGCTCTTATATCTGTTATTAGTCATAAAATACTATTAACCAGATATTTAGTTGGTGTCAACTGTATCTGGCCCTATAAGTTCTAGTTGTCCCAGTAAAAAATAGACAGGTATGACTGAAAAGCTGAAGAAAAGTAATAACTGTTAAATCATCAAGTAGGCTATTGCTTTTCTTACTCATCCTTCTCTACCTCAACCTCACATACTGAAAAAAAAAAAAAATCAAGACAAGCAAGGTTTTCAAATCATATATTCCTTCAGCCATAATAAGGTGGTTGATGCTTAAAGCCTCTCACCAACCTTAATCCCCTAAATCCCTTGCATGCCATAGCAAATTGAAATTCAGTTGGGGCTGTCCAGCCTTGTAAAGACAAACCGTCCTTCATCAAAGAGGTGTCTGTATTGATAAATTGCTCCCTTCATACGCATGACACTATCTTTAAAAGTGATTTGTGCACATTAGGACAGCAGAAATAGATGAAACAAAAAACCCTTAAGAGTAAACTAAGATGAAGAATAAAAAAGATTACTTGGAGCAGTCAAGTAGCTTTTTACAGAATCAAATTTGGGGAAGAATCATTCATTGCAGTCTCTGTAAAACACAATTCCTGCATATAGGCTCAGCAGATAGATGTAAAAACCACTCTGGAATTGCTCAGATGTGCTTGCAAAGCTGTTGTGGGGATGCAGTTCAGGAGGCCAAAACACTGAGCAAATAGAATGAATTCTTCTGATGTCTGATTGAAAGCAAACATATTACAACATTAACAAGTATTTTGATTCCTGCTGTTCTAGTGCAGCTGGGATGAAATCTTCAGATGTTGGTGTGTTTTATCCAATGCACAAGCTCAGTTTTCTTCTCCAGAAGCACAACTGTGGCTGCTGCTGTTGCTGCTGAGTTCCACTTTGAACTTGCCTGTCCTGAGTATCTATTCTTTATCACTTTTTGTAGTGCTCTTCATATAACATACTTTGAGAAAGGTTTGTTCCTGCCCTAGATTTTCACAGCAACTGCTGCTTAGGATGTAGAATGCTGTGCTGCTGGTGGTACTTCAGGTGTCTCTTCATTTTTCAGGTTAAGGAGTCTAAAGAAACAAAAGCTAAGGGAAAGTGAATATGCGATAAAATAGAGGGGTGATAGGGATTGGACAGCAGGATGGGAAAGAGACAAATATAAGCAGCATTAAGAAGTCAGTTCAGCAACACATTTCAGAATATCTGATTAAATGTATGCAGACAATTAAGAGATTTGCTAAATCAGAACTTGAAGCTTAAAACTTCATTGCACACCTCAGCTCTTTCACTGAGCATTATTAAAACTAGAAGTGACCATGCAACTCTGCTACTTAAGAAAATGTGTTTTTCTTGAATGTTTATATTTGTTTTCATCTGAGATAATTATACTTTGGAAGTAGATGCAGGATTCCTGAATTTAGGCATGTAGTTTGTACTTTGTTTCTTCTTCATATAATCTTGTGTTGTAACATGGTAGCAAAGAAAACCCAAATTATGTTGCTATGTAAAAACTGTCTGCGGTATAATCTGCGCTGTTAAATTGCAAGTGTAAAATATATTTGAAGCACATCCTTATCCAAACAAAATTCAATGGAATTGAAAAGTAACAGTCTCATAGTATCTGTTTTAGTAGTATCATTGTGTATTGCAGTGATTAGTAGGTGCATATCTATTTTGCAGTAATTAGGAGAAAAAAAATCTTGTTGAAGAATCTACAGTAAGTTTTCAGACTGATATCATAAGGAGTAAAAAAGAATGTTTTTAGCATTTACGTGTAGACAGTCCACTCTTGTCTCCTGCCACAAAAAGCCCTCAGATCTCAGGCTCTGTAACAAAGAATGGTGACAATTTATGGTGGACCAAATTTTGCAGCTGTGTTTTGAACCTATTTCCAGTCTTTTTCTCCCACTTCCCTCAGCCTTCCCAGTGTTATTATGGGCACTTTGCAAGACTGGCCACTAGACAGCATTTGTCTGCCTAAAACAGTTCCCTGAAGAGCGGCAACAGTGAAAACAACGAAAAGAAATCCAAAGGAGAAAAAAAGATGACTCCAAAAATAAGAATCCTTTTAGAAATATGTGGCAAGTCTATATGTATGTCCCTGAAGGTAATCAGATCAGACATAAGAATTGTGCTGATCCCTACACTGATCCTTTGTCTCTCCTGAAGGTTGGTAACTCACAGCTCAAAGAACCTTGGCAAACAGAAGTGATTGACACTCTCCTCATTCAGACCTGATGTGCCTCAACCATTTTTCCGTGATTGAATTTTGTATGCATGATCTGAGTTCTTGAACAATGTGTTGTTCAGAGAATTCAGATGGCTTTGCACAACTGTTTAATTACTTAGATAATCCATCAGCCTTTTCTTTCCACTTTGCAAATCAGAACCTCTATGCAGGTTGCTCCATTCAGATGCTTATTTTAAACATAATATAAGCAGAGATGTACAAACTAATCCATAACTTATATTGTCTGCTATTCTTAATTTGCTATTGCTATAAAACCGAGGAAAAGTAAAACGAAGTGATAATCGGGTGCAAGAAACTCAGCTCTCTTTCATAAAGACATTGTGGTTGAAGAATTCAAGACAGGGTAGAAATCAGGAAGGAAGAGATGGTAGCCTAAATGTATGCATGCTTGGATGGGTGAGATTCGAAACCACCCATGTCTTCAAGCCTTGTCGCCTTTGCACTGTCTTCTATTTGTACATATATGTGTGTATGTGCATATATTAATATCTGTAAGTAATTAAATTATGCAGTTCAGTTATTTCATTTATTTTATGCCTCTGAAAATGTTACTTCTAATGTAGAATTTTTGCCAGCAAAGTTTTCACACCTACATCTTCTTTCACCTCTATTTCCTGTAGAAACCAGAAAATCAGCACATTTTTGTTATTTCTATAATCTCTCTTTATATTTGTATCTTTAGTTTATAATTTAATTCTGATATTCAGATTTAGACCTCCCACAGGGTTTCTTACTTAACTTCAGAAAATTAATTAGTTAAAATGTTGATCCTATTGATAGATGTTGATTTATTTATGTCATGCATTAGTAGCAGTCATTTTACAGTAGCAAAGAGAGATTTGTTAGACCAGATCCTCCACACAGACCTGATTTGATGTGTGATGATCTGTAGCCTGAAGATCTTATAATTTAAATAATCAAAAGAGATGGAGGCTGGGAGAGAAGGATGGGAAGCGTTTCCAATTTACAAACACAGGTAGAGGGATGGATGGAGTGTTGGAGACACAAGATAGCCAGATGAAGCACAGCTAAGCCAGGTTCCTCACTGCTATCTGCTCTTTACACAGACAACAGAAACAAAGTCCACAGAAGCCAGATCAGCCTACCTGAGATCTGAGTCTCTGCTATAAATGTCTTCCCATGGATTAAACAGAGAGCCAAAGGCAAGTGTTCTCCCAGCAAGAGAGATTTCCTTAAGGGGCTAGAGGACAAAATTGTTTGAAGTTACATAATTGGTGAAAGATGCTGATAGCTCCACAGGGGAGGGTTCAACACAGTCCTAATTCTCATGGAAATAAAGTAGCTAGATGGCTTTAAATTTGGGTCTCACACTCCACCTTTCAACCATTTCTTATTGCCTTAATGTTTACAGCAAAACCAATCTACCTGGTCTCCTTCTGCCCCTGAGCAGTAACTCTCCCACTCCCCATTCCTCTTGACCTTGTCAGGCCTGCTTTAACTCTGTTATTCTGATAGTTGCCTATCCCTGCTCACCCAGCCTAAGGGTTCAGCTCCAGGACTGCTCAGGGACTGGGCAGGCAGCCGGCAGACTCCCGTGGACTGGCACCCACGGCAGCAGCCAGCAGGAAATGTTGAATGCCTTGCAGCCCTCACGCTTCCCAGAGGCCAAACCTGCAACACCCACAGCCTTTTCAGTGCCAGATATCAACAGCTCTTACTCATCACCAAGCATTAGCCATGCCAGCCTCGTTTGGTACAAATGCTTCCTCGCCCATAGGTATAAATTCCTGCTGAGGTCTCACATTCACAGTCATTCCCCTGACAGAACCGCCCTCACCTACTCTGATATCTTGGAGTAGTAAACCATTTGTTTAATCTCTTTGCTTTTCCCTGACTGCCAGTAATGAAATGCTGCTCTTTCTGAAATAATTTCCTGACTATTTGCTAAGATTCATCTCCGACATTTCATTAAATATGATCATTTAACTGTACAAGTACAAATGTATTTTTAATTTAGCTTACTGCAGATATTATAGATGTGGGGAAATGAATTCGCATTGCTCTAGGACAAATATATCATTCACATATGAATGCCACAAAAGAACAAATTATTAAAAATTACTGAAACTTCTACAAAGATTTATACTTAACATTTCCATTTTCAATCTCAGTGCCAGGGAAACGTATAGCTTGTCACTATATCACACATGATATTATGAAGAATGTTTGGAGATTTCCCTGGGAATCTTTATCAACATTTCAGTCTTGGATTTCATGCCAAGGACCAAACTCTGCTTTTGGGAAGAAAGGTGCGTTCAGCTGTGGTTTGTTTCAGAAGCTTGGCTTATCAATAGGCTTTCATCAGAGTTCCCTGACCACAAATAAAAAGAGATATTACTTAAATGAAAAACCCAAAAGAAGATAAGTAGATTAAATATTGATTGATTTATCCAATGCATCTTCCATCCATAATGTTTTGTCAACCACATGTTTATAAACTGTCAGTCAAGGTTAGAAAATAAAAAAAAATAAAAAATGAACCCCAAGTTGGTCACAAAGAGAGATTTGGACCCCAGTACGTGTTTTCAGATTTTTTGAATTTCATGAGAGGCTGGAACTGAACTGTTTTAGTTCAATGTCTTGGATTTTTTTCCTGTTTCAGGACTAAATACTGTTGTTTACTTCAAACAGAAAGTAAACAAATTAAAATTAATACACTGTGTGTTTTAATACTAAAAGAGTACTATTATTTCAGCAAAACTTCCAAGCATCCAGTTTGGAAGAATGAAGTTTATACTGTGCTAATCTCTATATAAAGAGGGGGAAAAGAAAGCAGTCTCTTAAGAACAGGTTAGTAAATAACAGAACTCAATTTACTCAACATTTCAAAGTGGTGCAGTGAAATTTTAATGATGTATTTCAGTCTGTCCTGGCCTTGATGACATGACTTCAAACTTACTTGAATCTAGGCCTATCATTATAGTCTTTCTTTTGCACAGTATAGGGATCTCTGGATTGTGATTCCTTTGTTTATATATGAGAGGAATAGTAACAGTAACACATAGAGGAAAAATCATATGCTGGAATTTGTATTTTATCATGTTCTGCTTCCATGAAATGTAACATTTTCTTAACTGTGTTCCATCAATTGCATTTGTGTTTTTTCCTGTACCTATATTAGAAATTTATTAGTATTTTGAATATATTTTCTCTCTTTTCCCAAAAGCCAACCTTACAACACAAATATTTCTGGTGTTTTTCCCAAGTTTGAAGCATAATATTGAATTGCAGGCTGGTGCTCCCTCTGTGACTCAGAGCTTCCAGATTGCCTCTTCACAAACTGAAAGCCATCATTTCACTGAAAAGCCAGTCTGCTTGGCTTACAACTGTGTGTGACAGATGCTTCTGAAATTATTTTGCACAAGGGAGAAAACAACAAAAAAGGGCACTGTCCATAACAGCACAATTGCTGAGTCATTTCATCAGTTTTTTCCTCAGTTTTTCTATATTACTTTATACCCTGTGCATCTGTAGTATAACTGAATTCTATTTTGGGTGTCGAAATGCATTTAAAGTCTGTCCTTTTGTGTTTAGTAAGAAAACTATTGAGTTTGGTTAACACTTAACTGGAAAAACACAGAGGAGAAACTTAGTAAGCAACTTAGGATTCAGCTCAACTGTATTTTAATACATTTCTTCTCGAGAAATCATAAAACTGATGCCTTGCTGGAGTGTCCTCCAAACCTTTACCTGATATGGAAAATAGGTGTCTTATCATACGTTCCAAAGAGATGCTTGAAGAGTCCTACCATCAATTTCATTGACCGCACATGAGTGGACGTATCAGCTGGAATGAGAAGCGCGGCCGCACAACTGATTGCATTGTTCTTGTCTGAGAAGTCAAATACCAATAATATTGACATGACAGGAATTGGAGGTAATAGCTAATGAAGACAGAATCCTTACATTTTGGCTAATCCACCTCTTCCAGGGGCGATTTGCCCGAGTTACTAGTTCTGTGTGTAGCTGAGAGACTGTGCAATGTAGCCAAGTAGCAAATGTATAAGCCAACATGAGTAAATGTTTATATTATGCCAGTGGATGGTTCTGGCCAACAATAGGACCGTGTTTTGCAGTTAAAATAATTAACTGAATAAGGAAAACCAGAATAACGATGCTGTGATAAATTAGGTTTGTGATTAGAAAGACTGTAATTCCTAGGTAGTGAAAACAGCAGATGCTTGAGGAAATGTCAAGTTAAGGGAGTTAAGTACCAAATCTCATTGAATTTCAACTGCCATGTTAGTTACCTAATTGTACTGCAATAATAAATCTGCTTTTAAAGGCCCTACAGTGGTTCTTTTTCGCATCAGTAACTTTTGACCAAGTTTACTTGGGCAATTTTTTTTCCCTTTTTTCTCCAAGGATGGTCTTTTCTGAGCAGTGAAGGAGTCCTCATGCCTGAAGTTTGCCATGGTCTCTGTTACTTGCTAGCGTTACGCTTTGTTTATTTTCCAGTGCCAGTTTATTTCCAATAGCAGCAAATATTCTGCAGTATTCGAGTCTGTTCCAAGATTCACGGAATAGAAGGAAGCAAAGGTTGGTTTTAAAGTTTGGGGTTTTTTTCTTAGGATGGAGCTAGTGGAAGAATTGTCTTGATATTTGACCAAGCAAATTACGCCAGCTAGTAGGTGCTTTAATTTGTATGCCTGAGGCTTAAACAATGCCACATCCACTTAGGGACCTGAGCGTTACTGTTCTGCTCCTGTTACAGTTAGTGATATCCAATCGTGTTACTGTGGATGTGTGTCTGTAAGTCCTACTGGCTACGTGCGTACTTATGTGTATATTTCCAGCACAGGGATGGGAGATGGAAAATAAAACTAAAGATTATGGAGAAGAAGTTAATTTTCTAATTTAAATAAAATGATCCATTGGTACATGCTTGTGGACCAAATGGACAAAGATGTCACAAGTAATCAAAAGTTTAGGGTCTAAAATCCCTACTAATCCAAAGTGATCTTGAATGCAGGATGTCAAAAGCTTTAAAATTGACAAGAGAACAGTCCTAGATCAGCGTGACATGGCAAACACCAGTTGAAGTGCTGAGCTAAATAAGCCACAGGAGACCTTTTTTATTTATTTTAAAATAAACTAGTATCTATAGCTTTTCCCATCAGAATATTTCCCCTGAAATTATGTGGTTTGTTTTATGGATGTGCATCACAGGAGCATATTTTAATGAGACACAGGTCATCTAATTGCGTGTTTGCTTCAAGCACATCATGTATGTTCCTAATATTCTGATTACCAACTGCAGCATCACAGTAGCTCATAAGTTACTCTCACCTTCTATGAAAAGTTATCACCATATTCTCTCTTACCTACTGAGGGTGGAACTAACTGTGTATTATCCATCTCGGAGAAGCTCTCTGAATGGGATGCCGTGAGGTTCCATGCACTGAGGTGTTTTTTTTAAGAGAAGTCTCTTGACATTTAAAAATGTGCAGGTGAAGTTCCTGTGGAAATCTGATTTAAATGTATGTCAAGCAAATTTTTTTAGAGACAATGCTGATTTTCAATTCAGAGACCATGTGTATGTACTATGCTTCCCTTAGTAATGGTTGCAGTTACACCAGTGACAACAGCATAGTAACAGTATTGCTAATAGTTAAGCATACTCTTCACTGATGTGTAGAATACTGTCAAGTTCAGATAATTAGACTCCTTTGCCTTTTTCAGTTACTTAATGCACTGTCACACAGACATGGCTTGCATAATTTAGTTATAAATGACCAGCATCATTTCAATGATAGCATCATTTCAAAAGCAGAAGCTGTGGTGATGGTAAGAGTGGTAATAGCAACAAGATGGTCAAAGAGGAAGGACTTGTTTGCCAGGAAAAAATATGTATGCATGGCTCATAGTCAATAATATCAGCCAAAAAAATGCCAGTATTTTAATTAAGTATGCCTTAAGTGGAAATGGAGAGTTCTCTGTCCCTAACCATCCAAGTCACCATGCAGTTAAAGCCAAAAGTATCCATAAACTGTCAGGTTGTTGTATTTCTCACCAAGGTCCTCATATCCTGACTGCCAGAAGGGTACACATACTAGTTCACTCAAGCTTTGGGAAACCCAGGCAAGGAGGAGAGGACAGACTCCATCAGAATTTGAATGTACTGCCTTGCCACAAGTCATCATCTATGTGGATGATAAAGTTTTTGTAACTGTGACCTATAAGACCACAGAGCAAGAGAGTTAGAACCCTAGTAAAATTATATCAATAATTTTATTAGGAAATTGGTGAGAAAAAATTCTTGTTACTAAGCACAACTCTAGGTTAAACATTTGCAAGAGGGCTGAATCATCTCAGGCGTAAATATAAATATATTAGAAAGCAATCCATTTTGACAGTGAAAATGGCTCTTATACTTTGCTACAGAACCAACTGGGCTGAAAAGCAAGTAATCACCAGCTAAAGAGAAGGTTTTAAACCATCATCAAAGATTTGAACTTTCAGTGGTCTTGCATGCCCCTCCTTATTTTAGAAGGATCTGAAATTAAATTCTGACCAAAACCACCTTATTTTTGTGAACAGCCTCTGGTAAAACAACAAAGAAGGTACTTTGAAACCTATTTAACATCCTATAGCGAGTGCCCTTCAGGTCCTGCATAACAAGTCAGCAGGTAAATTGTAATGACAAAGTCATTTTTAAGGGGCACTTTTTTTCACTTTAGTACAATTTACTTCTTGGCATTTTTTAAAAAAGCATTTTACCCATCACCGAAGTTTTTCTGCCTTTTATTTATACCATGATACAAGAAAATACTTCCTGCATATATCCTGCACTTATATGAGACATGAGCAGTTCTTTTTTAATATGCCTTTCTTGAAATAAAAAAGCCACATGTTAAGTATTATTAAAAAAATCACCCAGTCTCATCCACTGCTGCAGTAACTTTACCGTGTTCACCCAGCTGCAGGTTTCCAACAGAAACCTTATTAAAATGCAAGCTGGAACTATATATTAATTCCACTAATGGGTAGCTGTCTTTTTCTGAAACCACAGTCTGACCTAAATTTACTAAACTGCTACTAGAGTAGCAGGTAAGTAAAGCCACGGTAGCTCAAAGAGAAGAATGGGGCTCAGAAGACAATTCTACCCCAGTAATTTTGCACTCTCCCTTGGTGACTCCTGGCAAGCCACATAAGCCCTTTTTCCTCTTTCTAACCCTCTTCAAACTGTTAATTCAAACTGATGTTTAGCTCTATCACCAAGGTGAAATAAATATATTAGAACTCATAAGCTTTGCCTCTTGAGCAAGCCTGCATTGAAAAAAAAACGTGACACCATGGGAAATATGTCTATCTGTATCTTATGAATTTGAATTTTACTGTGAAATTACACTATCATCAAACATACCAGTGTAAGTAGGATCTACCATACACTATCTGTGCTGCATAATATACTGATCAGCCTTGAGAAAATACGACATTTTGAGTACCAGTGGTCTCCTAGTGAAACACACAACCTGTGTAACAGTAACTGGTTGAAGTGAGGAAAGTAATCCATCCAAATTTTCTGTGAGAGAAGGAATTATAAAATATAAAACCTCTTGTAGGAAACACAGGTATTGGGTGTGAAACTCTCATAGCAAGACTGGAAGCACATGCCAAGTGAGAGAATGAAAAGAATATATTCTTGTTATAGGGAAAGACTTTTTAAATCAGGCAGCAAATAGGTGCAGAGCAAGTTTACTTGGAACACAGAGATTAAAACAGAGACTTAGTGGTCCCAAAAACACTGGTTTGAAAAAGGGATTCAAGTCTGGCCTGACTCAAAAGTTCTTTTAGGATTAATGAAAAAATTGAGGCATGAAATGTGTATAGATTTTATTGCTGTATATCTGAATTCTTCGTGTTATATAGGAATAGAAGGTTTTACGATCTTGTGCAAAGTGTCTCTGTGTGTCATGTCATTTTCTATTGCTTGTCTTTGAAGGGTTACATTACAAATGCAAAGTGCCTGCCCTGTACTCAGTCCAAGAAAGAGTATAATTAAGCTACTGGGAAAATAGCACCTGTCTGTAAGACCTGAAGCACTCAGAGCCGAGGTCTCAATTTTTGTGATAAGGAATAGCAGAACAATGTGCTGGAAATATGATGTGAAGTCAAAAGGAAATGTTTGCAACATAATAGCCCGGCCTAAAACACCAACACTATTCACTCATCTAGCTACAGTTTTGACAGGTTTTGCATGTATAAGAAAAATATAAATACTCAACTGAGAGCATTTAAAGAGAAAAGTTACAAAGGAAGTAAATGCTTGCTGTAGAAATCTTGATTTGCATAATATAAATGCACCTTGATACTGTGCTTGGTTGTATTGTTCTTTTCTTTTACTATGTCTTGTTCTATCCAAAACTGTGTAAGTAAATTAAAGAGGGAAAATGTTTTCCCTCCCACACAGGGTAAAAGAGAAGAAAAAATTATTTTAGAAGAAACCAAAATAATTTCATCGGTTTAACTACCAGACCAAAACTGTACCATTATCCTAGTTTTAATTTAGGCTTCCTACACAGATAGTGTGCACTTGATACATATGTGGGTTTAGAAGCTGAACGTAACAGAGAGTACAATAACAGAAGCAGACTTCATAGACCTGGTTAGGCTACAGCTACATTATCACAGGTGAACTGGGAAATCAGACCACAGCAGCAGCAGGGGCAAAGGAACCCTCTCCCAATAACCATGGGAGCAGAGTATTCATAAGTAATTAATGTTATATGTAGCTTAGATCAAGGCGAGAATTCATGAGGCTGGTTTCAAGCCAAGGGGAAACATTTCCTCAGATTCACTTCCCCACACTAAATGTAAGGCTGATGTTCTGTGCTCATCACATCAGATGTTCTCCCCACTGGAGCACAGAGTGGTACAGGTCCTATCTAGATATGCACACATACATGACTACTTTTCTGTTGAATTAGCCTGAGCACATTATACAGAGTTTATGCAAGCTTTATTTTTTGTGAATGTTGTATTAGGCTGAGGGAGATCAGCTGCCAGTTTAAAGCAAAAGTTTGAATGAAGCAGGCAGACAGTATGTAATTTGGCAGAAACCCCAGCAGTAAGAAACTAATACGTCCAAATACTTTTACCACATTTAAATTGCTGGAGTGAGATTATCCCAGCTCAGTGCTTTTAATCCTATCGCCAAAAAGTTTTTGATGTGGAATTAGCACCCTGTTGTTAGATTTACTGTGGCCACAAATTTATTCAGCTAACAGCTTTTCTTCATTGCGCTGCTGGCTCAGTGTAGAGCTTGGGGGGTGAGCACAACCTCAGCACATCTATGCACATTAAAGTGTCTTCTCTAAGGCAACCACCAGTGATTCTGGTGGGTTATTTTTTGGGGAGAAGCCTTTCAGTTGTCTCAGCTTATCATAGGGTTTTGCTGAATCTCATGTTGCTGCTGATATTCCTGAAAATGTCTAAAGAAGGGGAGAAGTTAGTTGTGTAATAATAAAACAACGATTTTGTGCTGTTAATCAACCTGAGCATTGCTTACGTGTAAGTGCACTCCATGGCCATAAAAGCTTCTCAACAGAGTTACTAACTCAAATGGGGTACCTGGTTAGGCTGCCATAGCTAATCCCTTAGAACATTTTAAACTAACCTGGGTAAGCCCATGTAAGCTCCATAGAACTAATGTTCCCCAAGATATTTCAAAAGCATGGTTAGAAAAGTAAACTTTTTACAAAGCTTGGCAAAAGTTAGTCAGGTAATTGCTAGTTATCTTTTTTTAAAAATCTTTCTTCCAGATGGCTAAGTATAGTCACTCTGTCAAGAGTGGTTGTGCCACAGTCAGAACTCCTATGTGTTTTATCATAAAGTTGCTGTAGAAGGGACAATTTTACTCTTGTACAACACTGCGTGTATCATCTGTGATTAAAATATCAGGTAATAATGATAATGACAATTCAGCTGCATGGCAAGAAGTCTATTCCTATCAGAGAAAAGTCAGGAAAGTAGGAAAAAGAAACCTGATATTTGGATTTATTAAATCCATTCAGATTTAATGGATGCAAAAAGATGCAGCCCTGTACTGTACTCAGACAGTCAGCAACTCAGATGGAGACAGACTGCCAGATGCAATCAGCTGCAGCGGAATCAGAGCCAGCAACTTGACTTCTTTTTCTTTGCCTTCTTCTCAGCATTGGCCAAACTTTTCATAATCACTAATATCTGTCATCTTCCCCAGACCACTGTGGGCAGTTTCAATTAGCCATAGCCTTACTTACAGTTAATTTAAGAGCAGAGCTCTCTCATTACTTCAGTCAAGGAACAAACACGTTGTATTAGGAACACTTTTAGTTTAAAATGTATTAACTTTTTTTCTTAGGGAATTTTATTTGCAAAAGCCATCTTTGATTGGATTTAATAGCCATCTCAAAGTAGGAGAACTGCCAGTGTGAGAGGCAAGTTATGTAGAAGAACAGAACATTTAAGGAAAATATTAGGACACACAAGGGATTTTTGTTTAGTTACTGGTTTCTATGGATAAGTTAATCTTGTGGAGTTCAAGATTTTGAAAAATCTACCAAGGCTGTTCCTTCCATGTCTACTTAACACTTCCACCTTTATAAGTCTCTACTGTTTCCTTGAATTTCATGAGCAGAGTCTATACCATGAAGTCTTCCAGCAACAACAGAAGCATGTCCACCTCTGGAATGTCCAAACTTGAGGGTAGTCAATGAGAAAAAGCATTTGCCAGTTCTTAAGCCCCATTAGGACTCTGGTCCCGCAGTGTGTTCACCCACATGGACAATCACTGAATTCACTGTGTTCTCTGTGGATATCAACATGTGCACATTTTACAGGAGGAAAAGTTGCAGCAGAAATGGCAATGCCCCTATCACAACCTGTCGGCTACACAGCAGAGAAAAACTAATTGAAACTGACCGTACCAGCATTCTGTTTTTTCCTGCCTCAGACTAAAGAAATGTCAAAACAGTTAGTGCAAATGGTCAGCATTAGACTGTGTCCATAACAGTTTTGGAGTGGTTCTGGTATCCCCCAGGTTATCCAGCTTTACCTTCTAAACTGAGCATGAAGGGACTCTATCTAACAGCAGGTATGTAGATGTTACTGAACTAACCCAATCCAAACTAGGGTTTCATCCTTCATTTTAAATTTTAACCCATAGGTGGGTGTTAAAAGTCTGATTAAACCTACATTTATTAAGTTGCATTTACTGACACGTGCTGTAAGATTTATAAAGCTTTGCTATTGTGTCCTAGATTGCAAGAATAGACAGATCAGAGTTGAAGACAGGTATTTTCCAATTAAGGTAAGCAATTGGTAACCTTAGAGAAAAGGTGAAAAAATTGATCCTCTGCATTACCTCCTTACTCACAATAAAGAAGAATGAAAAAAAAAAAGATAAAATTATTCTTTTCTGAACTACAAAAGAAACAGATTGTGCACAGCACTTACACTGGATGGCTCTGGCAAAAGTTTAAAAAAATATATACCTTTCAGATTTTGGAAGGATATACTAGCCCTGGGATATGCTGTAAAGCTAATCAGCCAGTCTGACAAGAAGCTGAGATGCTAAGTCAGCTAAGAAGGATACTTATTAAGTATAATCTTAGTAATACATTTTCTTACTTTATCTATTTGTAATTTTATTCTATTATTTCAAATGTGTATTATTTCCTAGCTAACTGTAGTTTTTTATCCTTAAGCCTTTTCAGAGGATTTAAGGATCTGACAAAGCATCCCAGTTCTTTGTCCCT
The DNA here is from genome assembly GCF_022539395.1 of Myiozetetes cayanensis. Classification (NCBI taxonomy): domain Eukaryota; kingdom Metazoa; phylum Chordata; class Aves; order Passeriformes; family Tyrannidae; genus Myiozetetes; species Myiozetetes cayanensis. The sequence goes on along the minus strand of NW_026086604.1, from coordinate 85,675,248 downwards.
GAAGTCAGAGAGATGAAAAACTCTTTGTTGTGCTCCACTTCCCAATACCTTTATCCATGTTATCCAGAGAGCATTGGAGTGCTGAACTTCTGCTTTGGCCAAGCTGAGAAAAGATGGTTTAAGGGGCACGTGAAAGAATCATCACCAGTGGCCTGTGTAAGGTAAATGTTTCCTCATTTTTGCAAAGAATTTGAGAAACTGTCTAAATGTCAGGGTCCTTATACCATCGTAGAACATAGCTTATATTATAAACTCTGTAGTATGTAGGTACTTCCTGGAAAAATAATTACAAAGCATTTTGTGCTTTAATAATCTATTGCTGATTGCTCTGAACAACCGCTTTAAAAGCAATACTGAAATTACTGTACTAATGTGACAAAATTGCTGCTGGGATTTTTTGTTATCAGAGGGCCCTTTATTCCTTCATTATTAGTAGTAGATGGAAGTACCAACACAGGCATTTTTCTTAATAACAATAATCACAAAACCTACTTTTAAGATCTTTCCCTTACTGAAATTTGAAGTCTTGTTCATGCACACATTCTTGTCGAGAGCTCTTTCTTTTCCTCACTATCCACTGACAGAATCAGTGTAAGAACCTCTGCTGACACAGCCTGCATGAAATTATGTCCTGTAGTCTCGCTCATACATCTGCATGCAGGTTTTCTGTATTGGTGTGCTATGGAATAGTACTAGGCAGCCTCAAGTTTCCTCACCCATCCATCTGTCTGAAGCTGCATCAATGGGGCATCTCAGCATCCTGAAACATATATCTCTATGCCTTTTGGCTCTTTCTTTGGTAATGCTGATGAAGTATCTCTCCTGTATGTGCATAGGAAGAAAAGGAAAGAGAGGAGACCATGTGGCGGTTCAAAGATGCAGTACAGCTGAATGCTTTTGTCCAGGTAGGGAAAGCAGTGAGAAGAGATGTGCTTGCCCAAGCCTTCCTGCAGATCTCAAGCAAAGCTGAAGATAACAAGCAAGAGTGAGAATGAGGGGCCAGGTCAACTTCAGTCACTGGATTCAAGTGTTATTCTTCAATATCTTAATTCGAGCCATAGAAAAACAAATCATATAACTTTCTTTACATTAATTTGAGCAACACATGTTTTATCTGTTTTTTAATCTCGATAAGCAGTTTACTATGAAATACTCATTGTAGGCTGTATTTGCCATAGAAAATTTTGTAAAGGAAATGTACAGAGAACTGGACTTACTAAGACTAGGGTTTCTCTCATATCTTCCTTTAGCTCCCAACAAGCAGCAGCCTTCTCTGGTTGGTGCTAAACTAACAACAGAGAAGGGGTGACATTAGAGTCTCCCAAGTGGCTTTTGCTACTTAACTCGTTGGCAGAAAGTCACAGTACACATCAGCAGGAACACAGCCAGAAAACAACAGGGGAAGAAAGCATGAATCAGATGATTGGAGAGGCCCATCAAGGAGAGAAATGAAAGAGAAATAATTGCTAGGAAGTTTTCTTAGTGCATTTCCAACTTAGACACATGCATAGAGCTACTGAAGACAAAGATGACAACCAATAATAATGCTTTGCTAGAGAGGCAGGTCTAGGTCACTGCTGCATTCATGCTGGTCAGATCTGATTGTCTGTGACAAACAGTGCTGAGTAATTGCTCTAATCACTCCGGTAGGCATTGTACCTTGGCCCAACAAAAGGATGATGCAACAGCGGCTTCAGAAGCCTGCCAGCCCTTCAACCTGACATCTCTGACAGCAGCGCATTGGTTTTAATGGGAGGGTTATTTGGAGTTGCTGCTGTTCAACAGGGGAGAACCCAATGAGTATTCCTAAGTTGGCCAGAGATAAGGGCCTCATTAAAGTGCTCAGGAGTACTTATTTGCAGGTTGACTTGCTGTGATGATCAGTTGGTGGAAAGCTATAACAACGAGAAACGCAAAAACATGTCATAGAGCATCGGCTGCAGGTTTGTCCTTCTCTAGAGCAGTGAACAATTAGGGTGGTGTGTCGTCAAAACTTTCACGTCAACAAAGCAGCACATTTGCTTTAAATGAGACAAAGTCAAATCTACTTAGAGGAAACAAAAACTGGAACATTCTTCTAAAGTGTATGCCACTCCAGGATGCCAGACCATTTGAGAAGAGTACTGGATGAAAGACTCCATGAGGAATCTGTAATTCCCTTCCATAATTCCTGGGTTTTTTTCTTCTTCATGTTTGCATATTCTACTTACAGTAACTAGGTTTTGTGAAATCTGCTTTCCCTTCTAAAGCAGCCTGAGACATCTACCTCTTTCCTATTACAGGATGTCTTCAAGAATGACTCTTGTGTAGAAAGGAGCAGTTTGTTTGCCTAATTGTAAAGGGATGCTACATTTCTAAAACCCTTCAGCCACTCCACTCTCCTAACCACTTGCTGCCTCTGGAAGTCAAGTATATTCAGGGCTCTTCGTAACTGAGCAAGTCTGATGCACATATTAAGTGCCTGAGATGAACTTGAGTGTCTGTTTTGCTGGCTGCTACAAGACACATCTGCCTTCCAAACAGTATGCCTTACGTGATTTTATTGCCCACTCTCTCGGTATCAAAAGCAAACTCTGCTTGCTGGGATGCACTCCCAAGTATCTCATCTGTAAACACTAAGTGAATTGTCATTGAAATATACAGCATAGCCTTCCATTACAAGAGCTAAAATGTTTAACACATGGGTGAGTCCCCTCTGGGGGACTAACACTTGGCAGAGCTGGCCTCCCTTAATAACATGTTGTTCTCCAATGGAATGGCTACAATAGATAATACTAAGTGGATGTGAGTGAAAGGCATGCTGGTAAATACTTCGTTTATTTTTACTCATGTCTGTGTTTGTGTGTGTGTGCACACATGCAGTAGTGTGTGTCTGCAAGGAGGTCAGGCTGCTTGACCTTCAGAAAATAGGTGGAGCTGCAAATTCAGCAACACTGTTGTTTGCACTGCTTTAAGCATTCATCCCCCTGTAACAGAAGAATTCCAGAGCTGACCCTTAGGGCATGTTTATAGTTTATATCACCTAGTCACTGCCAGGCAGTAGGAGCTGTGTTTCAGCTTTATATTTAAAATGCATTTTTGTCTTAATTTTTTGCTATTAAATTAGGTTCTCAGCATTTTACAGGAGTGTGTGCATGTGCATGTGTCGGTGTGTGTGAGAGAGAAAAGACTTGGAGCATGACTGAGCATCAGCCCATTTAAGGAAGGTTGTGGCTTCCATGTCAGTGACCAGTGAACAGGAAAGCCATGCTGTGCTTGGAAAGGTAGCCACATTTGCCTTCTCTCAGAAGTTTTGTCCCGGAAAGGTGAACAGATTGGCCCACACTTACTAGAATTATAAATGATTGCTGGAAGCCTGGAGAATGACCTGCAGGATCATTTTAGTAGTATCACAGAATGGTGATATTACCCAACTCTTTGCTGGGTTTGATTTTAATTTCTGTTTTGCAGATATTCAAGGATTTCTTCAGCAGTCCTGAAAATATCTCTTTAAACCAAAGTCCATTAAGTTGGGACTTTTCTGATGAAGGAAGACAAAGGAAGAAGAAAAGCCTCCAAAGGTACAGATCACAATGCAGGGGAAGAAACCTGTGGAAAAGCAAAGCCCTAGAAAAAGTATTTTTAGATCTTCTGGTGTTTGTTATTTGCTTTCTCAAAAATGGACTTTGCCTAGACATTACACTCCATATCCCATGCAAGCAGACATAGCAGCCTAATCACAGGATTTCAGAAAGAAATCATGGGCTTGCTGACGAGGCAGCAAAGGCAGCACTTGCAAGTCATACATATAAAGGGATGCAGTCTTAGCCCATGCTTTCTTCAAGACTGACATATATGCCTTCATTAAATTAAACTTAAATTAAAGACTGATCACCCAAAATGTAACCTATTAAGCTAGTGGGCTCTTACTGTGGCTTGTCACGGGTGTTCTTGGGCCACTGAAGTCTCTCCTGAGCTAACTACTGATACACTGCTATCCTTGTATCCGACTCCACTTAATTTTATTCAGGGTTACATGAAGGAAGGTTTGAAATATTGGAAAATTTTAAAAGTTATGTAGCTTCTGTCAATTGCTAATGTGAAAGCTAATTTATTTTGACTCAATGGTCCTATTTTTTTCCTTTTGTCATATCAGTATTTATGAGTGAGTCTATTTACTTCATTGAAGGTAGTTATATCCACAGCTGGTGTCCACAGATGCAGCTCCAGTGACCTTGATTTGCACAAGCTGTGGATTTGGCCCACATTGTCAGTGGACCTATTGGGGATACATATGAAGGTTAGAATCCAACCCAACAGGTATCCAGAATGGTTATGTTTTTAATTGTGGGAATTACTTGTGTAGGGACATTACACTAAAATTTGATTATAGCTGCTTTGACAAGTGTAACACTCTGTCGGAAAATCAATCCCGTTTCTGTAATGAAGAAAAACAAGTAATTTTGAAAAGGAAATATGATTATACATTCACAGCTTAGGTTGAAGAAACAGAAGGCAGCTTAATACAGTGCAGGCTTGCTCAGAGGGAATATCCACTCGCTGAGGCCAGCATAACAAGATTGGATTCCAGTTTAATGTGGTTGTGACTCAAATCCCTTTGGAGAGTTTGTTTGACAATCTGACAAAGTTATCTCAAGAAAAATAGGTTAAAAAACATAAACTTGACTTCAGTAACTGCATTTCCTCTTCAGCATGTAGAGTATTTTGCCTGGAGGCCCCTGCAGCCTGAAGCCCCATAGGTAATACCACTTTGTGCCTTTACATAAACCAAAATGTTTTAGCAGGCGTTTTGCTTCAAGAAAAGGTTTGCCATGTGATCTTAATACGGGGAAATAAGGTCTTTCTGATCTCTCTATATGAAAAAGAGAATATGAAGGAGATGAAGTGTAACTGTTGTTCCTGCAAGGACATGGGCTCATCTCCAGTAATTTCTAACTACTGTTTTAGTTATATTTGAGTAGATGCCTCATTCCCTCATGATGCATTTCAGAAATTCCTGTTTAAAGTTGAATCCTCACACTTAGTGTCAAAGCAGAATGTGCTAAGTGAAAGTGAATGCACAGGACTGTTCTGCTTCTGCATATGGGAAATGGAGGCACAGAGAAATGTGCCATGTTGCCTTTGGGGCTAATTGCTTAGTCACTGGCAGAGTCGAGTCACTCCCACACTCTGTCTTCGGGCATAGTCACCGAGTCACAACAGCAGTAATTGGAGCCTTCAAGATATTACAACCTCTAACTATTCATTACTGTCCTCAGTTGTCATTTACCATCTTTCAGCTGGTGGTTGCCAACCCACAGTGGAGCCACCAGAACAGATTATGTAAATCCTAGAGATTCAAAGTCTAATCAGACAGATCTTCTCAAGTCACCTTTACCTCCTATGAGGAAAGGCTGAGAGAGTTGAGTTTGTTCAGCCTGGAGAAGAGAAGCTTCCAGAGAGATCTTATTTTGGACTTTCAGTACATAAAGGGGACCTATAAGAAGCAGGGACACAAATATTTTAGTAGGGTCTGTTCCAATAGGAGAAGGCCTAATGGTTTTAATCTACAAGAGGGTCAATTTAGATTAGCTATAAAAAAGAAATTATTCTGGATTCTGCACCTGGGACAGGGGAACCCTGGTTGTGTGTAATACAGACTCTTCAAACTCATATGTTTTACAAATATTGATGAATTTTGTTCCTTCTGGTACATTTGAGTTACTTTTATTTAGTTCAGGATTAATGTTTGTTATTCCTGTCATTTTTCATTAGAGAGGTGGGCAATCAACAATCATATGAAGTTTAACAAGGGAAAGCACCACATTTTGCACCTGGGACAGGGCAACCCTAGTTGTGTATAGACTGGGGAATGAGAGGCTTGAGAGCAGTGCTGTGGAAACAGACCTGGGAGTCCTGGCTGATGACAAGTTGAATATGAGTCAGCAGTGCCCTGGCAGCCAGGAGGGCCAACCGTGTCCTGGGGGCATCAGGCAAAGCATCACCAGCCGGTCGAGGGAGGGGATTGTCCCGCTCTGCTCTGCACTGGCGTGGCCTCACCATGAATATTGTGGCACTTTTGGGCGCCACAATGTAAGAAAGACATTAAACTCTTAGAGAGTGTCCAAAGGAGGGCAAAGAGGACAGTGAAGGGCCTTGCAGGGAAGCTGTACGAGGAGTGGCTGAGGTCACTTGGTCTGTTCTGCCTGGAGGAGACTGAGGGGAGACCTCACTGCAGTCTACAAATTCTGTGTGAGGGGAAGCAAAGGGGCAGGTGCTGATCTCATCTCTGTGGTGACCAGGGACAGGCAGGACTCAAGGGAACAGCATGAAGCTGTGTCAGGGGAGGTTTAGGTTGTATATCAGGAGGTTTTTCACCCAGAAGGTGGTTGAGCACTGGAACAGGCTCCCTAGGGAAGTGGTCACAGCACCAAGCCGGACAGAGTTCAAGAAGCATTTGGACAACGCTCTCAGGCACATGGTGTGATTCTTGGCGTGTCCTGTGCAGGGTCAGGAGTTAAACTTGATGATCCTTGTGGTTCTCTTCCAACTCAGCTTATCCTATGATTCTATGAAATCTTTCATGATGAGGTCGGTGAAGCCCTGGAACTGTTTTCCCTGAGAGGTGGTAGATGCACCATCTCTAGAAATATTCAAGGCCAGGTTGGACAGGTCTCTGAGCAACCTGGTCTAGTTGAAGGGGGGTTGGACTAGATCACCAAGCTATTCTATGATTCAACTATCCTATCTCTGGTTTGGGTCAAGTTGGACGAACTGAAATGTGACCCTGCTGGCAGCTCTGTCTTAAAATTAAGAGGTAGTCACAAGGAGCTGGGAGAGGTAATTTCTTAAAATTCTCAAACTTCTTGAGTTACATTTGCAGTAGTAAATCTGACTACATCCTTTTTTTCTCCACCAGCAGTGCATCCCATGTTTTAGAGCACCTAAATCCAAATCAGAAAAAAAAGTGATCAAAAGAGCAAATCATTGGCATTAAAAAAAAAAAAAATTGGAACCATAACTTATCAGAATATATAATTTAATTGGGTATTAGCTGATAGCCTTACTTCATTAGAGATCCCTCTGTAGTCTCTAGAACCCTTTTCCTTACATCCTGTTACCTGCACTTTGAAGTGATAAGCAGACTGAACCCGTATCTTGTTCCACCTGTTTGGAAGTTTACTGATGCTCAGTGTGTCCCTTACCAATGACATTTTTTTCACCACTACACTAGTCATCATCATGACCTCACTTTCCCAATTTATGACCTCACATATTCTCTGCTAGGACATGCCACAGATGAGGATCTTATTTTTGTTGAACCCTATCACCTTGTTTTTCTCTCAAGGTTGAGCAGCTGGACACATCAATGCCAACAGCTGTAGCTGGCTCCCTTCTCACCTGAAGTGACTCCAAGACAGGGCCTGACCCAGCAAATCAGTGAGGCTCTGTATGCTTAAAATTTTCAGTAGACAGACCCTGGAAAGACAACCCCAACTAGATGCAAGCACTGTGTAGTAGGATTCTCAGAAGTAAGTGTGGCATGGGATATTTTTGAACGCACAAAATTACATGAGTGGTTGACCATGACAGCAGACTGTCCTGTCTCCAGGGCATCAGTTGAGCAGCACAGAGAACACAACCTTCCATGAGGTCTCTGAAACCAGCTGAAGATGACCCCAGCACAATGTTGCACTGACCCAAGATGTTGATGAACAATCAGGACAGGTCACAGGATAGAGGGAGAGGATACATACTCAGCTGATCAACTTTCACTTTGAATTCCTGCATGTCACACTCAGATCACAAACTGGGGCCCTTCCAGAGAGCATTCTGAAAATTCCAGCACTGTCTTAATGCCTTTTAAACCCAAAACTGATTGGATCCCAAATATTAGGAGTCAAGAGCTGCCACCTCACAGATACCTAAAGTCCCTTTCTCCTCAGTGTTCAGTAAGCACTGCTGGTTGGGTGGGCACCTTCCTGGGAAACACCTACAAGCTGATACTTGGGAACATTTCCTTTCATAAGCTCTCATCATATTCTGGATCTCCTCATCTTTGAAGTAGAACCTTCTGCTGGTATTCATAGCTCTTTTCACAGACCCAGATGCTTCAAGGAATAGAAAACTGCAATTCCTTGGCCTTACTGTGCTCAGTTTTATCACCAGTGAGGAAAGGTCTGGCAAAACATTTATTCGTGTCCTCTGTTGCCCGTTCCCTGCTAATGCAGCTCAGTGTGAAACACCATTCTCTGAGCATCACATCTACACTTCTCTATCACCAGCCTCTAGCAGGAAATGGGCACTTTAGCGACATAGCCAGCAATAGACCCATGTTGCCACCTGCTGCACCCTGAAAACCGTGATGCCCTGACACATTGTGACGTTCAAACAGTGCCTTGCTTGGGACACTGACATTCTGGGGCTGTTCCTGTGGTAATTACAGCCTTGTAAGTAGAAGCTAACTTTCCTCCCACAGTGGAACAGGCCATCATCCCAAACTACACCTGAGAGATGAGAATGAATGGCATATGGGATACATCGTACTCTAGGCTATCTCAGGGCACCAGCTGACATAAGCACTATCTGATGTGCTGTGAATAATTCAACGGGAATGCATGCCTGTCTGCACCAAATTTGTATTGCCAGGTGATCCAGTAATGCATAAATCCAATCTTAGTGATCATCTGACCACAGCCTAAACGTTCAATGCTTGGCTCTATCATTAATCTCACTGTGTGATTTTAGACAAGTCATTTTCCCTTCCCTGAGAATCACTTTCCCACAGCTGGAAAATGGGACATACCAGGTTCCTGTAAACCCATACCTCTTGGGGGCTTACTGTCCCACTGCAGGATATAAGTAAATCTGCAAGGTTAGAATGAGTGTTTGTAAACAACAACAAAATAATAATCATTTAAAAAAAAAAAAAAGAGATGAGAAGTGAGGATGGAGAACAGCTATGTTTTAAAGGTTGGTGAGAGGCTGTCACCAAAATAAGGAGCTTTATTTTCATTCAGAAAACAACTTTTAGAGAAATAAACCATTTCTCTGTCCATCCTGTAGTTGCAATTATTCCAAGGGAGCCTTTTCTGAGGGCTGTACTCTGAAGCACAGAGACCAGCCTCAGCATTTGCAAATGCTGGTAGTGCAAGAATCTTTATGCTTCTGTAATTAATTAGATTAAACTGAAATAATATTCGCAGTTTTATCTACCTACTCATTTTTCTGTTTTCAAATGGATACTTCTCTTTATTAGTAGACTGAAATACTTCTGTGAAGAGTATTAGGTGATTTCACATAATGTTAGCTTGTGAATCATCACAAAGTTAAAAAATAGATGTGTGGGAATAGTATGATGAAATTCTTTGTTCAGCCAAATAATTTATTTTTAAAAAAAATGAGAGAAAATGGCATCATATGGATTAGAAGTCATTATACGCCATACTTACTATCTGTTACAAAAAGCACCTTTTAACCTTCTAAAACAAGTTATGCTAAACTAGTTTGCAATGTTAAAGAAAGTATTGCATTTACGCTTTGCATTTATATACCAGTGTCTGCCATACAATGCCACTGTCACTACTGCCCTTAGTGATTAAGGGGTTTGCCCACGTTTTGGAAGAAAAGCAGTTTTAACATTATGGGCTAGATTCACTACTGTACTTGAATGCCACAAATCTGTCTAAAGCCTGTTTTAAGCTCATATATCCTTTTTGGTTTGTTCCTTTTGTTCCCTTTTTTAAAAAATGTATATCCCTATTGCACGAAACTGAGACTGACTGTAGGTGAATTAGTCCTCATTTAGCAAAACTGTTAAAGTTAGAATGTTTAAGTATGTGAGTGATCAATAAGATCGACTCCAGGGACATGAAATAAGTATGTGAATACACAGCTCCATAAATACATGCCTTGGCATGGCTGAGAAGCGGGAAGTCTTTGGCATAAAGCTGATCCCAGAGCTGCTGAAGAGTGAGGAACTACAAGTTAAAGCAGCCACCCGTGTACTGAACAATCTTCTCTCTTAACATGACCTCCTGAGTTTAGTTGTCATGCTTTGCCCATCATCATAGTACCTGAGCACACTTGGAAAGTTAAGCCGATCATTTTACACTAGACTTTAGGATTAAAAATGTTTACACTTAAGTTTTCAAGCATGGAAATTTACTTATAATACTTTCTGGCCATAGAGGGAGAGCATATTTCTTTACACACCTACCCAAACATTACTGACGATTTCACAAAAACCTCAGGCCTAGAGAATGTGAAGGAAATGTATTGTTCCAATCAAGGTTAAATTTATAATGCGCTTTGATCTTCTACTAAAAAGTAACAAATTAAGAACATTATCCTATGCCTACTACAGATTTAAAAATATTAAAAATTGAGAAACTCCTTTTACTCATAAGGATCTAATGTCTTTTACTATTGTGCAGGATTATTTCTTAATTAATATCACATTTACTAGCATTTTATCCAGCAAAGGTTTAAATGTCTCAAAGAAGGCATTTTACAGTTTATATCATTCTGTCAGTGCTGAGATAATGGTCTTACTGGTATTGCATAAAAATCACTAAGTAAGTGTTAAAAATAAGAGGAAAGGTTCTTGCCATTTTCAATGAGAATGTCTGCCATGTGTTCACTCCATGTGTCTGAAATTGAGCTGCTATTTCAGACAGTGAATTTTAGTAAATCCTTCAGGTAAAATGGAGGGCTAAGTCTCTGCCATATTACTGAGTCAAAAAAGCTGATTACTACCAGCTCCCCATACCCCCTTTTATTTCTGAATTATATTTAGGGCAGATATTTTCAGACAACAAACCTGACCCAGTGGACAGTCAAAACCCCTTCCGTGAAAGGCTGATATGTCAAAGATTTTTTTTTTTGAGATAAGCTGGTGAGCTTTTTATTTTTTTATTACAATGAAAAATGTGAATCTTTTTCTTCTGTTTGTTTTTTTTTCCCTATACTTGTTTGCTTTAAAAATAATGGATAAAATCTTGCCTGGTTTAAGCCCCTGGGAGACCTGCCAAGATATCACTCATCTAGTGCAGCTTTTGCACCGCAATGTAAGTATTATGGATGTTGAATTTTAAATAAAAACATCCTTTTTCCAAGTGGTTTTTAGCCACTAAAATTAAACAAAATGAAAACATCAAAACAGTCAAGGCTAAAAACCCTTTCTCTCCTGAACACTTGACATTGTTGCTCTTGACTCTTCCAAAGTTATAGTTTAAACACTTTTTTGGTTCCCACAGGCAGGCACGAAAGACACAGCCTGAACAGTGAACATAAAATCCCTGCTTTCTTCTCACCTCCTTTTAAAAGATACATATCAGACAGTCTTTATATGAATTTAAAAAAAAAAATGAAATAATAAAATAAAGCTAAAAAATCTATTCTATTTATGGGTCATTATTAAAACTTCAATTGGTTGGCTTACTCAGTTAATTCAACTTTTAGCTAACATTTCATTTTTGAGCAAGAGATATTGACTCATTCCTGAAGTTCCTAACAAGCAGTTTCACTCTATTCTTTTAAGTAGAGGTTTCTCACATTTTTTTAAATTGTATTTTTTTCTATATTCAGGATATTTTAGTGTTTGCATATGCACATAGACCAGAGACACTGTTAATTTAGATGATACCTACATGCAAGCACCAAATGATACTTCCTTTCTCATCAGATGGAGAGGCATTTTAAGAGCACTGGGGCAAGGCAAATTTAACTTGTGACATTGTAATAGGAATTCTTGAGAAGGACAAAGTGCTCAATAAATGACAAAGGTATCTCTTGAGAAAGAGCTGAAATCCATCTATACACAGGCATTTCTACATCATAAGAAAAGCAGAATGAAACAAATTTGTTGTTGTTATTTTTATTGATTAAACTTCCTCTTAAATTTGAAGTAAGTGTATTCAATGGCAGTGTAGTCTCTGGAACTCACTGTCTAATCCAACTAACTTGAGGATAAACTCACAACTGTACAGACAATGTGTATTAAGCAGCTATTAGGTGTGACACATACACAGTGATATAGCACAAGAAAATTTGGGAGGGCGAAGATTCTTTATGCTGGAAAGAGGCTTGTAAGGTTTCATGACAGGACACGCAAAATACTCTTCTATTAAATAAAATTAATAATATGCAAAAGCTAGTGAAGGTATAGCTGGCACATGAGCAAATGGGTTATAAATCTTTCTCCATCTGCTACATACAAGGCTTTAAGAACACAGATTCCTGTCAGGACACAGATAGGTATTGTCTTATCATATATATGTTGAAAAAGACTTGTAGATGAAAGGAACACAGCAAAACACAGCATTATCTCCACATGGCTACATGAGATGGATTTCAGAAAAGTTGGTAACTTCTTTATTAAGAGAATTTACTTAAGTCTCCCCACTTCTTTTTTAAAATTTATATGTCCCTGTGCCTCTCAGTGAGGCAATGCATCGTTCACAGGGCGTCCACAGTCTAATCACTGTAACTGTATTCGTGTTTCTTTCCCTGAGTTAAGCTAAAGAGGCCCATGCCACAGCCTCGTGTCCTCTGTTAAAACACAGCTATGGACTAGGCTTGACTGTGTCCCTGCTGTTAGTGGCCTAAGATCCTCACTTACAGATAGACAAATACAGCTGGGGCAAATCTCATTCCACCTCATCATTCCTTATGAGCACGTGAAGGACATCTCTTACTTTGCTTCAGAGAGAGCAGCTCCCGCCCTGGGGAGTAATCCTGATCTCCTTCTACGGACTCTTGCTCCTTACTTTCACTGGCAGAGTTCAGAAGTGACTTCCTAGCACAGAAGTTCTTTCCACTCTAAAACGTACCTATTATTATTTCAATGTCCTACTACTTTACAACGTTCTTCACAGCCATGTAATGTAATCTCATTTTTGTTGTCCTGTTGTGTGTGACATCAGGGGAAAGGTAGGTAACTCTCTTGCTTTAATCTGGCCCTCACCTCTTCAGTGATGGCAGATCTGAGGACTGGTGTCAAGCTCTGGTAAGGAGGCAAAATATTCTTGCCTCTTTCAGAAGTCTAATGTAAACTTCTGATACATCTGAGAAAGGTCATTTGTAGCCACTGCTCCTAGAAGGGCTGTCTGATATGGAGATAGCTCTTCTGAATTGGATTTGTCCCTGAGCTGTGAATTATGCTTTTCTGACTATTCAGTTGTTTAGTCTTCATCTTCTAATATCTTCTCTTTGAACTGATTGGGGAGGATGGAGAGGACAGAAAGTCTTTCTTTACAGACCCTTGGGGTTCCCTGTATGGAAGGAAATCTCCTGCAGATTCAGCGATGGGCTTTGTGGAGTCAGTTTAGATTGGTGGCCTGCAGGATTACCAGGCATGAAGTTCTGACCCACAGAAGGCATTTTTGATGTTTCCTCCCATCTCCTTATCTCTTCCCTACTCCCCACAAGATTTTATTGTTATTTTAGAGGACCAGTTTCTAGTGCTTCCTGTACACTATTTCATCCATCCAACTGTAAGTCACTTAAGTTAAGGATGTGTCCCTTGAAGACTTAGTCCAGTGAATAAAAGACCTAAATTTCATACAGATCAGCTGTATGGTAAGGACAAAGGTTAATGTTACCCACTAGTTCATGTGCCTAGCCCAAATTTACTGTGTTTAATGGAATGGTGATAAATTCAGTTACCCAGTACAGCAGATCCCCTCTTCTTTCCCAGACATCCATCAGTCCCCACTCAAACAATTCTATATTTATGGGGATTTTAGGTATTCACCTACAGCCACCATACAGCAAAATATAAATGGGGACAACTGCAAGAGGAAAGACAAACTGATAGATTGTTAGACAGACTGAATCAGTTTGTAGAGTTGACAATTATATTCATTAACTCAATCAGCCTTCCGTTAATAGTGTGGGTTTGATTGCAGTCTTGCCTACAGGTAAATCTCCATCAAAATTACAACCATCAGTTAGTCCCCATTTTTAGAAACTATATGTGCTGGGGAGAAAAAAAAAAAAAAAAATCTGTTGCCGTATCCTTTCTTCCAGCAGCAAAAAGCTGCTCCGAAAGCAACGGGAGGTGCGGAGCCACAGTGACCTCAGCCGGCGCTGAAGAGACCATGCGGCGCCAGCGCCCCAGCGGGGACAGCATCCACAGCTCTGCCGTGCAGTGCTTCCAGAGTGAGGGTGCTGAGCATTTTCCTGCCCTCTGGTACTGCTTTTGCTCCCTGTTATAGATCCAGACGCTGGATCTGACTGGACTGAGATCTCCTCCAACTGGCATTCTCACTCCCTCCTAGAAACAGGGTTCAGGATGGCCACGTCTCTGTTGTCACTGGGTAAGGATGTGTGACAGCAACTAGGTAGACTTTAGCTGGTACTGGTGAGAACTGTTTATCGCAGGCACTTGTAGCAGACTTTTGGAAACTGTCCCTGACATTTATTAATATAAGCAGCATACATCTTATGCTGATGTCAGCATCAAATTTAAGGGCTATGACTTGAAATACGTAATTTTCAGTAAAACTCTCTGTGAAGCAAACCAACATCATAAAAATGTTCATGTTTTACAAAATTATATGCATCATATTCTTATATTGTTAATTCTCAAGTCACAGCACAGCTTAATGAAAAAACAATGCTGAAAAGAGCATTTACATACACATTTCAAGGTGAAAGGTGATCATTTCTGTCAAAGAACTCATTTTCATATTTCTGCATACATTTGGTGCTAATTTATTGAACTGAGAAGATCATTATGTTTGCAAATAACAGAATCATCATTTTCACCAAAGAGCATCTTTTAGTTTCCCTCATGAAGTTTCTATCATTTAAAAATACATCAGGTGTTACTAAAGCTATATAAATATGAGTGAATCTTAGTTTCCTGGACAGTAGAGACCTATATTTTCCAATGATAAGGAATAAAACCAAGATTTTATTCTCAGCACAGCAAACAGATCCTGTGTAAATCCAGAATATACAGATTGTACACTCAGCTAAAACAAATACATCTTGTTCCGTATACACACATGAGGTGATGTAGATTTCCACTAATCCAAGAATCCAACTTTTTGTGTGTTCAGGGGCAATGTCTCTGTAGTCCACAAGCCTCATAAAATCTAACCCAACTTTTCCTGGCCCAGATTCACATGCTGTGAAACAGAAAGCCTGTTATTGGGAGCTGGAGTAGGTCACAGCACCAAGCTGTGCTGTAAGAAAAGGTCACTCAGAGGGCTGGAGACTGAGGGCAGTTCAGGTTAACAAGTGAGAAGAGCAAGATGGGAATGGGACACAGCCAGTGTTCACAGCAAACTAGTTCACATCAACTCTGTGACAAAGTTTCCAGGGAGCCACAATTTCACCCTCAAGCTGCTTCTCATTGCAGGAAATTTTGAGAAGGGATTCTGTGTTCCTTATTCAGAGGAAACGCTCCTAAAAATGGTGCTGTAGAGAGACATGACTTTTTTTCTTAGATCTGACATGATGTGTCTGGGTCCTTTGTATCTGACCACTTGTGTCCAGAAGCTTTAAACCTGAACTGCATTCATTTTACACAGCTGTAAGCAAGTAGTGCATGTTTCCTTCCCCCTTTTTGAAGTTAGGAATCTATATGTGCCCTTGGTTTGTTGTTTTCGGGTTTTTTCTGCTTGCATCATATGTAGAGCCGGAAACACTCTAGATGTTGCTCACGTGTCAGAAAAATGTAATTTTTTAGTCAGATTCCACCACTGCTATCAAGAGAGTAGACATTTCCATTCTAACTGCAGCCGGGAGTCAGTGTTCTTTTGCATGCTCTAATGTGCTTCAGACCAGCCAAGGGTTTTTTTCTTGTTTTTTTTGGCAGGGTTGGATGTTGGCTTATTGGTTATGAGAGCCTGTACAATCATTGCAGTGGAAATAAAAAGCCCTGACACTAGAGCAGTAGAAATAACAATGTTGGTTTCTTCCCACTAAGTGGAAATAACATGCTTTGTTCCACCAATTTGAGGTACAGAATACCTGATATGAGATGGTGTACAACATTTTGTATTTTTTCTGGGAAAATGTCTCAGCATCACTGCACTGTGTCAGAGCAAAACTGCACCAAAAATGGTCAGGTACAAGGTCAGTGATAACAGTCCAGATTCTCAGGGTTGAGGTAAGTGGGAAACATGAGGCTACAGGATTTCTATTAACTGATAATACGTCCCAAAACATATATGTCCCTGGCTAGCTGAAAGTCAGTTCTTGAGTATTGGGCCCTAATACCCATGTATGACAGTCTTCTAAAAGATTGTCTCTAAATTCCAATAAATAAATATATAATGAGTGATAGGCACTTGCAATAACTGGTCACATATAACTGACAGGAAGAAATGGTGAGCCTGGTTTAATAAATCATGCAGCTTGCTGAACTCAATAGCATCATATATTTTTAAGGTAAGCCCTCATAGATTTTGAATAAAAACAGAATTGCTCACGAAAAGGCATACTTTTGCCTGTTCCTTATCTCACTATGTTAAGGCAATAAAAAGCCAGTAGGTTGCCAGATTCACCTATTTCTTCCACTGGCCACTTTGCAGTGCTGCATGGTCACTGATAGATTGAAAAGGTACCAAATCGTTCCAGTAACCACTTTTAACTTCGTTGTTAGTATATACTCTATCTTAAAGGACTTAAAAAGAAATCCTTCTCTTTGAGGTTTTTCCATTCCCTTTTCTCCACTAATACTTTTATAGTCTTACTTAGGGCAGTTCCTACAAAGCTGTTGTCCAAGACTTCTTTAACTTTCCTTCACATTTGTCAGCAATTTATAGTGAAAGCAAGTGTCACTTATCATAACTGAATATGCACTGGGGTCAGCAGTACTTTCTTTCAGACATTGAGACTTCATCCCCTCTTTGTGAGCACAGCTGGGGCAGTACAGTGGAAGGGGATCAGCACTGCTACTTGACTGCCTCTGTCTCGAATGACCGAGAACATGAGCAGGGTGCTGGGCTATGCTGGTGGAGCCAAGGGAAGCACCTTTGAAACTTCCTGGTCATTGGACTGGTTGCCTGTTAATCGCACGATAACAGTAAGTGTAAAATCAATTGCCTTTATATAACACCCTCCATTTGTCAGCTCACAAGACAGACGTCCCCACTTTTCTGCATTGGTTAAGCTGGAGTATAAATAACTGACTCTCCAAAGATTATCGATAAAGCCTGTATTAATTAAATAACAGAAGGTGAACTAGGCAGGCAGAAGTGGTCCAGGGACTGGGGCATTAGCCCAGCATGAGAAAAACTCATGCTCTTCTGATACATCTTACCATGTTGTGTCCTGTTTGACCAGACTGGACAACTAGCCCTTCCTTGTTTCATGAGGAAACTTGATGTAAGAATAAATATATCAATGATTGGAGAACATAGTCTGTGTAATGGAGTGATGTACCCATCTTACAGCACAGTTACAGTTATGAGATTTTTTTGAAATTTGGTCTGATTACTTTACACCTTCCTTGAAATAAACCGTTTTTTCTGTCCCAATGTAATTCTATTGAATCTTCATAAAAATCCAATCAGAGTATTTGTCTGAAATTTTTCCCAGCACTGACCTGAAGGAAAAGAAAGACATCCAAGGGGAAGATGAAGCTATACATGGATGCTTTTCTAACTGTTACAGCTCCTGGATCAGATTCTCAGCTGACAGAACTACAGGGTAATTAGATTACAATTAATGTAAATTTCCTAAATGACACCAGCTGACAATCTAGTCCCATCTTCTAAAATCAGTCGCTTTTTCAAAGGACTGTGATACCTGTAAGTTTTTTTCTGCCTGTTTGTTACAAGATGTAATGAGAAAATAGAATGAGCTTTAACAGTGAACTTCTGAGCTTTTCTGAATTTCAGTTTACTCTCACTGTAATACAGTTTTTTATGTCACAACTAGACGGCAGATAGAAAGGCTGACTGTGTCGAGGGAATTTGGTGTTTTACATTTAGAAGGAACATTTAATGAATTATGCTGCCCCCAGATAACCCCTATTTCATTTGTATATAATGCTCAGGGCTAAGGATTGTCTTCCTGATCCTTCTCAGATGTTAGGCAGTACGATTTGAGAGTGGTCAAATTACTGCTCCCATCCTTACTTCAGTCCTGCAAGTGCTGAGTGCCTTAACTCTCCACTGAGGACATAAAATGGCTTTAATACAACAGTAATCTTAAACTGATCAAAAGCATGAAGTTCGGAGTGAAATCAAATACCTAACTTTTTTTCTCTGTGTGGCTATTATGTAAACATGACCTTTTAATACTATATTATTTAGTGCTTTTTAAATTATTACCTAATTGCTAGATTCTGGTTTTTATGAAAAGTACTCCAAAACATTAGATTGCTTATAAATATTCTCTTCCCTTAATCCCTGCAGGTATTACTGACACCTAGCTCCCACTAACTGGGCTTGTCAGTTTGTGATTCAACATCTTCAGGAGGGAAGGTACAGGTGTTTAAGTTGATGTCAGAAACAAACTAAGAGGAATACATAAAGTGGCCTATTGGTAAATGGAATAGCATTGGTCTTAGGAAAAAACTACTTTTACTTAACAGCCTGTCAGTAAAAAACCTGAAAAACTAATCAGACATCAGGCTTCAGGGTGCAAGTTAGTTGTCTGTCAGGGTCAGCGAAAAGGTTTCTCCTCCCTGCCCTCTGTCAAGACACTGGTATAATTGGCTCCACTCATTAAAGAAAGTAGTGCCTCTCCCCATGGCATGAGGCAATCATCAGTAGCCTCTGGAAACTGGGCTTTACCTCCAACATGCTTATCTGCTTCCCATCGTACGTTCCCATTGCGTGTTTGCTTTCATTTTGTTTGGTTTTAAAATATGTGAATTATTTGTAGGCTATAAACACATGTACATATTTGTATGTATTAGAGGTATCAAGCCAGGTGAAAAGTTTCTGCCTTTCACCTGTGAGGTTAAGCAGGTGGGTGGAAGCCAGTGTGACTTAGGTGTGGCTGAGGAGACTGACCAGCTGCAGTTGCAAAGCCCTGCAAGTGACTGGACCCTTGCCACAACTGTACAGTTTAACCAGTACAAGCAGTGTCCAGCTGCAGCTACACATCTCTGTAAAACTAAGCTGTGAAAAACAAACTAAATTCACTCTGAAAATAATTTACATTTTTAATACAAATTGCAGGCAGTCTTCTGTAACACTTCTGAAGTTTTGTCCAAGGACTGCATTTGACCTCTGATTTCTGTCCCGCCAGATGGACAGATAGAGCAGCAGCCTATGTTCAAACAGCAATATGTTCAAACACTGTCAGCCTGAGCCTTGAATTGGAAAAATTGGTATAGCTTCAGTGAATACAGTACATATCACCAGCAACAATGGAACCAGGCTAATTTAATTACCTGAGGACCTGCCCTGTGTTTCCTCAAAGAGCTCTAAGTACTTCTTCTCTTCTGTTTTAGCATTGTTTTGCTATCATGTGAATTAACACTAGAAGAGAACAAGACTCAGTGACTGCAGAAGGCTTACCCCAAGTGTTCTCAATTGAACTGGTGGCAAAATTCTCCTTGTCAAGCACAGAAGTCCATCTGGGTCTGGAATGGTGTGCTTTCATGGGATTTCCTTCTTCCTGCAATTCTGTACAAATCACTTAGCATTTCCAGTCGACATGGTAATTTAACAAGAACGCTCAAGTCCAAGTATTGGAACAGGAAAGGAATGTTTTTGAGTGGTACTGTTGATTTTCTTCCACCCATTTTCCATTTGCAGTCCCTCTTTGGTAGACTCACAAAATAAGAGCCTTTTGACCAGCAGCACTTGTTGTTGCTCCAGGACAGAGAGCATAGGACAGAACCAACAGGTGCTCCATTGCCTGTACAGAGTTCAGATGTTATAAAATGTAGCAGAAGCAAGACAAGCTGTGGAATAAAGATCCAGAGTTACTTTCTTCCCCAAGGACTCTCATACACTTGTTTCTCAGGCAAACATCAACCTGATATGTTGGAACTGAGCTTTTGGCATCAATATCAGTGTAGGATGGAAAACAGCTCTGCCAAGGCCAGCAGAGTTGGGTGCCTCCATTACAGCAAAGTCCTTGTGCATTCAGAACACCTTCTCTTCATGCAATCATGCATGAAAGCACCTGAGGGAAGCTGTAGGTCTTCAGGTTTCTCCTCTGTTATTAATATTGACCCAGCCACCTTTCAAGGTAGGAATTCATGCTGTCCATAAAACCAACTTGTATTAGGGCAAGGTATTTTTCTGATGTAAGGAAACCTGTTGGAAGATATCTGCCTGAAGTTCCTGAAACCTTCCACCTTGACTAAACTTAGCCAAGTGCAAATGAAACTTTGTCAGGAAAGTTTCAGTGATGGTGAGTTTGCTACAGCAGACAACCTTAGTACTTTTTGCAGGGTATATTGTTAGATTCAATCTCATGAATTGTTCTTGCTAGTAGATTTACTCATTTACACACAAAGATTTGGATACAGAGAAGAATAATATGTTACAGCCAGATAGATCACAGAATATTCTGAGCTTGGAAGGGACCCAGAAGGATCATCAAGTCCAGCTCTTAAGTGAATAGCCCGTACAGGGATCAAACCTGCAACCTTGAAGTTAGTAGCACCATGGTTGGTTTGGAAATATGAAGTGGTATTTATAATATTGTTAATTATCCTTCATCTGTGGAGCTTTCTGATGAGTAGTAAAGACTGATTTTTTCTGAGCCCATGAGCTAAGAAGTTAAGGTTGTGAGTCCAGTCTACAGTAGCTTGATACATAACTATTTTCCAAACACTTTTAAGATAGCTTAATTCCCTCAGAAATGCAAAGCAATTAAAGATATTTTGTTGACTCTGTTGTGTGTTTGACAAATCATTACACACCTGACAACATGATCTTCAAGTGGCATAGATAATCTTTAAGATTGCGTCTGAGCCTCTTTGGTCTCCTTACCTAAATGCTGCATCTTTGTGGAAAGATGATGCAGCCCAATCCTAAGACCTCAAAGGGATATGCATCAAGACTTGTAGACCCACATAAAAACAAAAACAAAATCTCAAGAGACAAAGAGCTTTGCAGTGCATGCACTAGGCATGTGAGGAAATGCTCAGCAGAATATGAAAGGGTTTTGTTCTCCCATTTAGGAATAATGACAGCTCCGTTGTAGTAGTGCACCCTTAGTCAGGCAAAGTTCTGCTCTGTTTAATGTCATCCAGAATACGAGGACTGATGAGTTCTAGTGAAATAATGAAACAATATGGTGGTGTTCTGTCTGAGAAGGAACAGGTTTACTATGTCTTTGAATAACTGAAACTTGCGGAGTTTTTTTACTGACGTGCCCAAGAAGTTAGACCAAGACCATATATACACAGCTATGTAATCTGAGAACATTCAAGCCACTAGCTATTCTGTCCTTATTCTCCATGTAGATGCTTTCTATCATGAAATACATGATATCTCATTCCAATCCATTCACAAATAGTTGCTTTTAAAACCTTAATGTCATTATGGCACCTGCCCTATGCTTTTGACAGCAGTTTGCTTTCCTTAGCTGGGTCAGCAAACCGAAACACAGTTCGGTTCTTCAGACTCCATCAAACAGTAGCTCAGCTCATTAACGCAAATCAATCTTCAATGGCAAATTTCAACTAACACAGCAGGCTGTGATGGAGGGTGATGGAAGGGTGGCCATGCTCTCCTTTCCATCTCTGCTGGAATAGGGGCCATAGTCTCCAGCAAAATGACAAAGCAATGGCTCCTTAAACTACCCCAGTGAGCACCGGGGCCATATCATGGCAGAGGCCATCTGAGCACACCCTGAGGGCTCACCACTCTCCCTATGAAGAATGAGTGCAGACAGCTATTGTACCATCAGTTTTCCTCTTACCTTACCCCATGCTGATCTCCCCATACAAACAGGCCTTTGGCTGCCCTTTAGAGTCTGCTTGCTCCAAGGATATTAGTTGGTCAACTTTAAAACTGTGAGGATAAGAATTGGCGTGAAAGACGCCTGTGTTATTTATAGAGACTGCTTCTGGACCCTAACCATATTACAAAGCTAAACAGAAAATCTTGCAGGCATCTGGGAACCAAAATTTTTTGGGTCAAGCTGATTTGTGTTCGCTGCAACCTACTTATGATATATTTAATTAGTCCATACTTCAGGGCTGCTGTCAATCAATTTCCTCTGTCGATTGGCCACAGATGTAGTTGCGGTGCTGGGGGAGGTTGTAGATATTCCTGGCACTATTGAGGAAGATCAGGATGCCTTTTTCACACTCTCAGGGTTAAACCTGTCACCAGACTCAATAGTAACAAGCTAATGATCTGATAATAACACGTTTCAGGACAGAATTTTACTTCAGGAAATTAGCTGGGAATATCCTTCCTCCTCTGGAGACCGGGGCATGCCCATGGTCCCATAGCTTCCTGGAAACATCTGGAAACATCACCTAAGAAATTGCTGCTTCACTCAAACTATGATGTCTTTTTATTTCATCTCTTCCTTACCTGTGGCCACATGTTTAGAGGTTTAGAATTGTTATAACAACTGTGAGGTCTTTCACTCAAAGGTCTCAAAAGGTGTATTAAAAATTTGGGTTAGTCTATATTAGAGGACTGTCTGCAGATGTAAGACACTGAATTTCATGACACAGTTGGTCCCTTTATATTCCTCCTTTCCTAAATTACTAAGAGGTCACAGACGAACCTGGGAGGCACTTCATCTTTCCCAAACTAAAATGAGCTTAATTTCTAGGTCTAGAGTACGTCAGACAAACAATGCATGTAATTTTATTTCCTGTGGCAAATGGGTAGCTAATGTTTTTCTTCACCAAGTCTTTTCCACTAAAAGACCTCAGAGGAGCAAACTGCATTACAAATGGTAGAGAAAAATGATGATCCTAATGCTGTCTCCTGATTCCAAATAATGATTGCAAGGCACATACATAACTTCTTGGCAAGGATCCATTTGTCAAAATAAAAGAAGCCAACTGCATAAGGGAAAGAGATGATAGATCTTGACAAACTTGTAGATGCTAGCAAAAATGTAAACAAGAAGTTGCTGTGACTGATGTATTAATGTAACATTGCCAGAATACTAGCTTCAAAAATTAACAACTGTTGATGCTTTTGTGACTAGTCGAAAGAGCAAGTGTCATGATTTCTGCTATGTTTGACATTTTCTACAGTTTCTACTCAATTTTAATCTCTGTGTAATACTCAATGCACGGCTTTCTACAAGAAAGACAGAATAAGTAAGATTCCCACAAATGGGATAATACATTTGAAGACAGCTGACCTAAGAAAAGAGATAGCAGAGATGAAAATTTCTTGACATTTTTATGAACTCATCATTTTTGCCATTTAATATATAAAAAGAAAAACCTATTTCCACTGATTGATTACTTTAATGAATAAATGTACTCAATGATTTGGTGGCTTGAGTGGATTAAATTTCCCTTGCTGGCAGGAAATGGCCTTGAATGAAAGTGTTTTGAGGGTTTATTCATTTTTCCCTACAGAAAAAAAAAAAAAAAAAAAAAAGAAAAAGAAAAAGAAAATCAGTGTGAATTTCAAACCACTTTGATCTCTGTGTAAATTTTATAAACCATTGTCTGAACCTCTGTGAGCTTCTGTGAAGTAAAACCCAATTACAGTTCCCCAGATTATGGGCTCAAATAATTCTAAACCAGATTTTTCACATTGTCACTGAAGTGCTGAACAACACCCAGCAGCTTATAATCATACCCTTTTTCCTTTTCATTATTCTTCCTTGCTGTAATCATTTCAAATTATCATCATCACATGAGCCTTGCTCCTCACCTCCACAAAATGCTTTCCAAAACAGCAGCAAATAAAAAATCAATTGGGGGAAAAAAAAAAAAAGTCTGTCTTGCCATGTATGGATTTGACAAGTTTTGGATGGAAAGAGGAAGCAAGACTGAAGATCACTGCAGGGATCAGTGGGGAAAAGTAGGAGAGTTCATTACAAAAACCTAAATTTAAAAAAAAAAAAAAAAAAAAACCACAACAAACCACTCTAACACCTAGGAAAAGGAGAAAATGTGTCATTTTGCAGAGATGCTGGATGACAGGACAATCTTCTATTTGCAACCCTGTTTTCTTCTGTTAGATCCATTATCAAACACATGGGTTATGGTGCAACATAACCTGAAGTTCTTAAATTTATAAGCTTTGTGTGTAATTTCTTGCTCCAATCCTGGGTCAAGCATTGTGTGCTTTAGTAGCAAACTATCATCTGACATCTCCATGCTAATACAGATTTTCCTTTGGGTGATGAATGCACTAATGTCAAACAAACACACTTGCCAAAAGTTAAATTTCTTCTCTCAAAAAAAGCTTCTCACAGACAGTGTTTGTGTTGGCCTGGGTCTGTAACATATATCCCAAACACATTTTACCTTTAAGAGTCGCTCTAATGGAAAACAATGCATTAAAAAGTTATAAAACTTATGCTTTAATTTCAATTTTATATTTTGAATATGTTTGTTTACTTTGTAGATGTAGGTCTCCAGCAACTAAAAGTTGAAAGAGACTGGATAAAGAGAAGCAAAGAACAAATGAAGGACTGTAACATTTACTTTCACTGGCAATACTGGCTTCAAGGGGCTTTCCTGCAGAAAAACCTTGTGACTGCACATAGATGAAGAAGAACTCAAAGTATGGTGAGTCATTAGCTCCATTTTTTCATTTGTCTGGTTGTGACCTGATGTTTTCTCCTGTTATCTTTATGCAACTTGTCTCAAAGCACATTTGCAGGAGGAAGGGTTTCTAAGCTTGCCTTTGAGGCTGGCTGCTGCTCAGTGAAGGGACCCTCTCGGCGTTCATGTCTCTATCAATACACCTGCCTATTCATGCTGTCAAGTCTTTGTGGCTTTTTTCTCATTTTCCTGTTCTGCAACACTTCCTAGTGAGTGGTCCCTTTTAATGAGTGGTTCCTCAATGACTCAAAGAGATGAAAAATGTGCGTGTGTGTAATATTTGACCATCCCTGTCCTATTAGAGAAAATGTACAGATACTCCAGCAAGTGTCAAAGGGTTAGATTAGAAACAATTGAAGCCTGATTCCTCTTTTTTTACTCCTGATTTACTACTGCATTCTCTAAACACTAAAAGATATAACACTGCAGGTTTATTCAAATTGAGATTTTCCCATTGCTCTTCTCAAGAGTCCAAACTATTCCACTAACTGATTGAGTAAGCAAGGCAATTGAAACTAAAGCATTTGCTTCCCCGTAACTCTCAACTGATACAGAGACACAAGCAGCAGTAGTTTAGAGAAAAGTCTAGAAAAAATGTTTTCCACCATTTGTTGTCTAGAGATGTGCTGATGGGTTTAGATTAACTGGCAACAAAAACCATCTTGCTTCTATGGAAGTGCTCTAGCCCTGCAATAGATATGATAAACTCCCTAAGATCCTTAGTATAGACTTGTTTTATTTGTGCTAATAACTCCATTAGAATGACTCTGACTGTAGAGTATCTGTGTCCTTAAAATCTAAAGAATACTTGATAATTAAAGTAAGAAGAGGTGCACCAGTTCAGGAATTCTCACACCACAGCAGGAATCCTAAATGCATCTGATTGCAACTCAAACTGAAGAAACTTTTTGTTTGAGAAAGAAAAAGCAATCAATGACCACTCATGGCTTTCCTACAACTATCATTAATAGGAAAAACCAACCAAAAAAAAAAAAACAAACTATAGGAAGGACTATTTTCAAAATGTGGTTTATTCTCAGAGCCCTGTGAGACTCACCTATGACATTAGCATAATCTGATAGTGATATGACATATCCTTTCAAATCCATCCTTTCCTCAAGGACATCAGGAGAGGTGAAAGCTGACAGCATTTCTGTTACACTGACAGAGCTGTGGGTCAAGGGAGCACCACACCAGTTTACATGAGGGCTGAATTTGACCTTGTGTCACAACAGCTCCCAGAGGATCCTGCAGTAAGCACTGATGTATTCAAGGCTGTACATACTGGCATTGCAATGAGATCTCCACTTTAAGGGCAACGTTGAGGGCATCTTTCATCCTGGGGCATCACAGAGCATTGGAAAGATGTTCTGCTACAAAAAATTTGCGACAAGCTGCCATCGTCTCCTGCAGGGCAAATACAGGAGTCTACAGTTGAAGACAAGCCATCAGAGCCTGCCTCAGGTGCTGACAGCGCTTCCTTAACACATCCACTTCTCTAACACAAGCCTTATTCTCAACAACAGCTGCTACTGATCGAGCTGTTACTGATCAGGCATCTTCTCCTTGTCGGCTAAAAGGCAAAAGCAAATCTGTCAGAAACAACGTGGCCAAGCATCCTGTGGGCAGAGGGCTAGATCAGCTTCTAGTCCACTGACTGCATCCTCATATCCAGTACAGCGAGCCAAATGTGCTTTTGTATAGGCCTGAGGAAGACCAATTGATCTTTTGGAGGCAGGAGAGAGAGCTGTGTGATGGATGGGCAAGGCTTGCTTCCAGCCACCTGACCCGCCTGCCATCTAGTGTATGTTCAGGACATACCTCCAGCTCAGAACAGCGTAGCTGGAGAACAAAGAACAGAACAAGTCTGTTCTAACATGGCATGTTACTGATAGCACATGCTGAAATAGCTTAGCCTTTTCATCCCAGGACTCTGTATTTGTACATAGGGCAAAGCCCCTAAAAACAGCTTCTTGCCAGCAGCGATTCACTTACAACAATCATGTTTTCAAAAGCACAGCAGACTAAACCCAGCACTTACTTAGCAGTAAAAGAAGTGGATTATATTTTCAACAACTAAATGTACCACATTCACACATGATAAACTAGGTGTAGCATTCTAGGTATACAACTTTTAAAATCAGTTATCTACTTTATTTATTTAGCTGCCAGGAGCAGAAATGCTTGTGCTGCATATGCACAACTGCTGAACAAACCGGTGTTCTTCTGTCACACCAAACCCTAGCATCCAGGCTGGTATGTCAGACACCAGTTTGTTCCCTTCTGTGCCAATCAGCCATTTTTTTGTAAGTCTTAATTTCCACACACCCATCAATGCTAGTTGTTTTTCTTTAATGACATCTTCTATTTTGGAAGGCAAATGAGTAATAAAGGATAGTAAATGTGACTTAAGAAATGAGGATGGACCTGAGAGTAGACTATGTCTGTACAGATCTCTCAGTAAATTTTCTATGCAGGTCCATATTTTCTTGTCTCAGGAAATCAAATTTGTGGCAATCAGTGCCTAAGAGTTGACTCTTTCTTTGTTGAACAATAAAGTTACCTGGGCTTTCTATCAATAAACACATGCAAAGGAGCACTCGAAAAACAGCCACGGCAGTGCAGAGCTAATTGCCTTCTACATGGGCTAATTACCTTTTATGCAGCAGTGCAGTAAAGCAGCTATCCTGCCTGTGGATCTGGCCCTTAAATCACTGTAGTGCCCAGACAGCACTGTGACTTGCCGTTATCTTCCAAGGAACAGAAGTGAAAAAGAAAGAAGTCAATTTTATAATGGTCAGTGATGAATCCTGTTGTCACGCCACCTGCAGTGAATGTACATATATGCATTCTATCGCTAAATTAAGACATACATGTGCATGAGATCAGTCTTCTCAGAAGTATGAAAAGTTTCCCTTGCCCTACCTCTGGTGATGCGCCATCACAGCATTATTATCACAGCAACTTTCCCTTCCCTGTTTCCTTCAATATGCACTTAGGCTGAAATCAGCTGCTGGGACAGTAACATCTCTGAGTCACTGCCTGCAGAAAGGCTTCTAACTAGAAGCCCTTTTCTTAGCGTAACCTAGTGGAAATGAGACATAAAAGAAAAAATTGTCATGCCTCTTAATTTTAAAATATTGCTTTGGAGTTGTTTTCTGCCTGACACATACAAGAATGGCTAAATTTTAACATGGACCTGGGGCTTGTGTTTCTGTTATAGAGCACAGGGTTGAGCAGAAGAAAAGGCAAGCTGAAGCAAAGGAGAGATGGCTGTTACAAGAACCATTCTTTTCATGTGTTCGATTTTCCAAGAGCACTTGGGAAAAAAAAAAAAAAGTCAATTTCCTCTTTGCTTCATTCAGCCAGTGCAGAAACCAGGAACAAATCTGGATCTCTTAGTTTGGCCACACATGTTCCCCTCATTTCAATGAGAGGGGTAACAGCAGCAAGGTCTCAGCCTCTTTTTCGTTTTTTTTTTATTTTGCTCTTAAGCCAAATGAATAGCCTGATCACGTAGACCGTAGATCAGGCAGTATAAAGAGTATGACCCACAAACATTTAGCCAGTTTGCTACACACATTAAAAACTAATCATGAAACCTTCCTGCAGCACCCTGATATTAAACCTTTGCTTGGAGAATTTTTATGAGGTTTGGATTAGGAAGGTCCTACTGGCCCTGTTAGTTGGAATTAATGTGGTATACTTACATTTTTATTTCAACAACTGTGTAAAAGCGTTCATTGGTCAAACCTGCCACCTCCTCTTCCCCAGGGGTACCTGTGAATAAGTAAGTATTAAGACCCTTGTAGTTCACTGTGCAAAGCAAGGACACAAAATGCAGAAAGTGAAGAAAGATCTGTTCGCTTCTGGTTTGGGGTAAGGGGATAAAGGCATGAAGAAGGGTGTCTCCATGTGCTGAGGCACTGGGCTGAGGCAGGAGTGGTACACACAATTATAACCTAGGCCTCCCTGAGGAAGGGTACTGCGGGAATACGGATGCTGTTGCTGAAGTTGAGAAGAGGGAAGGAAAACTAGAATTTAATTGTAACTGCAGAGGGTTCGAGGCACAGGGCAGAAAACGTTTTCCATTTGTATAAAATATAGATTTGTATGTAAATATTCAACAATAACTTCTGTAGTAATGAATAAGAAATAAATTGCTTATTTGATGTATGATAAAACCATTATTCTGCACAGATGAGGCAGATGACAATTGATTTATATTGTCTTGCAAAAGCTTCAGACAATTAAGGAGAAAACTGTTCTGAGACTTATTCCATCGACAAAATTCTGGTACAGCTAACAGCAATATGATTCACACAAGGATCATCTGGCATGTAAAGCTCGTTTTAACAGATATCAACGTGACATACGTAAAGCTGTCAGGCTTTCTCTAAAGGACAGTCATCCACTTCATGTTTCAAGTGCCAAATTAATTATATTTGACATTTAATTTATAACCTAAGGTATTTTAGATTTGGAACTTGGCTATGATAACAGCAGATTAGAGCAGGCCTCCATTTGACAGAATCGATTTTTCAATTTATTTTCCTTGTATGTGAGGGCCTTGATTCGGATTTTTGTGTATCGAGCTTGCATACAGGACAGTGATACCTCTAAGCAAAGAAGGCTTCGTTCACCTCCTCCCCCAGCCATTCCGTGGTGAATTCTTTTGCACTTAGAAGCATGTTTCTTCTACAGCCTTAATCACAAAGCTCCACCTAATGGAAAAAGGAGAGAACTGCACAGAAAAGGAAAGGGAGAGACGCTACTAAACTCTGCTATCGAGGGAAAACAAGTAGTTAATTTCCTCCACCTAATTTATAAAGTCTCCCTTTCCAAGGTCTTTCAAACTTCGAGGTGGGATAAAGTCATAAAGGGGAGGGGGGAAGGGGACAGGGAGAACCCCCAAAGCAAAAAACCTCGCAAGCAACCCCATCCTTCACCCTTTCATCTGACTGAAATTGTAACCTTTTTATTTTAACTGATAGAATTTTCACTCCAGTCTTTCACACTGGTAAGCTGCACCTTATAGGTCCCAAAGCATTTAAAAGTTATAAATATATAAAATAATCTGTAAATGTTTCCGCTAGATGGTTTATAACCAAAAGTAAAACCGCTCAATAATGGAACAATCAACTAGCTTCTTAAAAAATTGGCAATATATTTCTTTCAATTTCCCCACTGAAAATTTCTGTACAATTTTAGATCATTCATTGATATCACACAAATGGAACACTACTGGAACACTAGCATTTCAAAATATTGCTGAGGGAAAGGAGCTGAAAAATTTAAAAAACTTTGCAAAGATCAATGCCATTTTCAACTGGAGCAATTTTTTTAAAGTGCTTTGCAGATGTTAATATAAAAGATCATACAAAGTCCTCCAGAAGCTTAAAAATTCAGTCACAATCTCAGATTTGCTCTGCCGCCAGAGGAAGGCTCAGTGTCCACTTTCAGACTTTTTCTGCAACAGAAGGTACAAATCTAAATGTCACCTTGTATCAAGATAAAGTGTTTCACTGGAGAAACAGGACATTTGTCAGGATCATCTTATTTGAGATGACTAACGCAGTGACAGCCCTGAGTTTGTATTGTAAAATTGTCAGTAGTAGGACAAGACTAGCTCATTCTTTCTGGCAAAAAAAAATGTTAGTTTGGTATTTAATAGTCTTCTGTCAAGAATTGTACTTTGATACTCTGCACAAATAGACCTGCCAATTTAAAATTGTTTTAATTCCTAACATTTATGATCAGAGGTAGAAATATGACATCTGCAGCAAACTTACATTGGAAAGGTGATTAAACCATGTTTTCATCAAATCTCAAATACAATAATGTGCAGTTAAATCAGGCTATTTCAAGGCCATCTGAGATTTTGTGGGGTTTATCTCTTAACTTCATTAGTGCTATTAACAATGGTGATTAGAATGATTTTCTTAACCCTACTTCTATCCCTCCTCTTCGATACCCTTTGGTAGCAGCTTGGTTCTGTCTGTTCTTCCTCGGCTTCACAAGACCCCTGGTGATGGAGCTCTCCCCAAAACTTTAGCTTCTCTGCTAAATTTAGCTACACTTGGACGATGAGCTCACGATTTAGCAAGTGGAGGAAGGCAGGGCTGGTGTATGCATGGATAAAAGCAGTGCAATCTCATTAGCCCTGATTCCTGAGAACCCCAGGGAGAAAGGTCTGTGTGGGTAACCTGAGGGCATCGCCCAGGGGCACATCAGGGCAGCCCATTGTAGGACATGGGGTCGAGGGGCCTGGAAGGCCAGGACACCGAGAGCGGGGGCTCTCGGGAACAAAGCTGGAGTGTTTCCAGAGAAGGGCAATGGAGCTGGTGAGGGGTCTGGAGTGCATGTCCTGAGAGGAGGAGCTGAGGGAGCTGGGGGCGAGGGGGAGTTAGTCTGGAGAAAAGGAGACTCAGGGGAGACCTTATTGCTCTCTACAATCACCAGAAAGGAGGGTGTAGCCAGGTGGGGGTCGGCCCCTTCTCCCAGCTCACAAGTGAAAAGACAAGAGGACAAAGTCTTCAGCTGCGCCAGGGGAGGTCCAGGTTGGACATTAGGAGGAATTTCTTCATACAAAGGGTTGAACAGGCATTGGGATGAACTGACCAGGGAGGTGGGGGATTCGCTCTCCCTGGAGGTGTTTTGAGGAAAGACTGGACGCGGCACTTAGTGCCATGGTCTGGCTGACCAGGTGGTGTTCGGCTGTAGGTCGGACTCCACGACCTCAGAGGTCTTTTCCAACCTAACCGATGCCGTGATTCTGTGAAACGCCGCAGCCAGACCACCGAGCACTCCCATTCCCGCCTCCGCCCACGGACGGGCGGGTGGGGGCGGGTGAGGGGACGGCCCCGCCCCCCGGGGCCCCTCAGAGCTGACCCCGCCCCCTCCATGAGACCACGCCCCTGAAGGGCGTGGCTTAGCGCGCTCCTGCTCCGCCCACCGTGTGGGCGCGCGACTGTGACGCCACCGCTCTTCCCCCGCCCCCGAGGGGGCTGCAAGGTGCGAGCCTCCCTCGGCGCCTGATTGGCTGGCCTGGCCTTTCGAGCCAATGGTCGCGGCGCTTCTTCCAGCGGCGCGGCGGCTCCGTCCGCCAATGGCGTGGCTGGTTGTTGCCGCCCTCCTTTCCCGCTCCCGCGTGTCCCGCGCGCCAAGATGGCGGCGGAGCTGGAGCTGCTGGAGCGGCTGCTGGGGCTGCCGGCCGGGAACAAGTACGGCCTCCAGGGGGAGCGGAAGGTGAAGGGAGCGAGGAGGGGCCGGGAGCGGGCGGCGGCGGCGGTGGTGGCGGTGGCGGTGGCGGCGGCGGTGATGGCGCGCGGGATGGTGTCCCCTGGCCTTCCTACCCCGACGTCTGCTTCCCCCGGCGCTTTTCCCCTCCCGCCTCCCCAGCGATTCCCGACCAACAACCCGCGCGACGGTGGCTGCGGCCCCCCCAGTTACCAGCCTGCGTCTTCTCTTTGAGTGGGGTCTCGCCTGTGCTCCCTCCAGGCTTTCCTGCACTGTCCCCCATATGTTGTGGATGTTTTAGGGCCTCGCTGCTTGCGAGCCTGTGTGGGCTCTGCAAACCTCATCCTTCTGCCCCTGGAAAGGGCATCGTGTGTCGTGGAATGGATGTCGGTTTGAAATACTTGCGTTCTCGCACCGCTCTCTTCTTCCTCTGCCTTTCCCTGATGCCTGTGCGAGTTACGTCTGTGCTGCCGTAGTTAAGTTGCATGGGGGGGCGTGGGGAAAATGAGGTTTTAGTGTCGGGATCGTGTCTATAGTGACCTCATCACTCTCTACAACTCCCTGAGAGAAGGTTGTAGCCAGGTGGGGGTCGGTCTCTTCTCCCAGGCAATCAGCAGCAGGACAAGAGGGCACGGGCTGAAGCTCTGCCAGGGAGGTTTAGGTTGGATATTAGAAAGAAGTTCTTTACAGAGGCATTGGAATGGCCTGCCCAGAGAGGTGGTGGATTCACCGTCCCTGGAGGTTTTTAAGATGAGGCTGGATGTGGCACTGAATGCCATGATCTAGTAATCACAGTGGGGTTGGATCAAGGGTTGGACTTGATGATCTCGGAGGTCTCTTCCAACCCAGTTAATTCTATGATTCTATGAACTGTTGCTGTTAAATATTTTGTTCTTTTAAAGTACTCCTGCCTGAAAGGAGTTTGTAGTGAGGTGGGGACTGGTCTCTTCTGCCGTGCCTGCAGTGAGAAGACCAGAGGAAATGGCCTTAAACTCAGGGCAGACTCAGATTAGGTATTAGAATAAAAATTTCACTATTGGGGTGGCCTGCCATTGGAATAGGATGCCCGGAGAAGTGGTGGAGTCACCATCCTTGGAGGCTTTTAAAAGGCATCTGGATCTAGTGCTGGGTGATGTGGTTTAAGGGTTAAAATGTTGCAGTGCTGGGTTGGACTTGATGATCTTTAATGGTGACTCTTTGATTCCAGGTGTCTTGATGTTTTGAAGTTTTGTATGGAAACATTAAGTTCCATGGCTTAAGAGGCACCTGAGGCATGAAAAATGCAATAATGAGGCTGAATGTCACAAATTTTGTGAGGCCTTTTGCCTGATCCTCCCTCCCAGAGAATGTGGATGGAGAAAAGAAGCTGTGCAGTTGCCTTATGGTTTGGGGTTTTTTAATTGACTATTCATGATTCGAGTTCTGAATATTTATATGTATCTTTAGATTGCAAAAGCTGTCTTAATTATTTAGTAACCTGACCAGTATTTTAGTGCTATTTACTGTAAAGCATAAGGCTGAAAAAATCGAGTAACTAGATCTATCTGTAGTTTTTCTAGCTGCATGTTCAGTGGAAAAAAAAACTTAGTAGTAGTCAAAGACATTATATTATTTTTGTAGTTGTATCAACTTGTGCCTTAGTTTAAATAAGTCTGAATGTAGACAGACTCCTCTGCGTGGTCAGATACTTTAAAAGAAAACAAGTGTTGCATTTTAATCCGTTTGTATTGTTTGATGTCATAAATGACTGAATGGACTTCAGTCTGTTGCAGTGAGGTTTAGTTCATTCCCTTCATTTACTGACTTAGTGGTTCAGTTTTCTTTCCCACAGTTTGACACGTGCTGCTGTCAATAACAAGGACATGGTTAAATCTAGAGGTGTGTTGTGTTGTCCCCTCACAGTACCAGGGAGCTCCTGGCTTCTGTCAGGGCAATAGGGAATGGAGCAGTAAGTATGAATAAGCATTTCAGGAGGTGTGGTTACTGCAGTTTGCTTGCTCAGAGAGAAGTTGGATGCTTCTGACTTCACAGTCTTATGTAAGAGTCCTGAATTCGAGAATGAGTTACAAGTCAGTTAATAAGATTTCTGGCAGTGTTAGAACAAGCAACACTATTTCTGGCTAATATTGGCAGAATTTGATTAATTGGAGCTAAAGATGTCTTGGTTTGTTCATGTTCTTCTGTAAGAACTGAAAATAAACCCCAGAGAGTGAAAAGCAAACATATACTTGGTTTTGACGGTACTACCTTTACTATGAATGCTTCTAAATTCTGACTTACTACCTTAAATGTCCTTTTGAGGGGCTGTAAAAAAACAATAGCTATCGACATAGAGACTGCTTTTTTTTAATGACTTGTTTAGTCTTAACGCTTCTGTTTCCACTTCCAGGTTCCTGTTCTCCAAACCAACAATGGCCCAGGGCTGACAGGGTTGATGACCATCGCTGCCCACCTCGTCAGGCAGGCTAAGAAAGACCAACTGCTCGGGAGCACTGCAGAAGAGAAAGCTGTCGTGCAGCAGTGGTTGGAGTACAGAGTGACTCGAGTAAATGGAGGCTCAAGTAAGGAAGATACTAGAATAATTCTGAAGGTAAGGAATACTTGATTACCTTGCCACTGAGTTTTGGGGTTACTAGACCTTGAAGAAGGTTACAGTGCTAATGTGTGTGTGAACATGCAGTTAATAAAACTGAACAAATGCTAAAAGTTTAACAGTGTTGTTAAGTATACTGGCTTTTATTTTGCTTGCTGCTTTTTACTTTTATTGAGCTTAAACAGGAGGTAAAACAGTTAAAACTGTAAAATACATGAAGCAGAGCAGGCTGTTCCATGTAGTTTAGAGATTGTTCAGCTGCCTGTGCGAGCCAGCAGTTTCTTATTATCTTCATAAGCCTTGGCTATAAACAAGTTGGCCTTGTATTTCAAGATTACTCTTCTCTGATTGCTTTAAGAACTGTTCTTATTGAATTGGTAATTATGGAATACAGGCCATACTTGATGCTATGGTAATTGGCACTGATGCCAAAAGGAGTTATTAGACAGAATTGTGTGTGTGAAAAGTGAAATCATAAAGGAACCTCTACAAAACTGCCCTTTACATCGAGTTACTTTGTATGGAGACCTTGGTCTGCTGTTATTAAACTTTTCCTGCAATCTGAAGCTTACTTCCTCTTAAACAGGTGGAAGCAGAAAAGAAAATCTCAAGGGTCGCCCTGTTATTTGAGCAGCCAGATGGCAAGGAGTAGATAGTAAAACTTAGTCTATTTATCTTCTTGCTCCTTGTGACTGTTAATTAGTGTTTTTGCAGTCTTGTGGGAAGAACTTGAAGAGAAAATTTGTTTTACACTGTTAACTGCTAAGGACACTGTTTACTAGACAGTTATAAAACAGCAGTGAAATTCAGTCAGTTTTTAAAGTGATTATTTTTTTCTAACTTTGAGAGTATGTTTTAGATAGAAAGTTGTACTGCTCAGTCCTACTAGTAAGTCTGGGTTTAGAAATAGCTTTGGTTAACTTTATTTTGACTCTGGTTTGCATCTTAAAATGATGCAAAGCAAAACTTTGTTGCTCTCTTCAAGCTGACAGTCCTCTCGATCTTTAGGACTTGTAATATTACGTGTGCTTTACCAACTTGGTGAAAGTCCTCAAGAACCATTTTTCTCACTTGCACCCCAAATAATCTGACTTACCTTGATTTCCTTGTATCTGGGATATATCTTCAATTGGTTAATTATGAGTTTGTTTACAGTGCTTCTCTTTTATAATATCTCTGCTCTTACTTTCTATGTGTAACTGTTATCAAAACCTTCGCAATCATGGTTACTCTACAGATATCACATGAAAACTGTCTGCCCTTTGGGATTTTCTGAACTTGACTGGAGGAGGCATTGGCTAATCTCATTTTAATTTCAGGTTTAGCTGTGGTATGACTAGGTGGCCCTTGAAGGCCCCTGTTACCTAGTTACTTTTAAAAAAGCTTTTATGACAAGTACCATAGAGTTTCAGTCCTTTTTTTTGAACAAATTTGTGATACTTTTTCTTCCCCTGAACTGTGAGAAGACCGTGAGAGAATAGATAACTAACTTATTCACCTTTCTTGCCCTTCTATTATATGAAAAACAAAAGCAAGTTTTCTGCCTTCTTATAACAAAGTACATCTGCTCTGGATGGCTTCTGTGATGATATCTGCATTGTCAGCACATACATGTGAGTATTTGCAGAATTGCATTAGAGTGTTAAAAGCAGATGCAGAAATATGGCAGTTTGGTGCTGAAGCTCATATCTCTCTTCAGTTTTAGCTTTAGCAACACTGTCCACATAGAAAAGACAATATATTGAAATACAAATATGTAGATAAATCAAGTGTTTCCAAACAAAGCAAAGCTTCCTTACTGAGAAACAATCAGTGTCACTTGAAGGAGAATCTCTGCCTTTAAGTAGTCTAGTAGATATTATAAAGTTTTCCTGTGGTACTTTTTTTTCTTAGCAGATGTTGAATAACCAGAATTTATTTTAACATAGGGCTGCTGTGGAATTGTTCCAGCACTAATAATTTCATAGTATAGCAATTAAGAGGTTTTTTTTAATTTGTTCTCTTGCCACTATGATTAATCAGAAGAAGAGGCAGCCTACCATTAAAGTATAGTGTGCCAAAAGGGAGTACAGTTTAAAAAAAAAAGAAAAACTAAAATAGGGAGGGAAGTCTGAGGCTGTAGTTTTACAACGTGTCTGGAATACACAATGGCAGTCTTGGGACAGTTGCAGCCTAGAGCCACAATTTATAATAAGCTGCGCCAAAAACAGTCACTTCTGCTATAAACTTTAGGCCGCCTCTGTTTAACCCTTAACTGAGGTGATGTGATTCTACAAAGTGTCAGTAAATAACTGGGTTAGTGTTTGTTAATTTTAACAGGAAGGATCTGTTGGCCCTAGGAAAATAGGTTCTTAAATTGTTCTTACTGATGTGTTGCCGAAAGCTGTTACTTGGTTTGAAAACAATGGTGAAACAGACCATCTCAACCAGGTTTTTTATATTCATTCAAACAAATGCCATACTGTTCACAACGGGCCAGTAAATGGGCTTGTGAAGTTTTGACTAATTTAGATTTGTGCTTCTGTACTGGACAGAATAAATGGGAGCAATACTTCTGGACTGTTCTATAGCAGATATGTAGGATGATGAATGTCAATAGCAGTGATAGCATAATATCCAATGCATTATGTTAACCTCTTTGCACAGGATAAGAGAGTATTTTCCTTTGTTTCTTTCATGTTTGGTTAGTGGTAAATTAAGCTGCATAGGGGAAAAAAAGCTGAAAATTACTGAGCCGAAAATTACTGAGCCGAAAATTACTGAGCCGTTTTTCTTGATAACTAGTAGTTTTTCTGCTCCTCAGGGAAGGAATTGAGAACCTTTGTGAAACACTTGTGCCATCAAATGTCTACTTAGATGTTAGTGAATTCTGTTCAGGAGGTTTTAATGTCTCTGCTTTGGCAATTTTAGGTAGTTAAAACTTGAGCGTGTTCCTCCCACCCCTCCCTCCTTCTTCAGTCAATATTCAGCGTCTGTGAAATAACTGGGAACTTGGGCTTGAATTCACAGGAACGTATATACCTCTGGTCCCTGAATGATATTATAACCAAGAATTTTTCTGTACTACTTTGTGTCTTATGCAAAACCGTGTTCCATGACTTCAGCTAGCTTTATCCCAATCTCCTGTGCTGTCTGGCTGTAAGCATGAAATCCAATTAGAAATCTGAATAAGAAAGCTTGAACTCCTGTCTAATGTGCTTGCTTGAAAAATGACTGTTTCCACAGATACAAAGGAAGTTAATCCGTGCTCTGTCCATGCTGTTAATCCACAGTTCTTGTATACTGTTTTTTGATAGAGTTCTAAATGCCATGCCTACCCACTTTAGCAAGCTGATCCAGCAAGTATCTTTTATTTAAACTTCAACTTTCTGTGTTCACTTCTCTCTCTCTTCTTTAAGCACCAGGATACTTTTTTATGCTTACAGGTTAAAGAATTGAATTTCGATTATTGGAGCAATATTTGATGATTATTTTTCTTCTCTCTTTTACAAGAAACTTGGCATGTTAAATACAATATTCTTCTAGATCAAGTGTAACTTGTAGTTGCCAGTTTGACAGAAGATTCTTGCATGAGAATTAAAAATATGGCTATGCACCAACAGTGCAGTTCTGCTTTTCTTGAATGTGGCTGCAGGAACTCTTTCTTGGGTTCTGCATTGTCAGGGGCTTTCCTGGGGCATTTGAGAGTGCTCAGCTTTTTGTCTTAGCATGGTGTGATAGCTATAAAGGCACTTAGGGCATAAATGACCTTGAGAATCTTGCTGACTGAAAGGATGTGCTTCTGCGTGTAAGGGAAGTATATACACAAGCGGGATGTTGTGGGCAAAACATCCAAAACAAAATTGGAGTATGGTTAGGGCCATTGCCACTGAGTTGTGGCAAGAAGCAACTGTTACTTATCCGAGCTGCTCTTCCAGCTTATGGTGACTGGAAATGATTCAGTTGCCTTAGTGGATTAAATGGATTACAGGCAATTAGATTGCATACTTAAAAGATAGTGAGCAATGCTGTGGGGTAGTCAGAAGTGTGCCGTGGATGGGATGTGTTGAGCTGTCGCTTGATATGGGCTGTAAATTGGATTTTTTTTTTCCATAGAACAAGCAAATGAAAATCCATCAGTTAGTCAGTCCATAAATAATGCAGCATCTGTTGTTACATTGCTCTTTCGCCCTCGTACCTAAAAATGGAATTTGAATTGCTGCAGTAGTTCGTTGTATCACACTGCAGCTGTGCCATACATACCTGTTTGAAATTTGAGAAAGAGTTTCTTGAGAGATGGCAAAAGTAAGTTTATATAGTTACAAGCAGCTTCCAAGACCGTGGTATTCAGTACATGAAAGACAGTGATACAGAAGACAGCTAACAGACCTGGATTTCCTGCATGTAATAGAAATTCAGTATGGTTTTGTATTCATATTTTCATTAATGTCTCCAGGACAGAAACATTGTTTCACTTTAATACCACGGTCACTTCAGAAAACTTGACTTTCGGGAGTTTTAACACAGTTGGCTATTAGCCAGTAAAGTAATCATCCATGGGAAGGATAACCCAGGAGGCAAGGTTAACTAAATATGCCTAATGCACATGGAAAAAGAATTGCTGTGGTGCTTCTGAATTATCTTGACTTGCAGAATGAAATAGGAATATCTGTCTATATTTTATGGGAACAAAATACATGTTCTAAGCCAGAATTGTAAACTAATGCTAATTTATACAAGACTAAACCATTTTTGTCAAATTTAATTTGCTCTGTTAACTGACTTCATAAAATTT
The DNA here is from genome assembly GCF_022539395.1 of Myiozetetes cayanensis. NCBI lineage: Eukaryota > Metazoa > Chordata > Aves > Passeriformes > Tyrannidae > Myiozetetes > Myiozetetes cayanensis. The sequence goes on along the minus strand of NW_026086604.1, from coordinate 85,635,975 downwards.
GATAAACCAGAATAAATAATTGTTCACGCTGTAATGGCTTACCTTACCTTTAAAGTTTTAGGATTTTTTTTTAACTGATGACTGTTTTGAGTGTACACATGCAGTATAAAACTCAGAATTAGCATTCTGTAATTTCTTTGATGCAGAAATCCAAAATTTTGAGCAGAGAAATAACTGAGATTAGTGTATCTTTAGAGATAATGAGCTTTTTACTTTACAAAATCCCGATTCCATAGCCTAGGCTAAGAGCAACAGGAATGGTAGGTGGGAATATAATTCTAGTGGTGTTACTTTTCATTACAATGCATGTGGAATTTCTGGTTAGTTGAAATGAAAAATGCTGGTCAAAGAACTCTGTCAGAACAGACAAGTCTATGGGTTTTTTTTTTCTAGTAAACAGATCTCTCGGTTGTGTTTTTTTCATCCTGCAAGTTTTTTCTTCTTAACGTTGTATTTGCCTTTGTGTTGTGTGTAGGAAATTCCACAGAACTGTAGTTACATGTTTAAAGTAATTTGAGTGCTAACTAACATGAATAAAGCAGTAAACCAGTCTAAAGAAAAGAAGCTACATAGCCGGGGGCAATTGACCTTACAGAATTTTTAACTATGCAGGGGTTAATATTTTTCCCTGATTTGCTCTAATAAAAGAAATCAAAGCAGACATGAGGATGTTTAAATATTACAGAAGTACAGGAGTCCTGTCATGAAGAGGTTATCAAAGAAGTAGTAAGGTGGCATAATGGAATCAAACTTGTCAAATGCAAATGCAAGCTCAGATGTCTTAAAGTCTCAGCATTTCAGTTTTGTGTTTCAGTCTTGGGGTTTTTTTAACGTATATGCTGTAGGATATCTCTATATCGGTAAAATTATGTAACCACAAAAAGTGCAACATGCTTAAGGTTAATATAATTTTTTAATTGTTCACTAATTATTAACCCCCTTCTCCTTGCCCTAGCTGTGAGGGTTTGTTTTTGCCTTTTTTTTTTTAATAAGAGGTTGTCTCAAAATGGAACGTGCTGTAATTGAGACTGAAAAATTTAAATTTTTAAAAATGCTAGTTACATTTAACTAACTGCTTCGGGAGGCAGGGGGATGGCTTAAGGAGATGTCTGAGAGGAAAAAGAGGAGTGACAACTAACAAGGAGAGTTTCCAAATTATCAAAGAAAAGCTGGGAAACTTGTTTTTGTACATTTCTGAAAAGAATACTGTAAAACTAAAGCTTGCTTATGCTGGGATCAGCATAAAGTAGGTAATTTTCTTTGTGGTTACATTTCTTTCTTTAGAGGGAAGTAGAGGGCAGAAACATGCATAAATTGCATGAGAAGTTGGTAAGATGTAGAGAAAAGAAAGGAAGTATTTCTTCGGAGTCATCTTAAAATAAATTACACTTGTATTTACAAAAATTTGTCTAGATGTAAAGCCCTTCTTTTAGACACCAGCATTTAAATTTTACCTAATCCTCACTGTCAAAGAATGGTGATATTTTAGTTTCTTATCTTGTCACTCACTTTTTGGAATGTTTTTTCTTCTTTTATTGGTTTTCTTATTTGCTGAATTGGGATAATTTAAAGCTGATGTTTATTTTATATGCATGGTCTGCAAAGAAAGTTTCTATTATTTTTAACAATTGCCTTAATGTATTGTTTCACAAAGTCAGTACTACAGCAATATAATGACTTTTTTTTTTTTTAGGATCTTAACATGCACCTTGAAGATAAAGTGTACCTTGCAGGAAACATTTTTACCTTAGCAGACATTTTGATGTACTATGGATTGCATCATATCATGGTAAGCGTTACTTGCCTTATTTTTATATGTGCAACTGCCATAATGGTTATTTTTCTGAAGAGCATTTTATTGTTGTAGAAGTTGGCCTACTGAATTGATCAGTGACAGTTATGGAACAGAACAGAGAAAAATTAAACTCATTTTTAAGTTGTTCGTTTTATACTTCAGTATCTAGCTATGGATCTGTCAGAAAGAGTGTATTACCTCCTTCTGAGGAGAGGATAATTTGAGGAAGATGCCTCCGACAGATGCATGTGTCTGAGAATCAGTGAATTCAGTCAACTTGGTGAATGGTTACTTTTGTACAATTAAAAGCAGAGCTCTTGAAGGAGAGTGGAAGAATGCTACATTTCAAAATGGAGGCAGAAGGGAGGGGGAATCAAGTTGTGAAATACTACCAGAAATGAGAGAGAATTTATGTATCTGTGTCTTCACTATCCATGAGCAGGAGTTCAAATGAGAGAGGGTCAAGCAGGGGAGAGAGAACTAGGAAGCTTCATTTCAGAAGGTTTTTAAAACCATGCTAGAATAAGTCACTTAGAATTAATTCTGTTAAATCATATTTGCCTTGTAAAATATCCTAAGTAGTAGGATAGATGTTTTGACTAAAGTGTCAGAATGTGTTACCTTTCACATATGATATGCAGATGTAGAAAAAAAAATGCTGAAGTACTTTCTAAAAATATGACTGTATATGCTGTAAGAGAGTAAGAGTTCAAATGAGATTTTTAAAAAAAACTTCAGGGAAAATCCAAGCATTTTTAAATTTAGAGTTTGCTCTAGAGTAGACTACCTAATCAAGAAAAAAAGATACAAGTTATTGCTTTGGGAAATAGAACAGATGGTAAAAACAAATGACTTGGTGCTCCTGGGTGCCTGCAACCGCCCAGACACTACTTGGGACAAGTTTATAGTACGGCATCTGTTTCTGAAATGTTTGATTTCATGGAATATAATTTTGTGAATCAGAAAGCTGTAAAGGGCAAGTAATGGGGTTACTATCCTAAATAAATAAGAAAATCTATCAGCTACTAACTAGGAATTACATATATTTTGAAGCTTTCAGAATTAATTCATATTAGTACTTAACTGTATAGGTAAAATCTTGAACTGTAGAATCCTGTGATTTTAAATTTTTTTTATTTTTTTTTAATTTTTCTTTTTCCTGTAATAAATAGAGTAGATCCAGGACTGCTGCTCTGCCCTAAGCTTTACTGGGGAGGCAGGAAGAGCTTCTGTATCTCTTCATGCGATGTGGTCCAGGGCAGCAGTTGGTCATATCCACCACTGCTTCAGCCAAATTATGCAAAATATCAATAAATGTTTCCTGTAGTCCTTTAAGGAAGGAGGTAAAAATGGGAGGCATGGGGAGATCCACAGATCTTGCTGTCCATCAAGTTGTCTAGAAAATTGATCTGAAAATGTTATGGATAATGACCTTTAAGGCTAATATCTGCACTTTCGATTAACTATCTGTGATGCTAACACAGACATTGCAATAGAATACTGGAAATATTACCCACATACCATGATCACCCTGAATAAGCCAAGTAGTAAAACTTTAAAATCCTTCTGATGCACATCTCATTGGAACAGGTTTTTAAGACCAGCCAAATCCTTTTGCTCAGTTCATCTCCTGTTGTATAATTTTCCTTTCTTAGTGTTTCTGAGTATAGATCATGCGTCTTTGTATACATTCACTCCTTCCATCTTCATTTTGCCTTCCCATTATCCGGGGAGAGTTCTGGAGTCTGATTCTTTACTGTCCAGGCTTGTCCATTTGAGCTGACTAGCTCAGTTTGTCTACTGACCAGCAGCAACTCTCAATGCTGCAGTTGGGTGCTTTTCTTTCATTCTCCCTGTCCCTTCTAGTTATCTTAAAAAGTAACATTATTAAGTACAATAGTACAATGATTTAAAAATCCATGTTGTGTCAAAATAATTAGTATTTTAATCGGTGAGAGTCAGATTCACAGGTAGTGTTTCAGGCTTTTTGCAGACAGGATCTATTTTCAGTCTATTAATTAGAAATACTCACTCATAGTAATAAGGCAGGAACTAAATTATATGCATCGTTCTGCATCATAATATAGGTCACAAACACCCAAAAGTGTAATGCTTGATACTGCCTTGTCATATGTAATTGATGTCTCTATGTATGTAGTATAAATATTGTCGTCTTAAAGACACTTCAATTGCTTAAATATATATAGATATATATATATATGTGGATAAATATGACGAACAATGAAATTCCACTAGGATAAAGCATAGATTGCAGAGAAAACATGGATTTGGAAGCATTGCTTGAGGATAGCTCAGACAATCAGTAAGCATTAAATTCCCCCTGTGGTAATGAACTTGTTTTCATATCTGTTTTTTAATTTAAAATTATGAAAAAAAGTTTCCCAGTGTCTTTATTCTTAAGTATTTTTGAACAGTACAAGTCCAATTCTATTTTAAGAGAAATAATCAATGTGTAGATTGATCTGCTTTTATACTTCAAAAAAATTGTCAGAACCAAAGAAGTGATCTCAAATCTATATGTCTGACTTCAAAATTTCTTTAATAATGTCTGGAAAATAACTTATGGGTGAAATTTATATTTGCAAATGGAAGAAGCCTCAGTCAAAATTTTGGGGTCAAATCACATGCAGTCAAGTACAAAAAAGCCTAAGCTGTTCTCCTTGAATCACAACTACTAATACTGAACTATAATGAGACTGCAATAATAGTTTATTTTATAGGGTTTTTTCCATAATGAACATTTCCTATAATAAACAGATTGTCATGAATTTTTGTTAATATTCACTGATATGCTGCTTATTTTAGTACTGAGATGAGGCTTTACTTTTAAAGAATGATGATAAAAATGATTCTTCAACTGAATTGCAAAAAACCCCAGTTTTAACTTAAAGATTTACTTTTAAACCTATTCCTTTAACAGCAGTTTAAACAGCATGAAAGCACATGTATATCATTAAATATACCACCCAGCTGTTGGGTTTTTTTTCCTTTTTCTCCCATATCTAAAAGCTAAAGTTAAAAAGTACACTAGTATCTTAGTCTTTCTTGTTGCTGAAGAGTTTCAGATTAGCCATGTATTTTTAGACTTTCCACGCACAACGTAGAGAGTGGGAATGGGAGTTTGTGCCTGCATCCCCAATGCTATAGAAAGCAAATATAATTAAAGCTTGTGTATTTATAGCCCTTGCAGCAATTCTTAAAGTTGCATTGTATGATGACCACCTTGGTTCCCCTTTGTGAGCTTTGTGGTGGAAGAACAAGACTTTTTTTTTTTTTCTGTGTCACGGAAAAAAAAAAGCCTGTCAAATTGAGTGTCTGCTTCTTTGCTATTAAAATAATTGCTTTAATAGCAAATAATTATTATAACAGAAGAACAGCAGCCTTTCTTAACTTGGGGGAATTGTCTAATTTAATGAGGAAGAACAGAAAATACCCATCTAACAAAATGTTGTAAAAAATGCCATGGAAGTGATCTCTAAACAATTAACCTAAGAGTTATGTTCTGAGTAAAAAGTAGAGCATGCCACAAAGTGCTTTTTAATATATTTCACTGATAGAGTACATTATGTAAATAAGTAAAAATATCTTGCTTGTTCTGCCTAGAGTACAAAAATGGGTTTTATTATTAGAGTAGCTGTCTGTTTTGCCCTTCAGATGTTTTTTCACTATGCTAACAGAATGAAAGAGGACTAGTTTTCCAGACTTTTATCGTTGATTTACATTGGAGAAATGTAAAGACTGAAAATTTTCAGTGTAAAATTGGGGGAGGAAATACTGTATCTGCTTCAAAACCTAAAGTTTGGTTCAGCATTTTCATAACCAGGTGCTTACCCATTAAAGACTTTGAAAAAGGGTACTGTAATCTCCAGGAACTTAAATTGTTGGCATTTTAGTATCTGCTCATACTTGGATACTTTTCTTCACTTTGAGTAATTTTAGACAGCCTTAGAGTACACACATTGTTCTTTTCATTCTCTGTGTTACTTCGTTAATGGTTCTGCAGCTTCATATCAAGCATCAGCTTCCTACTGCCATTAGTTATAATGCATTGCAGGTGATCAAAAGCATCTTCCCTTAAATGGTACTGCCTTTTTTTTTTTTTTTTTGGTCCTGAATGTACTGCACTTGCAGAAACTCAGGCAATTTGTGAAATACTTGGTGTTATATTTTAATAGCTTCCACTTTTGTTTGTAAAATTCTGGAATTTTTTTTTCTCACTTATTAGTGTTACTCTCTTCCACTTACCTTATTATTCAAATAACTCTTATATTTCTTGATCAGAAAAGGTGTGGCTGATTTTAATTGATTTTTCTGTACATTTCTATCAGACTATACAGCTGTAGGAATAGTATTTACATTTCCATGCCAGCAGCAAGAAAAGCAGATTTTCTTATACTGAGGTTCATAATAGTTCAAAATTGCAGAACGTGTTGTGGAAATGCACGTGTAGTGCTCCACTTGTAGGCAAGTAAGTTCCATAGGAAGAGCAGCTCCTTGGGTTTAGGAGCAGCTGCAAGATCCCTGCTTTCTGGTTGTTGCCACAGTTACTGTGTTCTTAACTTCCTGTTAAAAGAGCTTTAATGCTATATGCTATTGGTTGAGAATTCCTTCCTGCAACTCCTTGAATTTTTCCTTGGTGTATTTCCATTAGTTCATTTTCCAGTATATATCCTTTTTTATTTTCCGGCTTCACATTTAAATCTTCCCAGTTCTAAGCCAAGTGCTGGACTGTGTGAGAGAACAGCTAGGAGAAGTAGCAAATGTTAAAGGCAACTCTTAAAATCGAAAGGATGGTGTGTCACAAGGTCAAATTTAACATGAGGCTTTGTTTTAAACAGCAGCTTTTCACTTGTAGGTAGTATGTATAGTTCTCACTGTGATCTAAAGTTTGTTTAAACAGATTTGTTTCCAGCTGTCCTGTGCCCAAGACCAAATTGCAGTGAATCTCCAGCATCCATAAAATCTAGAGTTTGTAAAACAAAGCATAAGGAATATGCCATCTGTATAGCTTTTGAGGAGGGGATTAACTTTGAGTAGCTTCAGAAATCTAAACATGGAAAAATATTGGGCATGTGTGGGTAGCGATTTTGTGTTAAAACTGTCCTCTACAGATGTGCCCTTTCTCATTGACTGCAGGCGTTGTCAAGACTTAAGCTTGATTGGCTAACTTGGCTAACTGAAAATGAAGTGAGGTGAATCCCATGCTGATTGGTTTTAGTATTGGTGAGATAAAATAGAGTAGTTGATGTGAAGATCGCATTTTGTTCTTGATGCAGGTTTTGTAGGCTGTTTTGAGGACTACCCCGTTTGTAATTCAGTTATAGTAGGTTAATGTGAGGATTGTTAATGATTGTTATCTAAACTGATAAACTAACTTGATTACAAAGCCATAAGGAGAGATAAAATTGTTAATCAGGGAATAGTAATACAGGTGATACAGAATAGGAATAGTTCTTCTGCAGCTGGCTTGAAAGACTGAAGGAATAACAGACGTTATATAAAATAAATAAATAGTGAAGCTTTGAGGATGCTGCTGACCTGAACTTAGAAGACTTTTAAAGGTAGAGTTTGGATCTGTAACTGTAGATTACTTTATCTGAGCCAGCCCTATGATTAAAGATAGGCTTGAAGCTCTGCATGTATCTTAGCCACAATTCCTGTGGCAAGGAGCTGTTGCAATTGATAGTGTGTGATAGCTGTAGACTTCTTCCTGACTGATTTTGCAGCTATTTAAATCTGGGTTGAAATAAGCAGGTGACTGTGCTCTTAACTTAAGAACTCTAGTGAACAACAAGATCTCAAACTGTAGGACTAGGTGATAGTACTTGAAATATTTTTATGAAGCATGGACAGGTTTCCAGTTTGTTTTACTGTGATAATTTGAATCATCCGACTGTAATAATGTGAGTTAGTACATCTGAACAGTTAAGTGTTAAGCTATTCTGATTCTTAGTAACTATTCCATATTAGGCAATAGTCGTACAAAACAACTTCCAATTACCTATCCAGTCTCAAATTGCTTGAAAAAAACTTACTCCTGTACGTACAGTACATCTGGAAATACAAAGCAGTCAGTTTGCCTGTGAGACAATACTGTCTGTCTTATAAATTAATGTGAAAGGGTTGTGCATGTTGTGAAACTCTTTCCCTGCACCCCTCAATACTGTATCCTGATCCCAGAAATAGATAGATACATTAAATTCAAGCAAGCCTTTTCCCCCTCTTTACCATACAAATGTATATTCCACCTCCAGGTCTGTTCATTTGAGTAAATGAAAGGCTCTTACATGTTTGGGGCTTAAATATTAATATGTGAACTTAGGATGCAGTACTGCTGGATTGCAACAGCCTACTTGAGTTTAAATCACTTGTAAAACTATCTACTTTGATTTTGCGTTACCACGTGTTATGACACCAGTGATGCAGTGCCTGGTATCACTGGTGCCTTGTGTTTATTCCCCATGCAGGTGGACCTCACAGTGCAAGAAAAGGAGAAATACCTTAACGTGTCTCGTTGGTTCAACCACATTCAGCATTACCCAGGTGTCCGGCAACATCTGTCTAATGTCGTCTTCATCAAGAACAGATTATACACAAATGCTCATTAAGGAAAATCTTAATGTCGTGTTGGAAGGAGGTTTGGGAGTTTAAAAGTTATACTGTCCAAAGCCACTAGTAGCAAATACTGTTTTGTAACCTTCTGTATGTGAAACAAAACTGTTAATGCCTCAGATAATACAGTTGCATTGAATTGCTGTTGTTCATTCAAGAATTTGAACTAAAGAATTGTGTCATGTATCTGATTAAATGCAGCCATGATAGAAAGATGGAAACTGAGTTTTAATTCACTATTTAAAAAAAAAAAAACTTAAGTTCCTATAATTAAACATTCAAGTGGAATTACATGATCTTTATAGGAAATAATTGATTATTTTCCTTCAATTATCCACTTCTTTCACTATTTATTGAATTTTTATGTACGTCATCCCGCTTTCTTTTCATTTTGTTTTCCATGGATGTTTACACTAGTTTTGTAAAAGTTAAGAGCTATATTGTGTGCCAAGGATGTGAAAAAGGGAACATGCAAATGTTACAAAGTATTTATGTGACTGAATAAATTATTTTAAAACTGTAGTTTTAATTTGGCTGTGAAACTTTCTAGTTTTTATTCAGTTAGTTAAATGAATATTTGAAAGGTTAGTTCACTTCTTACTTCATTTTGTCGTATACTGTTTTGATTCTAGAAACATTGTCTTTCAAAGTGGGTAGAAAAGTTAGCATTCTTAAAGATTTTTGTGTGTTCCTCACTTCATTTCTTACTCAAGTGTCAATGCAAGTTTCCAGATTATAAAAAACCAACCAAACCCCACCTCAACAAAACCAATCAAAAACCTTAGCTTAAGATAAGCTGAACTGGTCTGTCAGTTCACTAGCAATGTTTTAACGTTGGTTTTAAAAACAGCAACACTCTTGTTGAGTCACACATTTGGACGGGTCATTTAAATGTAGAATGTGGTCCCTCCATTTTTAACAAAGTTAAGAGTGCTAACTTTAATTGCTTAAATATCTTTGCACAATTCAGTTAACATTTCTTTTAACACATGAAAGAAAAAAAATTATATTTTAATTGATAAATTGACTTCTATATTGGTTTCTACAGCAGCACTTAGCAGACAACTTCACTTGTACATTCTTTAGTCTTAACTTGTGTGCTGCTTTAGGAACTTCCCACCAAGTAAATATAAATACGAAGATCTGTCTTGGATAGATGTTTTATAACATTCATAATGCTCAGTCCTTAAAAAAAAAAAAAAAAGGTAGGTAGATAATTAAAATGTGTCCTGACACAGAAATGGACACAAGAAAATTGTACAGGTAAGCATAACCTGGACAATTCTGGGCTCTAATAAGTGTTTTCTGTATATATATAATTTTTGATAGAGGATTTACAGGTAGACCAAGTTACTTTTAGAGTGGAAATACTTAATTTCAGAAATTTCTCATCATTTTTCAGGGGGCTTAAATCTCTGCTTCTGCCATGTCTCATGTTAGCTACTCTTGTTCCTTGCTATTTAGAAACTCACCTTCTGTACTTACAAAGATCTCACTGAAATCTTGAGATCTGTTCGAGAATTGTGGAGTGGGCTTTAGTACAAATGTGTTGGAGACTTCATGATCCAATTTTTTTCGTATTTGACTACCTGAAAGCTTCAGGTGTTTGCTGTCAGTTCTTGCACTCTTAATTCCCAGTTTATTCAAACATTTTCTACCTAGTATTATGTATACAAGTGAGTTTGCTTTTCCCCTCAACTATGTGTGGGAGCATGTGATGATAAGACTTAAAAAAATACTTACACTTCTACTCAATTCTACTGTAATGAGCTGGTTTCTGTTTCAGAAGGGGAGCATGGGTGTGAATCATCAGTGCATTTGTTCAGGGTTTAGGGAATTTCACATTCATCTTACAGATTTACTGGTTTTATCTGCTATTCCAAGTGAGAATTATTTATGTTTTGTGAAGTATCTGTGCAAGTCGTCGTCTGTGAGAACAGCAGCTTATGTTACAGCTGAGACCACTGAAATGCAACCAGAGCTAAATATTGCTAAAAACAATACTGTCATCTTTATGGGCGTCTTTTGTAGAGATGTTGCTACAAAATGTCATTTCATTAATCCCAAATAGCTGCTGTTTCCAAGTATTGGGATTTCTCACGTTGCCTACATGCTGCCACTGCAGTATCCCCTAGCCTCTTGTGCCAGTTTTATTTTCTCTGGTGTAGAACAGAAGTGTTACTTGCTGCTGAAATACTATTAAAAAAAATTCACCTACCAGAAAGATGAAATGTTTAGAATTGGATTAGTAGTATTTAACTCTTTACTATCTAAAAAGCATTTGGTCATTATCATATGGTTACTTGAGCATATTTCAATTTTCTCTCTCCTGCACAGAGAAACTTAAAGGGATAGAGGGTTAAAAGCAAAGAAGAATGGAGACTTTGCCTTTAGAGAGATGACTGGGAAAACCAGATGGTATTGATTTTTCTCCCATCTCCCCCTTTCTGTCTAATGCCTTTTGATCAAGGACAACCAAATCTGTAAAACAACTTCTGAGAAATCACACAGATGTAGCGTGAGTCTATCTGAGACTGTATGAGGTACATTTTTTACAATTATACTTCATAATTTTTACAAATGAGGTGTACTGTAGCATGAGCTTTCAAATTAACATTGATGGTCAGTATAAAGGGTGTACATGGGCAAATCTTCAGCTGGTTTTAAAGGTACTTCCCACCTGTCTTTCTATAATATTTTATTATACTTTCACTGAACGTTAGTAAAAGAGACTTTCATCCCTCACAACCCCTTTCTCCTTTCCTAAAACTTCAGTTGCTGAAGGGCACTGTGATGTTTTACTTGTGTTGCTTTGCAGTTTGATGATGATGATGACCACAGTGATGTGTGGAATTTATTTTCACAGCGTTTCATAAGCAGCAACACTTTCATTTGTTAACGTATCTCCTTATTGCATATTATTATTTTGCATAATTGTTCTAATTTATTCAAGGGGCCTGACATGTTATGGTCTTTTAAGTATGTGCCTCTGGGACTTGAGGTTGTTGCCATATGGTGAGATAGTGCTTCATGACAACCTTTCAGCAACTGAAGAATTCAACAGTGAAATAAATATGATAATTTTAAGCATTCCGTGAAATCTTACACTTAACCACTTTGACTTGTCTTTTTCCTCATAATGCCAAGATAACTACTGCTTGCAGACAAGCCAGGTTGAAACAGGTGTTTGAGTTTTGCATCAGATATGTTAGTAATGTATTGATTTTTAGTTGTCTTTGTATGTGTAATAACTTCATTTTTAAGTGAGAGTTCGTGTTGACTTCTGAAGTCTCTAGGGGTAGTTATTGCTCTGAGACTTATAACTGAGCAACAGTGACTTTCAGGAAAATTTGAGTTTAATATGGGATTAGAAAAGAGTGAGTAGAAATAAAAAATTTGAAAAGATTACTCTGAACAAAAAAAAAATTGTTCCAGTTTAGAGATGGGTATTAAGAAAATCTGACCATTCAGATGGAACCAAAGTGTAGGCTTTTCATCAGCAAAATTGTAAAGAATTATTTATGAGAACTTAAATGTACAACATGCTTTCTGTTACATTCCTGTTGTGTCCTCAGTGATTTACCTACCAGATAGGCATAATTTCATTTTATACAGAGAAAACAAGTTAGGAGATACTACTTCTGGTTTACAATTGAAACAGTCCAATCAAACAGTCCAATCAACCACAGTAAATATTTGCTTTTGGGAGCTTTGCACCTATCAAATTGCCAGAGATTCTTTGTGTAGAATGTGTAATTTTTTGCCAGTGAAGTCTGCTAGCTAACATCTTAGTTGTTTGCCTGTAAGGGGTGATATTTTCATATGCTTCTAATCTTTTTTATTTTGTAATCCTTTTCTATAGCTTACCTCACCCTCTTCAAAATATTTTTAAATTGAGTAGCCTGTCTCCCAGGAATTTCATACTCTTGCCTGAATCTTTGGAAGCTCATAGGCCTAGAAATGGGGAGCCTGTTTTTTGTGAGGTACATCTTAAACTTCCTAGTAGGTGTTACAGCCCATTAGAGTATTTTTATAAAATAATTCTTCAACATTAGTTTCCTTCTCTCTACACACACATACATTAATTTCAGTTATAGCTGATGGAACACTAATTTACACTCTTCAGTGTGGGTGTGGATCCTCAGTTATTACAGGGAACTCTGAGACTCTAAGTAAGGTGTAATATAGATGTACTTTGCAATTCAAATGAGACACTCCCTTATATTAACTATTTTATATGAAAATGTGACTCAGAAGTGCTTTTGTCCGTGAAATGCACCCAAGTAAAAATACAGATGAAGAAGCGGTAGAACTTGGGTATCTTTATTCTCAGTTAAAAGACAATAGATTATCAAAAATCTGCTTGTCAGTGCTGTTGATTTGGAACAACAGTATGTTAAAAGAGATTAACTGAGAAAGATGGAAATAAAGGAATAGAACTGTAAAATCATCAAGAAATTCAGTTGTAAGCTCTTCTATTCAAAAGCCTGCTTCATATTCTTTCTGATCTGTTTGCATCTATGCAGGTGATATATGGTTTGTCTGCCGCATAAATGCTGAAATTGGAAGTAGATTTTTCTCCAAGTAAATTTGCTTAGCCATAAATAGCCATACATTGATTTTATAATTGTATGTGTATACAGAACCTAGTATGTAATTTTTTCTACTTTTTTTTTTTTTTTTTTGCTAGAAAGAAGGATCAGTAGGCCTATTTGGTTTTTTCCCCCTTTTGGTTTTTAATCTTATCACTTCTTTTAATCTTTAGTGTGTTTCACAGTCTTTAACTTCAAAGTGTAATTGCAGTGATGCAGCTGCTTAATGGATTGCTACATTTAATATTTTCCCCCCTAAGAGCAGTGTTTCTTCTTTGCATCTCTAATTGGATCATGCTGCTGCTGTCCCTGATGGAAATGCCAGGCTTCATATTCACCATACACCTGAGCACATGCTTACTCACTAGGTAATCCTAAGTTTTTTATTATTATTATTAAAATTGAATTGTATTACGTGTGGGGGTTTTCTTGTGCTTCAATTTTATTGCAAAAGAAATGTGAGGGGCAATGCTGTCATGCACCTTTTGCTGCGCCAAGCTTTCGGATTCAGGCTGGGTCTTTGTACCCAACCGCTGCATGTCTTAAATGTTAGATTTATAGTACTTCAGAGCCCAGCTCCAGGGCGAGATATAAAGACACCACAGATTTGGGAGGGGGATTGATTTTGTAGCAAGCATTACTTGTTGCTGCTCTGTGCACATTCCTGCAGGCGTGGCCTTTATTTTCCATGCTGGTAGTGACTACAGCTACCGCAGCTGCTGCGGAACACTGCGCATCCCATCTCCCACTCGGCAGGCAGGCAGGAGGTGAGTAATTGTTCATTGTTGCTGCATCTGAAGGATTCCCCTTTATCCTCCCACACTACCTTGGACCCTTTAGGAAGATTTTCATCTATTAAACTTTCCCTCCTCTATTGGAGGAACTAAACCTCTTTCAGCATTTTCAGGCTGGTGATCTAATTTGACAGCTCGTAGGTGATGTCTGTTCCTCTTCAAAGAGTCAGGTAGCCCCGGGCTAGCCAGCTGCATTGTGGATTCTGCAGATTTGGCTTGCTGTTCCTGCTGGGTGTCATCTGTCTTCTTAGTCTTGCGGTGGATAATTTTTGTCCTCCCTAGCATCATCTGCCTGAGCAGTTTCTGCCTGGCAGGCCTGTCCATACAGGTTGAGCATCAAATACAGTAGCCGCACGGCTAATGTGACAAGGCACTCCTCCAAACAGCGCAGCCCCGGGCCTGCTTTGGCCAGCATCAGCATCGCAGCCCGCAAACCTCCAGCCATCATGATCGTGGTCTTGGTCTCCCATCACGGGTGCAGCCCATGGACTTATTCTGCTGGCGCAAAGTATGTCCCCCGCCTCGCCCTCTTAAGGGCCGTCGCTCCGATTCCTCCCATCTGGGCAGATGTCTGCCTCAACAGGTTTGGGTTTCCCTGCCTGTTGCCGGCATTTGACTCGGACACCGCCACTTGGATGAAACAATACTTTAGTGGATTATCATTGCTAGACAGCCTGTGGGGGAAATGACAGGACTCGGCACGTTCATCTGAAGATTTTGCAATTCAGAGTGCTGCTAACGCTAATGGGAAGTGGCAGGGTGATCCCTAAAAGAGAAAGCGGGTTCCATTGCACGGCAAAAGTGACAGAGGTTGTTTAGCCTATCTTCCAAAAAAATACATGATGACTACATATGTTGATTTTCATGCTCCAAGCCATAGCCATTTCCATATTTTTGTGACTTGATGACTACTTTCTACAAACTGACAGGTTAGGGGCTCCACAAGTATTGTCTTTTTATAGCCATCACCCCTTTAAGTCCTCCTTAATTTTTTTGAATATGTTTTGAAAATATGGGGCAGTGAGAGTGAGCAGGGAGTGGGGGGGACAACAAAAGAGACATAAATGCAACAATAAAGCATATTCTTTAAAAAAAATATTCAAACAAAGGAGGAATGGTTTCAGGACAGTAGTCCTAGAAACCAATGCAGCTGCCTGTCACAGGATTTGCCCTTGTTGCATTCCCATAATTCTGAACCTGACATTATTCATGATGTAAGAACTATTTCCTAGAAATGCAGCAGTTGCAAAGCCCCTTAACTACAGGATTTCCTCCTTAAAAAATAAGAAGCTGGAACATAGGGCTTAGAGGGGGAAATAACTTGTTTGAGAGAAAGACTACGAAAGAATGGCAGCTAGGCAGGAAAGGGATAAAATTAACATTTGAAAAATTCTACCCCAGATTATTATTTATGATGGAGCCAGCTGGAATATCCTACAGATGTTATTAATATATGAGCATTAGTGTAATCTAATGGTGATTGTCAGTTGCTTATGTGCTTTGAATTCAAATGGGAAAATATAAATACTAATCTATAGGTTGCAAGAGGTGGTTATTTTGAGGTGAAAAAAAGATCATGTGGAAGGGAACTATTTTTAAAATAATTCTTATATCTGTTAGTTGCCTAATTAATATTTACAGATTATGTGACAGTGAAGGAGTGAAATACTTTTAGATTATGTATTTATACTGAATTTAGTAATAATGTTAAGTATTGAACACTTCCCAGTGTGAGATGCATTTTATTATTTAAACAGATTCTAACTGTATTTTGACTGATTTTGGAGTAGATTGTTTCAACAAAACCAATTCACTCATTTTTAACCCTGAGTTTAGAAGATTATAGGTATTGTCATATATATATATATGACGACATATATATAGGTATTGTCATATATACTAATTTCAGTGAACAGTTTCTGAGCTTTGATGATGGGACACAAAATTTATAATAGGATCATTTTTTTGTGTCAGTTGTAATAGCTCTAAAAACTTTTTTTTTTTTTTTGGCCACACCATTATTCCTGCACATAAAAGCTGTGGAGAGTAGAACATGGGCAGAACTAATTTCTAAGAAAGGAATATATATCGCTCCTGTTTTCTACGAATAAACTAGTAATTGTTCCTGCTAAACTGGCTCCTTTATGGTATACCAGGTCAGAATACTGAAGCTGCAGCAGGTGTAGCAGAATTTGTGGTCCAGTTCTTCCTTCATTGTAACCAGGATCAACCTATTCTAAAAGTCACTGAGTTTATGTGGCATGAAGAAAAAAATCACAAACAGAAGTTAATATACTGTAATTTATAAGGGAGAGGTGGTAAAAGGGGGCAGGAGTGGGTATACTGAAAATATCCTGATGCTGTCAGAGTCACAGAATGGGTCAGTTTGGAAGGGACCACAGTGGGTCATGTGCTCCAACCTCCCTGATCAATCAGGGCCATCCTAGAGCACAGGGCACAGGATTGCGTCCAGACGGTTCTTGAATATCTCCAGTGAGGGAGAGTCCACAACCTCTCTGGGCAGTCTGTTCCAGTGCTCAGTCACCCATGCAGTAAAGAAGTTCTTCCTCACATTCAGGTGGAACTTCCTGTGCGTCTGTTTCTACCTGTTGCCTCTTGTCCTATTGCTTGGCACCACCAAGATGAGCCTAGGTCCATCTTCTTGACACTCTCCCTTGAGATACTTGTAGACACTAATGAGGTCCTCTCTCAGTCTTTTTTTCCAAGGCTGAACAAGCCCTGTTTCCTCAGCCTGCCCTCATAAGAGAGATGCTCCAGTCTACCAATCAACTTTGTAGCTCTCTGTTGGACTTGCTCCAGGAGCTCCGTGTCTCTCTTGTACTGAGGAGCCTCTTTTGTACTCTCAAATAGTCTTAAAAGAAATGTATAAGGATTTTACATAATTTTTGCCTTTTTGTTGTTGTTGTTGTAAAAGACTGCTCCTCTTATTCTTTTCTTTCAGCCCATGCGTTCAGAAGTTGTTACTCGTGTTTGCTACACGCAGAAGGCAAGTGGGTTTCCTGAATGTGTGTCTCTTACTATATTTATCTGAATCACAGAATCAATTAGATTGGAAAAGATCTTTGAAATCATCAAGTCCAATCTATGACTGAACACCACTCTACCAACTAGACCTTTCCACTAAGTGCCACGTCCAGCCTCTCCTTAAACACCTCTGGGGATGGTGACTCCATCACCTCCCTGAGCAGCCTGTTCCAATGTTTAATCACCCTTTCTGTGAAGAAATTCCTCCTGTTGGCCAACCTGAACCTCCCCTGGGGCACCTTGAGGCCTTTTCCTCTGGTCCTGTCGCTGCTTGCCTGGCTACAACCTCCTTTCAGGTAGAGAGCGATAAGCTCCCCTCCCCGAGCCTTCTTTTCTCCGGGCTAAACAACCTCATCTCCCTCAGTCGCCCCTCACAGGACATGCGCTCCAGACCCTCCACCGGCTCCGCTCCCCTTCTCCGGACCCGTGTCCTTCTCTCCTGACAGAACACCCATCAAACAGCCGAGGTCCCGGGGGTGTGTTTGGGGGCGGTACCGCGGCGGGGCGGGCGCGCCGCGATGATCTCACGCCGCGGCACCGGGGCCCTGCGGAAGCTCTGCGGGCACGGCCGGCCAGGGCCAGGGCCAGGGCCAGGGCCAGGTCCAGGGCCAGGGCCAGGTCCGGGCAGGGCCAGGTGGTACCGCCGCGCTGCCCCCGGGGCCGCCGAGCGCCATGAGCGGCGCTGGCCCCGCGTCCCCCGGCCGCGGCACCGCGGCGGCCCCGCCGCACGGCGACAGGAGGCGGGAGGCGCCGGCCGCCGGCTCCCCCATCCAGGCCATCATAAAGGGTAAGGGCCGGGCGGGGTGTCACCGCGGCATCAGCAGCCCGGCTTCGGCCGCCTTCCTGTCCCACACCCCCCGGGGCTCCCTGACACGTTCCGAGGCTTAAAGCTGGAGACCTGCGAGTCCTAGGTGGCTTTCACCTCTCGGAGCTTGAAGCTAGGCGTTCCTTCGGGAAACTGAGTCTGCCACCGAGGCCTTGCCACCGGCGTGCGAAGTTTCCTGGGAAGCTCCTACTTTGGTCTTGTTCGCCCCGAGTCTTGGCCTGGTCCATCAGCGCACAGGAGCGTTTGGACTGGGGAAGGATCTAGCCTGTGTTTTATTTGCTGCAATCACGTCATTCTCCAGATGTGGAATAACCGTTCTGCACCTTTTTTTTGAACGGGGTGGGAATCGGGATGTTGAACAAACAGGTGGATACAGTAGCGAGGGAGAGCCACGAGGCGGGTCCAACAGGTGGGGCAGGAAGACATCCTTTACATGAGACATCCTTTCCAAGACATCCTTACAGTTTGAAGCGCTTGCTGGCACTACGCTGCGTATTTCTTGAAACAGTCTTTATTTGCTGTGCTCTCACACTGCCTTTTGATTTAACGGGCTTTTTCTTTCTCTGTGACAGACAAGCATGATTTTCACACGTACTTATATTGTAAATTCTCTTTTTCGAGACTTAAATTTCAAGTCTTTGGCCCTGGAATACAAGAAAATGCTGACGGCTTTCCTGTGTAGGGAGCATTTTGCTTCTCTTGCTGCAGAAAACTCCCACGTCCTAGCATGTAAATCTCTATTAGGCTGCAGAGTTTAGTTCTGTTCTTTTACCACTATCTACAGTCAGATACAGAAGCTTGTACTGAGAAGAAAGAGGGTTGAAACGAAGGGTGCTGAGGCACAGAGGAGAACTTTCAGCCTTCCCAGAAAGGTGTCTTTGGCATCTGGTATACTGATTCGTTGCATTTTATCTAAGTTGGTGATTTGCTGAATAGATAGGTTACTCAACAAACACTGTTCTGGTGCTCTTTTCGTTTTGCATGTATTTTGTAGTCCTTCTTCAAACTGAGGTATGGTGTGCTACCATGTGTTGTGTAGCCTGGTGTAGGAGTGAGAGAAAAACTAAAATTCTGGCTTTCATTAATCTTCTAGATGTTGGGGAAATCTATTCAAGACTCTTGGATCACAGACCAGTAATTCAGGGAGAAATACGTTACTTCGTTAAAGAATTTGAGGTAAGTATTTGTATCTTATTGGATGCTGTCATAGTCTGAGACTTTCAACAGTGTTAGCATCTCTTTAGATATCATAATATGTACATAAGTTTTGCCAGAAGAATTTGACATGTTTGGTTTTTTTCCCAAAATAACACGCTTGTAGTATACATCTGCATCTTTAGTAAACAAGGCAGTAATTTAGGCCTTTTTCTTTTAAAATTTTTGGAAGGGACATAATTTCTTTTCCTGCAAAACACTGGCAGGAACTCTGATGCTAGAGAATTATGAAATCCTAACATCTTAGAGAAGTCCAATTGGTTCAAAGAAAGTACTGTTGGCCAGTGTAGGTTTACATCTGACTGAGAAACTGCTTTAGGCATCAGCTGGATTCAACTAGCACAGTTGTAGTTTTATTTTGCTTTAATTTTTGTTACACAAAATAAAGTAATATTAGTGGAAAAGAAGAGCAACGCTTTATGCAAAGTTAGAAAATCATTAAAAAATTAATGACTTCTGCCTGATTGGCTGCAAGTAAGGCTTAAGTTGAAGGTGCAAAAGTGTTTATATACAACTTTGCTTGGAAAGTGTAATTTGGTTTCCACAAGATGGCAGCAAAAGTTTAGAAAAGTCACATCTTATGTCAACAAAAGGCTGTTTCTGAGTAGATTTTCATTCTTACAGAATGTGGAATTTAAAATCAAAACCAGTCCTGAAAATGCAGTTACACCTCAAACTTCCAGCAAGCAGACCTGATTTGAATGACCTTAAGAATGTCTTCCCCCCTCATCACAGATTGTAGCTTATATTTTAAGCAGGTCTGTTTTGTCTCTACTGGTTTAGCAAAATACACACATGAAATAAACTCTCATCAGATCTGTATCATGTGGGCTTCAGAGTCATAAGAAATTATTTATTTTCTCTGCCTTCCCTACAGTAGGTAGTTTTACATGGCATTCCATGGGAAGGAAAAATTTAAACTCCATTAAAAAATTAGAACTCATATCTTTATAACTATAATTCATATATTTCTCTTATTGCACTTGAAGTCTTGTTCTGTTTCTTAGACAAATTTAATACATTCTTAGACCTTTTATTGAAATTCAGTTGCTGGTTTTTACTTTTAGGGGGAAATAACAAAGCAAAGGGTTGTTTAAATCTTTGCAACTTAAAATTTCTTCCAGAAATTACTCTTGTTTGTAACTTTGACATATCAGTTGTTTTTTTGTTGTGGTAGGACATATGCTTATTCTTTCAATGATGAGCACCTAGTGTGTAAAGAATGTAGATTTGCATTCAGAAAATCTGGAGCCTGTTTAATTAAGTGCTTTTACTTGTCTGTGCCTCAGTTGCTGAAGTTTTAAAACAGATATGTTGATCCAATTGCCCACTTTGTGGAATGCAGTATTTTTTGTTTATCTGGAGTAGTCATCTAAAGAAAAGTTTTGGTGAAATTGGGAGTGGAAGTAGCACTACGACTTCAGAAAAATAGATTATTTTTTAAATGGGAACAATAAAGCAAGATCTTGTTGTTCTTGTAATTAATCATGATCAGCGGTGATCCAGAAGAAGGGCTGCTCCTTTAGTCAGCTGTATCATATTATTTTTTAGTCTTGACTTCGTTGCTTTACTTCAGTTAAAACAATTTTACTTGAATTGTTTTAATCTCTTCCAATGCTGAGTGTGGGTCAGACATCAAGTAAGCAGAATCACTGCTATGTTGTTTCTCAGTAACAAATGAGTTATAAAACTGCAGTGTTTTCAAGTTTTATTGCTCTGTGTTTTGATATGCTGCAAATAATCTATACAAAACAGCACATTTTTCCACACATTGTTTTAGCCAGTTAATACTGACTTTTCTCACAAAGGCCAGAAAGGTCATTCAAAGAATTCCTGTATTTTAGTGTGAAGAATGGAACATTGCTCTCTTTTTTTCGCAAAACAATTTTTTTAATTGTGCTAAATAAATAGAGTAACTCTTTAGGAGACACTGGTATAGTCTTTAACATGAAGTTTATGAACTGGGAAACCATCTTTAGTTTGTAAAGTGGAATTCCTTATTAGCCACTCATTTTCTTTCCTTTTTCTGGCAGGAAAAACGTGGCCTCCGAGAACTACGAGTACTTGAAAATCTAAAGAATACAATCTTTGAAACAAATGAACACGTTCTTCCTAAGTGTGAGCAGGCAATGCATGACAATTTGAATGAAACATTCAAGAGATGTAAGCACATTGCTTCTTATTTCTCTTATTGCATCATTTTAAGGAGTGATTTAAATTGTTTGAATTCAAAATGTAGAAAATTTTTAGAAAAATTATCATAGTTGGATATTTATGTGCTATTTATGTGCTTTGTTCTCATTTCTGTGACATTTTAAAAGGGAAACAACAGGCACATTTTTTGTATTGGTCCAGCCACACAGCTCTTGCTAAGGTTACATTAAAGCTTTTTGTTTATTGAAGTAAAAGCTGTTTCAGCTCAGTTGTTTGCTACTCACTTGCAAATTTGGTCACTCCATGTTGACCAAAACCATGGACAAAATTTCATTTTTCTGAAATTTCAGGGTTTTTTTTCAGTTTGTTGCAAACATGCTGCAGTGTGACCTTCAGGTTTCTTAATTTTCCCCCAGGAGTGCGTAATACTGTCCCCTGTGATTTAAAACAAAACCTACTGCTCTCTAACTGTGAAATTTATTATTATCATCATCATCATCTTAGTCACAAATAGTGAAATAGGAGTAATTGCATGCTAATCTTAGTTTCATCATTATAATAATATATGTTTTTATTGCTCAGATTTTAAAAGAAAATTTATAGTTTATTTACTAATTTTTCAGTATCTTTTCTTTTTTCTTATTCATTCAGCAGGATGGCTTCTTAAAAAGAGATTTCAAGAGAGTGTGGGTACCTAGCTTTAGCTGCCAAATTTATGCGGTTGAAACTTGCCAGTGTAGGTTGTGTTATATTTTATATGTGGCATGTTGTATAAGCATTTAATTTCTTAGAACTTACTTATACAGCATCTGGCATATGCAGAACAGCAAATGGTAGATGATCCCATGCACACGAAATGATTGCAGGAAAGTATTTGAAACTTTAAATTTAGTCATGCAAATAAGACACACGTTCTAATACCATCTGACTGGAGTGAACCTCTGATGCTGCTTACTGGCTTTCTAATGGGTCAGCTGTGCAGTACGTCTTTAGTAATAGAATCATGGAATTGTTGAGGTGGGAAGGGACCTCAGGAGGTCATGTTGTTAAGTCTCCTGCATGCTCAAGCAGCAGCAGCTAGAGCCAGGACTGTGTCCAGTTCCATTTTGAGTATCTCTACAGGTGGAGACTCCACAGCCTCTCTGGGCAACCTGTTCCAGTGTTTGACCACCCTCACAGGAAAAAGTGTTTTCTTGTGTTAATTTGAAATCCCATGTATTTGATCTTGTGCTCACTGCTTCTTGTCCTGACAGTGAGCACTACAGAGAAGGGTCTGGCTCCCTCATCTTCATTCCATTCAGATATTTATTACATTCAGATATTTATTCACATTCTCCCCTGGGCCTTCTTTTCTCCCATAGAACAGTCCCACCTCTCTCAGCCTTGCTTCATACAAAAGATGCTTCAGTCCTTAATCATCTTTGTGGCCGTGTGCTGGACTTACTCCAGTAAATTAATCTCCTTTGTTTACTGGGGAGCCTAGAAGTGGACAGACTACCTCAAGTGTGGCCTGTGTTATTGGCCCTTGTTATGCCTTGCTGCCTGAGATTATTCCTCTCCAGATACAGAACTTGACATTTCCCTGTGTTGAACTTCATTAAAATTCCTCTCAGCCCAATTCTCCGGTTGCTCAAGGTCCCTCTGAATGGCAGCACAACCATTTCCAGTTTAAGTGTCCCCTAACCTGGTGCTTCTTCACAGACAGTAAGTCTGCTTTGCTCTGGACTTACCCTCTGGTGTCAGAAGCCTGGGATTCCTCAAGGCTGGTCTTTATGCTAAAGACTAAGGCAAAGAAGGCATTGAGTACCTTGGCCTTTGCCATGTTCTTTGTCACCAGCTCCCCTACCCCACTGAGCAGAAGAGCATTTTCCCCAGTTTTCCTTTTGTTGCTACATACTTACAGATTCCTTTCTTGCTATCTTTTGTACCCCTTGCTAAATTTGACTCCTGATTAGCGTTTACTTTCCTCATGCTGTCTCTGCTCGATCAGACAGCATGACTTGCCCCTGCTTCCACCTCCTTTTTAAATTTGAATTCAGTAAGGAACTCCTTGGTCATCCATGAAGACCTCCTGCTGCAGGCAACATCCATGCTTGTTGGGATGGACCTTTCTTGAGCTTGGAGAAGGTGATCCTTGTTACCATCATCCCAGACTTGGTTTGCCTACCATTGGTTTGTCCCCCCCAACTTTTTTTTTGTGAATCACTCCTTCACCTGTCATTTCCAGTTTAAAGCTGTCTCTACCAGGTTGGCCAGCCTGCTGACAAGGTTACTTCTACCTTGTTTAGTCAGGTGTATCCCATCTCTTCCAAGCATCTGTTGATGCTCAGAATGGGTCTCATGGATATAGAAACCAAACCCCTGCTGCCAACACCAACTGTGCAACCAGCTGTTAACCTCAAAAATCCACCTAGTTCCCCTCAACAGGAAGATTGAGGAGATCATTACCTGGACCCCCGTGTCTTTGACCACTGTCCTCAGATCCTTGTAGTAATTCCTGGTGTTTCTCAGGTCACCCCTGCAGTATCACTGGCACCTACATGGAAGAGCACCAGGAGTAATAGTCCAAACTTACAACATCCCAAATGTGAGCCCCTGGCAAGCAGCAAACCTCCCTAAATGACAAAACATATTTAAAGGTGGGGACCCTCTATCCCCTGTCACAGGGAGTCTGCTACAGCTGTCATTTGCCACTCTCTTCTAATGGTCCTGAGCAGCTCAGGATCAGCCACCAGATGCTCCAATTCACAGTGCTCCCAGCTCCTCATCAGCTATGTGGGCAGTGAACCTGTTCTGTAACTGGAAGTCCTCAGGGTGGCAGGAGCCTGCCTCCTGGTGTGGAAAGTCACCAGCTTCAAGATGGTGAAAAATTAGTAAGGTATTTCTCAGTGCCAGATTGTGTTAGTGGGAGAAGTGACTGCTTTGGGGAAATTAGTTTCTTTAATTCTACATTAATTAAATGTTAAATAAGTTGGGGAAAAAAGTGCAAAGGAATACAATTCCTGTTTCCATTGACAAGTTTTCCCAGGCTTAGTCTCATGAGAGAAGAGGCTGGCTCCAGCATAAAGATGTTCTCCATGTAAAGTGTATACTACGTCACTTTTTACTTTAAAAATAAGAAAAAAACTGAACCAAGTAAAACATAGAGCTAGGTCACCTGTTTCTACTTACTGACTTAAGAGTGTTTTTTTGATGTCTTCTGAGGTGCTGAGCAGTGCACTCTAGCTCATTAGCCACACTAGGGAGTGTGGGCGCAAGAGGACCTGTCTGCTTTTCTCTTTTTGGCTTCTAGAACACACAAAGGTTAAGCTCAGTGATAAGCCTACGTACAGTTGTAAGTGTAAAGCATTTTCTGCAAGTATTGACAACTCTTGTGCAGTTAAGTGGCACAGTGGAATATAATATTTGATTTGTAATAGTCTCACGTCTTTTAAATCCCTTTCAGGCAAGTTTCTTTGATTTAGAACAGCAGACTGATCTACTGCAATTTGTTGTTTCAGTGCAAGCTGCCAACGACATGATCCATAAACTCCAAGAGAAAGAGTGTGAAGTGAGAAAGGTAAAAGATGGGTGGATGGATACATTTTTTATAGTGTGATCTAAGTCGGAGTCTCGTGCTTCACAGCAAGTTCATCTGCCTTCAGTATAGCAAAACTTCAAAACATGTTTTTCTATACCTTATATACTTGCAGTAAAACTTCTTCTGGGGTGATTTCTGCACACTGCAAGTGGATCTAGCTAAGTCTTCCTACAATCTCCTGATGCATGGAAACTATTTTTTTTTATTTCCTTCACTTTATTTTCCCTCCTAGCTCAGACTATAACATTTGTCACATACAGGGAAAGCTTAAATATAAAAAAACCCTTATTTTCTGTGGAACAAAAAACACCTACTAACCTACCAGAATGGAAATGTAAATCTTTCCTAGTTAGCTGAGAACATTGACCATATTATATATATTGCTTGTTGAAAAGGAAGTGTGTTTTTCACTTGTGGATGGGTTATTTAATGAAGGGCTATATTATAGGAACATGCGAATCATTGGAACCTTTTCAGTTGGCTACATTTTGCTTATTTGAAATACATGTGCTTGGAATCTAGAAGTTGGAAAATTATACAAGAAATTAGTTTCATGTTTTCCCATTACCTCCTCATTATTGTGCTCCTGGGTTATCTCTTAACCTGCAAAATGCTATTTATAATAATTTAGTTCAGCAAAACTGAAGACGTTTCTGTGGCCATCAAGCAAAACAGGCCGTTCATTGATGTATGTAAGCTGATAATTGTGTTTTTCTTTCCTTTTTGCAATCGATGAAGATGGGCAGTCCAGTTGCAATTGAATACTGGCACTGTGCAAACAGCACACTGCTGAACCCTGACAGAGTTTGCTTGTGTCTATCACTAGTGTAGATACTGGTAGAGAGGTTAAATAGGAAATTCTTACAGTTCTGCTACTGTTAGTTTGAAGTAAAACTTTAATAAAAATTTTGTAACTTATAAAATGAACACTCAGTAAGAATGGTGACTATTCTTTTTTTAAAGTATTAGCTGTATGCTTCCACTCTTTGGGTTTTTTAATATGTAGTGGAGGAATAGTAATAGCTATTCAGGATTTGTAGCATTTCTTTAAGCCAATATATTTTTTGGCTTGAAACTTTCAAATGTGAGTAGTAACATTATTTTAAAATTATAGATAAAAGTTGTCATTGTAGTGCAACCACTTAAGAAGAAATATTTTTTCCTTTTCTGAAATTGCGTGTTCTGAAAAAATGATGGGATTTTGGTAGAATGTAGTGTCAAGTTATTAGTATTAGCAACCTTCAGTGAAAATAATTCAATTTCTGCTGAATAGAATGAATTTTAAGATTATTTACTTTACTAATTATCTTTTTCTTAGAGTTCTTTTCAGCTACTGGCCAAGTAACAAAACGGAAATTATGTTGCCCCTAACACACTCTTAATTAGGGTGTAAAGTAATATGTGATTGTGTCACTGAAAGAAGGCATACGATCAAATTCTACATGGTTTTGTTTTCCAGAAAACAAACCTTTTCCAAATCTATAAATTTAGAAATTATGAATTGGTAGTATAAAACACACTCAGTATTGCCTCTACAGATCACTAATTATGCTACTGTTGGAAACTGTTTTTGCTTTTTGAAAGTGATTTTTGACTTAACCAATACAAATCCATGCCAAGTTGTCTGTACATCTTGAAAACCTTTGTATTTTAAAGATTTTTCATGACTGCCAAGGGCATATATAACACGAGAGATGTGGACCTCTGTGCTTTTTAGCTAGGCTGCAGTTAGAACACAGTATTTTTGTTATGGTCAGTTGAATAAAGCATAAAGTTAATAGTGCTGGATAAGAAGAGGATGTGGTAGAAGTGGAGAACATTGTGGTAAGAAAGCACAATATGTATAGGGAAGATCTATGGGTAATTGCAGAGTGACAGTGTGGAAGTCATCTTTTTGTGCTGAGAAACTGAATTTTTTGTGGCTGTAGCTCTAGGTGTCAGTAGTTGTATGTCCTGCATTGGAGCCTGGGTTCTCAAGAGACTCTTAGTGTGACACTGCTAAGCAAAAGGCACAAAAAAAGCACAAAAAACTGTCACAAGAGAGCAGAGAAGGCTTGGATGAGGGAAGCCTTTTAGCACCTTAGCTTCAGGGATAGTGTCTGTGGCAGCTTGGGTCTTGCAGGTGGATGTGGGCAAAGGAGGAATCTGTCTTTGGTCGGATTTCTCTCTCATTGCTCTGTCATGCTTAACGAGACTAAGTGCCCATTGAAGATTATCCCACGGCAATAACATTCATAAGTCTCTCCTGTGTGGATTCTTTAACTTCTAAACCAGCAGGTTTGCACTGCAGCATGTTCTTCAATTGAAAGACTTGTGTCCTAAGGCACTCATCTGTTAAGCATCACACTTTATTATATTTGCTTGTTTGCACAGCTGTTTGTCTGGTACAAAGAGGAATATTAGTTTCAAGATTGTGACTGTCTCACACATGCAAACATACCCACTTGGCAGCCATAAGTATTAATGATCTGGAGATGCTGCTGACCATAGCTGGGTTTGAAGTTGTTTCGTAGGAAGGAGAGCTGCAGTGCCCAGTGAGCTTCTGGCCTGGAGTTTCCCACATTGTTACTGGGGTGGGAGAGTGAAAAAAGGATTCAAGTCCTCGATGTCTTTTACTTGGTATTTCTTATCATTCTTACTCGCTTGTGCCAGCATATCTTAATTTTATTTCTCATGTTCTAGAAATGTCTCAGGCTGTTCATTTTATATCCTTGGGTAGAAATGGTGCAGTGGAAAACAAAGGTAGAAAGTAACAACATCAGTTCCATGTTCCTTGCAAACTATTCATGAGGAGCGTGAGATTAGTCTAGATGAAGTGTAGTTTGGGTCGGTGCTGTGTAATCCTGTCAAAAAGTGTGTCAAACACCAGCATTTCAAAGCCTGTTGAATACAAAGTAGCACACCAGTCAAAGTGGTGTGATTTGTTAGTAACTGTTACTGCAACTGCTGCAAACAAAATGGATCTTGGTATGATCTTGTTGAAGTGTATAAAATGCTGCCCTGCAAAAATTGTGTATTTATATGTGTGACCTTGAAGAGCAACAGAGAGGCTGTTTAGGAATACATAAATGGATTTTCAGTGCCTTCCATTGACAAAGTGCCAGATATCGATTAAAGCTGTATGCTAGTGTTTATTCCTACACAGAAGTAGTAGCAAACTGTCATGGCTAATAGACCAAAAAGGAGAGGGGCGTAAAAGAAAAGAAGATTTAATCCTTTCTTTTGCTGGAAGATGGAGCAAATGGAAGAACACCTGCCTAGATTTATTTTGGCTTCTGCATCTATAATATAAGGAGACCAAACTGTTAATACTGTATGCAAGCAATCCACTCGAGTTCATTGCATTATGACATGTGAATTGGATTTATGTATGATTTCTCTTTCTGGAAATCTAAACATTTTTTAATTTTTTTTTTCCAAGATAAGAAGGTGAAAGGAATCAGACTTACCAGAAGCCAAGCAGTAGAAAAGTATGAGGGAAAAAATAACTTATTTATCAAGGAAGACATTAATCACAGTGAGAGCTAGCTGGCTAAAACAGAACCACTAGCTGCCAGTTTCAAAACATTTAATATCTCTGTTGTTATATTTTGTAGAAATATAGCATAGAAAAGCTATCATTGCTAATGCTATCACGATAATAGTATTGCAGACATTTTACTACTTGTTTTGATTGACTTTACAAAACTAGATGTTTTCTTTTTAGTTTCACCTTTCCATATGTTTTCTTGCTATTTTCCAGTTTCTCTGATACTTTAAAATTATGTAGCCCTCATTAAACCTCTTGTTTTAGTATGGAAATGACTGTTAAAAGTTCGCATTTCCTCCTCTCAGCTTCAGGCAGACAGGGTGATGGCTCGAGAAGAGAAGTGCATCGCCCACTGGGAGGAATTCATGAAAGAACAGCAGAACAAACGTGCAGAGGTGGATGAAGAGCACAGAAAAGCTATGGAGCGCCTCAAAGAGCAGTATTCTGAGATGGAGAAGGAACTGGCCAAATATGTTTCCTTTTAAAACCTTTTTTAATAATGATGGATTTGTGCCATTACTCAGTTTATTCTGACTTAAACTGAGGTTCTTTTGGAAAGCTGAAACAGATAAGAAAAAGGGAGAATTTTCTCTACAGGCTTGGTATGGGAAGAAAAGGTTTGCATACTTTGAACTTAAGTGCCTAGCTCTGTTTGTTTGGTCCAGGGCAGATGGAATGCCAGTATTTCTTTGCTGGAAAGTGGAACTGAAAATTGTGTGACTGCATCAGCTCAGGGAGTTGCAAACTGAAATTCCCTCCCATCAGCAGAGTATCATATCATTTAGGAAAACAGAGACTAATGCAGAGACTAATGTAATATTAACAATCCCAGTGTGCAGCCACAGCCCTTTCCCTAAAAGTAGGTTAGTAGGTTCCAGCCATAGTTGAGAATTCACTGGGAAAACTATATATCCTGCTTGTAGATTTCAAGAAAATAAACTTGTCTTACGGAATATTTTACTTTTAGCAATAAAAGATCTCAACAGAGTTTTAAATCCAATTGTAATTCAAACTTTTGGGTTGTTCAGTATTATGAAATAGAGCTGTGATTGGAAAGGGTTTTGCTACCATAAAAATGGCTAAATAAGCTTGGACAACAATTTCTTTTTTTTTTTTCTCCATGTAATTGTCTCAGGCCTGTCTTTAAGCTTTACTGTTCTAAGCAAAGCCAAAACAAGCTTAGAAGTAATCATGAGAAGCATATCGGTCCTTGTATTAGCTTTGTAGCTAGTACAGTATTTACCTTAAATATTTATCATGCTTTTGGTTTACTTAGGATAAGCTTGTCAGAACTTTATGAAGCAATTGAGGTAAGATTTTTGGTTCTTTATCAGCATAACAAACGAGCAGATTAGTGGTAAAATGCCTGTAGTACTGATCTGCTTTCTTAAGTCTTACAGGGGATGTAAAACTCCTGTATTGCTTTCTTTTATTCAAAACTTGCAGTTTACAGCAATGTAACTGAAGAAGTTAACTTAATCAGTTCATTAACCAAGGAAAATGAGACTTAGTACCTTAATGAAATTTGCTGCAAGCTAACCGTTAGTACAGGAAATATCTTTCCATAATTTAGCTGGTGTCCAATGTAGAATGGAAACAGGCAAAAATAAACAGAATTTACGCTTTACCTGTATTGCAGCAGTAATATACCAACAATGGTTGCTTGTATAAGCTTATGGCTTGGTGTCAAGGCTCCGTTCCTGGCAGCATGTTGATAGTGTGATTAAAGTTAGTAGAGGAGATGGAATAAGTATTTGAGATTTCTTTCAATAACACTGAATTCCTGCCAAGCTACTCTGCCTGCTACTGTAGACCCAACAGCTTCATCAATCATCAGCATGTATCTGGACTGAAAAGAGGACTTGCCAACCGTGGGACATGCTGGAATGTTGTTAATTCTCTGTTGTGGATGGAAAAAACATAGATGTCTGTCTCAAAGGTATCCCACACATGAAAAATAGGAAAGCCTCTTTTAGAACAACTCCTATCTGAATAGAAGGTGACTTCTTGTAGTATTTCTCAGTTTATGATGAATGTTGTAACTAAGCTCAGACTTTTCATTTAAAAAGAAAAAGTTAGTTCTTGCGTGTCTTTAGAATCGGGTGTGGAATAATTTCATTTGGAGCACAGATTGGAAGTGGCTTCCCTCTTACCAGATTATTTGATGTATATGTGCTCATAGAATCCTCAAAGCCCAAATATCTTTGTAACAAAATGCATTTAACTGCAAACTGAATTAATTTTTATTTTTGCACTGATAATTTTTATTGAGATATAGATATCTAATTAACTGTGCACTGGATTTTAGTATTTCATCAATTTGAGGGCTCTTAAGCAGTGATACAAGTGTTACAAGCTGGATATTCACTAGAAAATAAAGTGATATTTCCCAAACCTTCTGAGTTGTGTGGTCCTGGTTTTTTGGAAAGCGTCTAAGTGCTAACACTGAAGATGTGTTCTTCTTTTAGAAGGTTTTATGCTGAGGAATTTTTTATGCTGAAGATCATTTGAAAGCACTTTTCTTCAGTCTGTGTCTCCCTCTTGGCCCACTGTTATTCATTGTGGGGACTACAGTAAAAACTATCTGTTTCTAAAGTATTTCGTAACTTTTTTTTGTATGATATGTTGTAGGTTTTGAGGTACCTGGACGTGCTTAATCATCTTTGAAGCAACTTGCCAACAGTAACAGGAAAACCTGTTTTTTCTGTCCAAATGCTTAAAAAAATCCCAACCCATACCTGATGTGTCTAATACTGTGTCCAAACAAAACATGTCTGACTGATAAAAAAGGATTTTTATCTTCTGCAGTTTTTTATCAAGGCAGGATTATGGTCTGCCTGGACACAATAGTTGTCCACAATGCAACTTTTTTTACAAGGTTCAAAATCTTGATATTCATACTCTCTGTCATTTAGGAGAAATAGAAAAATGAGTAGTTAAATAAAATAGTTTTAAAAGTTTGCTTTATGTCATTGGTCCACAAAGGAAGTGTTTTAACTTTCAGTTTTACATGACTGAACTTCATAGTTTTAAAAACCTTGAGGATTTATTTAATTCCAGTTAAACTCGATAGAAGTTTGCATTGGAATCCAATAGGAGTTGGAAAGGATCTTCAACATTGTTAACTTCTAGTAACTTGACAAGTGAGTTTTGCAATCTGTCATTGTAGCACACCATGTGTGTAGGTTTTTGCTTAACTATTAGCACTGTTTGTTATGCTGAACTGTCGGTGTAACTGAAAGTGGGGCTGGGTGTCATGTAACCACTGGAATATTTTCTTAGTCTTTCTGCCCTAATGAACACATGGCAAGAAGCTGGTATCTTCCTTGGAACTGCTGTATGAAATCTGCTGCTGTATTCAGGAGTAAAAACAAATTGAGGAACTGAAGAGATACTTAAAGGTTTGGGGTTTTTTTAAACTGGCTTATGTTAACAATGAATCTGCTGTTCTTCTTGGAATGTTTTATATCTAAGGCCTATCACATTATTTTAATATTAGGAATGAGGGAGAATGCTTATTTATATGCCTTTCCTCTACTTCTTTCTATGGTGACATTTGGTAATACTTTAATAGAAAAAGTACAGAACTACAACTGGAACATCACATCTCTGTTAATTTATGCCTTATTAAATATTTCCTCAAATACTGTGAAGTTTTTTTCGTAGTCAAATTAAATAGCAAATACGTGGCATAATTGGCCGGTAAACTGAATCATATATAGTTCACTCCTGGGTTGAAAAGCCTCGTGTCTCAAGGGTGTGGATTGTGAGATTGACAAATGTTCCCCAGCAGGTGTCAGTACAGGCCGGAGAAGGAACGTGAGGAAGCCTGGTTTTATACGAGGTATGAAATGTAAATGCTGCTGTTCAGATGTAACACGATGTTTTGTGAAAGTAAAGGACATTTTATAGATGAAGCCACATGCTTT
Source organism: Myiozetetes cayanensis (assembly GCF_022539395.1). Classification (NCBI taxonomy): domain Eukaryota; kingdom Metazoa; phylum Chordata; class Aves; order Passeriformes; family Tyrannidae; genus Myiozetetes; species Myiozetetes cayanensis. The sequence continues at coordinate 85,603,883 of NW_026086604.1, read as the reverse complement.
TAAATATAAAGTGGCACTACTTATCAACAAAATTTGCCCGATTAGTCCACAAAAAACCTTAGGTCACTCCTAAAGTTATTTGTGTAATGTATACTGACCTGAACAATGTTGTCTGCAGTTCTTGTGCGTTCTAGTTAAAATATATTATAATCTGAGGTTAGACTCAATGTCAGAGATTAAAAACTTCAAGAGCTGCATTCTTACACTGCTGTTTGTTTTAGCGGATCAGGTTTTCTGAACTTCTGAGGCAAAAGTTTGTGCTTTTTGATAGAGATTGCACCTTAATAAGGAAATGGGATCTTCTGCAAATAAAATTTGTGAACAAAATCATCGTACCACGCATTTTTAAAATAGGCCAGTTACTTTACTGCTTATAATCAAATGAACCTCTCAAAGTAGTAAAGTTGCAGTACATTCAGTGCTGTGAGTCAGACTTCTGATCTGTGTGTCAAGATGCAGCAGAATCTACAGGAAGATGAAATTGCAGCTGCTTAGGTAGATTTTAATGAATAACACAAGTTTCATAAATAGTTTAGTCGAAGATTATTCAAAAATTCCATATAACGTAGACATTTAAAAGAGAAGGGAGAAGTCAAATCTATTTTAAAGCAATTAACAAAGGTAGGTTAATAAGGGTTGAAAGAAATCTTGTAGAAATACATTGCTCCACACAAACATACCTTTCAGTTCTGCAGAGGTACAGTACTGTGTGCAACACCTTTGCAATTTCATATATAAGTAATGAGCAAAGTAGGAACAAAATTACTCAAGATGATGCTAAGCATTAGAAAGAAGAAAAGCTTGCAGAAGTCCAGCTAGAGATTAAAGCTGTACCTTTGAAAAACCAAGCTCAGACTTGTGCTTCCTAACTAGGAATCGTGTAGAGCTATCCACCTAGCTTTCAGTTTGCTGCCTTAAATGCTCTGTCTCGACCAAATCAGAACATGGATGGCTCCAATTTTTATTTAACATCATTTTATAGACTATGAAGAAAAAGATAACCCTTTCAATATGAACTTGTGAGACAGCGGCACTGAAGGGTGGACAATATTGTATTTTAAAACTGTAATTCAAAATAAAACCTTACATTTCCTCAGTCTTCTCCACCAGTGACTCATTGGGTGGATACAAGGAGACCTGCAACTGAATTTTTTTTTTTTTAAGCAGACATTGCATTTAATGTGATGTAATGGAATTTAGTGAGAACCGAAGCACTATTTATGGTTTTGGCTTGCTACTCATTACTAACATTTTGAGATGGACGTAATCTATAAATTTACCTAGAACTTCATGACACATTGTTGCAACATTTTGTAATCTGGAAAAAAATAACCTTTGTTCTTGCTGCAGCATTGCAGGACCTGTATAGGCATTTTTAGTTGCCTTTGAATTAATTGTAAAATAAATTTGCAAGCTTACTTTGCAAAGCTTATGGGTGTTACCTTAACCAGTGCTCTCCCAAACTAGGATATGCAAATATGCCTCTTGCTGCAACATGTTCTAGAATATGCACAGCACTTTTCAGTAGCTTTACCTCTGGGAAATTTAGTTCCGGATTGCTCGAGGCCATAGGAAGTCCTTTATTAGTGGACCCAAGTTTGTCCTTTCCAGATGTTTTTAGCCCTCATTAAATAAATTCCGGTTCCTGAAAATCCTCTCTCCAGATGGCTCTAAATATGTTCCAATATTTACTCTGTCAACTAGAAAGCTTCTAAGCTGAATTACATAAATGGGAAATACCGTGCATCCTTCCAATGCACTGATTTGAAAGAAATTTAACATAATTTAGAAATTGTTTATCAATGTTTAAAATTGTAAAGTAGAATTACAGTAGTACACCTAGATAGCAGCTTCATTCAAACAGCTAATTAGCTTTGGGAATCCTAAGGATGAACTATCCTTTAAACTGTCAAAGTCTTAAGGGTTCAAAATTTTTTTCAGAATAAACAGCCTGCAATGCATTGCAATGGTGGAAACATTTTCTGGAATCAAGAAGCACTTGGAGCCTATAGGACTTTGATATTTATGTCCTGGGCAAGGTTAGAGTTGCTCGTTGTATTGGCCAGTGTAATGAATTTGTTGTCTAGGGTACCTTGAGTGCAGAATACAAATACTGCACAGATACCTAGTGTAAGACAGTATCTTTCTCCCATTTTGTTTAATGCTTTTTTGTGTATCCATGTATCCAGGAGAAGTGGGCCTAAACACTGACTGTTATCTCTGTTTGTGGAAAAAAAAAAAATATATATAGACATATTAAAAAAGTGAGGTGACCAGGATGCATTGTGTTTTGAAACTTTCTTGTGGCTGTGACTTGCAGATGACACAGCAAGTGCAATTTCCTTAAAAACAGCTAGAATTTTATGTAATAAAACTGTCTAATTATTGACTTGCTTCTTAGCCAGATGATGAAGTAGGGAGGAAACAGACAGTGCATCCCACTATAGCAGGTTGTTGTAGTGTTGGTGTTTGCAACTGAGGTGGTCACCATCAGCACAGGGTCACAAAAATGCAAAATCTTTCTTCAGTTGGTTTTTAGAGGATGCAAGTCCCAGAGAACTGTGTGGTGGTCAAACTGGAGCATGGAAAGTCATAGCAGAGTTTTTGCATGCTGCCTCTTTGTCCCTTGAAGCCTCCCCTTTAAAAGAAATAGTAGTCCCCTCTTCATACCCTTCCCAGGTCCAATTTTGCTTTTATCGAAAATTAAATTGAAATTCAAAAACTTAGTTGAATTTTTGCCATTATCTTCAGTCAAAATAAAAAAAGGCTCGAGAAAGAGACCCTGTCGTTACGAGTTTCAGTCCTCATTATATTTTCCCTGTTGACACATAACGGGACTAAGACCACATACCTCTGCAAGGAGGTTATCCAGTAGCTATTGAATTAGTGCTACTGTAGGTCATTGCCTCAGTATGCTCCCTTTGCAAAGGCTGCCATAAAGAGAAACTTAAGCTGAAAACTATTTCCAATTATTTTCACACGGTAAGGAATTATTCTTCATATATGATGTGATTTCCACGTGCACCTTCCTTCTGCTTTCAAGTTCCCAGGCTGGTTTGTCCCACAGAATCCAATAAAGAAAGTGTAATTTCTCCCTAGGGTCTTTTCTGGTCATGTTTGATATCACTTAACATAATGAGCTTTTTACTCTCACATCATAAAAGGTTTTGTTTGAAATTTCTTTTTTTTTCTTCCTTCAACAAAAAGTGTTGCTTACATCCCTTCTAAGGAATGCTCTGAGTTATGTGAAATGTGGACATGTTGTCTGGGCCAACCTCTTATCTGTGCCAGATTCAAAAAGTCTGGTTCAGTACAGTGGCTTAGACTGCATGTTTTTATTGTGTTTTGTTTCTTTTAAAAATATGTATGTATGTGTCCTGTTAAAAAACATTGCTGCCCCCGTCTGGGAACAATGCAACACTCACATCATTTCCTGAAAGAATAGAGTTGGAAGGCAATTATCTACTCAGCAAACAGGCTAAAAGAACAGTTCCTGATATTCTTCTCAAATATTTCAACTTCCCAGGAATCCGGAAAAAATAATTCCATGAGACGGTGTTGTGAATGAAGGTATGACATTTCAGTTTCCTTCACTTGGAATCAGACATCCAGAGGTAATAAATTACCATGCACTTGGCACTGTTGGGAGTGGGGTCTGGCTGTGGCAAATTGTTTTTTCTTCAGAGCAGGAACAATGAAGTGCTTTTACATCCCTTGTCCGGTGACAGGCAAGGCTTCTTTCTTAATAGACTTTCATTAGCAATCACATAGGTTACACATAGAAGAAACAGGAACCTGACAGCAAAGTACCTTGAATCAAATTTATTTAGAAAGGGGAAAGTATAAAATGTGCTATAACAGGAAAATAGATGGGTAAAAAAATGAGTGGTGTAAAAGCACGTTTACCTCTTTCTCATGCGTCTCAATGAATGCAATTTTTACTGACATTATCCTGGTCCCATTTCTGTCACTCTGAAATTACTACATCTGCTGTCCATATTAATTTTTTGTTTTGGTTTGGTTTATTACTGCAAAGGAAGGAAGAGTGAATACATGGAAGAGGATTCAGATACTGCCTTCACAGGTTCTTTGTCAACGTAATCTTCAGTTTACACATTAATTTGTGATTGAATAGTTCTTAGAGGGGATTGCAATTTGGATTGTATGATAGACATTACATTGGCATATAAAAAAAGTGAAGTGCTGCTCCTGGGAAAAGAATTGATGCTCTGGATCTCCGAACAACTCACTTTAGGTATTTAATAATCAAACAAATGGAAAATACATCTGGTAAGTGTGTTTGAATCCAAAGTGAAGCATTTTAGCAAGGTAGCACGAAGAATCTTGCACTATTAAATTTGTGATGTCATAGCAAGAAAACAGCAAGTCAGTGTAAATCAAACATCAAATAGTATTAAACCAGAAGCTCTTAATTGAGCTTGCCCTCATTCTTGCATCTGGGTGGAGTTCGAAGAAAATACTCTTAAAAGGTATATATATATATACTTTATATACTCTAAAAAGTATAGATTCCATTTAATTGATTAAGAAGAGAAATAGTGAGAATATATATATCATATATATATATATATACACACGTATATATTCAAAACTAGCTTTTTTCAAGCATCTAAAATTGGAAAGCATCTCATCAGTAATGAGGTCCAATATCTTTCAGCATGTTTTTTCACGGCTCATGATATGTTTCGTGAACATCAGACTGTCTGGTACTGCCTGTAAAGGGTAGATAGTAAGACCATCCTGTCTTTTACACAAAATGTCACAGTGGCTTTGCACATGAATCAAAAATAATAAAGTTTAAAATTATTTTATTGTTAATAGATCTTTTTTTTCCTACCTGACAGCCCTCGATGCATAAACAGGCATATATAAAGGTGAACTTCTTATTTTCATTTCACTTTCTCTGCTCTTGGCTCATGGTAAAGAGGTGATGAGCTACTAGTTTTCACAATTGTTTTAGTAGAGCCCAACAGGCTCCACCTCCCATCAAATGGCCTCATAGTTGCCACTGGTGATAGGATTCAAGCCTGGCATAGGACTTGATGCTCTGCTTTACACCGGTGCTGTCCCTTTGGCTTCTTTTCAGCTCATTGCTGTGTTGGCAATATAATCCTAAAGAAGTAAAAGGCAGTAAATTATTTCTTTTACTGGAATTAGTGGCTGTTAAGTCAGTAACAGATGTTTAACTGAAAGGTCAGATAATTTACAATGAGAAACATTATTTCTGTTGCCACCTTTCACAATTAGAAGTATGTAGCTTGCCTACCTAATACTCAAAGTGTTTGTGGCCCCATGCAATTATCTAAAACCTGGCCTAAGAATTAGACCCTCACTCCATTATAGGATCATAAAGAACAAAGAGGGGAAAAAACACTCCCAGAGAGTCGAGTAAAGCAATCTAAAAGTCAGTATGTCTTGGTGTTCTATAATATCTATATTGATGTTTTGCTAAGCCCTTTGATCAGAGAAATTGAACTGAGCAGTAAACAGCTAAAGATTAGATAAGAAGACACAAAAAGGGTTCAGCTTGCTTGTAAACAACATGTATTTTAGTATATATCATCTAGAAACCTTAGACAATTTATTATTTACATTTTTTAAAACATGGAATTTATTAGAGAAGTGTGGAATTTATTATCTGTTATTTTAACATCTAGAGAAAACAGGGTTGCCATCTTTTCTTACTGGACTTAATTGAGTCATGAAAGCTCCAAATTTATTTTCCATAAAATTGAAAGAGAAAGAAAATGTCTTAAATTGTGTTTCTTGCCAACAGGTAACTATATTGTGCATCCAAGGGTAGTAGGGGGGGTTTTGTGGGATTGGTTTTGAGGTGCTTTTTTCCTAAGCATGTTAGTGGAATAACTATATTTTGTGATAAGTACAACATCTTGCTTCCGAGAGCATTTGTGTAACTTATGTGTAACTAAGGAAAAGGAGTAAACCAAAACTGTAGAGATAGGAGTACTACACAGATAGATAAAGCATTTGCAGTTATATTATTTTCCCATATTTCTTGCTATTAAGTGCTATAAACAGAGAAAGGATGAAAGCTAATACACATTCAGAAAAAAAAAACAAAAACATTTCTTTTGCCTATCAGATGGATATTCATTTAATTTTTAGATCGGTGGTTGAGCCAGCGTTTAAAATAATTATTTTTTAAAAAAAAAATCAGAATAAAAATTGACTTTCTGGGGGCTGTTGTGTTGTCAACCGGTGGCCGGACACTCAGGCAGACTTTCCCCAATTAGCAGGTTGCGTGCCTGTTCTGGTTGGCCAACTTCGCTGTTTATGCGTCCTACACGTTACCGCAGTCGAGACTCAAAACAGTAAACACCTCAGAACACCAAAAGTGCCAAAAGCCACCTTATTTTTGTTGTTATTTTCTGTAATTATACCTGGGAGGACTGGGGAGTTTTAGCACACTTTTTCCCTCACTTTTTTTTTTCTCTTTTTTATGGCTTGGTTTTTGCATTTCATAAACCCTTGGCAATGGGTACAACAGCTGCCTTTGGACTTGCATGAGACAAGGTCCTCTGGGACACGTAGGTTTCCAGCAATGATCAGTTCCCTTCTTTCACCATGTCATGTGTTGGTGATGAGACCAAGAGAGCTGACATCATGTGTACAGACTCCTTACCTGATGTGGGACTCACCCTCAAGAGCTGTTTCCCAAGAGTCACGTTCACTTCTGTGATTTTCCTCCTCTGGCTTCTGTTTTGTCCTTGGCTTCTTGGTGAGCAATGATGCCCTGTGAACTCTAGCATTTGTCATTACCAAGCTTGTCCCTGAATGTGCTTTTCCTCAACAAGCCTGTATTAAGAGTTGTACAGTTTCTTTTTTTTTTTTCCCCTCTGCTTTTTTTCTTTCTTTAACACGAAAAGGTCAGTTTGGTTTACTTTATGGTAGAAGGTCTAACACTTTATAACGGAAAAGGTGGATGCAAGTTGTTTTCATAGAGTTTAAGTGAGGTTAAGAGGGTTCCCCCAAGGTTTGTGCTGGTGCTTTCTAATGTTTGATTTGGAGGAAGGCACAAGCAGTGGGATGGTAAAATCAACACATGCCCCAAAAATTACTCAGTTACATTTACAAAAGGAGGTGAAGGAAATGTGGAAGGACCTAACAAACATCAGGCAATCTGACACAATGATGGAGCTACAACTGCAGTGTAATGTAATTTAGAGAACAATGTTGACCATTTATATATAGTAGATATTAATTCACTGAAACCAGCTGGGAAAAAGATACAGATGTGGCTGTGAGGAACTGAATGAAAAGATCTTTCCATGCACTGTTGGCTGAAAAGCAAATAGATATACATGGGAAGTTAGGTAGTATTAAGAGAAGAACAAAGAGCAGTACTATAAATAATGTAGTACCTTGATCTATAGTGTGTAATCACATGAACTACTAAATACATTCTGCTTCATCTCAGAAGGGGTATGATTGAGAAGGGAAAAGGACAGTGAAAATCAAATGAAATTTGGAGAAGTATGTATGTAAGGGAGAAACTTTTAGAGGTCTGAAGTGGCAGTCTTCAATACAGTAAATAGTACAGAGAAAGTAAATCATACATCTATTCACATCTCTTTATTATCCAAGAGTAGACAGAAAAGGGATTAAATCTATTTGACTTTTAATACTGAGTAAAGAAATTGGGTTTTTTATATAAACAGAATAATTTGTAGTCCACACTACAGGTTGCCGTTGACCAACTGCTTTGTAGGTGAACTTTCCAGGAAAAATTTTCTCACTTCATCAGAGGATTTCACTTAGGAAACTTTCTGTTGGCTTTCTTGGGTAAATTTCATTGTGACCTTTTCCAACTCTTGAATATTTATCCTTTGCATAACACTTTCTAACACAGAGCAAGGCATCTTATCAGACACTAATCTTTAGGTATGTGTTTTCCATCTATTTCACACTTTATGTTATGTAACAATTGCTATGTAATTCTTATTAGTTAAGGAACTCTAGGAATGCATTAACAAAAATCTCCCGTGTTTTACTGAAAGTGCCATGGGGTGCTATGTAGTGCTTTGACTTGGGGATGAGAGAGAGAGAGAGGACATGCTTTTATTAGGAAAATACAAAGAATGTCATTTTTTCCTGTAAATCAAATACATCCATGCCACTGGAATGACTTTCATGGCTTTAAAATAAATTTACTATGCAAAGGTATTGAAAGGCAAGGTGGCTACTGTCTGTGGCAAACTTGTTGTTCTTGCTTATTAAAAGTTCACTATAAATAAGCTTCCTATCTAAATAGTTTTGCTTTATGTGGAATTTAATAGTCCAGCAGCATGTTTGCCTACAGCTAGTTTTGCTTCTAGGTTTTCTGAAGTGTAATCTTGATTTCTTTTAACACATTTGGAATAGTTGTGTGCTTCTGTGGGGACTGACTTTTGAAGTGTCTGTTGGAGAGAAAGATTGGCTTCTGACTGTGAAAGAAGGGCATGTGGCTGTGGACACCTTGCAGATGAGGAAATTGTGAGGCTTTTCTGGTACTGGCCCAAGAAAAGCAGGATTGCTGTCCTTAGGATTGGTATAAGGAGCATCAAGAAAGCTGAGCTAGGCTTTCCTTTTACCACTGTAATGGTAGTGCTGAACTAACACTAAGGCCCAATTCAAATTAAGTCTTTTCTGGCCAATAGTAAGCTATGACCAAGGAGAAAATACAAACGTCCCCTCCTAAAAAAAAACCAAAAAACAAACAAACAACAACAACAACAAAAAAAAAAAAAAAAAAAAAAGCACACAGAGCAAACCCCACCAACCCCTCTGTCAAAAAGCAGCAACCCCCGTCCTCCAAGTCCCATCTCACGTTCCTGAATCTGATCACGTACTTCTGCTTCAGCACATAAGAGAATTCCATGAGAATTTAAAACTTCAGTCTTGAGCTTCCCACAGGGCAGCTGGCTTAGGCTCCTTCACAGAGCCAGGGTAAACCATAGGTGATGGAAGGTTTTCCAGTTAGCACTGGCATACTCCACAAAGCAGGGAAGGTATAGAAACAGATATAAATTAATAACTAAAAATAACCCACTTTCACCAGTAACAACAGAGAAAATACTTTCCATGCTATGTAAGTAATATATCAGCATTTAAGCTGATTAAAATTTGATAAACTACTAACTTCCATGTTTTCTGATAGGAAGGCTGGGGCCTGAGATAAAGCAGTGTCATGCCGGGAAGGACAAACACCCTAGCATCCAATAACTTTTAAAGCATTTATTTTGTTAAGACTGATCCCCATTTCCTTTGTAACTCTTTGTTTATTAATGAGTTGACTCATCCAAAGTCCAGCAGCTTGTTTCCACACCAGAGAGATGGAATTGCACCTCTGCCAAGTGGAGTCAGAGGCAGAGATAACAGCCAGCAACAACAATAGTCTTCCCTGGTCCCTTTGCCAAGAACAATTGGCAGAAAGGACTCGAGGAGTAACTTATCACCAGCGTGCGGAGAGGCTGAAGCTCTGGAAGCACAGGGTTTGCTGCTTGCCTGCCACAGATAAACAGCAGGATGCAACCAAGAGCCAGGCATGCTTTGCAGGCTTCACTTGGTGGAGGAGGAGGCAGCAGGCACCCATTAGTTAATGTGGTAGCCAGCCAGTTATTTTAAGTAGTCTACTAAGAGTATCAGGCTAATGCAGCAAGCTTTTTTTCAAGTGCCAAAGCCATACTGACAAAACCCTGAAGACAGTTCAGTGTTGAGGTAAGTATTGCTCATGAATGCACACATATTATGGAGTTGGTTGAGGTCTTCTCAGTTGAAGTGCTGTGTTTTTAAAAGTGAGATCCCGTATGATGGGTGATGTGAAATGAGCTCACAACAGTTTGCATTTGACAGTTCAACCTGTTTCTCTCCAGTCTTACTCTGCAAAATTGTGATCACTTTTCATATCAATGCTGCTGTGTTTGATCTGGATGACTCTTTTGCTCGAGAGTTAAAAAAATAGGATCACCTGAGGCAATTTCTCTTACAAAAACTGTTTCAAAATTTGACCTCGTGACTGCATTGTGGTTCTTTCTAAGAGAAGGTCCCTCTGCTAGCTAGTCAGAGAAACTCAGACAACACAAATATGATAACTCTTAAGTTAAAGCTGTACAGCTGATATTTACATGGCTTTTTGGACAAAGAAGATATCCTATTAAACAGCATTTTAAATCTAATTTAAACATCCATAAAGATAAATTTGTATGTGCCCCAAAACTCATCATGATTAATGAAACTACTCAATATGTTTAATTTAACCAAAGAATATAGCAAGTTTTGGAGGTTTAGAGTGGGCAGCAGTGGGAAATTGTATGTTAAGGATTGTCCACCAAAGCTGGCCTTTATACTGCTAAACTCACTTCAGATTAAAGAGAAACTAGAGCCTATTATTTTGTTCTGGATCTTTTATACACCTTAAACCAAATTTGCTTCTTGATCTGACTCAGTGTCAGAAACCACCTTTCTAGTCTGGCTTGGTAGAGATTATTTTCTCTTATTCTTTCCTCTTCCCAATCTATACAGCTAGATTGTATTGAGATCCTTTCACTTCTTTTTCTGCATAGCTATCTTTTCCATAACTTCATCCAAATCTCTCATTTGAGCTTTGATTTTACCATGTGTTGCTCTTAAGCTCTTGCAACATGCCAGTGTCACAGAGGCACATGCTTCCCCCTAAAACAGGTGTTCAATTCAAGCAATTTATTAATTTCATCATGCCACTTCTCACTTCAGATCTCAGAGCTGACATTCATGCACTGTCATATCCAATTTAGGGCTCTAGGTCCTTCAACACAAAGACACAAAATTACTGCTGATTTTTAAACTTTAAATTTCCTGGTATTTTGAATTCTAAAGTTAGGCTTTACTGAACCATTAACATTATTTTTGTTTCACAGCAGAAAGGACGGGGGTAAAAAACAACATAAAGATGGCTTGCAATAAAATTTTTCATAACCACTAGACCAAGATACGAGAAAGTTACTGATTTCTGAGGTATGAGTTCAGGGTGGGAAAATAATGACTTCCTGTGAATCAACAATATTATTATAAAATTTGAACATTCCAAATGTACTTATACTGTAATCTTTGTCCATGAGCCCATTGCAGCCTCCTGTCTTCTCACTCCCACTTTATCCTATCACATCTAAAGTTAGACTGTTAGCTCTAAAGGAAGAGATCACACCTTTCACATATCTCTTTCTTTTTTTTTTGTTTTTAAGAGTTTAGCCCATTTTTGTTTGCTCTATAAATAACTAATAGCTAGTGTGGTGCCAGGAAAGGAAACAAAAAAGCTACATTAGATCACAGGGCAAAATAAAAAAACCAACAAACTTAAAAATAAATATTTCCTTTACAGAATGCAACCACTCTTGGAAGAAATCAACGCATCCAGTGTTCTGTGAATTAAATCCACATTTTTACTGTAGCAGCCCTGTTCCTGACTAAAGAGGCTGCCATGCAAGGGCATTTGGGGTACCTAAATGATGAGGCACAGTAGTGCTATGGGCTGGCAGCCACCTTGCAAGTCGCTGGCAGGCAGTGGCTGCGGGGCCAAGGCTAGAGATGCTCTCTGGGCTGCCAGAACTCCCCATGGGGATCAGCAGTGACCCCCACCTTCAACTACTTGTTGTGGTGCCCTTCTGTTGTGCTGGGTGTTTGCCAGCAGGGTTAGTGCTCCAGTGGGCTCTGTCAGATGAAGGTGTGCACAGCTGTGCCAGCATAAGAGGAAAGGGAGGAGCAGAGAGAAGGAGTGGTGTGTCAGGAGCTGCTCACGTCTTCATTTCTACTTTCATCAGCAAGGTAAGCAGTGACTGAGTGTCTCTTTGTTCCCAGTGTTAGCCCAGAGTCAACATGTCACCAACTTTAATGACTTTAAAAACCCATTGATACTCATTACCCTTAAGGTATTGGGGTGTTCAGCCCATAATCTTACCTCATGTGTTTCTAAGCATTCAGCCATACAAGCCTTAGCGGTGCTGCAACTTGATTGTCATTTGATGTAAAACAACTAATTTTATTTATGATGTGCTATATTGATTTGATTTGCCTTGAGTTTTCACTGTGCCTCTTTCCTTCCCATCTAATACCTACTTAAGCTTCCTTTTTGTGGCATCATACTAACTTTGCCTAAGATTCAGTTCTGCTTTTCATTCAGATTCTAGGGATTTTCACAAGGATTTGAGGAAGCTGGAACATGGCTTTCCATCTTAGAAAGGTGTTATCTAATTTTTTTAAGTGTTGTAGATTTCTTATCTTATCAGTAGCAAAATATAGATAAGGAACATGAACCACACTGGATTCCCAAGACAAATGTAGGAAGTGAGGAAGTTAAACACCTTCTCATGAGGTCAGAAGGGAGTGTTGTCATAAATATCATTTTAGAAAAACATCAAAACGTATGGCTACCTTAGGTGCAGGCAGGACTCTGACTGAGTAGAAGCATGCTTGGAGCTCCAAAATGCTTTTGCAAGCTTTCTGACCTGGAAATGCCACAAAACACCAGTCAGTCCCGAGTGACAGTAGGAAGGAGACCACAAGAGAAATTGTGTTTCAGGATGGAAGAGATTTGGCATTATGGTGCCAAGGCCATCAGTGTTCTCCACTGCAGTTGTGATTACCAATATCTTGGACAGTAGTTTATAATATCTCCATCTATACCGTCAAGATACATTTGGTACCTGATAGCTCTTTTTATCCTCTCACAGATGACTGTGCTGTATTCACACCACAACAATCTTGAAGAGCTTGAGAAACTCTTCTCATCACTCCTAACACTGGCAGCATCCCAGCATTTCACTTTCAGGTGAATGTTACCAGTGAATCTTCTACTGGCACCCTCAGCTTCTTCTCCGAGTGTCTTCCACATGTACCTCAGAGGACTCTTAACAGTCAGCTCATCTTTCTTCACACCCTTTCTCACCACAAATTAGTTAAGACAATACCCAAAGTGTTTAACTGGTAGCTACACCAGATAGTAGCTTTCTATTTTTTTATAGAGTAAGTGACTCTAGAAGTTGGGTAACGTTTCAGCTGCCATCTCACTTCCTTTCTACACAGGCAGACACAGTTGTTTGTGGTTTTTCTCCCCTCCCTGCTGTGTTAATCTACTAACACCTGGGAAATGCACCTGTAGGCATTTCTGAGGCTGAGGAGCAAACAGCACTAAACACACTCACTGCGCTGGCTGGGAAAGGGCACATGATGTTACTTCAAAATAGCATTTGAAAGTGGCAAAGGCAAATAAGCCTTCCTCAAGCTACAGGTCAAGTTGAGGACTATTCTAATTTAATCCAGCTCTGTAGGATCTGTCCCCTAAAGAATCCAAACAGACCAGAAACCTAGAGATCTACAGAGAGTGCTTAACTTCTCAATAAGTATTGCTATTCTGAGCTGCCTGTGCACAATTCCCTCCTATTAATAACTAAATACACTCACAAAAAAGCAATTTTCTTTCTTGATTAGGAGGACACCAAAGGCTTCCCCAGAGTTTGAGACATGGTGCATGCACAGCACCAGGAGAGCCCCCAGCAAAAGAAAACCATGTGTGGGATGGCAGCTTGATTAGGAGAGATGGTTCAGAAGATGGTGACTGGAAGCTGCTGAAACATCAGCTTGAATTTGGCTTCATTTCACGGAGCTTTGCCTTTAGTTCAGGGAAGGCTCCAGTTCAGAAACCATGAGTAGTCCAGAATTAGGAAGGATACTATTTTAGAGAGTTAAAAAGTGTTTAGTTATTGTCATTGGCTGTGCAGGGCTCAGCACAAGAGTAACTTGTCTATATGGTTCAAAGAAATGTGTAATCTAGTGCCCTGACAAGATGTGGGAGGCCAGTGTCATGGTTACATTTCTGATACTGGCTGTAAGCACTTGCTATGGTACCTGAGCATGCAAGGAGGAGAGATACAAACCTCAAACATCTCCCTCTCCTCTGAAGAGATGAGATCCCTGATATTAGGACTGCATTTACAAGGCTCTCTTGAAAATGCCCATTGTGGGTAGGTGAGGGCTGCATGCTCTTCCCAGGCTGTCTCATGGAGTGGAAGGGAGTAAGTCTATTTCCTTGAAGGAGCTCCTGGAAGAGTAAGGGAGAAGATGCTACTTTGATTTCTCTGCAGGTGTTCTTCTGGGACACTGCTGCAAAATTCAGTGTCTGTGATCCTTCATCTCTCTTTCCCAGAGTATAAAAGGAGACTATGATTTTTCCAACTCTTGAAGCAGCTTTCAGTAACTAGCATTTGAAAACACATTAAAGATTAAAAATAATTGCAGGAAAGACTGTTACTTAATATTTAGTTTTATCCTTTATGGAAATTAACTTTTGTGGCCAGTGCTTTGCTGTCTTGAATATTAATACAATTGTGGCATATCTCTATGTATTTATAGAGTTATATATATAGTTAGTTAAATATTGGGATATACATCAATATACCCAAATAAGTATTCTGCTGAAGTCCATTAAATGAGATATTCCAGGTGCCTGATAATTAAAAATATTCCATTAATTTAAATACATGCACTTGTCTGAAAAATTTTAATTAGCTTAAAACCAGCTGATTGAAGCTCCATATGACCCTCTGTATTCTTTGCTACTTTAAGAACATTTGTGCTGTTTGCAAACTTTACCACCTTAGAATTCTTTTTTTCTAGGCCATTATTTTAAAAGCCCTATCTGGAAGCTCTGCAATGTTAACACTCCCCAGCTATCCATGTCTTACCAGTGGTTTATACTGCTTATTGTTTGCACTACAGCCTGTAATAGTATGCATGGCTCTGGCCATGGACTTTGACACGTCTGTGACACATGCTGAACATATGCATAAGTGCAGGAGGAGGCCTCTGTCTGTCCACCATTCCTCTCTACTGACTGTCATGGCTTTGAGTTTTTTCTCAGCTCTTCTTTGATTTCTAATTCAAGACAACATTTTTTGTCTTCTTCTCTCAGTGCTAGTGCCTTCCATGACCACTGAGAACACATTCTGTCAAGGTGTTTTTCAAAATTTTAGTGTATTTTGTAAACTAATCCCTTTCTCCTTTTCCTCTCTATTTCTTTGACAAAGTTAGAAAATCCAGTTCCTTAAGGTATGAGGCACATCAGACAGGTGTCTGGTGAGAATGGCTATAAACATGCACTGTTGCACAATATTACCATGTAAAATGAACAGTTTACACCTCAGGTCCATTTGCTTCAGTGGGATTCCAGGCATGTCAGTATAAGAAATGTGACATGCAATGTGACATCTAAATCCCCACCTCCTTCTTTGCAGTGTCTCATTATGGACAACAGCTGAAGGTGTAAGCAGCTAAAGACACTGTGGTCCTTCTAGACATGGGAGTGACACATGGTGTCACTTGGTGTGCCCTCCAGCCTTGTAGAAGCTTGAACAAAATAAATCTCAAATTTATGACTCTGTTTACCACCAGTAGTAATTGTTGTAATTGTAGTCCAAGAGTAGAAGGTGCTATGTTAGAGTATCTGAAGTGGTAAGTCTCCTTTCACTGTCAGATGCGGAGCATGCAAAGGCTTGGAAGAGTGACTCACTGTAATAAAGCCAATAACATGTGTTGACTTATGGAGTTCTATTAAAGAACTGCACTTCCTTTTTCTGCTATCTGAACTTTATCCACAAACAGAGGTCCCAAACCAGATGTCGTCGTGGCAGAGATGATAGTAGTAATTGCAGATATTACCAAGCTTATTTTTTAGCATGATTTCTCATAATTACATCATAAAAGTCCATGTTTTCATCTTTCCCAACATGGTAGGGATGTCCAAGCAGAGTTGTTTAACAGCTGTAATCTCACAGTAGTTTGAGCATAAGGAACAGGAAACACAAACTTAAAAGAAGAATAAAGCAAAAGTTAATAATATGCTGGAGTGCTCAATAAAACATACTTGCTATTTATATCTCTTGTCTGAAGTAATTTGCAAGTATTCAAAAATTAATCCTCACATCACTCATGTGGATTGAGTATAAATTTCTTTTCAGAGAAGTAAAAGTGCAGACTTGTCACTGCGCAGTGGCTCATCAGAAAGGTCTTGAGCTTATTGTGTCCCACCAAAGCTGGCAGCACTAGAGTCTGTGGTTTGGATATTTTAGCTGATGGTGACTGAGGTAAGCTTGTGCAGACAGTTCTTATCCTCTGAGAGTGCTAGAGGCTTGAGGCAGCTGTCTGTCAGTCATACGCTGCCAATAAAAGATCCACTTTAAAAGCAGGATCTTCCATTAAGAAATAACTTAAACAAGCTTTATGTACACAGCCTTATCCAAAGAACCCCAGATTGCCCCCACTTTGAGATAACAGAGAAAGAAACCTTAGCCAGGACCACATCTGGGTGGATGAAACAAACTCCTGTGTCATAGGTGCTGCCTGCTCAAGGAGGATCTGCTTTGCATCAAACAGGATCCAGAGCCTGTAAACACATGGGATGGATGGCTTATGCATGCATTGAGGTACAGCCAAAAAGTCCTTCTCTTCTGATAGTATGGGCAAAATGGTTTTTCCAGGCAGCCTTAATCCAGATCCATCTCATTCACACAGGGAGGAAAAAAGTGGTTTCAAGGATTCTTTTATGCCCTGTCATTTTAATGCGGTCAATCCAAAGTCTGAGATTCCTTTTTTTGATGAAAGCTTCTTCAGGTCCTAGAATCAGGTATATATTTCCATCACATGAATCTCTAAGTAGAAATACTCCTTTCACATAAGCCTTAATGGTAAATATCACTTCTTCACAGTTTTCACTGCAACACATTGAAGTACATTAGGTACTCTCTAGGCAGGAGACACAGTTCTGTCTTTTGCTTAAATTATTTCAAGTTTACACTAGAATTCATATAAAACATATGTAGAATGAATTTATTATATCTGAACTCACTGTCACACTGACTAAATGTTAAGTGAACAAGTGCTGCATTTTAACCCCAGGTTTCTTCTCCCTCATGCCCCTACCCAAAACATGTTTAAACTTCACCTGTTATTGTCCTAATGTTTGCAGAGCACAGTGTAAAACTCTGAGGTAGTGGCTCAAAGTCAGTTTTTCAAAAGATTTTAATCCTTCTTGAAGATAGTTTTGCAATTTGGATAAAAAATATATCTGTTTCGCAGGGCATCTTCCTGGTGTGAGAGTAAAGGTACTTTGCTTTTTTTTCTATAGGGTGAGACACACACCTGGTTTGTTCTTCCTCATGTGTCCCATGCCAGCAGGAATGGCTGTTAAATGCCTACGTTGCGTTAGTTCAGTGATATGATCTGTTTGCTGTCAGGGACTCTGCATGAAAAGCAAGTGGTTTCTGTTGTTTGAAGAGGTTGCGAGTTCTGTAGTGTAAAAGAAAGTCAGACCCTGAGGCAATTGCTGGTTTTGAGTACATGAAATCATTGATCAGTACAATTAATGCAAGTTCAGTAGGCAATATGTGAGGATCAATTAATTTTTAATTTTATAAAAACAGAGCAAAATTCTCCCCTTTCCCCTTTTCAAGCAGAAAGTTTCATAGTGGAATAGGTGGAAAAAAAGGTATTTAGCTGGAATGTTTGTAGAGAACGAAGCTTCAGAGACGTGTTTGCTGGTGGCTGGCTGCCTTGGAGAGGAATCTTATGACCTTCAACAGAGCATGACAGTAGCCCCTGGTGAAGGGTTTTCAGTTCAGGCTGGGCTTCATAGAAACAGGAGTTTTGGTGGTTTATGCCACTGGCTGAATGTTCCCAAGCTACTCTTGGTACCTCCTTGTATCCTGATCGAATGTCATGTTATTCTGCATGAGAAGGAAGAAGAAAATAAACTGTTCAAAGGTTGGTGATACGATATTCTGAGCCATCAGGAACTTCTATTGCTCCAGACTCTTTGCAAGCTACTGCTGTTTTCCTGCAGGATTCTGCATTGGAGTCTATGTGCCTCAGTGACAACTTCTAACTGTATGGATAACTGGTTGTCTTTCCTTCATTTTCAAAATATTTCTCATCTCTCTTGAGGAAGAATTTGTTGACGTGAATCTAAGTGGGAAGAGAAAGAGAAGTTAACTATGAAATTCTGGAAGAGCTGCCCTTGTGTGTTTGATTGCATAAGAGTTTATATAAAATCTAAGTTGTTCAAAACTTATAGAACTGTAACTGTGTAATGATATTATTTTAATTTTTCTACTTGCAGAGTTTTACCTAATTGTGTTCAAGCTCACAACAAGGGAAAATATTTATTTAATACTTTCTAGCAGAAGGCACACATACTGTCTGTGTATCTTGGCAAGATGGCAATCAAGGAAGGGTTTGGTTTTTATCACATAGACTGAGCTTTCACAGAAAAACTAGCATGTTTAGTTTTGTTAAACTGCTTGAGGTACCTCAGCTTTTCATTGAGAACATCAGCACGGAAAATTAATTTCTCCCTGGCTGAATGCCTAAAGCTACAGTCAATGATTTAGTCGTATTTGCCCAAGGGTTAGATCAGAAATAAAGGGACCTAATACTTTTCTAGAAAACTAAATGCACTAGAAAGATGATCATGTTTCATGAGTTAAGATTAAATTCTGTTCACAAAAAGAGTAACTTTTCTCATTAAGAACGATGGTTTCAAAATCCCTGATAGCTAAAGCGGTTTAGAGCAAACTGAAGTGGCAAGGACATGGCTAATGTAACCAAAATAGAAGACTCTGGTTAGGAACAATTTGGACACATAAGGAGAATGACAGAGAAGCTGATGAAACTGCACTGGTTACAGGACTCCCAAAAACCCTCCAAAGATCCTACTACAGAGCCTCTTCCCACCTTATGAAGGAGAAGTAGTAATAAATTTGTTGAAGACAATGCTTAACATGCATCATGTTTTGATGTCTTTCTTCATCAAGCAGATCATTCAGGGCAAGTTAGAAAGAGCTAATTTGGCTAAAACATTGTCTACCAAATTAGTTATATCTAATCACTGGTTTTTTGCAGTCCTATCATGTTCTCTTTTTCTACAGAAATACACTTATAGCCATTTCCAAACAGTTTGTAGATATCTCTCTGTGTTCAGGGCAATGATGGCACGTTTCTTTGCTAGGTTTGGCCTGCTTGATGACTTCATCTTGTTTGAAGAATTGTTTTTCTTAAGATTTGTGACCTTGTTATTTCCCATTCCTTCTCTCTTTTCCTATCTTCTTGGTCCGTGGGTGCTTCCCTTTTCTTGGTTTCTAGGGAAAAGTCCCAACATGTTCTCTTTGGCCATCTCACTGTGTAATCAAACACTTCCTGAGCACTTTTGAAGCTTCTGAACACCATTCTTTACTCCCTAAGTTAGGGCATGATCTCTTGTTTTAAAACCCAGTACTTTTTATTTGACTTTGATGAAGTGTCCAGCTTACCAAGAAATTGGCATCCTCTAAAATATATGCCACTTTGATGACCTTTACCTTACCTGCCGTGAACAAAACTACCAACAAAAAGGTGTAAGTATTGACAGCCCCTTCTGAGAGCTCCTCTCACTGCAGACTGATTGCTCCCTGGTACGTAATATTTTGCAGTGCAGAGCAGGGTATGCTCTGCGGTCCCTGTTTCACACGGGAGACTCAGGTGGGATCTCCCAGCCAGAGTAGTTTACAGCTGCTCTCATGCTCTTAAGAAGAGCAAGCTTGAAGGGATTGAAGTGCACATAAGGAAGGCATTTGTGTTTAAATCCTAATCAGCTAACCCCCATTTAAAAGGTTGGCTATTTTCTTTATTTTTTAACCTTTCTACATTCCTCTTTTCTTCTGTGAAACCAAAAGTACTGCATTTGACATCAGCTGTTACAGGGAAAAAAGTTAATTAGTGCTCCAAAACCCAAATTAGAGTATGTGACATGCAGAAACTATAAAACAAACATTAAGTAATGGCAACCCCGTCAGTTAGAATTACAGCCTTTCATAGTTTTGGGTCTTCTTTACTAAAGAGACGTGATGTCGCAGTTCATAAGAGAAAAATGAAGGTGAAAAAAATTGCTCGTATTTAGTCCCCTCAGTTGCATCTGCCTTTGAAAGAGTAACATCAGAGTCCAACATTTCTTTGGGTGGATATTGGAGTATGCTGGTCATGAGCCACCAGAAGGGTGCAGGGCAGATCAGGGAGTAAGTGCTGATTAAGAAATAATTAAAACCAATTTTCTTGCTTTAGAGCATGTGGAGCTGGCCAAGAACTATGAGTGAGTGAGTAACTCTGTCTACATACATGTTTTCCAGTTTATTTTTCCTAATCTTGATTCACCTTTTGGATATCTCAGGATATTTTAAAATTCTCCTCATGCCTGCAGCCTGTTTCTTGAGCTTCAGGTTGGTTTTATTTGTGGTATGTGGAGAAATCATAGGGGCTCTGTAATGTGTCAAATATCACAATGGACCAGCATTCGTTATGGCAGATAAAAGCAGCTGCAGGTTACTTAAGAGGGTGTGTGCAGTGTAATGGAAGAGAATTTGACCATGGAAAAAAATAGCCTCCAGTATTCCATCATTAAGAGGAATACATTAAAGCAGCTGCAGAATTAATAGCAGGAAATTCTTTCTTTATGATCCATGAAGTCTTCAATCTATATTATCCTATTCTTCCTAACAACTTCTAATTGCACAAGTGAATTTCCCTGCTTATTAATTTTGCCACATAGTGATTTACAATTCAGAGTAAATTGCCTGAAAACAAAATTCTGTTTCATTTGACTGAACCATAAGAATCAGAGGACCATGGACTGAGTAGCATTCCCACCAATTATATATTCCTTTACTGCAAACAGTGGAGAGAGCAACTATTGAAACCAGGGTTTGTGGCTATGGTGGTCAGAGTCCCACAGAGATAGTGGTCGGCTGACACAATGAGCATACATGTCCTCCAGAAAAAAGACCACTCACTTGCCATGAGACTGCTCTTTCCCTACTGCTGTGCCATTTGCTAGGCTGACAAACTCGTAAGATCTTGTGGGTGGCAAAATGATGTCATTTTACTCAACAGCTTGTAGTAATTTCCACTCCTAACCCTTCATGAGAGGTACAAATTACCAAAGAAAAAGGGCTATAAGCTTACAGATGGCAGTATCGCTTTTCTTTTCCATTGAGATCACAATATCCTTCTTTCTAGCTGAATGACAATTGGGCTGTCACTAAAATTACATAATGCTATGTCCCCTGAGGGGTTGTAGTTTGGGATTCAAAGGACAGCTGTCAAAATACGGCATGCTCTATTCTAAGCTTTAAAAGTCTCTTAGGGGGTTGTACATACATGTTTGTCTTTTTATTTTTTGTTCTATTTTTTGTGTATTGTAGGTAGAGTTAATAACAAGATGTAATGAGACAACTACATTTACAAGGTAGGTTAAATAATACATATAAGATACAAATGGCACACTAAAATAACTAGTGTTTACTGTAAATTATGGAAACCAAAATCAGGACTTACACAAATGGCAGCACTATAATGGCCCAGTGGATTTTGGTAGCCTATACTGAAACAGGCTTTTTTCTTTATTTTGTATGCTATCACATCATACAATATGTTTTTCCAGGTTTTGTCTGGTATCTTGAAGTCAACTGTGCTCTAATAGCATTCACTGCTGTACACTGAGTGCCTGCAAATTATTATGAACAAACATTAAATCTCAGAGTCTCAGTACAGTCTTGGAACGTGATTGGAAGGGAAAACTCATGTCGTTTTAGAAGATTTCTGAAAAATTTCACCAAACAAGAAGGAAAAAAAAAAAATAAAGAGGAGGGGGGGAAGAGGAAAAATATTGGGAAAAGCATCTTGGTTTGGGTAATTGTACTGGTTTAGCCCCGGTGGATGGCTGCCCCCACACAGCTTCTTGGTCACTCTCCCTGAATGGAATAGGAGAGAAAATCAGAAGGCTCAAAATCAGAAAACTCATGGGTTGAGATAAGGACAGTTTATTTTGTAAAGCAAAATATATGCACAAGCAAAGCAAAATAAGAAATTCATTCACGACTTACAATTGGCAGGAAAATGTTCAGCTATCCTAAAAAAGCTGGGCTCCATCTTGTGTAATGGTGACCTGGGGAGACGAATGCCATAGCTCTGAACTTCCCTCTTCTCCTTCTTTCTCCCTCATTGATGACTTTTATTGACAAGCAAAACATCATGTGGTGTTGTCATATCCCTCTGGTCAGTTGAGGTCGGCTGACTGAACCTGACCTACTAGAGCAGGCGGTTCTACATTCTCCCAGTCCTTGTGACTTGGGTGGTGTGACTGGACCACTTGCAGGTGAGGACCAAGGGAAAAATGTTGTCAACTACCTCAGCCATGGCTACCATGTCTAAGGTAACCAGGTCTCCTGTTTCCTTCTGAAAGAGTCCCACATTTTCCCTAGTCTTCATTTTATCACCAACACACCTATACAATCTTTTTGTGTTATTGCCCTTGATGTCCCTGGACAAATTTAATTCTATCCTAACCTGATTCCTGGTCTGTTTGGAAATGTTTTCTATACTTCTCCCAGGCTACCTCTCCCTGCTTCCACTCTCTGCAGGCTTTCTTTTTGTGTTTTAGTTTGTCCAGGAGCATCTTGTTCATCAGTGCAGGCCTCTGAGTGTTTTTATCTGATTTCCTCTTTATTGGGATGCATCACCACCGAGCTTGGAGGAGGTGATCCTTTAATGAATGTTAACCAGCTTTCTTGGGCCCCTCTTCCTTACAGAGTTTTGTCCCATGGTATTCCACCAGACAGATGCTTGGAGAGGCCAAAATGTGCCCTCCTGAAGGCCAGGGGAGTGAGCTTGCTGTGCGCCCTCCTTGCTGCTCTAAGGAACTCCACCATTTCATGGTCACTGCAGCCCAGGCTGCTCTTGAGTTTCATATTCCCCACCAATCCCTCCTTATTGGTGAGAACAAGGTCCAGCATAGCACCACTCCTCGTTGGCACCTCTGTTATCAACACATTCCAGGAACCTCCCAGATTGTCTGTGCCCTCCTGTGATGTCCTTTCAACAGATGTTGGGGTTGCTGAAGCTCCCGTGAGGACCTGGACTTCTGAAGGTGAGGCTGCTCCTAGCTGTCTACAGAGGGCCTCATCTACTCTGTTCTCCTGGTTGGGTGGCCTGTAGCAGACCCCCACTATAATGTCACCTGTCCCTGCCTTCCCTTTAATCCTGATGCATAAGGTTTTTGTTGGCTCTTCATCTGGCTCTAGCAAAGTCCTTGAAACAGGGGAAAATATAAGGGAGAAATGGAAAGCTGAGAAAAATTGAGCAACCAAGATGCTTCTGAGGATCATTTTCCCCATCTGCAAATAGCCCTATATTTCTTGAATATAGATGTATATTCAAGAAATAAGTGTGACAGAGAGGTCTGTGTGAATCAGTGCACCTGTTTCTGAACTCTGTCAAGCAGGGCAGTCTCTTGCTATAGATTGCTTTGGTTTCCAGCAAGAAAATCACATTTATAAAACCCCAGACAAACTGAATGTGTGCATAATATCACCTTTTGAGGTCAGAGTCACAGAAGGGAAGTAATTGTCTGTGACATGAATGGAAAAGGAAACATCTGCAAAATAGTCAAATTCTTAGTTTAGATGTTAGTCCTGTTTTAGAGTTGCATTTAATGTTGGGGTTTAAGACAACCTAGATGTAAAAGTGTTAGAACACATTTGCTGCTTGGCTGTGTGGGAATGGATGAGAAGATGAATGATTGTTTTTATTTGCCAGTCTGGTCTGTGCAGGAGATTTGTGGGATGGTACTCAGGCATGAATGGGAGCTGTTGGCTTGTTTAGTCTAGCAGAACAAAGGCTGAGAAAGGATGCCACTGCTACCTCTAAATACTGTCAGAGGCGAAAAGAGTATTTCATTGAAAGGACAATGCTGGCACAAGAATGTCATGATATGAACGAGTTATAAATAAATATAGTCTGACTATGAAAAAAGTTCATAATCCTAAGAGAGGAACTAACTTTCAGAATGGTGTAGGCAAAAAAACCCAAACTGTCATATTTTTTAAAATAGAGCTAAGACAGTTTACAGATAGGATTGTACAATATTATTATCTGGCAGAATGAGGACTAAAACCCATCCACTCTGAGGTCTTTTCTAGTCCTAGGCTCCCTTGGTCCTACAAAACATTTACATCAGACCTATGCAATGCACGGCCTCCCTGAGTACATTCTGCCCACCAAGGACTTTCTTTGGCCAAGCACAACATGTCAATAAATAACTTGTTTGTCCTGTTTCCCCTCTGATAGCCAAAGCATCCACCAGGAATAAGCTGGTCCTTCTTAACCAGAAGGAGATGGTTGCATGGGGAGTTAAGAGGAGATGGGCTAGGTTTGGGGTATCAGGATTATTTTTCTGCAAAGATTTTGAGATAGACTATGCTTCCAGAACTGAGAGGAAGGACCTTGGGAGACGCTGTACATGCACGGAGGCTGTAGGATTCACTGGGAATCATAATCATCTGGGACTGTTGACACCCAAGGACGAGTCCCTCTTGCTCATAAATAGTCCAGGCTACTTGCTGTGTATTGGCAATTTTCTCTTGGTTAGGAGGTTAGTTTAGATCACTTGTTGCAAACGTCAGCCACCACTTGCAGCTTTTTTTTTTTTTTATGCTTTTTCCCCTAGATGTATGTTGTCACTCAGAATGAGCTGCTGTGAACTCTGATCAGTGAGGAGCAATTGCAGCAAGTATAAGCAGTTGCTGTTAGTGACTCTGTTTGCCCGAGGTCCTGCCTTCTCAGCTGCTCCATAGTGTTTACCCTGGGACAGACATCTGGGAAGTTCAGCTCCTGGATGTCAGTCGTTTTCATCTGGGAGGAAACCCTGGCTGATGAGCTGACTATCTTTGGGAACACATCTGGGGCACAGGAGGCAGAGGCTGCCTGGCTGGAGAAGCAAGAGGACAAGTGATGTTGGTGTGTTGTACTGGGATATAGTATGTGTGCAGAATAAGGGTAAGAGGATTACAAGGTGGAAAATTATAACAAGGGTGAGGGAAGAGGGTCTTTGTGACTGGCTGAAGTCATATTTATCTGCATATCACCCTATGTCTGATGTGCCTTCACCTTATGTGATGGGACATGGGTATTGCTTGGGTTGTTTTAAACCTTTGTGGGTGTTCTGCCAAGTGGCCTTGGAGAGACAGCAGTTGCCACTAGGCTACTGCAAAGCTCCTTCAGCTGTTCTTCTCCCCATTCTTACTGTATTCCCAACACTGTTGATAGAAATAGGAGGATGAGAGCTAAAGAAAAAATTTATTAGCTCTAAAGGCAGAGAGAGCTGGGAGCTGGAGTGAGGTGGTGGACAAATTAGCTGAATTTTAATCAAGATGCAAATCATCAAGTAAGAAACACTGACTTACATAAGCAGTATTAATCCTATTAACCCTTTATGGAGAGGAAAGAGGTATTCCCAGAGAAAGATTTATTCTTATTGGCAGTTTTGGTCTAGCATTACTTTTTGCTAATTGACAAGAGCTTAACTGTAACCTGTACCTGTTCATCCTAGGAATGTTGAACTATTATACTCATGTTTCTACTGAAAGTGGTGCTGTATTTCCATCCTTTTTATGTGGCATGTATCTTAGATGGAAGACTTAAATTCACATGCTCACTAAAAAATATTTCAAAATAGCTTTTAATTAGTCTATTTTTAATTAAGGCGAAGGGATCTTTAATTTAAAAGTCTATTTTTAAATGTACTAAATGTACAGAGAAAAAAAGCAGACCAAAAATACACTCAGGGAAAAGAAACCAGCTTGCTTAATGAGAGGAGGTACTTTCTGTGGTTAGATGGCTCACCTGGTTGTATCAGGTCACTGTTCTCCCAGGTCTGAGAATTAGTCATTCTCACTCTCTGATACTGCCTTTTTGTTTAGGGGGTTTGTCGGATTATTTTTTTTTTTTTAATATGCTGAAGAGGGGAAATAACCTGCACTTGTCTTTTTTTTTATTATTTTTTTAATTCATGAAGAGTCAATCACTTAGTTCAAAGACCCTACTGCTTTGTACTTAAGGTTACTGATATGTATTTAAATTCTGATGATTAGCTACTCTTCTGGACACTCTAGGTTTGTCTTTTTTTTTTTTTTTTTTAAGCTTGCCAATAAGTGTAGTTTTAAGTTTTTGTAGTTGTTTCATGTATACCTCATAAAGAATTTTGAAAGCCTAGTTTTGAAGCAGAAAATAGCTTCTGAAAGTAATGTAAAGTTTTTGAAGAAAAGAGATCTCTAATCTTAATTTTTAGGTTTGGTTTGTTGTTTTGTTTTGTTTTGTTTTTTTAAATAAGTGATTCTTGTTGGCTCTAAGAATGGCCTTTGAAAAGATACTGTAGCATAAAAGTATGCTGAGTGACCAGAGTCAGCATAGGCTCTAAGCTGAAACCAGTCCAGGAAACGAGGTGGGTATTGCACCATGAGTACATGGGCAGCCCAGCCAGGTCCTTCCTTGTGTTAATCCTGTGGAACAGGCGATGTTAGAGTGAAGCATTCAGAGAGGAGATAATGTGGGGAGGGAGTCTGGAGGATGCAGTTTGAGGTGAACTCTACCTGTCTGGGCACATTAGTGCTGCAAGCAGCAACTTGTCAGTGAGCAGAACAGTGCCAGTGTCTTGCTGGTTGTAAGTCCCTGATACTGCACCAGCACAGATCTCTGCAGGTATAAAGGTCAGCCTTGTGTCTGTGTGTATGTGTGCACGATGAATTATTTAGTCTCCTGGCTTTTTCGTAAAAATGTACTTTCCTATTAAATAAGGCAAGTCTCTGATTATTACTCACTTCAATAGCCCCAAAATCAAGGATTTGAAGTTAAAGTCTAAACTGAAAATAACTAAAATTGAAGGATTATAGAAACTCTGGGACCTCCAACACAAGAAAATCATGGACCTATTGGAGCCACAAAGATGATCAGAGGGCTGGAGCACCTCTCCTATGAAGACAGGCTGGGAGAGCTGGGGTTGTTGAACCTGGAGAAGAGGAGGTTCCAGGGAGACCTTGAAGCAGCCTTCCAGTACCTAGAGGGGGCCCACAAGAAAGCTGGAGAGGGACTTTTTACAGGGGCATGGAGTGATAAGGGGTAATGGCTTTACACTGAAGGAGGGTAGGTTTAAATTAGACATTGGGAAGAAATTATTTACTGTAAGGTTGCTGAGGCACTGGAACGGGTTGCCCAGAGAAACTGTAGATGCCCTGTCCCTGGAAGTGTTCAAGGCCAGATTGGATGGGGCTTCCTTCCGTTCCGCACCATACCCCAGCTGCCCAGACCCACAGGCACACAAGCTTGGCAATAACCCACCTCACTGTGTGGCCTTTAGTTTAGTGCCTTCAATTCTCCCTACGTGACATCACTCATTTCAACATGTGCTACTCCTACACTTCAAATTCAGCTTGAGCTTGTCACGCTTTGAGTTAAGGCAAAACCTTCTGGTTGGGACCCAAACAAACAGCAGAGGACAAGGTCGGTTTGCTCAAAAGGTCAGTTGGATGTCCCCATCCCTGGAAGTACCCAATGCCAGCTTGGAGCAACCTGGTCTAGTGCAAGGTGTCTCTGCCCATGGCAGGGGGGTTGCAACCAAATGATCTTTAAGGTCCCTTCTAACCCAAACCATTTTGTGATCCTATGAAATACACCTCCCTCTCATGTGTTATATCAGCTTGCAGATCACATTGGTTATCTTTTAGTATTACTTGCTACTATTATTATTATTATTTACTGATTATTGTTACACTGTTATGCCTTTAACACCCTCAGCAGTGTGAGCACCCTTCCCCCACAAGCAGGCGAGAAGTGCAGGGCAGGAGAAACAAGGGCTGGAGACCTCTTCCCAACTGGGTATGGAGCTGGGATTGAGGACCTAATTGGCCGGGCTTTCTCCCAGATGCACAGTACGACTACTGATCGGGTTGGTGACACCATGCCTGCCTTTTTATCACTGATTTATTGTAAAAAAAGTTTCATCACAGTATATGTGCATGTCTATATAAAATAAATTTTTTAAAAAAATTATTTTAAGCTTTAATATAAACCTATTGATCAATCTAATCAATATATAACATAAGATAGATATGATATGTTATATAAATAATATTATGGCCTTTATAAAATTATTTATTTCCACAAAGGGATGTGTATGTATACAAAAATATGAAATTTGTTATTATTTAAAAATTTAATATAAAATTATAAATAAAACCAATTAATAAATTATTTAAAAATAGATCTAATATGTTCTATAAATAATACTTTAAGGCGTTTATACAATTATTTTTTCCAGAAACGAGTGTGTATGTGTATTAAAAAATATAAAATTTGTTACGATTTAAAAATTTAATATAAATTTATAGATCAAACCAATTAATACATGACATAAAATTAGGTATATTATATAAATAAAACAATATTTTAAAGCTTTTATAAAATTCGTTTATTTCCAGAAAGGAGCGTGTGTGTGTGTGTGTATGCAAAAAATATAAAATTTGTTACCATTTTTTTAATATAAATTCATCGATCAGCGATAATAAATATGTAACATAAAAATAGATATCACGTGATACGTGAACAACATCTTTTTAATAAAACTCTTTATTTCCAGGGAGGAGGGGTGCGGGTGCGTGTGCTGGGGGTGCCGGCGGGAGGGAGCGGGGCGGGCGGGGCGCGGGGCGGGGGCGGGCCGGAGGCGGCGGCGGCCGCCCGCGGATCTGCCCTCCTGCTCGCTCTCCCGGCGCTGCCATGGCTCTGCTCCGCACCGGCCCGGCATGGTGGCGCGTCCTCTCCCTGGCCGTGCTCGGCCCCGTGCTCTGCGGCTGCCCGGGGCGGGCAGAGCCGGAGCCGGAGCCGGGCGCGGCGGCGGCGGACCCGCACGGGCGGCACCTCTACAGCGCGGAGATGCTGCGGCACGGCGCCGCCGCCGCCCCACACTTCGTCATGTTCTTCGCCCCGTGGTGGGTACCCGGGGCGGCGGAGCGCGGCGCGGCCCGGCCGGCGCGGCGCCCTCCCCGCCCGCCTCTTCCCCCGTTGACGTGGCGGCGGGAGGCGGCGGGGCCGGCCGGGCGGGCGGCGGCGGGAGGCCGCAGGTCGCGCCGCCCCGAGCCCCGCGGCCGGGGGCGGTGGGGGACAGGCGGGGGTATGGCAGCCGGGGGGCTGCGGGGCGCGCTGGGGACGGGGAGCCGCAGCCTCGCGTGTGCCCGGCCCGGGCCTCCGCGGCCGCGCTTGCCGCCCCCCTCCGCACGGAGTCACAGAGTCAAATTGGGTTGGAAAAGATCTCTGAGGTCATGGAGCGCAACCGATCGGCGCCCGGAGCCGCCCCGGGGCGGCCGGTAGTGCCCCCCGCATGGGGCCCGCGGTGGGAGCCGCTGCGCCGGTCGGCGAGGCTGGGGCAGCCCCGGTCCCTCGCCGGGCTCTGCTTCGCGCCGTTCCTCAAAGGGACCAAGAGCAGCTGCAGTTTGGCGACCGGCACTTACTTAGTCTGTGACAACCCCCCCCCCCAGATGCTTTCATTGCAGAATTTACGTTCTCTGTGCAGCCATGAAATTTAAAGGCGAGTTTGCAAGTGAGAGCTGTAACTCTAGCGCTGTGTCCCCAAGGCCGCAGGTATCCGAAGCAGAGCTGGAGAGTTCTCAGGTTTGCAAGAGATTTGCTGGGCTTCTGCCCTGGACTGGAACATTTGGCACAAGAATGGTTGAGAGGAATGAGGGAACAAGGCTTTGCTGGATATTCCTGGTGAGGAGGACAGTACTTCTCATCCCTGGGTCTTTCCAATGGTTGTTCATAGTCTTCTCTTTTCTTTGCCTCTTCCCATACCTTTTTTTATCTGACTTAGTGATATCCAGTAGAGGTTATGGAGAGTTTTGTTGTTAGGGTTGTTTGGTTGGGTCTTTTTGTTGGTTTATTTTTTTTCTCCCAAGTTTCCTTTAATTTAGCTAAAATAAAGAGAAAAATGTGCAAAAGCTACGTTTTGATCCAAAGTTATCTGTTGCTACACAGTGCTATTTAGGCATGAGAGTCTTTTGAAATCAACAGCAGAAAAGCATTTCCTTTCAAAACTGAGGAACTATTTTTGTTGTTATTAATGTAGACTTATTTATGCCATGTGAAAATGTTAAGTAAAAGCTTCAAAGAGCAGATGCCTTTGTTCTCTGAAGATCATAAAAGTGGAGGGATGCCTGACTTGCTGGTGAAGTGCCTGAGAGTGCTTTAAGGCCTGAGAAATGCCCATGCAGAGCAGGAGTGCTTCTGTTCTCTTCTGCTTTCAGGTAATATCTGTGGTTGTCCACACTTTGACTGAGTGTTTCACAGGCACCCCTAAAACTGTGCAGAGCCCAGTGTACACTGCACATCCTCAGTATGGATCAAAGGGAGTCCTGGCCTTGCAAACTTGGATCATGCTGCGCCTTTGGGAGAGCTGAGGATCTCTGCCCAGCTTAAGTGTGAGGGAGCTGTGTCGTTTCCCAGACTTCTCTGGATGCTCTTTTCATCCTTAGCAAATGTCCTCCAGATCCCTGGGTCTTGGCTTAAGGGCCCTTGGTCTAGACTCCTGGCTGCTGACAGGCAGCAACAGGGCCAGGTTTCAGGTCCAAGGGGAAGAGAAGGACAAAGGGAACATCCAAGTGCCTGAGAGAGGTGCTTATACACACCAGTAGTTTTATTGTCAGTGGGATCAAGGGGCAGCCTGAGAGCCCTGGAGTTCTTGCCCTGTTCCAAGGTGATGTGCAAATCTCCTAATGCTTCTCACAGACTGCCCTCTGTAGTTACAAGGGAGAAGCCCAGCAAGGGGCCCAAGGTTCAGCTAGGATTGTCTTTCAGATTTATATGGATGCTGCTAATGTTGCATCATCAATGCTACCAGTAAGAGTTGGGTTGGAGCTGATGTAATTCTTCTCTTCCAGATTCTTGGAACAAATGTTGCTGAGGACCTCACTCCCAAATGGTGGCGGTACTCATGTGGTCTTACATTTGTGTCAAATATTGCAGGATACTCCAAGAAGAAAGCATTCCAAGGCATTTGCCATCAGATGTCATGAGGTTTTTATTCATAAGGCTGTCCCACTTGGTAGCTACCCTTGGGGATAGAACGATGAGCAGGTTACTGTGTTGGTGGCACACGATACTGAGTTTTGCGCCATGCCAATTGCGTTTCTATGGAGGAGCAAGAAGGTTCCTGGCTCCTTAGTTGGAAGGAATCTCAAATGAGTAGTTTCACTACGTTATTTTGACTCTTACAGATCTATTCAACATACGTTCTTTCTTGGTAAACCTCTGGAAGTCCACTGATCTGCAGCAGACATGATTACCAGAGTTCATTGCTGAACTCTCATTGAATTGAACTCTGTTGACTGGATTTTACCTTAACTGGATTCTTTTGTGCAGAGCAAGACTGGTCCTGTGCTTCTTATACCATTATACATGTCTACTTTTTTAATTGGGTAAGGATTTGCGCTGTATCTTGCTGTGGAGCTGCCCTTGTTGGCTGCTGAGCTCAAGGTCTACTGGTGGCTTCCAGAAATGTCTGTCTTCCCCACTGACTGCAGAGGGCTTATCAGTATCCGCAGGTTTGATACATATGCTCCTTGTGTACCTGTACATCCCTTCTTGTCCTGGCCCAGGAACTCTGCCATCCAGTGTCGCAGATGAGAAATGCTGATACTGTGGGAGGAATGCTGACCCATATGAGGCAGAACAGCCTAGTACTCTGTAGATTCTGCCACAGCAAAATAATCTCTGAGCACGAGTGCTTGTGGCACGCAGTTGTTCAGAATTAAAATGTGCAGCCTGTCCTGCAAACTCTTACAAATAATGTTCTTCCGTCCATGCCTCTTAACATTAGTGGTGTACAAGAAGCAGGGTTTGGAGTCAGTTTTCTTGATTCTTTTTTTTTTGGGTGGGTCTTTCCTATGGCCTTGTTAGTTTCTTTTGGATCTTCATTTGTGTTTGTAAACAGAGATTATGAATGCTTGCAACTTTCTAGCCCATGCAGGGAGGGAAGAGCATCATTGTTGCCCAGCTCTCCTTACTCCCCAGATGTGGAACCGGCAGCTCCTCCAACCCCACTGATGTAGAGTAGTAGCAGCGAAAGACCGTGTGGGTACCTGGGGCTGCATCCATCACACAGGTGTGTGATGTTGCATGATCTTGCTCTCTTTCGTTTTGATCTCCTTGGGTTTATATATTTTTCAGCTTACAAATTTCAGAAAAAGTGTTTTGAGGACTGTCTTATCTTTCAGATATGAACATTTTTCCTGTTTTATTTGCAATTTTAGCTCATATAATCCAAAGAAGGAAAGGAAAGGAGTGTGTATATCAGAGATCACAGTGTTAAGTATGGACAAGGCAGCTCTGTTGCACTTAAAACACAGCTGGTTAATTACTTGAGATTGCCTTACCTAGTTTTCCATGCTCTGTTCTGTAACACCAGCCAGTATTCATTCAGTGTATGGAATCACTGCATCTGCTAGGGGAAAGAACCAGGGAATCTAAAATCCTCCTCTTAGTTGAAGCTCCATGAAAGAATTGACTATGGAGGGACTTTAGTCAGAAGTTAAATGTTTAATAAATATTTGATTTTAATCATAATGCATTGTATCCCTTGACGATAACAATTCAGAATAAGATCCCCTGGGAGGTCGTATTCCTCCACGTTGTGGGAGCATGTGTGACCCACTGTGCCTGACTGACATTCTGTATCTTAAAGTAAATCTCAAGATTTTTTTTTTCTCATAATGATATCAGGACACCTGGAAAGGTGAGAATCCATGCAACTTTTCTACAAATGTATTCAAAACCATTTTTGTGTAAGTGTAACTGTTTCAAGTGGGAGCAACTTAAACCCCCCCCCCCTAAACTGGACAGCCTTGCAGGAATTTTCTAGAAAGCTGGGAGAATTAGAGTGCTTTTATTAATAAGCTCACTAAGTTCAGGGGGTATTCATAGGATTTGTAATGTAAAAAGGTAGTAGCAAGAAGTTACCAGATCCTTCTGGTTTTCACTTGAAGTGTGTTTGCAGCATGCTAAAGTTCTTAATAGTATTCGCTGTTGCTCAGTGTAACAGGGCTGGAGAATGGAAGACTTCTGATTTAACTGATTTAATTTCTGATTTAAAAATTTATTTTTAAATTTATCAGAATTACTGTTCTGCATATGACTTTTCCATGGATTCATTTCCCTCTAAACGCAAGCAACTGTTAAATGATATCTCGTGCCTTCTGTCACAGGTGTGGACACTGTCAGCGTCTCCAGCCAACTTGGAATGATTTGGGAGATAAATACAACAACATGGAAAAACCACAGGTCTACGTTGTTAAAGTGGATTGTACTGT
Organism: Myiozetetes cayanensis; assembly: GCF_022539395.1. Classification (NCBI taxonomy): domain Eukaryota; kingdom Metazoa; phylum Chordata; class Aves; order Passeriformes; family Tyrannidae; genus Myiozetetes; species Myiozetetes cayanensis. The sequence goes on along the minus strand of NW_026086604.1, from coordinate 85,570,623 downwards.
AGATATTCCACTGTGCTCTGAATTTGGCGTACGAGGATACCCTACGTAAGTAGAAAAGGATGTCTGCTCCTATTTTTCTTTTTTAGTTTTCCACGATCCTCTGCCAGTTTCTTGAAACTAAGTTCTAAGCTATATTGTTGGTGGATTTCTTTGTAGCCCCTTGGATCTGATATGTTCATTTTAAGCCTTTTTACCATGTTGCCAAGTATCATGTGATACATACTACTGTTACTCTTTCATTTTTTTCAAGAAACTCTTTTATGTCTTGGACAATGTCTGTGCTTAAATGAAGTCCAGAATTGTCCTTTTGTTTTCTCTGAGAGTACCTCTTTCTCAAGCAACAGTATGTTACACAGCTGTGATATGCATGATAGAGCTGGTTTCTGGTAATGATACTTTTAAAAATAACTTGTCAGCAGTTTGTCAGGTCATTGCAGCATTCATAATTATAGGTGTTCTGTTAGATTTTTAGTGACCTTAGTACTCATAAAATGATAAATAGTATTCCTTAGCATAGCAGTGGTGATGTACAGACTTTTTTCTAGGTAAGTTTTCTCATATTGATCAAGAAGAAATTAATGTGTATTTTAATGTTATGCTTATCTGTTATAAGGAATGTGTGCCTTATTACCTCAAGTTTGGTAGGCAGAACATGATCTAGAGTATCTATGAGAGGTTGGTGCTTTGGAGTTAGACACGTGTTACCTTTTTAACCGCCAAGAAGGAGCACAAAAATTTTTTTTTCACTTGTGTTTTCTTTAAAGCTTCTTACAAAAATGGATGGGATCCTTTCAACTGCTTTATTAAGTACTCACTTTAGTGAGGATAAGTGGAGAATGTAATAATTTCTAGCCCTTGCACAGCCTGTATTTTTCAGTTTCCTTCCCTTTACTCACTTTGTCCAGTGTTTTTGCTGACTCCAGCAGCAGCCTGAACTTTTCATGCGCTCCTGGCTGCACTCACTTGGATGCAGATGAGTACGACTGAGTAGAAGTTTAGAGTTATTAATAGCGTAGTCCTTGTTGAGGTAGGAATTGTCCTTAAGGGCAGTGCGTGGCTGAGTTCCACTAGAAATAACTTTTCACCGAGCAATAGTGCATACTACAGCCCTATTTCAGTATCTCCAAAAGTGAGCATTGGTTGTCTTGGCATATTTGAATAGATTATGTTGTGGTGCTGCTCCTTCTAAAACAGAAAGAGTGTCAGAGATTTTTAATAAGGAAAAAAAATCAATGGATGTGTAATTGCTGCATTTTTGCTTTCTCTCCCTCCTTTTTAAGGTCATTAAATATATATGAATAGTTAGTGCTTGCTTTTGTCTACTTGAAAAGTAGAAATAACAAGGCAGTCATCTGCTAGTGAGAAATACAGAGATGAAGGGGAGTTCGTGATATCAACTCTCTTCCTGTCTGAGTCAGTTTTAAACTAGTCTGTTTTTAAAAACGTGCAGCAAGGGAAATTTCACAGCTTCCTCAGGCACAGAGATATTGTTGCAAGTCCAGGATGTCCTGATCCCTACACTGCTTTTCCAAACACCTGTCAAAGGAAAGCCTGCATCCCCTTTTCATCCCCCGAGAATCAAACTGGCTGAACAGGTCCCTGCACTCGTTAGTACAGTTGTTTCAGGATTATTTGGTCCTGCAAAATAAATACTCTCAACTGAACCAGAGAAAACTTAATATTGTTTGAAGAAAATAAAGGTGCAGATAGTTTTTTAAGCTGTTACCATTTTTTTCCTTAATTTTAAAAAGTATTTCCATGAGGTGTGTTTTAGATGTCCTTTTGTTTAATTTTTGTTGTTTCCTTATTATTTTGACTTTCTGTCACCACAAGGAACATTCAAGAATACCTTAAATAGAAATGACAGTGGGAGCTCCTATCTCTTTTGAATATATTTGCATTATGTGATTTTTCAACACTTTCATATGTTCATTTTTTCCAACTGTGGAACAAGAAGAGAGAGAAAACATTTTAATAAACACAAGAAGCAGTACCAAATGACAGCTTAGCAAGGGGAAGTGAGGGCTAGTAGTTGAAACTCTGATATTCTTTAAAAAATAAGACTAGTTCAGAATTCAATATTACCCCTTTATCAAATATAGTTCCAATTCTAATTTAAATATTTAATAGTAGAAGCTTTAGGTAGTTTATGGAAAAGTTTTGATAGAAGTTATTAAATGTTGTAATCATGAAGTCTGAATCCCTACAGGCAGTCACTTATCTCCTTTGTCCTATTGACTTGCCTCAGTGTGTTTTTAATCACTTTAATACCACATGAAAAGTCCTACATTCCAAGAGCAATTGGGGAACAAAAGGTGAGAAAGAAATTCCTGGGAAAGTAAGTGCTAAATATTTTTCCTTTGGTGATGAAGAGAGGTGAACAAAACAAAAGGGATGCTTTTTGACAAACTGAAATAGGATTCACAGAACTAAATGCTGCAGTTGTTAATTTGCCCTTGCTTATTGATCAAAGTAATATTAGGCTATGTTGACTTTTAACATGGTATTTCTTTTTTGCTGTTTTAAAAATCTCCTTTAAATGCTTACATGGGAATGAAAAAGTTCTACTCATGACCCTTTAAGCTGAGGGAGATGCCTGATGCTGATGTTAATAGTCAGGAGATCTGTTACTGCAGCCTGAGCGGCATTGCTATGGATTAGCAAAGCACGTTGGCTTTCTGAGAATGTTTCCTGTGTGAAAATTTTTGCCTCACTCTTTTCTCACATTTTGATCCTTTAGCCTAAAGCTGCTTAAACCAGGACAAGAACCTCTGAAATACCAAGGCCCTAGGGACTTCCAGGCACTGGAAAACTGGATGTTGGAGAAACTAAATGAGGAACCATCTGTAAGTGAAAAGGAAATAAAAAATGGAAATACTCTTTTCTGCAGACTTGCTTATCTATCACTTCTTTAAGTTAGGTTTCATTTTCCAGCAGGAAATTGCTCCTGAGACTAAAAGTCAGGTCACAAAATCAATATGAAACAGCTTACACAATAGTCAGAGTAGTAATTAAAACTGTCATCCTGTGACCTGACCTGTGTTTCCTGTATTTAAAAGTACAGTATGTAATGCAGTTTTGATGTTTATAATTTTAACGTTTTAAGATACAGTTCTTGGTGTCAATTCAGTTGACACCTGTAGGCCATAGTGTTTCTAGAATAAGAAAAGCAATTTACCTGTAACAAATTATAAATTGCATTTATGTTGGGCTTACTTACCTCTTCAAACATGGGTGCCCTCTTCAGCTCAGTTACTGCCTTTTAATGTTGTGGCCTAAAGAAAAGGTTTAAAGTAATTGGTTAAGTAAGATAAGCTAATACCATCACTAGGAAAACCCTTGAGTTTAGGGGTTGCATTCACATGTAGTAGCCAAGCTTTGCCTAAAATGAAATTTGTGATTGGTGTTTCTAATCAAGATAAAGCTTTGTCGATTGCTGAACCTCAGAGGCTGTGATTATATTTAAACAAAAGTGGTGTTTTTACTAATTAAACATTACATTCTAAACTATTTTGAGAAATGTGCTTTGAGGTTCGTAAAAAAATTCTTTCCAGCTCTAAGCCTAGTGTCTAGAAAGTATTCACTTGCTATTGCTGAAGTGCCAATGAGTTTGCTGTAAGTTTTATACATACAAAGTGTTTGCTCTATTCCCATTGTTGCTGTCTTCTTGGAGCCATTAGGTAGACAGCATTCCTTCTGGCGTTAGGGAAGCAGAAAATAGTTTCTGCACTAGCTAGTTTTAAATAGCCCAAAGACCACTGAAACTGCTGCGATGGCAGATGTGGCTGATGTGACATGCTGCGGAGGGACTGTTCCGTAATTTAAGTGTATTGATATATGGTGATGTGATGAATGCCATAGCAATTACTGTGCTCTGTGACTGTACTACAGCACAGTGAAAGACTGTTATTCCACTGACTGTGATAGCTCTTTTCACATTGTGGCAATCTTTTTCACATTTTGCTTTCAAGTAGTTGTTTTCTAGGAAACATTAGATACTTAAATCAAGCTAAATAAGGACATTGCTTTAGGAATTTAAAATTTCAGGGTACAGAGTCTACGAGACTGTCACAGGACAGTGTGATACGGTAATCAAATGTTGTGTATTTAGTCTACAAGAGAAATAAAAGTTAATTTTCTCATGAATAGGATCCAGAATCTGCTGTGGAACCACCAAAGGCCCCTGAACCTAAGCAGGGAATGTATGAGCTCTCAGCAGACAATTTCAAGATGCACATAGCAGAAGGTAACTGGGTTTTTTTATAAGAGAAACTTACCTATAGAGACATGAGTAGTGAGAAGTCTGCACTAGGAATGTTAGTTTTCAGGGGACCTCCTTCACACTATTGTTTTCCAGTAATACCTAGTGAAAACGGATGAAACTACAAACTGTGTAAAAATGCTGTAGTTTAATTATATATTGCAGACCATGAGAAAGTTTTAAGTATGGCACTCATAAGGCAGTAAAATTACAGACCTAATCACAGGGAAGAAGCTAGTGGGGCTTGCTCAACTAAACTGTCTCTTTTCCCAAATTCCTTACTCAGTCGCAGCCTTGCCACTTACTTTGTGTTTTTGCAAGTCCCATTTCCTGCTTCCCTGGGTGCTGGTTTTTCTTCCTCCCAGGCTGTTATTCTGAATAAGTATCATCCACCCGCTTCCTCCTTACAGCCCCCATCTCCCTCCAGTCTGGCCCTTTGTTTAGCTTCCTTTCTCCAGAATTTAATGTGGGCAAAACACTTCACCTGTTTGGCCATTTTAAAAAATATTTTGTCTGGAAGCTTTAAAATTAATTCCAGGAGGGATACCTAATACGGGAAATTTTAACCCCCACATGGTGGGATTTTTAGCGAATAAGCAAAACGTTACAATACAAACTTTGAGCTGGCATACCAGCAGATGATCTTACTATCTCTGTCTGTTATCCAGAAAGCAAAGGCTGGATTAAATTAAATGTCTGTGCCAATCTGATACCACTAGTGAGGTACATACTAGAACTTCTTAAAGTAACTATGAACTGACTAGAAATATTTTCAAGTGTAAAAGTGCATTTTGTGCATCTAACTTAAAATTTCCCAGCCTGTGGTGCTTAACACAGAGTTAAATCAAAATTCGTAATAGGTTTTCCTCTAAGCCATCAGGGAGATGCTAAATGTTTATCAACTTCAATATCTTCTCAGATGGTAAAGTTCAGTGTATGTGTAAATGTTTTAATATTTTTATTGTAATATTTTTATTATGTATCCATTGGCCTTCATAGAGGAGACATTCTCATGGTCATATCTGATGGTTGAGCAGGTTTACGACAATCTATAAATCTGTTGTCCTCTCTTGACTTCAGTTACAAAAAGTTCAGTGCTTAAATTTAACAGGAGGCTTAGCACTTACACCTCCAAGGTTGACTTTTGCTCTTTTATTTTGTTTTAAAAGAGCCTTGCCTTGATGGGTGAAAAAATGTGCAGCGTTTTGAATTAATTAATCTTAATTGAAGGAAATTATCTGTTCTGGTACTTTGCAATTTAATGTTATACTAATTTAAACTAAACATTAGTAGGAGATAGCATAGAGACTCTCCTCTGTGTAAAATACCACAAAAATCTACTAAAGGCAGCCAATTCTGAGTAATTGACATGAAAATAGAAAGAGCAGGGCAGAAAAAGGAGAGTGGAAAACTGAACAAAATTTTTTAGGTAAATCATAGCCTGAAGCGTTTCTTAGGAAGCACCATTTTTTTAAGTTGAAGTTTAATACTTTCATTTATGCTGTTATATATCCTTGGTAGTTCTTTCTATGCTATAACAGGGCAACTGATTGACATGGTAGAATTAAACATTGAGGTGAATGGTTAGGCTAAAAATATCAGTTTTAATATCTCATTTGTTGGCTTGAGATTGCGAAGCCCTTTGGATTTTCGGGAAATTTGGCAGTGCTGTGGGACTGCTTACAGTATTGAAAACCTAATTGCTGAAGTATTTTGTCCTGGCCTTTGATTCACAGTGTTTCCTATCTAACTCAGGAAATAACATGATAAATTTGCAGCCTGAGATTAGTAGCTAGTCTTTAATTGCAGCCAAGTTCATTCCAAATGAGTTAATTTTTTTTTTTTTAACTTAAAAGGTAATCACTTCATCAAATTCTTTGCCCCTTGGTGTGGTCACTGCAAGGCTTTGGCCCCTACCTGGGAACAGCTGGCTCAAGCCTTTGAGCATTCAGAAACTGTCAAGATTGGCAAGGTAGGTGGAGAGCCCTTAGTTCTGAAATTGTGGTTTGTGTCAATGAATGTTTCACCCTAGGATCATGGTTTTTGTGCTATGATTTGCAAAGAGCAACTGTTTTGTCAACCCTTAAATCCTCTTATAGTCCTAGTTTCTATTTTAATTTTGAGGTGTTTTTTTTTTCTCATACATCTACAGTTGACAGGACTCCCTGATTTTCAGCAAGGACTTCTTTACAAACACAGCTTGCTCTCTGTATTTCAGAGAGAGCTGGGAATAAGTCTAGTACTTCAGATGCAAGGAATAATATTTTGAGACTTGCTTTTTATTGTATGTCTTCTTTGTCAGAGTTTGATAGACTTCAGTATTTATTTTGAGTGGGAAAGTAACTTTTAATCTGTTCTTTACAGCACTGGATTGCTTAGCAAGCTTTAACCCTACAGGGCTCCTTATGAGATATTTCTTTGTTGGTTTTGGGTTTTTTAACTCTTTACACCCATAAACTTTTTAAGGGTTTCAGAGGGTCCTACACCTTAAAAATTGATATCTTGTCCTGCTTTACTATTTCCCTTAGGGTTGATAACCAGGTTCTGTGGTGTATTTACCATGGGAGCTTGTTACTTGTACGTGGAGTGACTTCTGTGCTGAGGTATGGAGGTGGTCTGGCAATTGTAGTTACTGGCTTTATTTGCTGACCCATACCTAAGTCCAGGTGTTTCATGATGTGAATCCCTCTGTATTTGCCAAGAGTGGAAATCTGACTGTGCTCAACTTCCATGTCCTTAAGCTTTCACAGTTGTTCCACTGATCAGAAAGACTGCATAATAGCGGTGTTGTTAGTTCTGCAGAGGGACTCTCCCTCTGCTGTCTCCCCTGCCTCTGCCCTCACAGCACTTTCAGCTGTATTGGGGGTGATGAGCTTGACTTTTTTTTTAATTATTTATTTTTAATACATTTGAAAATCTGCCAATTCAGGTACGCTGTAGATGTACACAGCAGGTCCACGCAGTTGAACTTTAGAGGAGACATAAATGTATAAGCACAGTTGATCTTCAGGGAAGACGTGAATACATACATATATACATATATACACACACACACACATATACATATGTATGTATATATAGTTTTGGTGGATATAAAATTAGATTGCCTCTGAGACTAAGGTATCAGAAGCTATTTCTTCCTTATTTGAGATCTTTGTTTGCTGTCCTAAGGAATCTGTGCTCAGCTGAAGTATCTTTTTGAAGTTACCATTCTCTGGTACCCGGAGAAAAATAAACAAAGAATTTTAAAAATATTTGTTTTATTTAGTTGTCTTTCATGTTCACAGTTCATATTATTGAGAGTTGTTATTTAATGCAGCCACCAAGACTTGTCTTGATGCCTGGACAATTTTATGTAACTGTATACCTTGTGAAAATATTTGAAACATGTCTTGGCTAACATTGTAAGTCTGTAAGTAAACAGGAAACACAGCTGTTTCTAAGAAGGTTGAACCGTGACCTTCATCTAATCTGGGGGAATAATGTCTTAACACTGTTTAATCTTTAGAATTGATCTTCAGTGATCTGGAGCAAAGTGTTTCAGATGTAAAATTTAAAATAGAAGTGCTGTGTTGAGCAAAGGCTCCTATGCTTAAGTTATTTTTTTTTCTGCTTCAATAAAGATTATAAACTCATAACTTTATAGATTGGTTTATGACGTATTAGAATTGAATGTTGCTATGCACTTGGAGCTTCCCTCAGAGTAAAGTTAACTTTCTAGTTGTTGACATGTCTTCTGAAGTCTTTAAAGAGTAGTCTTTAAAAAAATGGATGAACCAATATGACTTTTCTTTAAAGCTCTCTCACATCAGTGTTTTTTGTCTCATTGTCCATGTACTGATTTTATTAGCTGAGAATACCAAGTACTTTTTAATTGAAATATTTAATTATGTCTTCACTGTTCTTTGTAACTGCTACTACTTCCTTCTAGCCATACCTCCCTCCCCATCCCTCCTTAAAAAAAAAAAATCAAACACACACACACACAGAGCCTCTCAATTATACAACCAAGCCACTGTTTGGAAGGCAGACATAATCATTCTCAAGACAGTACTTGGTACTGAGTTTTGCCAAGCCATGTATTGCTTGTTCCTGTATTTTTCTGAGATTTTAAACAAGGGAGGCTGTGATGCTTGTTGTATGTTTATTTTAGGCAGTGAATAGTTTTGGGTTTTTTTCCCAAAATGTAGGTCGACTGTACTCAGCATTATGAAGTCTGCTCTGAAACCCAAGTTCGTGGTTATCCCACACTCCTCTGGTTTAGGAACGGTGAAAAGGTGAGTCTGCAAGTTCAGCAAAAGATCACACCATTTTTTTCTGAAAAATACATGGACTGTGCTTGCATTCTGGAAAAAAGGATCAAGTGGGCATATACAAAAGTCTGCTTGTGAGAAAAATAATGTTGGAGGTTCACTTGGGTACTGGAAGAGGTAGACTTAGTCTGCAGATAAAAGTTAAGAGTTTTTTGCTCCTTGTGTTTTGCAGACAACTGGTATAATGTTCATAAATCTGAAATTAGTATCTCCAGTTATGCTACTGTGTGAGAATTCTGGGTTTACTTTATTCTAATACTTTGCTTCCTGTGGAACATAAAAAACATAACTGAAAGAGAAATAATAATAAAGTATGTAATTTTCACCATGTGTATCAGAAGGTTGTCCTCTGTAAATGTTGCCCATTTGCAGAGTGATGTCTAGAGATGCAAATTTTCCTTCTTATAAATCTGAACACTTCATATGAAACTGTGAGAATCCAGTGGGCCCACTTGACATTTTTCCTTGCAGCAGTTCAAAGAATTACAATATTCTGAAGTTATGGGGAAATAAAATATTTATAAATACCATGTACATGAACAACAGTAAATAAGCTAAATATAAATCGTGGTGTTATTGATAATATATTTCACAATTTCAAGATTAATTAAATGTATTCAGTGGATATTAAAAACAGGTCCGCAAGAGAACCCAGGACTGTGTTTTTAGCTCTTACCTCTGCTAGGTTGGGAGGGGGTTGTTTTTTTTGTCCCATTCATCTTGCATTCCTTTTTGAACATTTACAGTATTGGAGATGTAAGTTTTGCTACTTAGTCCAGTTTAGTGGCTGTTTCTTGTGGCAGTTTTCTGGCACTCTGAAGAGAAACTGGCTGCAAGTACATACCAATGCATGTGAGGTTTGGTATGAGCATCCCTGCAACATCAGACATTCTAGGGAATTCAAATGAAGCAGCACCTGCATTTTTAAATCCCAGCCTGATTCACAAAGGAAGTATGTGGCCTTGTTACCTCTCAAGCAGCAGTGCCTGGCATATGTCAGAAGCAGAACTGGAAGCTGAGGGAGTGCTCAAATCAAGCATGATGGCATGTCCAAGGCAAGAGGTTTTCAGTTTAACTAAACTTTTGTCTTTGTATGATGTCAGTTGGAAGAATGTAAAGTGTTCTGCTGGGTTTTTTTGAGAATGGTTTCCCACTTGCTTTAATTTTATTTTTCAGACAGCTACAAATGGCAAGATACTTTGCCACAACCATACTCTCTTGATATAGAAAAGTTAGTTTTTCCTTGACAAGCCAGATCAATTTTTCTGACCCTTTCTAATAATTGACATTTGAGTTCCTCAGAGTTATTTGAATCAAGAATGCAGTGAAAGAAAAAAATCACTGCTGTTATATTTGGTAAAGCTGAACCTTAGCTGTTAGTCTGAGCAATGTATTTCAGTTCACATCAAACTGTCTTTTCTCCATTGGCAGCGTGGTATTCCTTGGTGGCATACTGCCACAGCCATCACATGTTCCTCTATGGCCTGATACAATACATTTTAAAAAACACAACCCCAACAACTTTCCAATAACCTGGCCCAGAAATTCCTGGAAATCTCTCTGGCTGCTATGATAGTGTTCAGTAAGGGGGAGAACTGCTTCAGTCATTCAGCCTTGTTTTCCATAATACCATCTTCCCGTGTGTCATAATTGAAGTCTGGTATGACACCATCCCTTTTGGTTAGATGGAGCAGAAACCCTGGGAGGAATCAACGGGCGCTGACCCTGCCCTGCTGAAATGGATACAAACCAGCAGGTACAGGGTTCTTGCATCAGCTTAGATTATTTTCTTAGTGGTTTAGAGCCAGTGCAAGGGAAGGGGCAATACTTACAAGCAACATTATCAATGGCAAAAAAGAAAAACATGTAGAAGGAGCTCCAAAGGTATAGGAAAGTTGAGGTGTCTGTTCTTCCTTCCAGTGTGTGGAAGATTTTATGTTGTTTCTTGAGTCTTCCTCATCTGTAAGTGGAGATACAACTTGTCACCTATGCCTCCTTGGACCACATCTCAAGAATTCTATCCAAAATGGTTATGTAGTACCTCTCAGATAGGATCTTGAACAGAGAAATAAGTATTAATTTTCACAGAGAACCCTGAGGGCAATCACACAAGTTTGGAGAGGGCCAGCAGTGGATTTGAGACTAGAAGCTGCTTGCAAGTGCTCTGATTTCTTGTTCTCTAGAGTTGTGAAAGTAACTGAAATCTGGGGAATCATCTAAAGCAAACTGTGGCCTCTCAGAGATCTGGCTGGTTGACTGCTTTATGTGCAGGTTAAAAAATGGGACTTAATTGAGAGTGGTGTTGTTGGAAATGTTTGCCCCACAGCAGGCACCTGTTGTCTCTTGCTCCCGGGTGAACTTAGGTTCCCAGAGTGTATTGCCTTACTGTTTGGATTTTCTGGAGATGTGTGACAAGCGTATAGGCCAGAGGAGTGACTGCAGTCTGGTGACATCAAAGTTAAGGTTTTCAGCCCTGCCAAAGCACTGGGCAGAGCTGTTGTGGTAACAGAGACCACCACCAAACAGGGATGGATGTGTTATTGTTCATTGCAGTAGCTTTAGGTTCAAAAGAGTAAAACCTAGAAAAAGCTGACTACAGTGAGAGAAGAAGGTCAAAGTGGAGAAGGGTCAAAATTTTACAACTACATTTCTAAAATACCTTTCCCTTTGAGAAAATTTTAGATTGTTCCCTTTTGGAATAGAAGAATCTAAGGTAAAACCTAAAAACATGGAGTGAATGGAATGTCATAGAGAGGTTTAAGAACTAGACAATCATATTTATTATTAATATGTTTATACTTGGCGATCTTACATTTTTCTGATAATTATTTACTTGCTAGATTAACTGCATATACACAGTCGCACAGACTTATTTGATAATTGTAGGGTGACCAATACAAAGGGAAGAGGGACTTCGATTCCTTAAAAGAATATGTGGATTCCCAACTACAGAACTCTGGTAAAGAGCCACCAGCAGATAAACCTGCTGAAGCCCCACAGCCACCTGCAGAACCCACCCATGTTGAGGTAAGTGCTCCAGTACTTTGCAGTGATGTTAGGTGTTCAGACTGTTTTAGCAACCTATCCAAATCTTCCATGTGTTTTTCTCTCTCTGATAGATTGACAGTTTCTGGATGTAAACTGTACCAAATATTTTCTTGGTTATCTTTCAGTTGTTAATGAGTGGAATCAGATCATAAATCCTAGGGATACTTTTACTAAACTGATGAATTAGAGAAGGAAAAAAAAAATCTGGCTCCTTTTTTATGGTTGCAGTAAATTGTTTATTAGATAAAGTGGCATAAATGTGGTCTTTTTGGTCCATGGAACTTCTGGTCTGTACAACAGCATATTTCATCACTATAAAGATGAACATTTCTTGCAAGATTCTCACTTGAACCAGGGAGATGGTGCATGCTGCTAAGCCCCTAAAAAAAGCCTGGGTCCTATACTTAGTGACTATCTGCAGAAACAGTGAACGAGCAAAGATTATGAAGACCAGTCTAGATATGGTAAGGTAATGTGTCCTGAAGAAAACTCCTTGAGTTTGGAGACTTATTCTAATCTTGGTTGTAGAAACTGCAGGCTTATAAAAGTTGCCAAGACGTTGGAAGGAATAACCTTTGCGTAGTTGTACTTCTTGTAATTTAGTTTTCTGACTTTCTTTAATCCCTTTGGCATTTCATTTGCCATTTTGTGAGATGAATGAAAAATGGACAAGGCTGATTTTCAAGCACAATTTTTCATGAAGTGTGGAAAAATGTACTTTCTGCCTAGAAATTAAGGGATGGGGATTTACAGTCCCTTCTGATGTAGAATGAACTTAAGTAATTAAGCATCAATAATATTAATATAAATACAGTTTATATGTAGCTTCTTACAGGGAATATTACCTTTCCCAGTTGATTTTTCCAGCAGCATTACCCATCTTGCATAAAGTGGCTTACCAAACATTATAAACCACATAGATTTGTAATTTTCATACCCTTCAGTTTTTGTTGGGGTTTTTTTGTTGTTGTTGTTGACCTCATATTTGGAAGATCCTAACAAGCTGGTGTTAGTACAATGCAGAAAGTAATTAGTCATCTATTTTTATAGAAATAACACAAACCACATGTGACGCAAATTCCCACTTATGCCTTGCATTCACCAGCACACACACACACAAACAGGAAAGGATTGTGGAGAGATTTTTCTGCCAAATAGTAGTAGACAGACACAGTGTAGGACTCAGCTTGTCCTTACAACTTCACATTGCAGCTTTGGATGCCACGGCTGCCTGGTCGCTCAGTTTCAGACCCCTTGATACTGGTTTTGTTTTCATGAGTTTTGAAACAAGGGGCCAGACCATGTAGCCAGCAAACATTGACTGCATTTGCCATCAGCTGACCACAGCTTGGTACCACAGGCAACAAAAGCAATGAGTTCCAACTCCAAATTTGTGTCCCAGTGTTGGGCCCTTACACAGATTCCCCCATGTCTTACACAGGCCAGGTACTTGCCAGCCCTTTTATGGAAGCTGTCCTTTAATGTCCATGAGAATTCTCTTCTTCCAGACATGGCTAAAATTATTCAAAAATGATCCAGGTGGGTTAAGGTGGTGTGACATTATGTGATTGCATAAGATGTCTTCTTTGAAGAAACCAAGCTAAAATTGAGCTTTCTGGTATTAAATTTATTTTTGTGGCTATATAGTTCACATCAATATTCTGCTAATAATCTACAGATTTTTAAAATTTGGTTTGCTGTGTGAATCATGGGAAAGATGTTACTTATGGGGTTTTTGAATGTCATATCTTATATTGTAAATTAAGTTTGGAACATCAGTTTTAGATATCCATTTAGGAAATTCAGACTAGAAGAATACTTATTTTCTGCTTTTTGCTTAATTTAATTATTTGTTATTATTAAATAATTAGAAAATATAATTTCTAATTTCTAAATAATTCTTTAGAGGTAATAATATTTCAACTTAATGAAATAATTTCATGAACTCAGATCTTTACAGAAATGTTTAAAGGTGCTGGGTAATTTGTAATGTCAAATTTCATTTTGGCTTCATAAAACTTACTGGGTGATCTTGTTTTTTCTTCTCCTTTCCTTTGAACTTGAACTTTTATGGGCATGAGATTTATTTATTTGTTTCTAATCCCTCCCACCCTTAAGGGTTTCACACAAAAAATGAAGTTTCGGTTCTGTGCTCTCATATAAGACTGTAAGCAACATTCTATCTTCCCATCATTCCCTTGCTCCTGATGTTATCAGGAGTAAAAATTGTTCCTGGCATCCATAGAAGTGTGGTGTTATGATGTCCTCTTGACAGGCAAATCTGTATTTCTGGTAACAGTTTTTTCTGTGTATGCAATGCAGGGATATAGCGGACAGGGAGAACAGCTGTTGAGACATCACTAATGTGCCTTGAATACCTCATTAAAATCTCAGATGGCCATTAAGTGCTTGAAGCCAACTTCTCTAAGGGCTGTTCCTTGAAACAAAGTGTATTAAAATTAAGGAGATTTTTTACAACAACTTAAAATTTGGATACAGGCAAATCCCCTGAAAATAGGGAAGCTCTGTTTCTCCATTAATGGATGAGATGTGGTGTGAAATACAGTTTTCTCTATATTTCTCTAGGGGAGGAAAGTAGCTGAGAGGTAAAAGTGAGGTCTGCTGCTGCCACTCTTGTTTATATTACTAATAATATTATCTTTTCCAGTTTCAGTTTCCCTTTTAGGCAGGTAAAAGCTAAATTGGCTGATGTTGTATATACAAGAAGTTTTGACCTTTTTTTCTCTCTTTTCTTTTTTTTTGGTCTTTTTTTGAAGCAGGCTGCAGTGCTCTCTCTCTCTGAAAAAGACTTTGATGCAACCATTGCTACAGGGATCACCTTTATTAAATTCTACGCTCCATGGTAAGAAGTTTGCACCTGTTGTTGTTCAGGATTATTGTTGGTCTAGGCTGTGGGGGCATTAGTTGCTGTAGGTCTTGGAGTTGTGTGTAGTACGGTATCTGTTGTCTGGATATAAACCGTGAATTAACTGAAGAATGTGTGTGTTGGCAAGAGTTACAGCAGAAAAGCTCAATCTGGTTTTAGCTCTCTTGGGATGCCTCTCTGTGGAAAGGCTGACAGAGAAACTTTACTGTGTCAGCGTCAAGGCAATGCTGGGGAACAAGGAGAATGAAGCTTGCTTTGCAGGCTTAGCATGCTCCTATCCCTTGATTAGGATAAGGTGAGGGGAGTGTATCTCCAGTGTTGAGAAAGGAAAGCATACTGCATTTTGAGCCCTTTCCTGTCACAACCAGCTCTCTTGGAAGCCTCATTTAAGCACCTGATTTTTGATACAGTCTGTTGAGCTGTGGATAATTGCCTGTTAACTCTTCACACGAGACAATTTTAAGATGTTCTTAAGAGTGGAGGTTCATGTAGTATGTTCTTACAGTGACCCAAGGTAGAAGTTTCCAATACAGATGGTGTAGGTGTAGACACCCAATGGAAGGCACTGGAGGGGGAAATTAAAGTAATGTCCTATCTGGCATCTGCCATTACTGGTATATACAGCAGAGCCTGGGACTCCAGCTGGGTTAAGACCTCAGTATTACAAACTCGTAGTACAAACATTTCTGCCTTTTTCTTACTGTTCCCATTGTGAGAGAAAAAGAACGTTTAACAGTTCTCTCTCTGGTTTATAGAAGTCATCTTATTTGTGCCTCCATTGAATTTAATGAAACTGGCATGCCATCTTGCTCATCCATTTTCTGGTCTCTTAGCCAACAGAAGGAAGCCTAGTGTAGGGGAAGAGATTAAAATTAAGCTGTATGTCACTGTGTGGAAGATAACACATCTAGCATCACTAGCCATCCCATTAATGTAGTATATAAAATATAAAAAGATCTTTTGTTTGGGGTGGTAAAAGACCCCATTACAAAGCAACACAAGCAAATGCAATCCATATTTAAATGTGCTCAGGCGTATCAAGATATTAACTCTGACAGTAGGCATGCATGTAGGCAAGAAGTATTGTAGGCAAGAAGTACCTAGGAATGTTTCATTTTATGTAAGCTCAATGATGCAGTCTTTTCCAGGTTGTCACCCTTTTCACCACAGTGTGGTTTGCTGCTTGAGAGCCATTTCTATGCTCTCTTCCATCTGAAGGAACTGCTTTTGGATGCGAGCAAGGATTTTCCACCACTTGGTTAAGAAATACCCTGCCCACAGCGCACGCACGCCTTCGTGTTTGCTGCTCTCTCCTCACTCGCTCCATCCCCTCTGTGCTCAGTGAGGGACTGGGACTGAATCTGTGCCTGTGCTGCTATTGCGCCACCAGCTGAACTGGCTGATAAATTCAGTTTGCACCTGTGCACAGAGCAACTTCCAGTCCGATTTCTGAACCCAGGGCTTGTTGGCATATCTAGGAGTTCATTATCTGAGAAACTTTTTTTGGAAAATTTTGAGATAAAGAAATGCTCCCTTTTTTATTAGTTTTTATTAATAATACCATCTCCGCATCTCATGAGATTTTCATGGGATGCTGCCATATCTCACAGATAGGATCAGTGTTGGATGGCAGGCTGAGAAACGGTGGTGGTTCAGAATGTAGAGTCAAGTTCTTAAACCAGTGCATGCTCCCTGGCTGCAATGTTCAGAAAGCTACTGTTTAGCAAAATGCTTCCTATATTTATATAGCTGGTATCCTAGTTTTAGCTCTGTAAGTCAGGCTTATGTATACAGTTGTAGTACTCCCCATATAAATGAAATTATTCTCTTCCAAGTGGATTAACTTATGCAAGGCTCAGCAAAGACTATTATGTTGCTTGCTAGTTCTGTCTGTCAATTAGTTTTGGATAAATATTAATGTTAACTTGCATAGTAAGTATAAAATCATCCTGTTCTAGTAGGTTTTGTGCGTGGTCAGAAATGCTTTCATACTGTCACTATGTATTAACAAGGTGGTTTAAATATACACTGGCTTGCATTAAGAAAACTTTTGCTGAGACATCTTTCATTATTTTTGTAAATGCCCTGATCCAGCCTCAAGGCAATTATGGGGCTGTTTTAATAATCCAATTAAGGTGCAGCTGGGTTAGAACAGAATGAGCAATGCAGCTTTAAAATCTAAAGTGCTTTGGGAATTCTTCTTGAAGGCAATAAGAAGTTCACGTTAGGAACTTGGCTAAGCCAAGTTCAGAATATAAACAAAATTACTATGCATTGGTCAAGGAGGCCATTAAAAACAGCGAGAAATTTAATAGGGAAATTAAAATATCATTTAAATAATTAAACTCAAGCTATGTAGCTTTATGCTACCTGAAAACTTAATTTGTACTACAGACATTCTGTGCCTTCCTAAAAGCATGTTTGTTTCCAAGAGATCCCTTTTTTTTTTTTTTTTTTTGTTCCAGTTAAATATTCTCTCTGCTTGTCTTTATTTGGCTTCATATTTCTCTGTGGGGTAAAATACTAATGCACCGACATCTAGAATACCATTCTAGGCAAGACTAACAAAGGCCAGAAAGTACTTCACTGCTTAACTTAAATAAAATCACTTCTTTTCTTAGCTCATTTACTGACATAATAGTGCAAGGGACTTGGAGGGCCAAATCACTAGCGGATAGGAAAGGCAGCTAGTTAAAGCAATTGCAGCAAGACAGTAGAGATAAACTGGAAAGTATATCTGCTAAACAAATCTCCCTCTTTTGTTTCTAGGTGTGGTCACTGTAAGAACTTGGCTCCAACTTGGGAGAACCTTGCCAAAGAGCAATTTCCAGGTTTGACTGATGTCAAAATAGCAGAAGTAGACTGCACTGTGGAACGTAACGTCTGCAACAGATTTTCTGTAAGTGTGAAAGATCTGAAATGAATGAGATAATATGGGGTACCAAATGTTGCAGTCCAAACTGGCTGCTGCAGTCCAGGTGCCTGCTGACAGTGATGTTTGTTAGCCAAAAAGAGGCAGTTCAGAACAGCACCTGGGTGACACCATTTCTCTCCTGGGCTATTCATTTGGATGTGGTCATTCTCATTACTGGATAAAGCTGAAGAAGCCCCTATTTTAAGAAGCCTCCCTCTGTGAAAGCACCAGGGCAGTCTTGTGGTATCTGATGGAAAGTTCTGTTCCTAGAAAAAAAAAAATCTTTGGTGCTGGTAGGCAGACAATTGAAGACAGAGCTGCTGTCCCAAGAGCCTAGAGGAGCATGTATTATTCCATTCACTTAAAACGTTGAGACATTTCAGATTGGCATTGAAAGTTCTGCTGTGGGTTTGTGTTTTTTTAAATTAAAATGGCCTATTGTCTCAGAGGGCTTCAGAGGCTTTTCATAGTCGGGTAAACATGAGTGATGGATACAAGTTTGAACATTAGTAAGTTCCCTTTCTGTATGTGTCTTTTGAAGGTACGTGGTTATCCTACACTTCTGCTTTTCCGAGGCGGAAAGAAAGTCAGTGAACACAATGGAACGAGAGACCTCGAATCACTGCATAGTTTTGTCTTGCGTCAGGCAAGGGATGAACTGTAATAAAAGTCTGGATGCTCTGCCCCTGGCTGTCTTTGTACAGTGGCTGAGGGATTTCTATCTTTGCTAATTTTCAAATAGTGTATTTGGGGGGTGGGGGTAGGATTGGGGCTTTTTTTGTTTCTTTGTTTCTAGGAAATTGAATGTACTAAACATTGGTATCTTCCCCTTGTGTGTGTGTTAAAGACTTACTACCCTGCGTGTGAAGGAAAACAAGTAGCTACTGTGCAAATGGGTTATATTTTCAGCATTGGTAGTATTACTGCATTTCTGCATTCCTGCAATGAAGTGTAAATGGTTTCCTTTGAGACTAAAATACATTAGGAAAACCAACTGACGGGCAGCAGTACAATATTTCTATCTTCAGGTTAGATTTGGTTAAAAAGTAATCGTTACAAACTGCTCACCATTACTAGAGAGGCAAAAGCTACAGCTGCCCTCTACAACTGTCCTTAAATCCTATTTGTGTTAATATAGCTGCTGAAAGGTTGAAAACACACACACCTTTGGAAGATACCAGGCCCCCATGAGCTGGTTGTTTCCTGTTAATCCTCTCAGCGTGGGAGGTCTAGCCATAGTGGAAGTGATGGTACTGTAACATGTGCCTGAACATTACTGATGCCACCCTGTACATGTGTCAGGTGGATTTTTATAGGCTGCTGCCATCCAGCTCCAGAGGTGCAACTATGCTCTACTTCTATAGAGCCAGAGTGAATAATAGGTGCTGTTATACCTGCTCCATTAATAGTAAATGGTCAGTTAGACTTCCGAGCTGATGATGTCTTTCCTCGCCTGAATCCAAACTTTGTGCTGGCCTGCTCTTTATTCAGAGTACTTGGAGAACAACAAGTGGTACAAAGTTAATACTTTTAATACTTTTTTTCCATTCAGCTGTTCTACAGTAGTGTAAAATAGTTCCCCCTTCTTCTTGAGCCTTAACCTTTTTCCAAGCAGTAAGCATTGATGAGTTTGAATGCTAGGGCCACGCACTTTGTGGTATCTTGGATTATAATATGAATCTATTCTTTGGTGCATAAGATGTTCCATGTTAGATTTAATTGAAAGCCAAAGAATTTACATTGCAGAGACTGTCATGATACAAAGGCAACAGCAAACCAAGGACCTGAATTCTGCTGTCTTGTGCACAGAAACTCATGGAATGAGGATAGCTACAAGCTAATTTGACTAATCTGTCAAGATACTGGGTTTCGTCCATCATATGGAGTAGGTTGGGTTGTTTTTCTTTTTTATTAAAAAAAAAAAAAAAAAGGCAAAACATCTATGAACTTTTCAACCAGTGAATTTCTCCCGGTACTTCACTTCACTGTCTGTCCAGAACTTTTGATTCTGTTCAATCTAAAAATGTGTGAAGGTGAAAAAGTCACAGTGAAAGCTAAGTGTTGTACAGGCAGATGTATTGGAACAATGTGTATACTTCTGTCTTACAGGAAGCCTTTATTACATTTTTAACAACTTTCTAGTGAAGCACAATCTCATGAGTTTCTTGTATAAAATCAAAGTGGTACAATTGTTTACACTGAGATTTTTCTAAATAAAAACTTTTTAAAAAAGCAGTCTTTCTATAAATGATACAGCACAATGAATATACAGTGACAAGTGCAATAAATTATAGCTTGTATTTACAAGAAGCCTTTTAAATGCAAGTAGAGGTAAGTGCATTTAATACAAGTTTAATATTGATCAAAACAATTTGCTAGTAGCTTCTGCTAGACAAACCATGGTTACACTGTGTATCCTTTAAACCAATTTGTTAGTCATGTGAGTTGAATGGAAAGGGTTGCAAATGTTGTTGACATTCTGTCTTCCTGTAAACAAACTGTCCAGCTAGAGAATGAATGGCCCCTAAACTTTTACATCCGAATTACAGCTTTAGAAGTGTCCTGACTTCCTTCCTGGGCAACTGGTAGTAGATGAGGCCACCTCGTTTGTGGAGGGGAAGGAAGTTGCATAAGAACGAGTGTATGAAGTTGTACTGCTCAGTCAGAGAGTGAACTGGTAAGACCAGCCAGGGTCTGAGTTCATGGTAGTGTTTCTAACACATGGTGCAGCCAAGCCATCTTACGCTTGCAGGATCAGAGTTAAACAGTGCTTGGAGCATAAGAGAACTGAAACATTTACTTTGGCACAATTTTAGATGCTTACTGTCATGACAGCTGTCAGGAGGAGACCATCAGCCTAGGCGTAGTAGCTGGTCCTTCTGGACAAAACGATCTTGCACGAGACGTATGCTCTATGACCACAGTGCCAACACCACTTTCTTTAGCTTCTCTGCCTCTCCCCCTTGTCTTCCCTCCCCACTCCCAAGAAAAAGACCTTACTTTTTTTTTGGGTGTTGTTAGCCCATCTGGTAAAACTGCAGCACATGTCCAAACAACTGCTAAAGGCCAAGCTGCTATGTGAGATTTAAGACCATCCCAGCCAAATAAAGCGTGTGGGCATATTGCTGCTGCCGCTGAGCTGAGCAGCCACCGCGGCGTAGGGTCAGTCTGTAAGAAGTCCAGCAGTTTGTTCACACCCCAAGGGGTGGTCCCCACACCCCGTCCTCCCACAAGGCACATACGTGGTGTTCTGAAACGTGGTACATCACATGCTTTTTTCTCCAAGCTCCTGAAAGCAGGGAAGGTTGTATCAAAGTTCATGGTAGCATCACAGAGTCCATGTGAAGACTGTTTGTCAGTGACATCCACAAGCTCTTACTACCATATTCCTGTATTTCTTCAAGATTACATTAGAATTATCATCAAAGTAAAGAACAGATATGGCATTTAGTTTGGTAGGTGCACAGCATGGTTTGGGAACGTAATCAGGATTCATAAGATGAACCTGTTGCCAAGAAAGAAAACACAACTGAGACAATGGTATCTTGTTTACAAGTTCACCTGGTGTTTTGGCACCGAGCTGGCTGGAGACTTACCAGAGTTTGGACAATGGCATGATTGGTTGCGTTCATATGGGCATTGAGTGGGAATGAGCACTCCCCATCACAGTAGTTGGCTGCGTAGCCCTTTGGAGCGATTATCCAGTCCTTTTTAGGGAAACAAATAGAACATGATTCAACAGACAACTGCATGCAATTAAGAGCATCTGAAAATTTTCCACTAATTTTTTTCTTGAGGGTGAAAATGTGTTTTCACTGAAACCGTTAGGCCTTTGGGCTTTGGGGTTTTGTTTTTTGTTTTTCTTGAGCCATCACTTTTCCAAGGATACACTGATTTTAATGTCCAAAGAATGGTGCACATGTACGTATTGCCATGAACTAAGAGAGTTTTATCCCTAAAATTCTTGCTGGGTTGCCTTGGGGGATTGTGGTTTGGAGGCCTTTATGTTCCAACATTTCCTGCAGGTTAGGCCCTCTGGCTGAACTACCTTTCCTAGGTTGAGTCACAGCCACAGCTGGTGCCCCCTCATGGAAAAAATCACATCCATGCATTCACACAGGCACAATTCAAACCTGAGGGAGATCCACAACAGGAATAAAAAAACCTGGTGTGGTGCCTCACAGACACTCTATGTTATACACCCTTAAACAGGGACACTAGCCTGCTAAGGCCACTGTGGGAAGTCTTAGCTGTGTAACAGCATCTACATATCTGCCAGACTTTTCAAGGAGTGCCAGGACAGCCAGCCTGAGCTGCATGTGCAAACAGGTGGCCTCAGTGGCACTCTGAGTCCCATGGTAAGGAAGAAGGTGACTCTTCACCAAAGGGCTCATAAAAAAATTACAGCTTCTCTGCTGCTGACACGAAAGAGCCAAAGGAAAACAAAAAGCAGCAATAATTAACAGGAGATATTTTGCTTCCTTTGGTGTCAGGCTCTGCAGGTTATCCTGCAGAAGAACATACTGGTATGCCTCATGTGCACAGAATTCTTAGACAATTTCCCCTTTACCAGACAAGAATTATCTCTGTTTGCTCGAATTTTGCTAGAGTGGGCCTGAGCAGCCAGACACTGTTGCCGTAGCTTTGCTAGCCAAGTTTGCTACCATGAGGATACCTGGGCATAGCAAAAACTCCATTTTACTGTACTAGTTCACCTATAATTTGCTCCTGGTAAACTAAGCTGCTTTTCATAAGAAAATCATCCTCCTGCTAGAGAAGCCAGTACAGACTGTGTAATTAAATTTGTGGTTTAATGTGCTGTAAGAATAAGAGAAGTGCTCTGCTTAAAAAAAAACTAATGGATGTTCTGAAGAAAATTGGAGTGCCAAACAACTGCAGGGGGCTGCTGCCCTGCCTTGATCATCTCCCTGCAACAAGTAGGACCTGGATTCCAACTCTACCAACGAGCCCTGCTGGTTTGTGGCTTGCCTTCAGCAGCATTGTACCTTTCTACAATTAGAAACATGAAGGCACTGCCTTCAAGATCATGAATTTCACAACTGGAATCCGCTTCCTGCCCAAAAGCAGGGCAAGTTAGCTAAGGAAGAGGTGGAAAAACTGCTCACAAGAGAAAAGCCACTCAGAAGTAATGGGGAATGGAGTCTGCATGCAGCCACAGTTGCAGCTAGTGGGCTGGAGTTGACACAAGTTACAAAAAATGCTGCTGTCCCATTAGCTGAGAGAGGACTTCCACATCCAGGGGCAGCACCAGGGGCAGCCCTGGCATTCTGAGTTATAACCAGGTCAAAACATGAGCTGACAGAAATGGGACCTCCCTCACAAAAGTGCTGAATGAAAGAAAAATTTTAAAATTTTAAAAAAGAGAAGGTGAAGGCATTCTTTGAAATGTGATGTTTGATTACACTGTGGCCTGGTCCTAAGTACTACTACTCTAAACAACTTTCTGGCCTCGTAGTGTTCCAACTACACCCAGTCTTCAGTCTGCCTACCACAGGCAGTGCTAATGGTGGGGCAGGGGTGGAGGATTTCAAACAATGGCCCATTTCAAACAGTGGCTGAACACAACAAAAAAAAAATTTAGTTAAAATCTCTGCTTAACATCAGATTTTTTTCCTTATCATTAGAGGTACACAGATATAAAGCCTTGCCCGTACCGTGACTCCTGTGAGTGACAGAGAATGACTGTATACTTGAATCTCATAAAGTATCAAGCTTCCTCTGGATCTTATCAAGTGTCACAACTATCAATATTTATTTGCCCTACCCTGTGACTGGTTTTAGTGAGAAGGCACAAGGGACATTTTAAAGCATAATGGCAGACTCGAGTGGAATTACCGTGACACTGTTTAGATAACATTTCATAACAAAATGTCCAGTTTACCCAGAGAGAAACATCACACACCTGCCATCCCAAGTCTTGGAAGCTAACGTAAAGCTCATGCTTTCTGCAAGCTGTTTTTAAGTCACTGCTGTTGTAATCTGTTAAAATAAAAAGAACAAAACAAGAATTTAGAAAGTTAAACAGGCAGAGCATTACTGCAGGGCACAGCTGGCCAAGAGTGTGCATGCTGTGGGCTCAGCAGCGAGAAATGATGAGCTCCCTCAGCAGCCAAAAGGATAAGGGTGTTGAGGGACATCCAAAGCAGGGCTGAAGCTTTTAAGATGCCTTTGGGAATGGAGGAACCCAAGTAACAGTGACTCAGTTATAATTACTTCAGCTGCCTTCAAAGTGCTTGTAAAACACCTCCAGTAAAACGACTTCTTAAAAATAAATCTACTCCTTCAGCCCGGCATAGGCTACATCCCCACTGGGTGCTCAGACTCACCCCACTTCCTCGGCTGCGGTTTCCAGTGTGTGCCGCCCCGGGTCGTGAGCTCAAACCGCACGCACTTACTGAGAGAATTACAGCCCCAGGAAGGTTAATCCTCACCTTGTGTCCCTGTGGCAGTTAGCAGGAGTCCTTAAACAGCTAACAGTGTCCCATAGGCAGGGAAGCCATGTGCCCATCCCCAGCCTTCCCCAGACATCACCCCATGCACCACGTCCGCCCTTGGACCTTTACCGACCATGCTCTGAAAAACCTGTTTCTCCCTTCGATAAGTTGCTTATTTGCAGGTGACACAGAACTTGACATGCTCTCACCATTCACTTGCCCCTTAGTGCCAATACTTCACCAAAGAGAGGGAACGCAGGGTGCAAAGCCCTGACCAGAGACCTTCTCCCTTGCCGTGACGCAATGTATGAGGATGTTTCAACTATGCAGGAGCTGCTCGTGATGACCCCACAAAGTACAGCTTTTGACAGCGAGTGGAATTTCCCATTTATATTTGGAAAGAGAGGCGGCTCCACATGTGAACACCTGGAACCACAGAGGAGCTGAGCCGTGACAGAGGGGCCTTTCACCTCCGGGTGGCTGCACGAATCCAGCCCTGACGGGTGGTTGCTGATTTTGTCACACCTCAGGTGGCTGCTGGACCTCAGCAGATCAGCCACAGAAACCACCTTTGCAGCGGAGCGGCTTTGCCACCAGCTACAGCTGCTGAACCCGCGCTGTGCACTCGATGGGAAGCGTGAGGGGAAGAGACGGCAGCAAATTCAGCCGAGCAGCGTGGGAGCCCATGTTTTCCCGGTCCATGTTCTCCTCCCATGCCTTTCCACAGGGGCCTCCTCCTCTCTCACCTCATTTGCAAGTAAAGACGCTTCTGTCAGCAGGCAGATGCCACACGATGATGTGCCTGCCTCCCACTGCCCTGGACCTTTTGGCTTACCAGCCCCCTGGTGCCCCTAACATGGCTTGAAAGGGCACCCTCCCAGCGCAGCTTCCCCCAGATGCGGCAGCTGGGATAGAAAAATATTTTTAGTGACTTTTTCCTTGGCTCTGAATAAGCCTTTCTTTTTCTTCCCTCCAGCACCTCCCCCCCCCCCAAAGTTTGGGAACTACAAATGCAAATATTTATTCAAAAGAAAAACTATAATACTAAAAGCACATCCAACTGACATTAAGGGCAGCACAGCAGTACAGCTGGGTACAGTTAACACTGAGGGCTGAAAAAAACCCTACACCTCAAACCCAGCCTCCTAACCACCAAAGATTAGAGAGTTGTTTTTAGAAGCAGCTTGGGTTTTAAACTCTAAGGATTGCATTTCAGACTTTCAATAGCTTTGCTTCAATCATGGATTTAATCAGGTGAGCAGAGCTGGTTAACAGCCTGCTGCAGTATAAACATTCACTTTTTCAGGAGCATGTGGTAGCAAGGACGGAGGAGAGTCTCTCTATTCAAGCTTTCCATTTTCAAACCAGACATACCCAGAAGAGACCAGGGTGTGGTGGGTTTTTTTCAGATGAAGCTTTTCAGTCCCTGGCTCAGCCTAGGAGCAAATTTCTAGCATGAGATGTTTTGAAATGATCTGGTCATAATGAGGGGGAAAAAAAGTGAGCAGAAGATACTTTTAGTGATCAAAGGCTTTCCTTTAAGTACCTGAAAACACAACTTAATTGTTCTTCAATGGGAAATATGTAGTTTGCTTAGAAGAAAACCATCTGTATTTGGGAGTTACAGTGGAGTTCATCTATTCACAACTGAGTGGGCAGAATGATGCTACATTCCAAATCCAGCTACAACATACCCAAATCTGCTACAGGAAAGGGGAGAAGGCAAGGGAGGCAGAGAAAACAGGAGTAGGAAGGAAGGCTGCAAGCAATCACAAGTTTAAGAAAACAGAAGGGTGGAAAAAAAAAGCTGCTTAACAAGCTACATGAAGCAGAACATGTTCTGAACGTGTCCTCTCTCACACTGCCCCCAAAACCTTGCCTCAGCTCACTGGTTGGAGTCACCTGATTCACACTCTGCATGGAGCCCTGGCTGCTCTCCATCCAAGGCAGATGTAGACAGTTCTATCTTCTCACTTGCCCAGACTGAGCCTTTGCTTCCTGGAACATCAACATACTAAACATCCCCTCTCCCTGGATTTGCACTCTTCCCTGTTTAACCCTCACCCCAAGATTCCCTGCCCTGTTTTCTTGTTATGTGTTTGCCTACTATGTCTACTTCATAGAAGCTACTTTAGCCCAACTTCAGCGGTTTTACAAACCTTTAAGCAACCTTAGCAGTGACTTTCTGAATTGGAGAAAAAAAAGGCAGCAAAACAGATGCAGACAGTCATAACCCACTCCCTACTGTTAGGGGCTCGGCATATGCCCTAGAGCCACATATATTAAATGTACATCCAGTTATGGCCCTGAAAAAAAGAGGAATACACACAGTCAAGGGGTTTTGGCAGTAAGCTAAAGCTCACTGAGCTACTGAAGTTGGCTTCCACAACACAACTTCTCCAAAGCCTGGAAAGCAGCATCAGCTACCCCAGACCAGCATGCTCAGCTGTTTTAGCCCAAATTGCCATTTGAGGTGGTGCAGCAGTGCAAGATCCAACTGGCAAGAGGCAACAGGGTTCATGGTCCTTCCTACCAGCCCTGCAGCAAGGAGCGAGGAGGGCCAAGAGCAGGCAGCTTGCAGCAGGGGGGATGCTACAAACAACTTCCATGGGGCCAGCTTACACCGCCACAGCACAATTTGTGAGCATTGTTTGCCAGAGACCCTTAAAATCCCTGAGAGTTTAGAGAGCTGCTTTGGGAATTCCTATAGGCTCATTGTGATTTTAGCGAAATCATCTCTATTTTTTCCTCTGAACATACCAATTCAGAAACACTAGCTTGGCATTTACAAGGCACTGCATTTAATCATACTGCTAACTATTTTGCCTAAAACAGAGATTTAAAAAAACCCAAACCCCTAGTTCTGCACTTAAAAATAACTCACAGAGCAACACAGTTAAAACAGCACAGTTAAGATGGCTTGTCTCTGCAGCTTGTTTGCACTGAATGTTGTCTGCCTTCACCAGGCCCCAAGTTGGACTTTCTGCGAGCACAGATGTTTCTCTTAAGGCTGGACACTGGCATGTGTGTTCCTGAAAAGGGCAAGAGAATAGCCTGACCCTAATAGTCTTCCTCCTACAGATACTTATGCACTAACCCTAGATTTCCTATAACCTCTCCCACGTTAAGTGCTGGCAAAGAACATATAAATATTTACTGAGGTCGATCCGAATGAGAACACTCTTGCTGCTCCCCAGGTGCCAGTTTACCAAATTCCACACAGTAATTAATTGCTTCTGTGATTCAAAATAGCTTTGACAGAGGTCTCCAAGGCCAGCCCCTTCTTGTTGGTGTTTGACTTTGGTGATTTTCCCGGATAAAGCTGGTGTAAACTGATCACACACTTAATAACAGCCCACTTCACATGAAAGTGATCTGCTTGGGTGGGAAGAAGGGGAGATGTTGGGCTGACATGAACTCGCATGTGAAGGCACATACAGAAATGCTGGCCACGCTGCTCCGGTCTGCATCCAAGCACTATGCTGAAGGGAAGATGGGCTGCAAGATAATGAAGTTTGTTAACAAGACCCTTGCCATCACAAAAGCATTTGGTTTTATTTGCCTTCAGTGTTTGTGCATACTGCCCTTTGCGATATTTGGTTCCCGTACGCATGGGAAAATCTGTCTGGTGCTGTGCGTGTCTGCTGGATGGAAAGGCCACTTGGAGGGCCTCTTCATTTATCATGGAGCACCTCACACAAATCCCAGGGGCCCTAGGATGGTTAAAGAGAAGGACCTGAAAAAGAGTTTTGCTTGAGTTTCACTCAGAGCAGCAAGCACAGCCCAAAGTCAGGCGTTTAAATGGTCTCCATCAGGAAGGGCTGACGGGAAGGGATATGCCTGAAGGCTGACTTGCAGAAGAGAAGGATTATCGCCATCAGACAAGGAGACAGGCCTGTGCAGAAACCGTAAATCATGGAGTTGGCTGTATGGTAGAGAGTCACCATCTGTTACGCTGAAGACAGTCCCCATCTCTTCAGTTAACCAGAGGGTCAGCGTGGAGTCTGAGAGCACAAGCTCAACCCATTTCAAGATTTGGCTGAGTGAGGGGCTCCAGACCTTGCAGACAACAGCAGAGAAACACCTGCATGCTCCTCCCACCCACCTCGTTCCTCCACGTCCTGGGCCAGAGTTGGCATGTGATCCTCTGCCCCAGCAGGTGAAAATACTCCCTTTTCTTCCTGCTCGTCCTCCTTCGTCAAAGAACTGAGCTTGGCTCCAAGAATGTATTGATGCAGGACTCTGTGTCAAAGCAGTTTATAACCATGGGGGTTATTCAGTTCTGCTTTATACAAGCCAATCATAATTACGTGTTTGTAATACAGGGAAATAAGATACAGATCACTGAGAATCTCATGCCACAGCCATAGCCTTAGTATCTGAGCTCTTGGTACTGACTGCAGGACAACAACTGCATGTCAAAGGGAGCATAGTGGGGTTCCTTTCCCACACACAGCAGCATGCTTTCACCTAACCCCCAGTTCACCAGATCCAGTACCAGCCCAGCAGCACACTTCATGCACTCCAAACTGCAGGACTTGAAATGCTTGTCATGTTTAGATAGTAAATGGGGCTTCTTAAAACATATTGCCCCAAAACAACTCAGAGTATCTTTAGGAAACTGGGTTCTTTTTTGGACTGAAAAAAGAAATCCCCGTGCATCCACTAACACAGAGAAAGGAAGTTTCAATCTACCGAGGAAACCATCAACACCAAACCACTGCCTTGCTCTCAAGGAGAGAAACTGCTCTCAAGCCCTTGTAGGCAGCTAGCAGTCCTTCCTTCCTTCCTTGAGGAAGAGCATAGACCAAAAATTTGACAAGAAATAAGATACAGCAAGAGAGAAAGATGCATAGGCAGGGAGATGCAACCCAGTTCTTCACCTGCTTTGAGTCCAGATGCATCAGGGCACCCTCAGAAGAACTAAGCAAACTTCGGGGTAACCCCAGGGCCACGGATGTAGAAACCTTCACAATTTAAAAAAACCCTGTGATCTCTTTAATGCTCAAAACCCTTATTGGTCATTGGTGCCTCTTGGGCTGTTAAATTAACCACTTCCTAAAGAGAACAGAGCCTGAGAGTATCTCACTTAGAATGGAAAACAAGCTGATGTAGTTTCTCTTTTCTAAACACAGAAACCAACCAAACATACATCTTAACTTTAAACGCCTCTCCTTTCCCCCACCTTAACAGTCTCAACTATTGACTACAGAAATGCCAAATTCCAGGTTTTAAATTAAAGCTGGCTTTAAGCTAGAAGAGCCCAAAAAAGCCCTTGAGACCACAGAATGCCAGCTATTTTTTCTCTTTTTTGTCATTTTAGAATTTTATGACCTGGTGTGTGGTGTAGTCAAGAAAGCAGCAATATAAAAATGTCCCCTTTTGCCCAACGTATCTGCTCCCTCTGGAGCTTTGAGTCACTTTGCCTGATTTAATAATCTGAAAATTTTGTTTTAGCAAACTCATCACATGGGAAAGCAACTCAGCGAGCAGCCGTGATGCCTAGCTTTAAATCTGCAGCTTGGACACCAGAAGGAAACCAGGACTAAAGCAGGTTTCAGAAATTTGGACCCCCAGAAGGTGCTGGCAGAGGGCTCTCATGCTAGATTAGATGTTAACTCCTCCAGCAATGCCATGCTGGCACTGGCCAGCCTCCCCTGGGGAGGCCAGGCTTCAGGACTGACTCTTTTCTCCTGCCCTTAAAATCCATGAAGGATTTCACACTCACACTGGCCCTTGCACAGCATGGCATGGGAACCCACAGCCATGCTGCAGTGTGCACCACGAGGACACGCAAAGGCCACTAGTGGCCAACTGCTGCTGGCATGCCCTAGCCCAGAGGGTAAGTCCATCAGTATGATGGGCTGGAGCAATTTGGCTGAATCAACACATGGCCATGCACAAACCCTGGCCACCAACCCTGGAAGGGCTCCCATTCTGGCTCTGCTCCCTGAAGGCTCCCAGCACCATGGCCAGCATGGAGCAGCCTCAGGTGCAGCGTGGCTCACCCACAGCCCAAGCATTCAGGAGCAGGCGAAAGCCTACAGATTCACACCAGCTAAGTTATGGCAACGCTGGCTTATCTCCCTGTGCTGCGTCAGGATATAAACTAAGAAATACAGCTGCCTCTCTTCCTTGGGGCATAGTCATTTCTAGAGACGGGAAGGGCAGGGATCCTATTGGAAATGAAGGGGGCAGCATAAGCAAATTAATCAAGTAACTTGGAACAAGCTAAAACGTTTGAGAAGGAAGAAGGTACTCAATGAAGAAGGACTTGTAGCACTGTGATGGAAGGCAGAGTGGCTGAAAAACAGACAAGAATTAGAAGACAGGAGACTCTCTCAATTTTTATAAAAATTTCAGAGGTACTGTATTGCCCCACCAGCCCACAACAGCACTCATAAGGCTGCTGTAAAACACCTGCAACATGCAACCTTTCCACAGCAAACAGGAAAACTTCTTTGCCTGCCTGGAAATGTGCTTTACCATGTAAACACTGATTGTCGTGGTTTTGCCACAAGGTTAAAAAAAAAAGATCTCTCTGCTGTTCCACCACACTTTTTCCAAAGAAATCTGAAGGAGGACTCTGCTGGGAATGCATTTGTGCCATACCATAAATCTCAGTGTACACAGAGATTGAATCTTTCAAATATTGCACTTCAGAGGGCATAATCCTAGACAAATACTGCTTAGCAAGCAACCTACAAGCACAAGAGTTGTGGCTAAAATACCTCACTCCCTTGAAGTAAATGGATGGAACTTCACATGGGGGTCTGGACTCCACCCTGGATTCAAGAGGACTCCTGTAAGTCTATTACGTGAGATCTCCTCTACCACCCCCTTGCAGATGTAACCTATATACCCCAGGGAAGAGCATCCCACCTTACGAACCCCTTCTTGCTTCTTTCAGCTCCAAAGCAACCGGAAACACTACAAGTCATCCCAGCTCGTGCTGCATGATTACCTGTGTTACATGGTTACCTGTGACACTTGACACCCTGGAAACGTCCTGAGTTTGGGTGGAGCGGTTCCGACTCTGCTGCCTGCGCCTGCTCGTCGCTGACCTAGTGGTCCGGAGGTGAACTTCGCTCACTTTGAAGAAGGCCACCATGAAAGGCTGTTTGTCGTAAGGGCCATCTCGCCCTACAAGGCCTGCTTCTCTAGGATTTACGCTGAAACCTTCAAACCAAACGGTAAAGTGAATGTCAGAAAAAAGAGTGCAGGTGGATTGTTCCTTTCAGCATCGCAACATCCCCACAAGCAGTGTCTCCTTTCTTCGTGCTCTTCTTTAAACACTAAACATTCCTTTCCTGCCACCACAGCCTATGGGCATTGTTATGACAGCACTCCATCCTGGACAAGAGACTTCAGTGAAGCACCTGGCTCTTTGGCACCTCTTTGGCATCTCTATTCCAGTTTAGGCTTTTTTTTACTCTACACAAACAGTTATATAAATAAACTCTCAATTTTTTCTACTCTATTATAAAGAGTTATATAGATAGATATATAAAACACGAAGACCAGAGGTGTCATGAATTACTTCTGCTGCCTGTGAAACACAAGAAGCAGACATGAGATTAGGAGACCTCTAGGGAAAGCAGAGGGCAAAGGGATGGTGTGCTTTTGTCAGGAGCACAGAGATGGGCTCTCAGCCCAGCCAGGGAGGTAGAGGCTGGCACTAATATTTCCTCAGGGAGAACAGAGGACAACCCCTCTACTCTCACTTGACATCACAGGTGTAGCAAATTCCAGCATGAAGTGACAAAAAGAAAACAAGGTTGGACACTACCCCAATCCACCTCCACCAGCTCATCCTGGTACTGTCTAGAGATACCTGACCTCACTTATGTGGAAAAATATGTCCATCATGGGGCAGCCAATAACTGACAGTCCACCAGCTGTGCCCTCAGACACCCTGCTCGTGGTGTTGGCTACAACTGCTTAGGGTGCTCACCCTCCCACATCCCAACTAGGTTCCGTTAGCACCGCTTCTGGACAACATCCAAGGGACTCCAGAGGTGAGTAGTGTTACCTGGCCTGTAACCTACCATCCTGGGTCACCACGCTCAGCTGCAGTCCCATGTTGTGCTGAGGGCTCATCACCCACATGTTACTGGTGGCAGTGACATCAAACTCCAGCCAGCCCTCCTCCGATGCCCACACTGCCCGCGTGTCCAGCAGAAACAGGTCAGAGGCTCTGCAGAGAAGAAGTGTAATGAGAAGACCGTGGTGACAGCGATTTTATCCCCTGGCTTTTGTCATTACAGAAAAAAAACAAACTGTAGTAGTTATAAGTTGTGTTAATGGCTAGAAAAAAAAAAAAAAACACTGCCCCAAATCTGCTTATGTGTATCCAGAGTTCTGCCATGAGATGCACGTGCTTTCACATATGAAATTCAGGATTACATTTGCTAAGAGGAAAGCAACCCTCCTCCTCAGGTCTGTCCACTTCTCCACCAGCAAGGGATTAGTAAGGCTTTCTTCTTCTTGAAGAGTGTAATGATAACCCTGGCAAGATAGTGGTCAAACTACTAGCATGTCCAGGCATTCAGTGGCTTTTGTCTTAGGGGTTTCATGGTATCAGCCCACCACATATAGGTCTAGCACAACTTACCAAAATAAAAAATAAAAATAAACTAATGGCCAAGTATCACAAAGTGAAGGAAAAAGAACCTCTAAAGGCCTCTAAAGACATTTCTCTAAGGCTTATCAACAAGGATTAGAGTGCCTTGTTCCAAGGTTGCTGGCTCATGGACTTCGGCTTCAAATTTTAGGTCTATACCTTTTTGTAGCATCAAATACTCACCCAAACTCAGTTCAGTGAACTTAGCTGCAGAGGCACACAGAGAAATCCCATGTACATTTTCTTGCTGTACTATAGGCATAAGTTTCCTGTGCAAGAAAGCTGCAACTCCTATCCTCAACCTGTGGCTATCATCACAAAACAGATACCAGGTGTCAATCCCATCTTCACCTGTCTTTCCTCCCTGCACTTTTTTTTTTTCTAACAGGAACAATAGAAATGAGAAAAAGAGTACCTATCCCTCCTACCCATCAAAGGTTAACTTCAGAAAAAAACCATTTTGATTGAGTTACATTTTAATTTTGGCCAACTGCTATGTCATGCTGCCCAGCAGCTTGGCTTGCATGAGATCACACATGGAAAAATAAGCACTTAAGTATATTAGGGCTCCTAGTGCAGCTATTTTTACAGCACGGAGGTTTTCCTCCACCTCACTGGTAGCTGCACACTCTGTGGTTGACTCAACAGCCTTTCCCATAGGAGTCTTTGCCACCACTACTCCAATGGAACAAGCGTTCAGGTTCAACTCTGACCTTCACCTCCAGCAGCAGCAAGCAGCTAAGGTTGGCCAGCTGCTACATGTTTTGGAAACCTTAAGGTTGAGAGATTTGGGCTTTCCCAGGCAGGGTTTGTTTAAAGGCAACTTGCAAGCAGCAGCTGCAACCACTCTCCCTCTCCAGTTTGATGAGAGGAATGAACTGCTAGATCATTCCCACCTCCGAACACAGCTTACACATCGGGCCTCGCCAATGCTTGAAACAGACTATATCTGAAAAGGGGTTTTCTTAGCACCTGTTCTGACCTTCCCCCTCACACCAATTGCTTTCTGATCTCTGTAACAGGGTAACTCTGTGACAGAGCTACTCTAACTCCTCTGTACAGGGAGCTCTGTAAGAGCAAACCCTCCTGAACACTCTAACACATGGGAGTAGTCAGATCTACAAAAACACAAAGAGAAGGATGAGAGCTCATATTCCCATTGCCTTGCACTTTGGGAAGGCATTTGGACAGCAGGGAGCTGTAAAGCCAAAATGGGCCACATGGCATCATGTAGCCCATTCCCCTGAACTCCAGGCAGGGTCAACTGCATCCCTATCATTCCTAAGAGGCATTTGCCTCACCTCATCTTATAGGTCACCAGCCTCAGGAGCTCCATCATCTTCCCAGGAAATTGAATGGGTTTCACTTGAAACATTTCATGGGGTTTTTTTCTTGTTTTTTTTATCTTTTCCCTATATTATCTAACTTAAATGTCACAATATCCCCTTCTTACTAAAACAATATTTTCAGTCTCTCCTTATAAGCCATGTTTTAAAGACTTTGACCATTCTCATTGCTCTTTATCGACTCAGCTCAGCTCAAGATCTCACTGATGCTGAGTACAGTGGAAGGATAATATTCATGTGTCTCACAGACTGTGCCTCTACTCATACATCTCAGAATATGATTTTGGCTTCTTCACAAAACTCACGCTGTTAACTCATGTTCACCTTGTGATCTACTATAATCCTTAGACTCATGCTGCTGAACCGCAAAGGACCCAGTCACTTCCTAGGGTATATTTATATCACTGATTTTTCCTGTCCAAATGAAATTGTCCTTTCTCCCAAATCACATTCCCTTCCCAAACCCCAACCCCCACCCCAGACTGAACCTCCACCATTATTAGATTACTTAAAACACAGACTTGCCTTTCTGTGGGTGTCCCCCATTTTAGTGTCCTCCACAAATATAATCAGCAAACTGCCCAGCCAAAGTGCAATCATACCAAGCAAGAATGATCTGCTTTATCCCAGTTTGTCACACTCACTTTGGAGAGATTTCAATTCCTTTGTAATATGAAGAAAAATGGACAACTGGGCTTTCCAGTCCAGTTAACTCTTTGCAAAAAGTCTCATACAGGACTGGTTTTCAATCAGCTCTGATATTCATAGAATCATAGAATCAACCAGTCAAAAAGACCTCTGAGATCATCAAGTCCAACCCTTGATCCCCTACCACCATGGTTACTAGACCACGGCACTAAGTGCCACACCCAGTCTCATCTTAAAAACCTCCAGGGATGGTGAATCCACCACCTCCCTGGGCAGCCCATTCCATTCCAATGTCTGATTACTCTCTCTGTAAAAAATTTCAACTGACTTTTTCATTGTTCGACTGGATGAAGCCAATGCTGAAGGTTCACCCCTCAAGTACTTAAGGTCATAGTAGATGTGTAGGTAACACACCTGAATACTTTCTGCTTAAGCCTGTTTTCAATTAATATTTGTCACCCAAACCTCACCAGGCTGCACAGAATTGCATACAGTTTCTTACTAGTTTTCATTTTGGCATGAAGATTTTAAAAGAATATTCAGTCATCTATTTCCAAAGAAAAAAATTAGGGAGGAAAGAAAGAATTTACTCACACAAAAAAGAATTCCAGCTATTTATCTGAGTCTCTAAGTAATCCCTTTATTTTTTCCAGAATAGAAATCTTGTATGTCCGTCTCCCTTTAAGAAAGTCACCTCAAATTTGGCCAAGCAGTAAGTATCTGAAAAGTCCAAAGCCCAAAAGGTTCAACAGAGACTCAGAGCTTAGCAACAAAGTTCTCTGGACTTCTTGTATTCAAGGAACATACTTTCCCCTTCTTTCCCCCTTGGTAAACCAAATACCATGAATCACCTGAGGGGAATCTGCTCTTTCCTACAAGCCACGTGTCTGAGAAGAGATATCCCTGCTACTTCTGCAAAAAAAGCTCTATGGTGTCTGATCTTGGAACAGAGACTGGGAGATCTCCCAGGCTAGCCTTTGGTCAAAGGGAAAAGGAGGTCAAAAGGAAAGAATATCTCATCTCTCTCTCTCTAGTCAAGAGGAAAGAATATCTCATTAGATAGGGAAAGGTGGAGGATTTTTTGTAGTTCTCAGGGGCACACAGATGTGCAAGGTATAGATGGAGAGACACTGAGTAAAAGGAAACATTCTGCAGAGAAAAGCCAGTAGAAAGATGGCCACCACACCTCTGTGAATTAGGTCCATTTTTCCCTACTCAGCATCTCTCTGCTTCTAGAAGTAGTTGGGAAACTACTCGACATCTTCCTGCACTGGTGGCTCCTAGAGGGCTACTGCTGCCATTTGTGGAAACACAGCTGCCAACAAACATGCAGACAGATGTCAGTGATGAGAATCTCCCACTTCCACTCTTGCCCCAATGCTCAGAGGGAAACACACCTACACAACTGCAAATTTTTTCTTCCCCCAGTTCTGCTTTCTGAAGACTATAGAAAATCCATTTATTCCATTCCTTTCCTAATAGGACTGCAAACGAAAGACAGGAAACATGAGGGCTAA
Organism: Myiozetetes cayanensis; assembly: GCF_022539395.1. NCBI lineage: Eukaryota > Metazoa > Chordata > Aves > Passeriformes > Tyrannidae > Myiozetetes > Myiozetetes cayanensis. The sequence continues at coordinate 85,534,611 of NW_026086604.1, read as the reverse complement.
AGCTGCTGCACAGCCTTATTAGTCCTTACTAGTCCTCAGGCTGGATCATTGGCTGATTTTGGCAGGGACTGTTTTTGCCAAGGGCGTTTGCTTAGCAGGTCCACACCCTATGGCCCAACCTGTTACAAAAGTTGAAGTGCACACAGCAGATGAGCAGGGGTTTCCTGCAAGCCAAACAGTAGTGGTGGAGAAAGAAAAAAATAAACATCTGAAAGAGGCAACTAACCTCCTGGAGGAAGTTGATCCTCACCAGTATATGCATGATAAGAATGAGGCCTTACAGCCATGTCCAAAAGAGAAATAGGTTAGGAAGCAGTCAGACATCGTGCTGATCAGCGCTAAACACAAGTAAATGCAAGCCCACAGTCAAAGAAAAATCTAAGAGTGGACAAGAAGGTGAGAAACGGATCATATACTATGCAAGTCACATAAAACAAAGTATTGAATTTCTAGTCATTAAGTGATGACATTGATCCCATGCAGCGAGGCAGGCAGCGACTTTCCAAGAGGAAGCATGCAACTGAGTACATGGTCACCTTAATGGAAGGATATTTGAAAACTTCAGCATTTGAGAAAAACAGAGGCAATATGGAACCTGAGAGAAACAAGAAGGGAATGTGAGGAACAGGAAAAACTAGAAAAAGAAAGGCTGGAAGAAATGTTTGAGCCAGCATCACTGAAGAGACAGGAAGGAGCATAGGCTGAAGAAAGCAGACTCAGTTTAAAGGTTTCATGTCCAAGCAACCTCAGATGTCAGGGACATCAAAAGACCTCTAGCACTTCCACAGGTCTTTAAAATTCAGTGTACAGAAGATAAATTCCATCACCAAAAGAGGTATTTTCTTAACACTCTCTGCCTAAACCCACCCTCTGGGTTCTTACACAGTTACTGCCATCAGTCTCATCTTTATTTTCAGAGTGCTTAACCATCTGGGTAAGTTCAGTTAATGATTTCCATAATAAGGCTGCTGCAGGCATAACATGTATTAACATTAGATTATTAAAGGGAAACAAGTGAATGGGAGATACCGAGGCCATGAGCTTAAACAACTTTCCTGATACAAGAGAGGATATCAAATAGGAAGATGCAAATTAGAAACTCCCAGCTCAAAACAGGAGCTCTTTGTTCTGGATCAAGGCCCTGAAGTATGGACTTGAGTACCTAGAAATAAATGGGAGTGTTTCCATGGCCTTCAGAAGACTCTGGAGAAGGATGGAAAAGCAAAGGTCAACAGAGCAATCACAAGTGGCTGCAATAAACAGAAAGGAGTACACAGTTTACCGGAGAAATATGGCCTGTGTAACTCAGAAGGCAGGATTTAGCTCCAGTGTCCTCAGAGTGAGCCGATTTGTCAGATATAAATATCAAATATAGCTACTATTCTTAATGCCAGCATCCCAACTACGTACTCAGGGCATTTATAGGAGGAACAGCTTGCATTTAACTTCAGTGCTTTTCCCCCCTCTAAGATAAATATTTTGTTAACTGAAACCTCTGTGTAAACCTTTCAACAAAATGTCTCTAGGTGTTAATTCTCTTTAATTGAACACTAATTAGATTAGAATTCAGTCAAATTAGTAACCAGGTCAAGTGGTTTCTCTTACTTACTATACTTAGTGAAATGTTCACATTAAAATAATTTTTCTGTTCTGGATACACATTACAACATGGAACTTTGCTACAGGAAAAACACCAAAGCTATAAAAAGCTAAATTTAAAGAAGCATCTGTTGAACTAGTTTTTTTAGTTTCCCACCCTCCCTGGCCTTCTTTCTGTGACCAGGCAGAAGTTTTACCAGGGAGACAGTGAGAACAAACAGAAATCTCACCTTCAAAATGACCAAGTTAAAGGTCTTGTATTTTAATTACATATCTTGGAACAACATTTTTGGCCCAACTTCAAAGCCTGCAATTACCCAGGTGTTTAAAGGATTGTTACGCATCAACAGCCATTTACCAAAGCATTAATTACTATAAGTCTCTAAAACTTTCCTCAGCTGAACCTTTTTGTTTACTTTTCTTCAAAGACAAGTTGACATAATAGTCTAGACTGCCTAGCAGCAGTTTCTCAAAAGGGAATTTTGCACTGAAGTGTGGAATCTACATTTTAATTAACGCGCTTTCTAAATACTCCTCTGCCCGCCTCAGGATCAGAGTCTTTAGTTTGCTCTGACATCAACTTTCAGTAAAAATTATCCTTCGTACAGCAAGCTAGCAAGATTATTCCACTACCCACTATCGAAGGAGAAATAAATCTACTCGCAACTGGCTCAGTCTTAGTTAAACAGAACTCCACTTAGATAAAACTTTGAAATAGCAGCCTTTTCAAACCTGTACATCCACCATCTTGCAGTAGATGCAATCATTGCTTTGAGTTTAGAAGTGTTTATTACTTACAGAATGAACCTTACGTGGAGCTCCCACAGGATGAGGTACTGCCAAGCGATGCAATACAAAGCCTTAACAACTTAGTATATCTAAATGACCAGTAGTCCAAAGATTCAAATGCACCATACAAAATTTAATTAATCAGTGCTCCTTTCTACAGAGACCTGCAGGCAGGGAAATGCCAGCCCCTGGAATGAGCTGCCATGGAAAGCAAAGGCAGTCTCTACTGGAAAGCAAAGCAGTCTCTTATTGTTTCGTGAGAAGTAAGGCTCAGTTTAACAGTCTTGAAGAAGTTATGCAAACTGTGGGCCAGAGGACCAGGAGAGACATGCACATCCTACAAGAGCTTCTTGGAAACCAGGAAGGAAATACAAAGAAATGTCAACTTATAAATGAAGTTCCTTCCAAGGTGGAATAGAAGACCAGCAGCTGGGCACTAATTTGCAAGGATTGACAGCCAGCAGAGGAAAAAGCACAGAATGGAGATGTTGGAAGACACTCTGAAGGGGGTCTGCAATTCAGGACAGATAGAAGAAAGCCATCCTGGATGCATCCAGACATGGGACACACAAGAAGGGATAGATATGCTCAGCCTCACACCTCCACTGCTCTGTCTGATAAGAGTTGCCCTGTGCTGAAAAGGCTGCCCTATGTCACTGTATGCCTCATCCTGGCAGCAAAATATGCAGGGGCAGGGAGTTAAATCTTTCAGACTCACTGGAAGACTAGCAGGGTGAAACATGGATTTTAAGGCTGAATGTGGCAAAGACTGGAAAATCAGAGCCTAGACCTACAGGATGTGGTCTCCCTACATCAAGACTATGGGAAGTTCATCCTACAGGTCTGTGATAATCCCCAGTATAGTCAACATAGATATCTGAATGCAAAGGTGTCCCCCCACTTCCAGCTTAACATCTTGAGCTTCACAGATCTGAGGAATGAACATTTTACCAACAGGAGAAGTGAAAAAAAGAAAAAAATCATCCCAAGTCACAGGGATAGGAGATATATTTCTTTTTTTTTTTTTTTTTTAATTACAATTCTGTAAGAAAAAGGGGTATTCTAGCAGTAGTGAAGGCTACGGTACTTCAGAGTTTAAATGCAGTTTGAGGCATGAAGATAGGGGAGAGGACAAAGGGGTAGTCTTTAACTTTGTCCTTAAAGAAAAGATATAAGGCACTGATATGGCATTCTTCAGTTTTGATAGAAAATGCCAGCTGGTTATGGAACCAGTAAGTTTCATCCAGAATGATTTTCAAACTACTCTAAACCAACCAGCCTAAACCACAACAAATCACACACCCACAGTGGAAGCTGAATTGAAATGTGGGCAGACGCTTCTCTATAGCATCATGGAAACAGCTCTATCATATACAAATATATACACACTGTATACAAATCTGACCCCAACTTGAAACAGATTGATGCTAGCTTTGTCATTTGTATTACACAACCCATTCCAAAACTCAGTTGAGAACGGTTATTTATTTTCTAAGCTATAAACAGTGCCGTTGAATCAATTTGCCCTTTAGGTTAGAAGCTCGGATCACATTTGTATAAATATCCTGTTGCAAAGAGGAAGACTTTATTACCACTATAACTGGCAGCTAAAAGCCAACGAGTGCCTTAACCCTTTAGGAATTGTGTTCAGTACAACAAGAACATGGTCCCCAGGCAGTCGCTCTGCAGGGCTCACTTATGTCCACACGTGTCTTATCGTGTAGGAGGAATCTTCCCAACCGTCATGTCCTCATATTTCATTCTGGGTGCAAACGAAACTGTTTAATAAACTTTGACCATTAAGGTACCGTATCTTCCTTTGATCACTAACACAGGCCACTGTGTTTTTCATAGATCAGTTGTTTGGACAGTGTGGGAGTGTTCTGAGGTCTGCATTAGCAGGATATTTACACTTGAAAACATACTGATGATCCAAACCAAGGACTAACATCTTTGATCAACCATAAACTGCCTTCCCTAGTCCTGACCTGACACCTCTCTGGGTGAGAACATGGAAGTTTCAAGAACGAAACTCTTTAAATAATGAGCTGTTTTCAGGGACAAACTCATTTCTCCCCTTCCCTTGTAAAGGTCTCACTTACATGGCAATCCACTCCTAAGTGGTATCAGAAATCACAGAGGGCTTTGCTGGTTCTTCCACAAAATCAGTGCTACGCTTTAGAATCAAGCCCAGCTTCAGGGCTTAGCTGTGCACTGGCTCTTGCCTGTGTAGCTCTTGCCTGATGAAACTAAACAGTCTGTCAGATACAGCCAAGGTGGGATAAGCACCTGGAAACTGATACCACTTGTCCTCCTAAACTGGTGCTTTGGCAAACACCCCTGTTTTCTGCATATTTCAAAGGAGGAAAAAAAAAAGAGAGAGAGAAGAAAAAAATCCCACCCTAGTGTTCAAACAGCCTAGTCTCTTAAAACTCTGGGGGGTCAGAAGCTGAAGGGCAGCAACATCCGGCAGATGTATCATCTGTTCCCTCTCCCAGTGTCAGCCCCTACAACCCACAGCCTGTTTCCAAACCCAGAGTCATCCCCCTCAGAGCAAACCAGATGTCACCTCAGCCCTATTTGGTGAAGCCTCTTCTCCACACAATCCAAAATGCACACAACTGATGGCTGGCCACAAGCTTGACCCATCCTGAGGATTTCATTAATCTCTTCGCATCATCCCACTGACAACTCCAGCAGCTTGTGTTATGACAAAGTGTGGCCGTTAACTGCGGTTTGGTTAGAAAACAAAAGCCTAGTTTCTAGGCACTATTTTTCTTACCTTACAAAAGCATGGAAGGAATGGCGAGATGAAAATATTACTGACACAAGTGAGTCAGTATTAAAAATGTTTTCTTTTTTAAGAGAGAATGTACTTAGACCACACTGTCTTCAATGTGAGTTTTACTGCCTGGAGTCCTCACAAGTATTTTTTTCTTATTTCTGATGGCTTTGAATGAGGAGAGGGTCAAATTTCTACCCAGAGGTTTTGTGCTATTTCAATCATCATTGATCTCTGATTGTTCATGTTCTCTATGCTTACATGCCTGTCTAGGAGACAGTCTCGAATGGGCCCATGGTCCTTGTTTTCAGCTTTCTCTACAGTGGCAAAAATCAGTTTGATAATTCAGTAACTGGTAGAAATTTTAGCCTCAGGCTTGGTTCTGTTTTTAGCCATCAGGGAACAGCCAGCAGTGCCTTGCAATTCCGTGCAACAGCTCACATCTGGGCTGGAGTCACACGCTCATGCTTTTACTGTCCAGATGAGCTTTTTTTTCCCCTTTGCTCAAGTAATACTGAATTGAGCCACTTCATTACACTTAATTGGAGCCAAGGGATACTTCTAGGCTCTGAGCTTTGGTGAAGATTTGTATTTACTAAAGCTTTCTCTTATCTCCTGCCCTGCCAAACTTGTTTCTTTGAGAGAAGTGGGCAGGTTTCCTTTTTATATATATATTTTCCCCCAGAGATGCTTGCTGCCTTTCTCCTGTAGACTGCTGGTTTAAATCCATACATGCCAGTTGCCCACTTAAAAATTATTTGCACCCAAAAGTATTTTAGTAGCTACCAATAACCGCCTCAGACAACTGTTGACCTCATAAGAGCCAAGATTAACATGGTGTCTTTGAACTTTCTCTGAATACTGCAGATGTTGACTGAACAGGCACCTTCTGCAGCCTTTAGAGATGAATTTTCCTGACCAGAAGGAATATTTGTCAGCAGAAAAAGATGAAAAACGGTGCTACATCAACTCTTCTGTCTCACCTGCCATTTCACCAGCTAGACTTCAAGATCTGTACAGACTCTTCCTTATGCAATATAATGTCATAAAATGTCAGGAAATATGAGGCTGTTATTCAAAACCATTAGTCCAAAGGAAGCATGACACAAGTTTTTTAGTAGGCTTTTTTTAAGTCAAAGGCAGCTGTTATTTTCTGGCTTATAAGATGTCTGCTAAAATTCAACGGAAGATTTACAAATATTTAGCAAGTTCCTTCAAAAGCCAGTGCACTCTTTTCCTTATAATTTAACCTTCCAGTGTTCTGAACAGCAAAAGAAAACATTGCATTCCAAATTAATCCACTGAGGCAAAAGGGGGAGAAAAAAGCATTTTGGACTTTCTTCCCCCCCAAATAAAAGCAAGTAAGTGAATTGATGATCAAAACCCAAAATTGCTCAAAGAATAGAGTTCCTTAAGGCACGCCAGAAGAATCTGAGGTATTTTTCCTCTTCATGCAGAGATATTCGTGAACAGCTAAATACCACTTTTTAGCATTTGTTTTCAAGAATGTTTACAGGCCCAAGTCCACCCAGGTCAGCAATGAGAGTGAACATTTGAATCCATAGCAGCCGTAGCCTATGGAGTCAGACCTCAACTGACTATAACACTGAGTAATAAGCAGCTTCTGCTATCTTATTTTAACAGTCTTTTAACATCTGCATATATTTAACACAGAAGGGGTCATTTATATGCATATATATATGCATATATATATATATATGTATTCATATATATACAGAGAATACAAACCTATGTATGTACTTATACAGAAGCACACACGTTTTCGTATGTGCTTTTATATTTTACCAGTAAATGAAAGAGTCCTTTAAGCTGAAAGGAAAAAAGGGTAGAAAAGGGCATGTCCTTTTTACAGCTGCAAAACTCTTTGAGCCATATCTTGCCCACCTCTGTGCAGATGATGTGACAATTCCCACAGACTCATCTGAAGCACAAGTTGCTTTAGCCAAACATCTCCCTCCCTCCCCTCAGTAAAAATAAATAAATAAAGCAGAAAAAGAAACAAAAAGGAAGCCTTGAGGGACTGGATGAGTCAGAGGTTAGTAATGAACTCCAGACACTCATCCCTGGGTCAGTGGTTCACGCCTAGCCCATGTCAGGAGGGACAGTGAATTGCTGGCAGTCTGGATCTGGAGGAAGCCACTTTATGATTCCCAGTCCCAACAGTGGGATCCCCTCAGCATGGCCGCCAGCAACGGCAGAAGGAACATGATGAAAGGGAATTGGAAGACCCAAACTACTTGCCAGCTTTGGACAGAGACCACCCTGGTGATCCCCACCCAAGCTGCTGCCTCTGCTCTGTCCATAGGGAAGTCTCTAGCACCCAGTGATGCCCAGCACATGCAGATGCCAAAGTGCCCAGTGCCAAAGGACACACATCTCAGCTTCATAGCGCAATCTGATTTTGGCATGCTTCTGGTATGGGATGCGAAACAAAGACACAAGGCTCCAGCATCACTGCTGCACACAGGCACTTTGAGAACAGAGTTTGTAAACTTGTTAGAAACAGGGTATATTAGGGGCTGTATCCTGTACTTTATTCTCTTTCCTGCAATGCCTTATTTGCTTGCTCAGTTCACTCTGAAAAAAATGTTATATAAACATAGGAGTTGACAGTTCTCCTACTCTGTGCCCTGCTTTGGTGACCGTCACAAAGCAGAGTATTAATTGCTTCCATAGACACATGGCAGAGGTTTTCCTTTAGCTCCAGAGGTGGGATCTCTGCTTGTGCAATCTAAAGCAGACCAACGCTTGCCATTTTTTATTCAATGTGGCTCTAAATGAACAATACAGCTAACATCTATGAAATCTGCATGACCATCTGGAGTTCCATCAGCTCTTGATGTAACAAGTGGGCATTGATGTTAACATCCTAAGCAGCAAGCACGTTACCCCTGGAGGCACTCCAGAAATCTCCAACTCAAAGCACAAAGGGAAGCACATCACCTTGATCTTTTGTGAGGGAAACTCACACCTTGTTCCCCATCACCTATTCACCCAAGTATTTCTCTCCAGTTCCCCAGAGGCCACACTCCCCACAGAACAACCACAAGCTATTTAATGTTGCCTTCACAACTGCCAATCATCAAAGGCACATTGTACCCCAAATGGTACCAATGGAAAGGCTGGAGAAAGAAGGAGCAGAAAGGAAAACACCCATGAAACCTTCACAGAGGAAACAAATGGAGCTATTTTTTAGGCACTGCTGATTTCTTTTTTTTTTTTTTTTCAATGCCTGCAGCAGAGGAACAGTTACAGTCCTAACAAGTAATGAAACACTTTTGTACCACAGCATTAATCTGACATTTAATTGACCATATATTTCCATCTTTTAGCCTTACATGATTCATCCATCTGAAACATTACAGGTTTTAAATTAATCACTCCATTTACACTTTTTTGGATTTTTTGTGTCACAGTTTCTACTATGCCTCTCTCACTTTTGGTTCTCTCAGTGCCACTGAAAGTCACAGAGTGATTTTGTACCTGCATATACAAAATGTATGCTGAATTTTCTTCTGCTTTATTTATTTTAATTTAAGCTCAGCTGAGAGCAGGTGAAGTCTGAACTAATTACCAGTATTTTTAAAACAGGCTATGCTTTTTGTGCTGGTAAGACTAAGTTGAAAGGGAGTATGTATAGTTCGGTACACAAGAGTAATGCCAACATCGGTTTAAAAATCTACTGCTTCTCATCAGATTCTTTCTCTATTTAAAGACAACACAAAGGCTGCAGCTAAGTCACACCCTGGGCTATAATACTGTGAACTTTCTCTGGCTGGAATCCATTTGCACTCTACCATGTCCATTTCCCATAAGGAAAGGACCATTCAATAACATAACCCTGTTAACATGAACAAACCTGATATTTATTTTCAGTCCTCTCAACATTAATGCAAAGCTCAGTCTTCTCCAGGACAGCAGCTGGTGGCACAGAGCAAGACCCTCCTGCATACCTGTTCTGATGTTCCTGAAGCACTTGGTAGATGCTGATAAGGAAGGTTTGGTTTTTAAAGCTTCCCACAACGCAGTCCTTGTAGATCCGAAACTCAGCGGCTGTGACGGCCTCGCCCTCAGGAATCTGAGACAAATTAAATTTGAATTCCTTGTGGTGCCTCTGGTGAGGTGTGAACTCCTTGTCATACTCAACTGCAGATGGGAAAAGGAAAGGAAAAAAAGAACCATGACTAAAATTTAACAACAAAAGGTTTCCACATGCTGCCACCAAGAATCTTTTTTTTTTTTTTCTCCAAAGATAGCCTTGGCAGGTGCTAGGAAAGCTTATGCAATCAAAGCCTTAAAAATACAGTACTAAGAGAAGATGAATGTTCCTCTTCTCTAGCCAATTCCTTTGGGAATTTCTATTTTTTAGAGAAAAGACAGCTTTGACAGGTAAAATATGACTGTGAATTTTGCCCCTGTGTAAAACTGAAGCTGTGACCACCCCCAGCATTTTCCACCTGTGGATCTCCACATTCTTTACAGCATTTCCATAAGTCTCTCAGCCCTCTTCCAACAGAGGAGACAAGTATGTGCTATTTGGCTTTAGCACATACAGGTACAGATTAAGCTATAGCACCAGGTCAACTAATACCTTAACTGCCCTAAAATGTGCTGTTTTCTGGTTTCCTGAAAAGCCAGAAATAACCATTGGACCACCTTGTGGGAGAATACGAGCAACACGATATTTTTTTTAAGGGTTAAAGTTAACCAGAGCTCCCCTTCCTTTTGAAGAAGCTTATTTGAGAATGAGAGAGCTGAGGAGTGACCCCTTTTGGTTTCTGGTCTTAGACTTCCTCAGGTACATTCTCAGGTATAGGACTTAAGACGGACATAAAACAGAACTCCTTATTTAGGCCTCAGAATTTGTGTTTTCTCTTTTTGAGGTTCCCTTTAAAAACTCTGCTTCTAGTCCCACTCTCGTATTACTTGATTACATCTTGGTTAGTCTGACTTTGATTAATTGTTTGTTATTTTTTCTAATTTTCTTAGAAATTGCTTAAAACATTAGCATACTATAAAAACATACAAAATTGCATCCAAAAAACTGTTCCCAGCAGTGCAATTGAAGGAGTATATGTCAGTGATGAATAACTCACCATTATATTATCAATAGGAACATGAGTACATTCAGGGGCAGCAAGGGAAGAAGAGATCCCTTTTCATGTTTGTCTTTGTGGTCACTTTTTGTCGTTCCCCCCCAACTTAATACATCAAACCGCAAAGGCATCCATGAGCCTACCCTCACAACGTCCCCATGAGGTAAGCAGCAATCCCTGTTTTACAGCTGGGATACTGAGTCATCAGGAGGGTGACTTGTCCAAGGGCAGGTGGCAGAGGCTTGCAGTGGAGCCAGGAATGACAGCCAACGTGCTTGAGGTTCATCACTTTACCCACAGGTTACCTCCCTGGAGAGCAGACATCTCCCAGCTGCTGGAAAGAGCCTGTGGAGACTTTCCTCTCTACCTTTCCCAAGTGCCTGTCCCTCCTCATCCCTCAGTCCCAGTTTCATATGTCCTCTCCCTTTATTTTGGCAGCCCTTTCATGTGAGCTGCCTCATCTGGCTGGGTCCACATCCTGACTCCCTGCAAGACAGTTAGTCACATCCTTCTCTTTGAAGCTTGCCTGGAAATCTTTTCACCTCTGCATGACTGCTGCCGAGCATTCTGTGGGACACCACACTTGGAGATGGTGAGTTAAGGGCTGCCACAAGGCAAACAGGCAAATCCTCAAACTGCTGCCAGAGTCAGATGCCTCTGCCAATTTTGTCAGTCTTGCACTGCATCTGTCTGAGCAGCTTAGATGCCAAACAACTCACAAACGCATGTGATTGGACCCTGTAGCTTCCAGAAATGAGGTGGTGACACCCAGCATCTCGTCAGAGATTGCACCAAGGCAAATGATGGCACCACTCAATTCCAGTGCCACCTAGGAATTATCCCTCTTCCTATCAGTTATGAGGTATCTGGGCTTCCCTTTGTAAGTACCTGCCCCTGCTTTTAATGGGGAACAACTCTGGCAACACCGGACTGGTTGTCGTCACTTGCATCTACATCGTCCAAGAAGGGGCCTGAGCTGCCCGGTGACTCCCCATCCTGAGGAGAGTCCCACGGGGTGCACCTCCCAAAAGAGAGTAGACACGTACTTTGAGAAACTTGCAGAGCATCCAATCAACGAGACAGTGCGTTTGGCTGCTTGCAGCAGGATGACATGCCCAACTTGGCCTGTTTACTTGCTGCTAAAAGACGAGAGGATGTAATTAATGGTGAGGGAATGTCTAAATCCACGGGTTTGCAGAGGCACACATATGAAGCAACAGTTCTCAATTTAGAACTTGCTACATCCTCGCTCACGGGTGCAATGACCAGCTGAAACCCACGTCCCCTCCCATGCTGTCACGGGGGTGAGTTGACCTGCAGGCGAGGTGCAGCGAGGCAGCTTTTCCCCAGGCTCGCAGATGAGGATGATAAAGGAGAAGCAGGAAGAGCAAGGGGAAGGACACAACCAGGGTAAGCAACAGAACTCCATCAGGGTGCCAGAAAACTAAAATTACACCAGAGACAGCAAAGGAATAGTCGATGCTTCCTGTCAGCTATTGCCCCACATCAAGATGTGATGTGGCCTCTCCAAGTGCACAAGGGGGAGCCTAGAGCCGTCCCACACAGCACAGGGCTCAAAATGAGCCCAAACATCACTGGTTTTGTGTTCCTTTCTCACCTCAAGTCAGCTCCAGTGACCTAACCTCCACTCATCTCCACTACAAAATATACAGCTTAAAAGTGACAGAACTGAACTCTAGTCCTTTAAATCAGTATTTTTCCCATACTCCTCGTCTAAAAAGTCAAACACAAGCCACAGAGGAAGAAAACTCCACCAAAACATCTACCACAGAGTATGACAAGTAGCAGCAGGTATGATGCTTGACTCCAATTGCCCTTTCCCGGTTTATAACTTGCCTGATATATTTACAATAGTATTTTCCTGTTTTTTAAAACTTTCTTCCTTTATCCCTGCCCTTGTCCGAATATGCCACACAATCACAGAAGCTGACTAAACTGATTACAGGGGAAACATTCTGACTGATTTCGTTATCAGGCTTGGCAGAATAAACAACCTGAAATGCACAAACAAGGAAACCTTTTTTTAATCCTTCAGATTAAGCAATTCAGCTTTTTCTGTAATAAGAAAGGCACATTCAGCAAGAAATACTGTTAAACTGCTGGTGTCCTCCTCCACTGTGATCCATTCAGAAGCAGCCCAACAACATCGTAGGATGGAAAAAAGACTACATTAAGCATGTATGAAGCAAGTATAAAAGTTTAATGAGTTGGAAAGTTTGTCTGGCTATGTATCTTCCCATGATACAATGGAGGGTGGGTTATTTTTTCTTTGTGGGAGTGGTGAGATATTTAAGTTCTATATACTCATTGTCACCCCATCAAGTTAATAATCAACTGTTTTTCATTCAGCAAGACAGCTTAAAAATATAAAATGCCAACAGTTCTTCTCTGGGAGTTCTTTTGCTCCCTGGAAACTGTTCATTTTTAACAAAGAAGTCAAGTTTTAGAACAGTAAAATTTGGAAAGGCAAGATTCAGGGTGCTGGTTCCCAGGATTACCCACTCTGTATTGCTATCGTGTTACAATGCATCATATGACCTCGCATTCAAGATGCAGACAGAATACACCAAAATGCAAGGCAACAGCAAAAAGCAGAAATCGTTTCTCAAGCTGATTTCCAATTATTATTTTTTCCACACGATTTCTTTCAGGTCAATCTGACCGGTGACATGTGAAATCCAAAGCTAATTTCCGTTTGAAGGTGGACATGTGCATGTTCCAACTGCGCAAAGCTCTTTCAGAGAGAGAGAATCAGGCCGCTCACAGCTGGGTCAGGTTGGAAGGAAGCAGCCCCTCCCCACAGGGCTGGCCAGAACATCAGGACCAAGCCAGGCAAAACTAGGGTTTGCAGGGTCATGACACGAACTATAGCCGTATAAAACTCACGTTCATGATTTGACTACATTATCCTGAGCATTACTATTCATTTGCTAGAATAAGTCCTTGGAGACTACAAATCCAGGTATGCACATATCAGGGGGAGTTCGGAAAGGAAATATCAAACAGATTTTAGCCCATCATGGGTATATGTGCTTTGAGCCAAAGGGACTGCCCACTCCCCCATGCAGGTCTCTGCCCTCGTGGGTGTGAGCTGTGGACACCAGGAGTACTCACCCCTGAGTTTTCATTACAGCTTATTTCTGAGCAGAGCAGCTGACTGTGCAGAAACAGTTAACAGAAAAGCCTGCCAGTAGCTCTTTACATTCCCCTTAACAAATATTTTTAAATACTGTACAAACACAGCACTATTGTTGAGCAGTTAAAAAGGCAAGAATGGCAAAATTAGGGTTACTGTGGTTTTTAATTTTGTGTATTCTAATTCTAACCCAGTGTTGCAATAGCCAATTTCAGCACAAAATGTCCTTGGTTTAAAAATAACATGCTGCTTACAATGCTTGTTACTTTAAAAACACTGCACAGAAAAAAATTAATTAGGAAATTAACACATCTATTTTGGTAACTATACCATCCTACTTCCATTTGACTGTGTTGCACAAACCTTGGACCAAAGGAAATGTAAGCCTAATGACAGTCATGGAAAGAAACGCTTCTTCTGCATAGGAATTTTCAGCATTTCTTTTAGTATCTAAAGTAAACTGGTATGCAGAAATAACAGGTCAACAGCCTTTCCTGAGGAAACACAATTTTCACTCAGAACGACAGCACCAAGTGTCATGATACTTGGTGATTTTCTCCCATTCTCAGTTGTCAAGAAAAGTGTTAAGTCTGGTGCTCACATGAGAGTCAAAATGGTGGCTGAAGAAAGTTTCTAGCTCATAGTCTGGGTAATAAAGCCAAAAATACTAACATGTGGGCTCATAACCTGCAGTTTCAGAAGTAATTTTTTAAAATAAATTTTTAAAATAAATAATTATGATTTCCGTGATAACCTGGCTCCTTGGAGGGCACAGAGAAGAAGTAGGGTTGCAAATAATTGAGATATGAGTATTTAGAATGGATACATTCTGTATCCATCCTGACCCTAGCACAGGTGAAACTTCTGAAAAATCTTTTATATGCCAAGATCTTCAATGATGACTTGGTTTTGCAGGACCATTGCTACCACGCTCCAGAAAAAGTAACCAGAATTAATACCCTGCTTATGCAAAGTGAGTTTTGTATAAATGTTCATGAATTCAGTTTGAGTAAGCCATTCCTACTCATTTCTTCTCCACCTTCATACCTGATCCCCTCTCTAATAAAATGAGAAAGCACCTGAAAATTAGAGTTGTTAACAGGAGATTCACCACAACAGCTACATAATCAGTGCAGAGGCAATTTCTCTGTATTATGGCACCAATTTCTGCACTGGGTCAACAGCATTTATCACATCTGGAGCAATGAGGCAGTGGATTAGGCCTCAAATACTTTAAACATTACTGCAGCTCCATCAGTAGCCTCTAATAAATGGACCATGTACATATATGACTGATCTATTGCTGTGACCTTACATCATCAGAATTTCTTCAATAGTAGCTGACAATACTTTGCACAGAACAAAATTCAAAATTTATGTAAGCTTAAAAAAATCCCATCAACCTTGGCCAAAGTTGTCGTAAAAGGAAGCAAAAGCTGAGGGATGTCCAACTTCAGTGCAAGACTCAGTATTCATTTGGGTCTTACAATTTGCCTCCTATTTCACAATAGATCTACATGAATGGGGTCTACAGCACATCCTCTGAAGAGATGCCCACAATATACCTGAAGGCTTCTCTGTATTTTCTGAATCCAACAGGTCAATCTAAAAAAAGACACCAAGTCTCCCACCCCTGACCATTTTGTCATTACTGTAAAGACCCGAGAAAAAGCAAAACTTTCCCATTCTCAAAACTAAGTTTTATTAACAAGCCATTTCACAAGTAGTGGGTAAGAAAATCCTTTTAAAGAGAAGAAATTCAGATAACACATTAAAATACAAGGTGTGAAAACAAATCCTTCCCTGCCTGACATGCACAAGAGTGGGTGAGAACCTTTCTTCCCATCTTGCTCTCATCCCAGCAACTTCAATTACCTTCTATGATCACAGCAACTCTACACAGCACTCTCAGACTCTCCATGAAAAGCCTCTTTCTTTCCATCACCTCAACTGTGGCGACAGACTCATCCCCTACATCAAGTCGATTCCCTACTGCTCCCTCTGCTGCTGTTCTACGTGCCAGGTCTCCCCAGATTCCTCTCTCTTCACCCACTTCTGAAAATCAGAAAAAGCAAAAACAACTATTTCCAAAAAAGGAGTAGCCCCTCTGCTTCCCAGATGTCTCCCCTGGATTTGCAGTACAGCATCCCCAAAAAACAAAGTTTGTTCTCATAGGTAAGAGCATGTAAAAGTTCGCCAGACCTCACTGATGAACTTTTCCTACATGCACTTTTTAACCACTAAAAAAAATCAAGATACCTATGGTTCAATCAGGCATTGCACCTTTTCTTGATCCCTCTGGGTCCAGTTGAGGTCATCTAGAGACAATGACTGGCTGTGCTACCATAAATCTAATGCAGTTGGTAGTTAATGCTTAGACATCTCTAAAATAATTAGAAGATTCAAGGCCAACAAACTCCCAAAGGGTGCTTTCTTCAAAACAGCTATAATATCATCTCTGGGCCGACACAATTTAAAGTGGAATTATTCCACTAACTTCAGTGGAGTGATGCCAGTTTACATTCGATGAAGACCTGGCTTTATTCTCCATAGCTGTGAGTGCCAGAAAATAATGACTCAGAAAAATAACCCATCATTAATCCAATCCCAGTGTAATTACAGAGATTAAATTTAAACAATAGCAAATCACTCTCTAAACATAACACTCTACAGAAAATCTTCAAAGGAGGGGGGACTTTTACTTTTGGACAAAAAATACAACTGAACTCTTCTTTGTTTCTTTGTACTGGGAATCAAGCTGGAATCAGCTTGTAAAATCAGATTAGAACAGTTGCACAACAGCTTCCTTTCAGGATTCTTGAATCAAAAGCAGTCCAAAAATCAAAATAATGCACTAATCAAATATATAATACTCATGGGACACCGGAAAGTACTAAGAAGGCATTTTCACATTTTCAAGATGCCTACTTGTATGGCCAGTAAAGCTTTTCCACTCTGCAATGGGAAGAGGAAGGAAGCAGTGAGACTAGCCTTGCTCTGGCACATGATGGGAAGAGTTAAACCAAAACTGAGAAGGAAAGCCCTTGGCAGAATGCTCTGGGTGTGTTAAGTCTGGGAGACTGACTGCAGGCCACCAGCACCACTGACACTGACTTTTGGGCTTCCTGTGCTGTCCCCCAAGCAATAACAGAGATCACTTTGCAACCACTACCGCAGCCACCTCCTTCGCTCCTTCCCCACAGCTTCCGAACACAAATGTTAACAAAACCGGCATTTTCCTTGCATATGCTGGCACATATGGCAGGTCCTTGCACTGAAAACAGTGTTGTATCTTAGGAAAACAAAACATCTTTCTGCTTAAGAGATGCCAAATTGCTTTATCAAAGGCACTACTGTTTGCATTTTTGTGGCAATATTAATGCCGTTCCCACTGGAGAAGTTGATAAAGACTCTGACTGCAAAAACACCCCTGTGGAAGAAGTGATCTAAAGCTATTTCTGTATTGTGTGTCCAAATAATTTATGATTAAAATAATATTATGCTTTCCAAAAAAAAGTTTATATTTCACTGCCACGTTTCACGCATGCAGAGCCAGATTGCAAGGAAGAAGGCAATGCTGTCAGCCCATCGGCAGGGACACACGATCAGAAGTGCTTTGCCATCTTTTCACATGGTGGGAAGAGGATCCTCCTACCTCTCCTTGGCTCTACATTTGCTCCTGTGTCCTGCTCACACAGCAACTGCCTGAGACACTTAGAGCTACCCATGGAAATCTTACTGTAGCGTTTCTCACCCTCCAGGTTTGCCACAGGTCACGCTGCATTTCCTGTTGGCACGGCCACTGGCACGCATCTCCCTGGAAGCACAGCTGCCCTGGGTGCACTGACTCGGGCTGGAAATGTTTTCAGGATTTTTTAAATGGTGTATCAGTTGCCCAGCATATCTTGTATCATCTTTCAAAATTATCTGTCCTTCTGCAGGAATTTAAGACAGTACAAACCCATTCACTTGCAAGCTTGAGCCAAATTTCAAAACGCAGGTTGTGCAAAATGGGAAAGTTTTTTTTAATTTATGGGTATTTACCTCTCTGCTTTTCTCACAGATGAGGTTTTATGTCTATCCGTATGACTGTGAAACAACCAGCAGCAAGTAGGAAAGCAGGCAACAGAAGAATGTTTGTAATTTAAGGTGCATGCTTTCATTTTGTTGAGCACTCATCTCTTGGCATCACAGGCAGGTTTCAGCTTTTCATTTAATAGCCCAGCTGAGAAAGATATCTCCTGAACACAATGCAATCACTCCCTGTAAAAATACTGCCCAGAGTGCTTAAGGTTTTATAAATTATTGAAAAGGTTTAATCCAGCACACTCAAGACACCAATACAGAGAAGAAATCAGCCCTGCTTCAAAGTTTGCCATGCTGTCCCAGAGCCTACACCACCACTGTAATGGTATTGCCACTGCTGACAGGACTTGTGACTCCAGCAAAAACCACCACATGCTGTCGCCTCACTTATTGTTTAGTGTTTTACACAGGGCTCCAATTTCAAATTACTGCATTAAGCAGTGTCCAGCCAAAAGACCACCAAAGAGCATGGGCTTTGGGGAACTCGCAGGGTGCCCTGCGAGAGAGCATGAAAGATACCAGACTTGTTATCAGCCAGAGAAAAGAAGACACAAGAAAGTAGGAAGCACTGCACCTAAGGAGGGCAGAAAGTGACAGCAGGGATAAAAAGAGTAAAATCATGGCCTGGAGATGCCACAAGTTCCCAACCTTTAGCATGACTACAGAGCAAATGCTCTTTGGGACAGTCAAGGTGAGAAGATGCCACAGCTCTGAAGACTGAGGAGAGCAAATGCATGAAGTGCTTGAAGAAACATGAATTGTTTTAAAGATTATTACTCCTGGCCATGTGTATTTGTTCAAGAAGCAGCACGGTTTGGAAGTGAATCCCTCCTCACTGCATCCAGCTACTAACTGACGGCTTGGCACGCAGATCTGGAGGAAGCGGCTCCAACATATCACCAGGACTCTCAGCCACCTCTGGGGTTGAGCATCATCACAGCATTAGGACAACTCTCTGTGCCAACTGAAAAAACACAGAGCCTTGGAAGACACTGAGATACACAGAAATACCAGAGTACCTCTGCTAAACCTGCCATTTTCTCTTGCCACCCTTCTTATTTATTTCTCCTTCCTCCTTGTCCTTCTGTCTTGACCATCTTGACAAGGTTCAGGTAAGACTCTCTCAGGCCCGGAAAGTTGGGAAAGAGAGTGAGGGACGAGCAAAGAGGGATGAAAGAAGGAAAAGGAAAGTCTCACCACTTCCACAGCCTTCTCCAGCAATGGCAGATGGGCCGTGAAGACCCTTAGAGTTCTCATTGTGCAACCCCAACACATCTGGGGAGTGCTCAGGAGCAGCAACCATGAAAATGGAAAAAAACCCCAAGAAACAGAAATCCCAGAATATTTTACTGCCATTACAACAATATGAGGTAAGTGTCCCTCTTTCTGAGGCAGTAACATCTTGCAAAACACTCTCTCCACACTTGCCCTGTATCATGTTTTGTCTCCAGCATGCACAGAGTCAACCAGAGGGAACTCCTGGCAGGCCTTGCTCATAAAAACCCAGTTCTGCTGCCCTACCACACCACTGACATCTCATTCTTTAATCTGTCCACTGTCCATGCCAGCCAGGTGCAATTTGGGAGGTGATATTTTTATCTCTGAAATCTCATCTGCTGTCAACCAACATAACGATGCTGCAGAAAGCCAAGTAGCCATCAGACATTTAAAAATTTGCAGCCACTGGGCGGTTGGAGCAGAGGGCACAAAATGGTCATTAATAGTTTTACCTTTCAGCCTTTCAGCTGCTCAAAACACAGCTCTAAAAAGAAAAGAAAATGACATCACACAGCTTTAACAGTCTGCTTAGGAGTAAAGAATTTCACCCTTTAAGAAAAAAAATTAAACTAAAAAAAAACAAAAAAAAATCAAAAAAACTTGACAAAAAGCTCTAGTTTGACTAACAGCTTTGCTCCAAGCCTTCCTTTTTCATTATTTTTTATATTCCCATATCCCACAGTGACCAGAAGCATACTTGGAATGTCTCTGTCCATCTGATAAAGCCATCTGCAGCTGCAGCCCCACGCCAGGCCTGTGGGGGACACAGCTCCTCTTCCCAGCTGCAGAGCACGGTACCCAGCCTGGCCGAAAGCCAGGGAGATGCAATGCTTTGGGAAAGGTGGGAGACTCCCAGTCAGGGCGGGAAATCCTAGGGAACAAAGTAAGACTTGAGGAAAAGCACCATTAAAAGAACTATTAAAAGAGGATTTGTGGAATAATCCTTAGTTCCACATAGCTGGCCTGACTTTAATACAGTAGCAAAGCTGGGTAATTCACCTGAAAAACATCCAGCAGGAAAAAGGACAGACTCTGCCAAGTACTACTTTTTTTTTTTTTTCCCTTTCTCCCCAACCCCCGTCACTTTCACCAAATACCCAAAACAATCCTTGGGCTATAGGCATTTAAAAATCAGAGTTACACACAAATGGTGTTAAAGTAATAGCACAAAAATTGACTCCAAAAGGCCTCCGGTTAACAAATAGGAAATTAATAAACATCATTGTTTCAAAAAAACAACCTGGTATGTTGGCATTTCTGGCTTTCAGTTTATCTTGACCCTTTTCCTTAAGTTATCAGGTTCCTGGAGACAGAATTTAAAATGAACAAAAGCGAATCTGTTAAATTCTCAGCAGAGCCGCTTGCCCACGAATTAACTTTTAGACATTTGGCTTCTATATCTTCACTCTTTGCAATCATGTCCTGGCTGTTTGGCCATCCCAGCATTTCTCTGCCCCACCCAATCCAGCCTTGTCATCACTGATTTTATTTTTCCGCTCCTTCTCTCTTAGTAATGCCCTCCTCTCTTGCCTTAACTGGTCACATGCCATCCTTGGAGAAAAACATCAAAACTCTTACAACTCTAAGGATAGATAAATATATAGAGAGAAATCAATTTAAATAAGTACCTACAACAAATTCCAAATTTTCATCTTAAAATACGTCTTTTATCTTTTGTTGTGGTTGAAGTGTTTTTAATGTTGTCAACAACTAAGTTGCCTGGACACAGATTTAAGTTTATGATTCAGTTTATGTTTTAGTTTATGACTTTATGTACACTGGTTAAAAAAACCCTTTTTTTCCCTTAAATCCTTTAAAATATATTTTTCTTTTTTTAAGTTACTGTAGGATGGTAATGCTATAGATTTGACAGTATTGAAAAGACTCTATGGAGACAGCTGCCATACCTAGTCATTTTTTGTGTTTTCATACGAAAACCATCCACCAACCATAAGAAAGATTGGAACACGTTAGCACATCAAAACACTCTTTCTACAAACATGTAGACAGTAGAGAGATCTGACAAGCATCAGACCCTTTTAATGCACATTTACTAAACCTTTTTCATACTTGCACACTAAGCCACCCTAGCAAGTGGAGTTGTGGCTTGCCCAAGTGAATCTTTTTACTGCTGTTCTCTCATAGACACAGCAAGACTAAAGTTTTTTAAAACATTTGCATGCCAAAAAAAAAAAAAAGGCAATTAATTATATGGCATGTCCTAGTGAAGAACTTCCTCCAGTCAAAATAGGAGAACAAGAACTTCAGCATTGTATAATTGATGTTATTAGCTGCAGCTGCTATCATACTCAGAGAAGTCTCCAACTCAGAAACAGCAGTGACAAAGTGCTCCAAGATGAGTAATACTATGCTTGATATTAAGGGAGGGGGATAAAAAAGATTCTAAAAAATGTGCTCTCTGGTACATAACAGTCTCTTAGAGAATTGCCAGGCAGAAAACACTGCAGGACACCAAAAGGAAAACACACCACATTTAAAGTGTTGTCTCCATTAAACTTAAATTGAGGGGGGGAGATGTAGGTTTTTATATTTACCTAACCTACATGAATGTTAATGCTCACATGTGTGTTGCAACAAAGACTGGGGACTTTGAAAGCTCTAATCAGTAGGTGCATGAGCAAATATTTATTCTGATCCATTCCAACTCTCTGTGGTTTGTAAATCCCTGAGAAAAAAAAAAAACCAACTGCAGAACAAACCAGTCTAGACCACAGATTCTGGCTACTTTACACTAGTTAGAAAATTACAGAAAATAAGCCATCTAAAGTAGGGATTATTTTGTGGACTTTTTCGTTTCCTGAAGACCTGCGACTACCTGATATATGTGCACTTGTTTGGGTAGCTGAAGAGAATTCTTTTGAGCATTCTTTAAAACATAATCACTGCAATATAGAATTCCACATGCTTGATGTCTTGGTGAGGTGTTGATGTATATAACCTTGCAGACTCTTTCTGACCCACGCTTTTCATCTGAAGACATTAAAAAAAACCCCAAGCCAGATAATAATGCCTTTGTATTTCAAGATCCTGAAGAATTTCTAGAAACATTATTTTTCACCCTGGTACTCAAATGCATGGAAAAAATCTTTCCATCAGAGGAAAACCTGAGCTGGAAGATATTTTAAATAGAAGGTTTATCTTACTGGGGATAGCACCCATTCAAACTGTTAGAAGATCTTTCCATCTAATATTAGAAAACTTTGTCTACAGGATGAAGACAAAAGTTTCTGCCTTCTACTGCTGCCATGTGGAAAAAATCAATAGGTTGAGCAACTCTGCTTTAGGCTGAGCCAGAAAGAGTCTGGGTGAAACAGAACTCTCAGCTTCTACTGTAGGAATTGAGATAAGGCTGAGGATTTTAAAAAATGTTGGTAAAGACAAAATGTTTTCTAATAAGTATTTCCATTAGAAATGTTTTTCTCAGATTTATGCTCTTAATATTTTGGATTTTTTTTTTTCAATTAGGGAAAACAAAAACCGAACAATAACATTTTTTTTGTAGTGGGAAGAAATATTTATATTCAAAACCAGGATTTTATTCTATCGACAAAAAAAAAAGCTGATGCTGAAAACCAGCAAAAATGATACAAACCTTTCTGAGTACATATTTTAACCTCATATTTCTGGTTCAATTTTATGAAAAGTTTCTTTTCTCTGCTATTGCCTTTCTGCAGCAGCAGGGCTAGCTGCCCTGCATCCAATGCACTATTTGCCATAGGACCTACCCAAGTTGCATTTCACCCAAAATGCCACTGGGCATGGGCAGAGGTCTGATAACTGACAGCTTGACTGACCTGAGATAAAGTTATTACTACCTGTGATTTACAGTCATACAGTTGATTTGGCTCAGCGTGTCACAGATCAATCCTGTTTGAGTACTGTGGGATTACCAAGAGTAAACATCAAGGTCTTTAGACAGGTAACTGAAGCAGTAGGATTATTTACTTTTTTAAAGAAGTCAACTGTCCTCTGCACACGGAAGAAAGTGTGACAGAAAGCCTTTGAAGAGACATTCAAATGTGATTTCTGGAATGGGAGCTCCCCTTCCCTGTCTCTGATTGCCTTCAGGAGGGGAACCATCTCAGCACATGGACTGCTGCTGCTCAGCACCTTCCAGGAAAACAACCTTCCCATGGGCAATCGGGTTATTTGAATGCTCTGCAAATCAAACCACCTCCTTTTTGCTCTCCTCATTCAGTATAAAGCTCCCAAGCCCTTAGAGTAAGTCCCAGCTCCCGGCTGTCCTTCAGGCCGTCGCCACCATCTTCACTCCACAGTAGCGCTAGACCATGCAAACGCTATTCCAGTCTCAGTGTCTGCCAAAGCCTATGGTCACTGCTCTCATGGACCCTTGTAAAGCCCACTCCTACACTTTTTTTGGATAAGATGCAAAGGAACACAGTGAAGGTCTCTTTTTACCTCCTTCTAGTATTCTATATACAGCAGCTTTACATTTAAGTTTGCAAGGGATCTCCAAACATTCTGAGATTTTGCCTCCTCCTCCCACTTAAAATCCATTTTAAAAATCACATTGCTTTCAGAATTGATGGCATGGAGAAAAGACAAATATGAGCTCGTCTATCTATAAATAAATACAAGTTTAGATGGATTTGCTAAGGCACTTTAGTTTTGGTTACATTGCTAACAGTAAAATGTGCACCGATAAACTTTCTCGACTGCTCCATATTTAAGGGTGGAATCAAGTACAAGCCAACTCACTTTGAATAAAAAACAGTTTTGCTATTTTAAAATAAAACACATCTATACATCTGTAGATGTCTCAGGGTGAGCACCTTCACCCACATTACAGTAGAACCTCAGGAGTCCTACAGAAATAGAAGCAAAAATGAAAATGGATACAAAATAAAAAAACAGAGAAAAATTAATGTAAGAGTTAAATGCCTCTGCACTTACTATCTGCTGATATAAACAAATAGCCAACTCTCAAGTTAACATTCTGTGCTCCATACTCCTGGTGTCCTGTATGCAGAAGCCTGCAGAGGAGGCTAAAGCTGCATTTCTATGTAGCTCAGGTAAGGCTGTGGGATGTATTTTCACTATATTCTTCCTCAAAGACATGTATTTCTTGTATATGTAACTTTGAGGTTGCATTTTCTGACGTGGAATAGTTTCATTTTTAAGACCAAAAGTTTCTGAAAGGCTGCACACTCTTAAATAACCAATATGGGCGGAATCAAAATACTTTTGGACAGATATATGTTACATTCAGAATACAGCAAGTATTACTTCTATCCCTACCTTTCATTCCTTCCTGTCCAAGGACACAGAGTATACAGGTCTAAACCTACTGGCATTAAGCAACAGCAAGAAATTGCCCCTCAGAACCCCTTTCCAGTATAGCCACCTTTGCTAAGAATGTTATGGTCTTGCTTCAATTCCACATTACTAGAAGTAGAGCTTCAATAGGGAATATCACTGAATAAGCAGGTTTTTGCTTGTTTGTTTTGGTTTGTTTTCCTTCATATTAGAAATACTTTACAAACTTTATGGATACCATAACAGCTTAGACGCCTTGCAGGGAAGCATTAAAATATGAAGGTCACGGGAACACACCTAGTTATCTTGGGATCCTGGGATTATGATAGGGCAAGAAATGGAGCTTCCATTTCCAAAACCTCAACACTTCCGAATGGATGCTGTTTAACATCAGACTGGAAATAAACCATAACAAACTGAACCAAAAATACTGAAATTGTTTTGTTGAAGCAAAAGCTTTCATGCTAACAGTAGATAAAAACTCAAGCTTGCAAGAAAACAGAAGACACAAGATGAAAATATATTAATGCCCTAATTTCACCTCCATTTATTCTGAAGTTGTATAACTTGTTATTTGTTTAATTAAATCAGTCTGCTCCTGAGAAATACTTCTGTTTCAAACAAAACTGTACTTTTCAGCAGAAAACAAAATTTTGTCCCAAAATGCCCAGCCAATCCCATCTGTGACCCTAGCTGCAGTGCTGGGTGCTCCCTAAGGTTGCTGTCTCCACTGAGGGATCCCCACCCCCACAGGTCAGTAGATCAGCAGAGGTGCAGAGATATGTAGAGGTCAGTTCCTCCAAAACAGCACCAATCCCTTGTCCAAAAAATTTAACAGCACTGGGCTGTGTGGTGGTACCTCTGTACTTTCCAGGCACTGATACCACAACAGGTAGAAATATAATCATCACCACTGAGACAGGCTAGGCCTTTGAGGTGCATGGAGCACCATGTGTATTTCTTCTCATGGATACACCCAAAAGGAGACCTTTCCAGAGACACAGGTAGGGTTTTTCCAGCAATTTAAGCCCAGTTTCACAAAACCCTGAGTGATAAGAGGGTGGATCACAGCGCTTGCATTGTGTTGCATGAAACTGCCCGTAATAGAGGGCAGAGCAAGCTAAGAGAAGGAGGTCAGGGAAACCCGACTGGTTTCATCAAAGGTTCCTGCTTTATCAGGTAGAATCCAAAAGTACACTTAAACCATTTCAGGCAATTCACAAAGCACTCAGCTGAGCTGAAACAGTTATCAGAAACATATAAGGTTTTGCCTCTGTTTGGGCAAGAAGGCTCAACCACAACCACACCTGACACTCTTGAGTTCTTTGAAGTACTGCAGTCAAAACAGTGCCCCAACTAAAAGCTCTGTAGGACAAGTTCAGCGATGTAATAGCCACACGTTTCATAAAACTGCAATAGGTAGACTCATGAAAACCTCTGTCCATTCTTAAGCCGTTGTTAAGAGTCCTGTGAAAAGCCCTTTCAACAAAGAGAGTTCTCTCCAAGTTATTTCATCTACTGCAGTTTGCTTCCCCCCGTCCCCCCACCAATAAATACCTTGGAAAGACCTTGAGAAGCCAGAATCTAAATTATTTTGCAGTTTCCCTCACAATGCTCTTCTCTCTACAAGATGAAATATTTTGCTGGCATGCGTAACAAATATATATTTTTAATACCAGTAGCATGCTGGAGAAGCAAGGCAATTTAATGCTGGAAAATATTCTCCTTAATTTTCCTCATTTCCCAATAATATTGGCTGAACTTTATTCGGCTGTTCACTTGGACCAACTCACGACTGACATCTGCTTTTTAGTCTACGTAGGTAATAGAAAGTTTCCATATATTTCGAGTTCATTTTGCATTCCTGTAGATAGCGGAAAACTGTAACATAATTTTGCATTTGCAGAAAATAGCATTCACTTCACAAGGTACAGCAGTAAGTATTCAGAAAGACTAGAAAATACATGATTAAATACTGCATAATCTACTTAGCTCAAAATCTATTTCAACTCTCCACTGCTTGTTTAGTATAGGTGCTACATTTTTATCTAGGTTACAAATGTAACAGTGTAAAAAATGTGTTTTCAGGCCATTTTGCTAATTTTTCCTGCAGATGTAACTGTGTTTTATAACCAGGAAAGAGCTCTGCAGCAGGTGATATCATCAAGTATCAGTGCAGGTGAATTAATAAGGGAGTGAAACCTTCCTCCTCATTCGATCAGCATATGCAGTAGCATAACCACAGATGAGCTACAGCTCTTATGTTTCTTTCTCCTGCCTATTGGCTGCATCTTTGCCACGATTCAGAACATCACGTGCATGTGGGTTTTGCTCCAACTGAGTTGTTTCCTTACAAGTGTATGATCCCTTGCTCTCTCACACACACTCAGTAAAGCAACAGTAGTGGGATGGGGCATAAATGGTTACATTCATTTTGGTGATGAGAGAACTGGTAGCAGGCATGTCTACACAGAAGTTCAAAGTCACTATTTTCTTGTACGTCAAGCTTGCATCCACATCATAAAGCTCTCAGATCCTCCATACCACCAGTTATTATCTAGGGGAGGACACGGCTTTGTATACAGTCAACACAAACAGTGCTAGACTAACTCCATCGGGAAGTGAGAAGCATTTCCATGGCAGACATACTTCGTTCACACCTCTTGCCTCTCACGTAAGAGATCGAGACAATTTAAAAAAAAATAAATTCACATAAAGTTAAATCTTCTTTCCGTCTAGTTAAATGGACCAGAACATTTGCATACTGCATTGTCAGAGACCACTGGTCTCTGAGAGGAGATGATTTGTGCCTCTCTCTTTAGCACCCTGAAAAGTCAGAGAGGGAAACAGGTCACTGCTTCCCTAGTCACCCCCAGCATATTCACCTGTACCATCAGGAGAGCAGTGGCAAAGAATGAGAGTTTTGGAAAAATGAACTTCTTCTGCATGTTCAATTTAGCTTTGAACAGTTACCCAAGTAGAAAAGGGTTTTTTATTATGTTATTATTATGTTATATAATTTTTTAAATGTTATATACAGACTCAGTTGAAAAGCTCATCAGACAGGATCAACAGAGCTGTGAAAAGTTTCTGACAGGGAAAATGTGAATTTTGGCCTCTTTTACATGTGGTCAAGGCTAATGAGAGGACTGATGCAGGATACAGAAGTTTGACAAGCCACACCAGTGATCACACAAGTGTTCAGGGTGATTGGGAGGTGCTCACAGTGCCAACTCTGTGCAATCCCGTAGCATGCTATGAGTGCCAGGACATGGGCTGGGAGCATCGGCCCAGATCCCAGGGGGCCATACTTAACTTCTGAATGCAAGTTTTAAGCAAGCTTAGACACATATGACGTGTTGGAGTTGAACGGGGTTAAGCCACTTGCTTAGACTTAGCCAACTATGCTTTGAAATAAAGCCATTTAAGACTGAGACTGTTCACTGCAGTATTTTCAAAGCTTTATGCTACTGCACTCAAAAGAGCTGGGGGTGGAGTGAAAACAGAGAAGACAAATCCCCTTCCATAGGGCAGCTGAATCCAAGGTTTAGTTCTACAAATAGTTTAAATCCCCAGGAAGAACTTGCAAATGCCCAGCGTAAACTCCCCATTCTTTGTCTATTGAACTTTTCCACTCCCCTCCCAGCTCAGATGAAGCCTCAAATTCAGATATAAACCCAACTTGCCAGCTGCAAAAGCTTAAAAGAGATAGTCACAATAAATTCCTCCTCAGGGGAAAAAAAAAAAAAAAAAGATACAAATCTCTTGCCATTGGCTTGCTTATAGATTCTGAAAATCCCTAATGGGTGGTGAGTGGGATGTGGTCAGTACTCAGCAGTGTCTCCTGCACATATATGCTTTCTGTGAAGCCCTCCAAGGAGAACAGTGGTTGTCTGCATTTGATTTCTGAACCACATTTTCATTCTTTTCTGCCTGTACCTAACCACAAATCAAAACCAATATCCATGCTGCATATTCTTTTCCTAACTTGAGAGCTACTCTTCCACTTTTCCTCAGGACAGGTCATCTGCTACAAAGCAAGAGGGATGCAAACAGCAGGACCAACAACTTTTTTGGAGGGACTGACAGACAAATTTGCACTTGTAGGGACATCAATTTATTTCTATCTGCAAAGAATTACACACTGAAACCACTTCTGATAGCCCAAGTTAAACTGCAAAGAAGAGGGGGGTAGGGATGGGGTATGGGGCGTAGCCCTTCCCAATGTATGGATCAAAGACAACAGTGTATATCCTGTCATTGCTTGAAAGCACTGGAATTTTTGCCAGATTATATGTGGTTTTCAAAAAAAAAAATACTCAAAAAAAAGACTCTGCTTTCTTTACTGTCTCAAGATTTCAGAAGTTTAAGAAGCATCATAAATAATGAGAAGCGGGTGATGCTGGTTTTTGTGGTTCAGCCAATTGTCCAATTTCCCCTGTCTCTCAAAGTAAATAAAAACAGACAACTGTAGTGTTGGTGATGAGGGGGAAATATCAAGGTCTTTCTTAGCCTTTCTGTTTCCTAAGAAAACAAACTAAAAAAAAAAAAAAATTGAATCCCAGAGTCTCAGCTGAGCTATTTGTTGCACTGAGTTCAGAGTAAAATATTGTGACACATTGTCTTAAGTCTCGAGACACTGAAAAGATCTCCAAAATAAAGATGTAAAAGATTCATAATCATGTTCTAGAAACATCCCTCCATTGGGCCTTGCTGATCAGAATACTTCCTTTGACATTCAACAACAAAAGCCGTGAGAGGACCTCGACAGATGATACACCTTGAAGAACAACACTGATCTTAAATTTTAAGACGTTTAATTAATTCTGCTTCCTTTTACTAAATCATTTAAAAAGTAAGCCACAAAGCAGTATTTAACTCACCAATTTAACTCATCTTCCCACTGTTTCATACAGCCACAAACTCAACGCTGATATAATCTATGCCTTTCTGAAATTCTGAAAAACGTGCCAGTACTCTAGGTTAAAAAAATGAAGAATGTTACCACCATAAAAATTTGTTTCTCTTAAGATTTTATACTG
Organism: Myiozetetes cayanensis; assembly: GCF_022539395.1. Taxonomy (NCBI): domain Eukaryota; kingdom Metazoa; phylum Chordata; class Aves; order Passeriformes; family Tyrannidae; genus Myiozetetes; species Myiozetetes cayanensis. Next base: position 85,505,463 of record NW_026086604.1, on the reverse strand, counting down.
CAGAGACTATTGCATTCCTTTAAAATTATGACTAAGGCAAATTGTCCTCATGCCACTCCAAAAAAGGCAGTATATTAAGCAGTTTCTTAGCCAGTCTTTTCTGAATTATTAAGAGTCAACAAAGCATGATAAACCCTTACAAAAGTAACATCACTGACAAGATAGAAGAAGACACCAATTTCTTTTAGTGATACATTTTAGACATCCACCAATGCCAAAAGTCACCAGAGAAGCTGTGTGGTATGTTGAGAAGCTGATGAAGGCTTTTTTAACTGTGGGCATTAGGAAGGCACCCTTCCTAATAGCACCTGCTATTTTTACCACTAAAATTGCAATATTATGGGGTAGAAATCGCCATCCTTCTGGGTAAGGGCTTTTGAGAGGTTTGGTTTTGGGGTTTTTTGTTGGGGTTTGGGTTTCTTTGCTTTTGTTTGATGGGGTTTTTTCAGTTTCAGTATATGATAGGAGGAATGTAGAGGGTAAAGTCAGAAATGGGAAGCTCTTGAGGGAAAAGTAGCAGCACTTTCTTGCTTGACTTAAATTGGACACTTGCTCTCCTCTCATAGCCCAAGACTGACATGTTTGTGTAATATAATTCATCCTGGCAACCTTTGAGGATGCAAGAGCAAAGACTGCCAGGACCACTGTCAAGAACAATAGGATTTCAGAAAAATATGTTCTTCTAGGGGGTTTTTTGAGCTCTCCATCACTAGCAGTAATGGCCCACTGTTTTAATTGAAATGGTTGAATATCAAGAAGTCTCAGTTACAGACATCCACAGGGTTAATTTTGTATTCTCAAGGACTTCAATTTAAAAAGTATTAAACATTAATGGCTTGCAATGTTTTGAGCCATAGCGCTGACCTGACCCATTAAAACAGAGCAATCCCTATGGGTGAAAAGCGTGTAGTCTTTTTAACCTGACACTTCACACTTCAGCAGTAATGAGACTAAAACCCAAATGAAGTCATGTGTCGCTTTGACTGGAGACAAACAGAGCTAACTCTGCTTTACTTGATGACCTCCCATAGTGTGGGAAGGCTCAGCCTGGAATTTTTCACATACATATCTTAGGCATTGAAGCTCTTGTGACATTTTTCATTGTACAGTATTTTATGCTCTCATTTGAACCCTTTGATGATTCTCTCTGGGATTTTATTTTGCCTTAAATGGTTCTGCAAATTCCTTTCTGAAACAAAGACTGCTAAACCCGCTGTTGATATCATGTTTGTTTTCTTTCGTCATAATGAAGTCTCAAGTAATTGATTCATAGTCATTCTTGTTACATGAAAACTTTAGCATGACCCTCAGTGGGAAAGATCTGGTTTCATTCCAGAGTATCTGATGCATCTGCACAATTAAAATGCCATCTATTTTGAACCATTTAAAACAGAGATAAGCTATGAGAAGAGAAGGAACCTGTGTAATGCAAAAAACCATTAGCATCTCAGTGTCTGAACTCTGTAAAGTTATCATAGGGAAACAGTCTCGTTTTTGAAGCTAATTACTGCGTAGATAATAATCTCATCTGCTGAATGGATCCAGAGCCCTTCTCATACCTGTATATCAGTATATGATTTCATAATCCAAAAAACATGAGACATGAAATACACATTGTTAGAGACATTTAGAATGAACTCATTTGTGGCAGTCTGGCACACCAAGGCCAAGTGAGTCAGCATCAGACAAAGGCCAGTTTGTTGTAAAGGAAAATATACATTTCTCCCTTCCTGCTTGCAAAGCAGGAAAATAATAGGGCACTAAATGCCATGGATGGTTTAAAAAACATGAAGTTTTTATAATCATCACAGAAAGAAAAAAATAAGAAGACCTCAGTGACAGCTTCCACTAATGCAATCACCATAGCATCCATGCTGGCCTACACAGAAGTGATGGAGGAAGAAAAACCCAGTGCAAGTGAAGTAGGTTAACAGATTTCTTATCAATTAATTGAAAACAGTGAATTTTTTAAAAAACAATGCTTTTGAATGATACAAATAGGTGCATGTGGCATAACACAGTCTGTGTGCAAGAAGCTTTCCACTGTATTTTTGTTTCTTTTAAATGAAGCGAGCGAGGCAGCTTTGCTCTTCTCCTGATCCAGAGAGGAGTTTCAGGATGTTCAGTGGGTGATAGCAGACTCCCCTGCCCTGAACATCACATGTTTTCCCAGGGTTTTACCAATCCTCCCTCCATTACTCCAAAATGTTCCCTTCTTCACATGACATTAGCTAAGCAGGCTTAGAATTGTCCTTCAGAGTTTAGACCAGCAAGGCAGACCAAGAAAAGGAGGAAGGCAAAAACTTTGTCACGACAGAAACAAGAACAATCTCTCAGATGAATTAATGAATCTTTCCCAATTGTTTTGTGAAACACTCAGAAGACAGAGCAGTCAGCTCCCCAACCTGATGGCAAACAAGAACGGCTTGTAGGAGTTCAACAGGAAAGCCAAAAGAGGGATGAGCCAAGAACCACAGGTTCAAAGGGCAAGGTCCCCAATGTTTCTTAGGGGAGATTACATGATTTACATAAGGTCAAAGGGGAAGCCAAGGTCTGAGCCACAATCCAAATTCAGATGTTTTTGGAAGCCTCATTTTTGACACAGTTTAGAGTGATTCATCTTATCAGAAGAAAGCTTGGGAGTCTGCCTCGATGCTCCCAAATTAAAAAGTGCTCAACTAACCACATGCCCCGCAATTTCTCTTTTCCTCCTCCCTCCAGGGATAAGTTTTTCCCAGGACTCTCAATCCCAGTGAGCAATAAACAAAGCAGCAGTGGTACCAATCTACTGCACCCTGGGAAAGCACAGAGTAACTGGCTATGGAGGGAGTCTGTAGCCCACATCATGACCCTAAGCTTGCCCCAGCACCAGTCTAGTATTAGCATAGTCAGGCTCTGCGATAAACCCACCACCTAAGCTCTTCATGCCAAAATGGGAAGACAGGTTGTAACAGACACCCACAGCTGCAGTAGTACAGAGGATACCTCAACATCAGCACGTGGCATCAGCACTGAAAACATTGTGTGGAAGAAGTCCTCCTCCTTCTGAAATGCTATCTTGGCATGTCCAAGCAAGGCCTAGGTGTTATAGCTCTACAGAGCAATGAGTACACGGTCCTGGGGAGCATAAAAGTCACCCAAGTGCTGAGGGCTAGTTGCCTTTTTACAACCCTGATGTATTGAACATTGGAAAGATTTCTTTTTTTCCTTGGGACTTTTTTGTGTGGGAGGAGGAAAAAGTGCTTGTTCTTAGGAAAAAATCTGTAACAGATTTTTGATGTGAAAGACTCTCAAGCATTTAATAAAGTGGAAAGTTAGTCTTTTTGGGGGGAAAAAACCACAACATTCATGGCCTTCACACATCTGTGCCAAAGCTAGACCTCTTCAGAAGTAAACTCCATGTCCATCAGTTAAGGATTAGGAGATTATAGGGAAGAGTGGGGCAAAGATTATTCATTACATCTCTTGACTACTATGCAGCTAATACAATTCAATGTTTACTAATAGTATTTTTAGAGGTCATGCCTGAGTACAGCAGAAGAATCAGGTGTCATTCCCCAGCATGGGGCCAAGACACAGGAGAGGAGGTGTGACCATGGTGTCTTGCTGCATTCTCTCCTTTTTAGCCTGCAGAACTGCAAATGGGGACAACTTTACCCCCTGTTTAGTCTGTATGCTGCCCCAGGTCTGAAAGATCACACCACATCAGAGGAAAAGCCTCCCAGGATGTGCTCTCAACCATTACTAGGAGGGGGAAGGTACAGCTGATGCCTGAGGAAAGAACCACATGGGGTATGAAGAGATACCATGCCAGAAGCCCAGAGACAAGGCCCAAAATTCTTGTCTCAAAATGCTCCACATGACACATAAACACACTAAATGCCACTTCAGCTCTCAGCTAGATCAAAAGCAAGACGAACTTTTTGGCACAATAAAAGAGAAAGCAAGCAAGGCTTTATCATATGATTCCAATCACAGACAAGAGGCCTTTCAGCCCTCCAGAGATTAGTTTGAATGAGCAGCGTAGGTTTGGGGAGGAATAACTCCCCATTTCTTAGGAAGTTAATCTGCCTAATTTTGGAGGGGGTTGGTGAGAGGGCTCTCCTCCTCAGAAGATAAGCTGCTTTTATAGACTTGGCAATTCTTACAGCTGCCAGGGTATTAACAAGGCTCATACACACAGCGTGATCGTCTCCACTTTCAGCAAATGCAAAGCTAGAGCTGCTGGCAGCCCCACTTTACAGCCATCACTCGCCCAGCAACGATGGGGTCACCCCACTGACAAACAGGTTCCCAAAGCAATACCAGATTGTTTGCATTAGTTTACATGAGACTTCCATTTGTGGTTTTTTGACGGTTTGGGTGCTTTTTTTAATAGGAGGCAAGGAAAGTTTCAGCATTTCCTTCAAGCATAACTACATTTCTGACATGTTAACTGCTGCTCAGAAAGCCTGCAATTAGCCAAGCCTAACATCATTGCTCTCTCCATGTCTGTCACAGAAATCATCATTTCAGACCAATTAAAGGAGCCCCTCACCCAACTGATGAATCTGGTCAGACTCCTTTGATACAAAAAAACCTTTTGTTGTGGATATAATTACTTCAGGGATGATGCTGGCCCTTCTCACCAGTTGGAACAAGGCTCTTCTTTCTTGAACAAAATTTTACAGACAGAGAAGGTCTGCTTCGTGCCCCTGACAGAAAGAATATAAAACTACTTCAAGAGCATCCTTGAATGTCATCCATCCCACTTGCTGACTGGCTCTGCTTTATGAACAAAATCCTGCATATGAACCAAACTCCCCAGTTTGTATTAACATCTGAAAGGCTACTCACACTGGAACCTCCTCACGTGGTTTGTGTCTTGCCATGCTCCTCATAATCATCTTTCACTTACCAATGACCTAATATTTTGGCCGCATCTCATGATACAATCTCTGAACCATGGGGGTTAGAGACCGCAGCAACACGCAGGTCTCTGAACACACCACCTTCCCACACCTCCTCTAAACAAGAATGACACCTCCCAACATAATTCCATCCCCAGGTGCTGCTTTCCAGGCCAAAAGCTTCCCAAAAAAACTGGATGACAACTTTTGGAACAGGTTCTAAGAGAGTCAACTCAGAAAGATGCACTCCTTGGTCTTCTGCTTGTTAACCGAGTGGATCTTGTGAGTGAAATGGAGATTGGTGATGGTGGCAGGTCTAAGGGTTGCACTTAATGATCCTTGCGGATCTCTTCCAATTCAGCATATTCCGTGATTCTGTGATTCTCTGTTGTTTCTATCACCATTTTCTTTCCCCATATGCATGGCAGAGTGCTCCCAGGATGACCACCAGAAAGAAGAGTGACCCTGTTAGCAATGTCCATTCATATCAGAGGATTCAGTACATTGTCCAAAAACAGCATCTGCACTTACTCGGTTTGGATACTCTCTGTAATTAGGCTATCAGGAAAATTTGTTCGTGACTTCTCTTTAGCTGCCTGAAGTAAATAAACCCCCCCCCGCAAATGCTTTTGCCTCCTGCAAATTCTCATCAGTATCTCTTGATCCAGATTACGATAATCCTCAAACTAGATGGGGGGTTTCGGAAGCTGCTGTCAAAATACATAGGGATTCTTCTTCAGCAACATATCACCACTTCATAACTTGGTTGCAGTATCTTCCACAGAGAAAACAAGTTTCCTAAACAATGTACTCTCCCATAAATTGTTTGTATGCTAGAAGCCACTCCAGGGAGGTGACTATCTTTGTGTTATTCCTTTGTTACTATTGTTGATATACAGAGCAGCTGTGGAAGGGAAGTGAGGTACAAAGTCCTAATATTTATTTTGCCTTTTCCAAAATACATGTAATGTTTTACTCTAACTTGCCTGAACAACAGTAGCATAACAATAAATTTACATTCTGGCTTTGTGCTGGACCTTTTCAGCCATTTCCTAAAACTATCAGCAAGTATGTTAGAAAAATAAATATCCAGGCAACCCGTGGCTGGGCAAAATCCACTTGTACCCTGACTCAGTATTTAATCATGTTAGATCAGAGCATCAAAGCCCAAATTCTCTCCCTCTTTGCCATGGGGAATAGTTGTGCAGGTGCGCCTGAAGATGAAATTTACTCCTAAAATGTTGGTGAAGGGGAAACAATTTTCCTTTCATCTAGACTTGCTTCTCCTTAAGAAACACTCAGACCTAACCAGGCAAAAACCAGTTTCACAGTGTGAGTTCTCACAGGTTTCTCCCTAACAGGTTTCAGCATCTCAAAAACCAATGACAAAGAGCTCAGCTTAGGTCTAGCAACATAACAATCAAACCCAAAGCTTTTAGGGATGTAAGAAAACAAAAACAAAGCACTCCATAGCAACTGCAACCTAGGTTTGAAAAGCACAAACATCTGGTCATTTTAATATAGATAAAAGTAAGAAGAATGACAAGGTGCAGCCTTACTCAAGGTCTATACCTTTCTTCTGCAAGTGGGGGTAGTTTGACCTATGAGAAAAACTGCTGCTTAAGAAGGACCTGCTACAGTTAAGGCAAAGGAAAAATGATCCCATTAACTACAGTATCACTCTGGAAACCCAGATTTGGCTGCTGTCCCAACAAGACAGTTGGGAACAAATATCCCAGGAGCAGCACAGCTTTCCACCTTCTCTTGGTGGTACCAACAGCAGCAAGCCCAAACTTCTGTTCCCCTCACACCACCTTCAGACAAGGGTGCTCAGATCCCCATTTGCATCACAGGGGTGCAAAACTCAGCAAGAAAGGTAAAACCAACAGTTTCAAGGGGAAAGACACAAAAAAACTTTAGCTAAAGAAGTACCAAAGAACTACCAATAACACATAAATATACCACAGTACATTTACTGTAAATTGAAGAAGTCTTATTTTCCTCCTCCTCCAAAGGCTCATAAGAAGAAATGAGAAAACTTCCTACAGGTTAGTTAAAGGCAGCATGTTCCTGTACAAAAGGCAGATGTTAGCCTGGTGGTATTTCTTTCCCTGAGCCTTGCATCTGAACCGTGGGGAATGCTGTGCTGAGAATGACTCCTTCAGTTTACTGGAGAAGCCTAAGCAGAAAATACCACTGTTTAATCATGCTCTTTCCTATACGTGACACACCTGCTTCTTCCTGTGACTAATCCCCTTTTCTGTTGTGGAAATATCTGGTTATGAAGACAGCGTGGGCACAGAGAGGCAGCTGACAGCCTGCGGCACTTGCTGACAGTCCATAAACATGGGTAATGGGAAGACTGGTAAGAACAAATATGCTGCCCTTCAGTGACAGCATGATTAAGTAGAGGCTGCAAAACACTGGGTCTAACCCAAAGGCCAAGAAAATTAACAGAAGTTTTTCTGGACAAAGGTGCTGATGGCAGCCTTAGCAAGGGCTGAGTTACACATGCCTGGCGTGTCTCCCTACCTTGCCGCTTGCAAGACCCCTTGCCACCAAGGATGATCACAGGAACCCAGTACCTCCAAGCCATGCCATGTGGGCTCAGTTTCTAGTTCTCTTAAATCTCACTCTGTAGAGGTTCTCATTTGAAGTCTGGGTAAGTGAAGCAAAGCAAAGGAGCACCCACCTGCCTGCAAGCTGGCTGCTGTCACAGAGAGCCTGTGACTGAAACAGCGTCATGACAAACTACACCACTTTCTAGATTTCTGTTACAGATGGAGGGAAGAGGTATTTTGCAAGATTATTTATGGATGGGATTTTTCAGAACACCTGAAGCCCTTCCAAGGAGGTCTCTGCAATCCCAGTCAACAAGGGCACTCATTAGTTCTCATCTATGCGTGTTCTTTGTCAAAAACTGTAATTCAAATCCTACATTACTTACGACCCAAGTCAAGATACTGTCTTCAATGTTCATGAAAGCACGTGCACATTTCACACACAACACAACACAGAGAGTGAAAAGCTTGCTCTGCCTGATGAATCCGTATATAAAATGTTCTCTGACCAGACAATCAGGATGATAGAAAAAGCTCACTTAACACACCAACAAAAAAAAGGCAGTCACAAAAGAAACACCGTGAATTATGCCTTTGGTTTCTTTTAGCATTGTTAAAATGTGCTTACGCCAGTCTTTAAATAATTTTTCTGATCTCCCATTACTGCCTGGAGGCATTTCTCTGAAGAGTTCTTTCTTTCCCATCTCCAGTAACACTCTATGTTAAAAATAGTGGGGTTTTAAGTATAAAAACTGAATGTAAGATTTAGTTCATACATCCACAGTTGTAAAAAATTTCTTCCTTTTCTTAATGACAGTAACTTCACTATGATGCAGGTATGCGTTTCCAGCAGTTTCCACAAAGATTTCTCCTTATTGTCACTGCTGTGTTGAAGCATCGCCCTGAATGTTACAAATATCTCATCAGGAGTTGATTCATTCTCAGTAGGGACAGTGATGGGAAGGGAAGTGGTTGTTCCCAGTTCAGGTTCTGGAAGAAACATCAACAACTGGAAGCCATCTCAGGAGTCCTTCTTGCCAACCCTGGTGGAAAGGCTTCTTAATAGACAACAGGGATGCAGCCACCATCTTCCCAGGTGGAGAGAGGAACAGCATAGCAAAGTGTGCATTTCTGCTGCTCATTCCAAGTCTGTCTCACAGGACTGCTAAAGAGGACCAGGTAGTGGTTTAACACTCCTGTATTACAACGCAACACCTTCATTTTTCCTACAGGGCTCACTCCTGCCAGCAGGTTGCAACTTGCTTTTAATCAAAGGCAGAGGGAGGTCCAGTAGCAACCTGGAATCATCAACAGGTCAAAGCATGTATTAAGTCTGGGCAAGGATGCCTAGTGGGAGTGTTAATAATGCAGAAACATTTTATTAGTGGTCTGCCTGTGTTTCTTTGCAGACTGAGCTGCTGACAGTTGAGGTTGCAGCATTTAGGTCCAAGACTCCAGCAGATGTCTCTCCAGGAACTTTGCACTTGTACGGGCTGCCACCAGGAGATTTTTCTACCATTGTAACCTTCATCTGAACATAGCTGTACAAATCCAACTGTGAAAAAATGCAAAGTGTAGCAGCAAAACAACAAGTTTCATGGCTTAAAATACCACTTTCACACTTTTTCTATGAATTTGTTGTGGGTTTTTTTTAATGTAAATCCAGAGACAATAGAACCCACTGTGCTCTACAATTTCCTTCTTCCCATTTCCTTTTGACTTTACCTAAAAGTTTTATTAGATGGTAAAGTCTCCTAGGAAAGGATTGATCCTTATGTAGAGTGCCTTGCACAACAGGAGAGGACCAATTCAGACCAAGGTTTCCAGATGTCACATAAACCAAACAAAACAGTATGTTCATAAATGTCAATACTTGGAGTAGCTCTTAAGGGATAAAAGGTCAGTTTTTTCACATATTTAGTCAGGAAAACTGCACTTCCAGTTTTAAGCCCATAAAAGCAAAGGTACTCCCTGAGAATTGCTTGATGGTGCAGGAGTGGCAAGATACACATTCATAATTTTACAGCCATCAACTGACATTTTCTTAGCTAATTAGGATGCATACAACCAACATAAATGAAAGATACTAGAGCATTCATCAAGCTTTAACAAGTTTTTGGAATCAAACTGTTTGGAAATGTAGCTTCCAAGTTCATATTTAATATGCTATAATGTTTCCAAGAGGGAACAATATTTTCTGCTCTAATTCTATTATGTAAAAATATGTTTTCTCTGCCAGTAAAGCATATGGGACAGTTCTTCTGTTGTTAATAACGAAGTCATGCAGTACAAATTTTCACATTTAGTATTCTGAAACTAAGCCCTTTTTGGTAAAAAACCTTGGCCAAGAATAATCCTAAACAGAAGTGAAAACAATTGCTTTCCCATCATCTTCTCTAAGGGTGAACTTCTATATGGTATTTTTAAATAGTCATTGAAACACAATGATCGTGGTCGACAAAGTTTCTTTGTGCAGATATTTCACTGAAGACAGTAGTAATAACTCTGTAAGAGGAGGGGTTACAGAAAGAGGCTCTCAGGAAGATGCATGGTTATGCTTCTACAGCTAAAAAGAACAAAGCAGTGCTCTCATCCAGTTGAACCTAAATGCTTCATCAGTCCATGAATGGGTCAATCCTCCAAAATGGTATTCACATGCATGGTTTTTCAAGTTGTATACATTCCACTCAAATTTCAGTGAGTCTTTTCCGAGTACGTAGGTTTAAATATCAGCTTAAGCTTTTATGGAATTCAAACCTAAATCAGAAGCAAGTAGGTTTCCAAGACAAAGAGTAGTTCTCTGTCTAAGTTAACATCTGGGCAGGACTGGTAAGTCTACATGAACTGAAAAAAGAAATCAGACATCTGATTTATTAGGAATAAAAGTGTCTCACTTTAGGATATAAAAAAAATCCTAACTCTTACTGTTTAATAAACCTTAAAAAGCAGTTTTGTCCTAAACAACATCTTTACAAATGTGAAAGCCAAATACACCTTTCTAGCCTTATAATGTTTTTCATGTCACATTACTGCAAATGCCATAAGAGTGAAGAAATTACAGGAAAAACTTGCTGCATAACTTGTTTGTTGTTGCCAAACTGCCTCTCACCACGCTAACTCTGAAGAGTTTATTTCAACAGCAGATAAGCTATGAAACAAACCAACTGCTACACCAGAAACAGAAAAGAGCTCAAAGCTACTGCCAAATATCCAAAGTATGGAAATGAGTTAACTAGCAAATGCCATCCCTGTTCTTGGCCCTCCCAACTCAGCAGGCAAAGTAATGGCATTTCATTTTGCATGATACCATGCAATTCCGTTATGTTCAGCTTGAACCCACTTAATACAGCATGGGAGATGCAGATCACTGACAGTGACATCAAAAGGGGAGCCCAAACAGAAGTGATGCATCCCCACTGCCAAGAAAAAGCGACTTTCATTTTTGACAGCTAAGCGGAAAGATATTTCGAATGAGAAATCAACCACTTGCAAAGCAGCATCCTGCTCAACAAGTGAAAGAGAGCAAAGGGTCCATCTCTGATCCAACTGTGTGAGGAAACTGGGCAGCAGGCACAGAGGAAAGGTGTGGATTTGTCTCCACAATGACTACTTACACATCATTCTCTTTCATGGGCACTCTGACCCCAGACCAGAGGGTGGGTGCCACCACATTCCTGCCCCAACACTCCTATCAGGGATCCTTGCAATCCTCTGGCTCCCGTGCTGCACAACTACACACACACATTTGATGGCAACCCAACCCAACTCATCCCACTCCACTCATTCCTCCCCTGGCCCTGGACAGGCAGGACCCCCAGCAGTGGTGCTGCCCTCTGGCCCTGCTGCTCCTCTGCCACAGGCAACCTCTGCCACACCCTCTGCTGAGGATCTCCAGAAATAAGCCAAAGCAGAAGACTACCCTTCAGGCTCCCTGTCACTTCTCTCCAGGACACAGAGCTCCCTGTGAGCTTGCATAAAATTCACTCTATTCAAATTTGATTCCTCAGTGTTTCTTCCTTCCACGCCAGAGTTGCCCCCACTCCACATGCTCAACAAGAAGCCAGAGCATGGTGGCCATTTATTTTGCAAGACCACACAGTTAATTTAACTCAGGATTAGGGGCAACCAGTTGAGCCCTTTTACAAAAGAATCACACAAAACGCAAAATCATTTTATCACTTGTCTCTTTATCCAGCAAACCCTTTGGTTTGGCATCCAATCTTCCAGCTGCTGCTCTGAGAGTCTGCACTGAAAAAAATTAACTTTATTTCTCAGAGCTGTAAAGTTGTCACAAGCAATTATCTACCCAGCCCGGACTTGACAAAACGATGATGAAAGAGCTGACAGGCCCCCCAAGTTAACAAAGCTGGGCCTGACCCTCAACCAACCAACTCCTCGAGCATTCCCCTGTCCAGGAGCCATCTGAAACCTGCTGTTATAAAACTTGAAACAGCATTTGGAAAACAGGCAGCCCTGCATTTATTGGCCTCACACAACTGAAGCAAACAGGGCTGTAACAACCCTGGAGCCCCCTGGCAGCATTCGCTTGCCCTGCACTCCTACAAAGAAAGGAACTGCCATAAAGAAAAATTAAAAGACAAAGCAGCAGATGGAACATATTCATGGTTTTGTGAACAAGTTAAGAAACAAACAACTTTGTTAGAGAGCAAGTGGAGAAAGGATTCATCTTTGGAGTTTCCCCCCCCCTTCAAACAATCCACAGAAATCTGTCTGCTGAAAGGGAATATGAATGGGAAAAAGTCCGGCTTCTGAGCCAAGGATTGGTTGCAGACGCCTGGGGATTTTTGTCAGCTGGCCAAATAGGTCGCTCTGGCTTGTTTTCATTCTTCCTTCTTCCCACTACCTGCGATCAAAAGGTTTTATTTCAGTAGAAGACAAATCTCGGCACACCAGGGAACACCAGGGGTGGATGGCAGCAGCAAGTCTGAGCTCCTCTCCGGGATGGCAGACAGGGAACGTGCCTCAATGTTTTAATCCGGGGAGCTCACTTAAGGACCTCCAGCTGGACAAAAGCTATTCAGATGGCAGGCGCTCAAAGCAGAGCATGGCTCCAGCCACCACAGAGGGACCCTGGCATGACTAACCCTTGTCTCAAGTGCTTTTCCATCTTATTCCCAGATCATTTTAGGAGAAGCTGCAGGTACACTGGTCTTGTCCACTCATAGCCGAGCCTCCAGGGCCCCGTGCCCCATGCCCAGGCTCACTGCAAACCTGTTGAAGTGAGCCCCCCTCTGCAGCAGCAGGTGCCGCCCGGGGGTCTGCCCAGGGCTCCGTGCAATGGCTGTTACCAAGGGAGCCCCTGCCAGGGGTGTGAGCCGGCGGCCTTCCTCAGGGAGTTGATAAATAAAGGAAAAACAGACGAAAGAAGGGAAAAGCAGCTGTTTGGAAACGAACTGTAAAAACATCTGTAGTGCACCACCGACCGCTTCTGGCTGTAGCCACAGAGGGTTTTAAAGGGCCATGAAGTTGCACTGGAGGACTAGGACGAGGTAGCCCAAGTAGATGCACACCAGAACCAAACGGCACCCCCAAACAAACAAAAACAGAGGAAAATGGAGCTGTGCCACCACAGTGAGCCCTCTGCAATTCAGGGCCAGGCAAAAGAAGGAAAGGGGAGTTCAAATATAAACAAGAAAAAATCCTTAATAACGCTGCACTGCACCTCCACCAGCCCTTCGCAGGTGATGATCTCCTTGGTGAGTGGCATCAAGGGGCGATTTAAAGAGGGCTTTGCAATGTTTTAATCTGCTGCTGGAAGGCTGGCAGCTGCACTACTGGAAGTGGTTAGTTCACACACAGATGAACTCCTTCGCTGCCTGCACTTGACTAGCTGACAACATACCAAAGAAACATTAAAATCAATCTATTTGGCTTCAGTGCATATCATTCCAACACAATTTTATGCATTTGCTTCAGACTTAGCAGGAGGGGGAGAAAAAAAAGTAAGAAGGTTCAAGGGTCTAAGTAGCTCAATTTATTTTTCAGTAACTAAGTTACCAGAGACTTGTAGGGAGATTGTATTTATTTTCTGAAGGAGGCTCCAAGTTGGCAGAGAGGTCTGTGGAAGTACATATTTCTTCACGTTCTCTTGATCTCAGTGTGTGGAGATTCACTTAACAGCTGTTTTATGTGCAAATATTTTTTCAGGCATGTCCTCCCCAACCATAAACAGATTTTTAAAGGAAACCCTCTTAAAAGAAGTTAAGAGACAACAAATCTCTGAGCCAGTTCTCACTCAGACCTGAAGGTGAGAATTGAGGAAAACCCAGAGGGTCTTCACAGCATAGAAGGTTGAGGGGATTTTGTTGTTGTTGTGGGATTTTTTCTTTTTTTCCCTTTTTTTTTTTTTTAAATGTATCAATGCTGTTGTGTTCCTTTCAACAGAAAAAAAGCCCAGTGCTCTGCCTTCTGCACAGTTGTACTTCATTCCTTTTTCTACATATACATGCATTCATATGCATTCTCATGTGCAATATCTATATTAGGTCTACCTACATTTAATCTTAGAATACAAAACCAAGGTTTTCTGGCAATGCAGAAAGCAAGGGAGATGGTCATCTTGCACAAGCTGGAATGAAATCACGTAACCATTTGTCTGCCACACAAACTAGGCACATCAGTAGATCTGTATACCTGTGTACATACAGGCAGGGATGGAGAGTTTGGGAAAGGGCAAGGCAAACCCCTCCTACCATTTTCTTGGGCACAGATTTAACAGAGAACATTTTGGGCTACTGTTTATTAACACATTTTAGCATTTACAAAAACCACTTAAAAGTTCTACATCATACAACTAAATTGCTTCTGTTAACTTCAAGTTCACTAGAACAAGAAAGAATCCATAGGCTGGGCTTCAAACCAAATACGTAATTTGTGACTAATGATAAACCGTCAAGAATTCCACCAAGAAATAAAACACACAAAACTGTTTTTAAGTACCTAAAGGAAATAAAAAATAATTAAAAAAAAAAATCCACCAGAAGAAGAGGAAGGAAAGACAAGCCATACTTTGAAGGGAATAACAGGTGGCACCAGAAGAAGAACCTCTGAAGCCATCCTAGCTCTGACAGGGGAGTCTCACAAACTATATCCTTTGATGGAAGAGAATTTAGAGGTTGCTGTCTGCCTTTCAGCTTCCAGCATGTCATTCTAGACATCACATCCTCAGTGGGTGTTGTTGGCCCCTCACTGTGCAGAGTGAAGTGTCTGTGAAGGCAAGCTCCAGGTCAGATCTGCTAAATGATCTAGCTAATAAAACAGAAGGACGAAGGTTGAAAATCAGTATTAATGCTGATGTTGTGGTTTTCCAGGACAGTTAATAAAACAGAAGGACGAAGGTTGAAAATCAGTATTAATGCTGAGGTTGTGGTTTTCCAGTACAGTGAATCCAGCTTTAAAACTCCTACTACCATATAAAAAAAAATGTGATAAAGAACCAAGATACAGAAAAAATTTCTTCTGGTGGTTTAAGCTTGCTCCACTCCTTGATACCTATTCAACTCTGTACTGGCAGGCAACTGGCCAAATCATCTGTCAGTCTGTGCCTCCCACAGGCAACATAAGGCCAACATAAAAGCACCAAGGTAGAATTAAGTCCCATGTCATCTGTTCACAGCTGATCCAGATCACATCCATACTGCAGAGTGATCTGGTCTGAGACAGGAACCTGCGGCCAGACCACGGATCCATAGCTGAGTCATTGCCTCACATGAATGAGGAGGCAGGACAGTTCACAAAGCCTTGATGAAATCTCCTTCCTGCCTTTAACAGTGCCATTACCTCTTCTGTCCCAAGCTGTCAGCCAGTAATTAGGATCTTGCAGGTTGTTCCCATTAGGAGATGAAATTGGAGCCAGGTACCGAACTGGCAGAAAAACAGGATTTCCAGTTGTCAGAAAATATTCGTTTCTTTCGACTATGGTTTTGGGCTAAACTGGATGAACATTTTCTGTAGCTGGTGTTCATGGTTAAGATCCTCCAGCAATACCTGCGCTGGAATTGGGAACCCAAACAATCCCAGCACATCCTGCCATAGGGGAGGGCTGCCCCATGCAACACATTTCACCTGGACTCTAGATTCAGCAGCAGCTCAGCAGCCCAAGATATTTCAAGTAAAACAATCTACTGTCAGCTAACTGGCAAGTCCTCCTTGCTCCTGGCAAGTATTTCCTTGAGCTAATACACCTGATTGACAGAGAATTTATCCATATGCAAAGTCCTGCTGTCCTGAATAGAGCAGAGGGCTCTGCTGAGCTCTCTCCAAAGCACCTTTCACATCCCATAAACTGCAAACCAAACTTGTATCATCTATGTTTTGAACACACAGAAGTAATAAACAGTCAAAACAAAACTCAAAGTCCAAGATAAACTGTCAGAAGTATCTAAAGAGAAGCGTGCATGGAAGAAGTAAATCCTCCACCTTGGAATCCCATCCGCCTAGTGAGTAAAGAGGAATGATATGTTGCAGACAGCTCCAAGGTGAACTAGAGAGAGTAAGGGCAATTCTATCACACTCTCTTTTCCTGACAGTTACTATGACAGGTGTCTTTCCAATTTTCAACTTATGAAAGGAAGAAAAACAACAGAAACCTCTTGAACTAATGCTCTTTATTTAGTTTGAAGTACTCCTCCACCCAAGAAGCACTTGGTGGTTCTCAGGGTTAGTAATCCTTCAAGGATTCAATCAGCCAAAAGATGTTATTCCATTTTTCAGTTGTCAATGAGTAGCTTGTGAATGCCCCAGATGTGCTAGTTGGAATAATTGACTCCACTCTTGTCTGCAATCAACTTCCAAGGCCTATCAGCTGCAAACAGACAGTTCACAGCAGCAGTTCACTCCTGTCCCTCTCATTTGTTTAACGGACACTAAATCTGCAGCTCAATTTCATTCACATATACAGCCCTACTAAAATCTTGTGCCTCTTAGGCTTAGCATCAGCAACATGGACAGTTTAGAGGCTAATGGACACAGGTTGTTTCTCTCTCCTGTTTTTGTCTATCAGTTGTCCAATACGAGTACTTTGTAATTCAAATTTCCCTTTCATTATCCCACACTCAGTCAAGTTTTAACCCTTTCACCAATATCCTGGCAATGTACTCACTTGTTTGCAGACAACACTTTAGAAGGAGGCAGAAATACAGTCAAACAAATTTATTTTGTAAGAACAAGTATCTGTAAAACTTTTTTTCCTTTTACCCAACTCCACATCCTTCTATTTAATTGTTGTCAAAATAATTAAAAAACACTTCTATTAGTAATATCATGCATCAACATGATTCACATTTTCCAAATATTTAGAATCCAGGTCCCAGCAATGCCAGTTTCAGTATCTGTCTCTCACATAAGTAGATTCCCAGTTTGTCTACGCACTTGACTGCAAAAAACCCCCCAAAAAAAAAACCAAACAAGAAACCCCTCACAAAGGAAGTAAATTCTTGCAGGATCTCAAAAGCACACAGAAACACAGCATTGCACCCCAGAATACAAGGCACAGTACATGGCCCAGTGTCAGTCAAAGGAACTCCATTGCAGGACCACTGCTTTGCAAAGGTGTCAGGACTGTGTGGTGTAGCTGGGTGCTCAGCTCCTCCGGCTGCCCTGTGTCCATGGGTCACTGATGTCCATGGGTATTATTACAGTTTGTGCTGGCAGTAGCTTTCTGAGTCATTTCAGGATTTTCTAAGTCAGTTGTAAGATCTCCCTCCGGCCTTGAACTAGAACTTGGCATAAAAACCCCCTGAACTAGGACTGGATACTTTTATTCAAAACAAAACAAAACCTTGAAACAGATGTTTGCACTCCCTCCTCCCCACCCCCCAACTGTAGGTATGTCCAAACCAAACAACCTCGCCTCAAAAGGTTACCCCTTGTTTGTGCTCTCATAACTTACAGCCCATATTGATAAGAGGTCTGTAGTTTACCACTTGGGTATCTGCTCAACAGAAGTAGGGGTTAATGGTACCTACTGTTTCTCATCAGATTAACACAACTTATCTGGTGCACAATTTGTCCAGCAGACCAACAGGAAGGGGTTTCCTGCAGCCACAGTGCAGCTGATGACCTTGAACCACCAATATTGCACTTTGCCTCATTTCCAAATTGAGGAGCTTTATGATTCTTATAATATACTTTTACTTGTTTTCACATATGCCAAATCCTTGAGTCAGCCACAAAACTAAATGCAGTTCCTCTTGGTATTAAATTACACATATGGAGGTATCTTTCAAGGCTTCTACAGGAAAACTCAGAAGAAAAAACAGGACCCAAAAGCAAAGAACAAAAATATTAACCAACTTATTCTTCTCAGTCAAGACAACAACCTGAGGAGTTTGATCTTTGTTGCTCGTTTCTGCTCGAGAAACACACACACAAAAAAATGGCTGGCAATCCACTCCCTATGGTTTTCATGGGGGGGGAAAAAAAAAAAATCACAAAAACCGGTTGTGGGTCCCTGACGGTCTGATCACAATTCCTGCTCTGGAAGCAGGCTGCTTTTAAGGCAATACTTGAGCAAAGCTTCTCAGAAAAGAAAACCAGCAGCATGGAAACAAAGGGACAATTTCCAGTAAAATCTCCCAACACTGCTCAATGACAAGCTCAAAAACTGAAGGATCTGCCTCCTTTTCATTTGTTTAATCAAAATACAGTCAAGAAAGGCTGATAGAGGGCTAAGGCTGATCCTTCAGTCTGTGTTGTGGCACTTAGCAACTCATGCTTATTTACTCACATGCATCAGCTTAACCCCGTGCCAAATGAACAACCACCTCTTGGGTCTTCTGGGTCTCCAGAGAACTGTAAAGTGCTCTGGAGAGTAGGTATAGCCACAAGCAATCACTTCTGTTGATCACTGACACGGTTCATCATCAAAAGAGACAGAACACGAGAGCTAAATCCTTTGCTAAATCCATCTGCATGATGAATTCGCTCACGAGCTCATCCTGGACGCAAGTAGATGTCCTTGTAGGTGTAATCTCAGAGCCTACTCTAGGTTGAAAACCATCGTTCCTTTCACCTGTGGTTACCTCTGTTCCTCAACTTTTAAACATATGAACACTGCTGTCAAGAAGTCAAGGAATGGGCAGCATGTCTCGTATGGTTGATCAGCTACCTGCTGTTTGCACCACAAACTGGAGAGCCCTAACAGAGTCAGACTCATGAGACCACAGAAACAGCTTTTTAATAGACCAGACCAAAGACTCAGGCAACCCAGCATCTTGTCTTCAAGGGTGGCCAGTAAGAATTGTTTAGGGACAAATGTAAAAGGAGAGACAATACAGAAGGATCTGCCCCATCACTCAGTCTTCCAGCGATCAAAAACACAGCAGCTTTCTGGTCAAAGAACATCACATTTATCAGTTACCAACAGATGTATTACCTCCATCCTCTTTCAAACCATTCACTCCTCTGGCCTCCACAACATCCTTTCGCAATGGCTGATGTATTACAGAGGGAGTCTTGGGGGGGAAAAGAGGGAGGAAGAGAGGGAGAAAAAAAAATCACACTTATAGGACAAACAGAACAGGGACTGATAATAAGACGCACACAGATAGACTGTAAGCCAACAAAAAGTTGGTAAAACAATGAATGCATAAGAATGAAATTAATGACAAAAACACGTGTTCTGAGATAAAATTTGAGAAAGACAGTGAAGGAATTTTTTTGAAGAACTGTGCAAGAAAATGTTATGAAAAGGCAAGGTCAGCAACATAAAATACTTACACAAGACTGTATGAAAAGAACTGATTTTTCAATTATTTTTAAAGAGAAGCAAAAAATTTGCTCTGAAGTATTGCGATCTGGTTATTTCCTTTGCACTCCACAAGCTAACCTTCAAAAGATGATATTTTTTTACCCCTGATATTACTCAAAGTGCATGAGATGCATGTTTTCTGCATAATTTGTCAGGACTAAACAGATTAATCTATGCCCACTCTGTATCTTTCAGCTGGTTCTTTCATTATAATCCTACTCACACAAAAAAGAAGAGGGCAACTGTTATGCAGAAATCCACTGACAAAAAATGTATTCAAGAGACCAACTAGGTAGCTCCAATTTGTAAGCTGATCTCACTGCAAGAAAAAACCTCCAAAATGAAGTTAATGAAAAAGGAGATTTTCCATATTTTAAACATTTTCTTCAATCAAAAATGGCTAGGGGCTCTTAAAAAACGAAAAAAACTTTTACAAATATCTACCACATAGGCCAGTAAAAGGATGGAAAAAAGAATCTTTCTTAATCGAAAAGACACTTTATTTTTTAAGTTTCTTCCTCTTCCCTTTTTCATTTCTATTTCAATAGAAAGAAGAATAATGAACTTAGAAAGTCCATAGCACTTTAGCTCTTTTGTTAAAAAAACTAAAATGTTAATTTTTTTAAAAGACTGACCAACAATAATGCTGAAACTCAGCAATGCAACTCATGACAAGTCATACTTACACAATACCAAAATCATTATCTTATCAGAACTAATCAAAAAGACACCTCTAGAAGTGAGAAAGAGAAGGGGTTTTGGCAATTTGAAGCCAAATTGCATCTGTTTACTGCTGGTAGCTACTGCAAACTCAGACTCCAAAAATCACTGCATGCTGGTGGCTTCCAGCACTTCCAGGAGAAGAGGAGGCAAGGAAAGGTCAAGCCCAGCCCTTTCCCTCCATCCACCTGCTACAGCAGGGGTTGAAATAATTCTATATCCATGGCAGGGATGCTCAGGCTGGTGCTGGGAAGGGGAGGGGACCACGCTGGCACCCAGTTCATCCCATCCACCCAGGAATCTGTGCAGAAATGTTCCCACCTACTGTTATCTGACTCACCTGTTTCACCAGCCCCACATTTCTCTTCCCTCTGCCATTGACCAGTGCAGGGTCCTGGCCCCAGACTTTGGCCACCTTTTCCACTCCAGCTTTGCTTACCACTGGTCTAATCTCACCACCACCAAACGTAAATGTGATTTACCATCTGAATTCTCACTGCCACGTATTTCAGAGGAGTCTACAAGCATCCACACTTGCCCTGGCACCTGCCATCTCTCACCCATGAAGGATAAGAGTTCATCAGTGCAAACCACACTGTGTACGAAGCCAACCTTGAAGGCATATTGGGAACACTGGCTGTACTGTGGTAGAGGTGACTGCTTCTGTTTCTGGAGGGATCCAGAAACAAAGTCTAAGAATGAAACCTCAGCATTTATGTAATCAGCAAAGAGAAGGTTTAAATGGTAAAACCCGAGACAGTACGGGTGCGACGTGGCACGCAACCTCCCACACTCATCCACAAAAATGCAACCATCGCAGAATTACTTGATCAAATTACAAGCCCTTGCAGTGCTGAACAGACAATGTTGCTCCACCAAGGCATGGACTGTCTTCAATTGCTGCAGAAAGCCCTCAGCAAAGAAACCCAGAGCTGAGACAAACATCAGCATTACTCTAAGAAATGAGAATGCATTTTCATTTCCAGTCTTCTCAGGCAACTTTTGTCCATCATTCAGCCCACCTGGTCTCAGTGACTTCATGGTATGGACATCAAAATCAGTATTCATAGGAGGAAGGACAGAAAGCCCATCTAGCAGATGAGGGAAGAATGTGCTCCTTTCACCTGCAGGAAGTCCATAAGCTCCCCTGAGGAATATATCACCAAATGCCAAACCATCCCTACGGCCTCTGAAGATGGCCACAGTAACCACCGTGGGCAGGAAATGACAGGTTACCTTCACCCCAGTGACTCCATATCACAAACCCCACATGAACTCTTGTCATCCTCCCAAAAAAATAACTTTAAAGGGAAAGGCTCCTTTCTGTCCATGTTTGAGCTTTGCACTGAAATAAGATTGGCTTACTCTTCTCCGCTTTAGCTGACCAACTTGATCCCCTACCCCCATGCGCTCCAAAATGTGAAGTCATGCTGTATTCTGCTGAGATCAACTATCTATACCAGTACATCAACTGACAATGGAAATGATCCCTCTGTTCTCCACTGAGAGTTCAAAACATCCATTCATGAGTAGATATCCAAGTTCTAAACCCAGACATCATCAATGTCTCATTTTATTTTTCAGTTTCACCAACCTAGAAAAGATTTCCATGTACACATGCCTTCCAGGGACATGGAAGCAAGATTAGATATAGAAGACTATTCTGTGTATACAGAAATAAAATTTGTCCAATTCTTACTTTTCCTAAGAAAACATATAGATCTCTAAATGTGACATGAAATACTGTAAAAATGCATATTCCTGCATAAC
This sequence comes from Myiozetetes cayanensis, assembly GCF_022539395.1. Taxonomy (NCBI): domain Eukaryota; kingdom Metazoa; phylum Chordata; class Aves; order Passeriformes; family Tyrannidae; genus Myiozetetes; species Myiozetetes cayanensis. The sequence continues at coordinate 85,483,753 of NW_026086604.1, read as the reverse complement.
TGAAGCACAACACACTGTATTCTAAATTACTTATTTAATGTGGGTAGCCACATATTTTTCTGGTAATCTCTGTGCATTTTGTTACTCTGTCCTCCACCCCTTTTGTTATTCCTGTCATCCCATCAGGTCCTCTTAGCAGTCAAGGGCAGAGCTGCCTTCTCTGTTATGTATTGGTACAACGCCCAACACAGACTTCTCATTACGAACTCCAAGCCCTGCTGTAAAAGAAATAGCAATTAAACCCATGAACAAATAGATAAATTTCTGAAGAGAATGTGCAACTTACATAATGACACAAATTCACAAAAATGCTGGTTTCGTGTCAGTCAGCACTACAGACACCAACTCCCTCGAGACCCTCCATATTTTATAGGGCTTTTTATGGTGTGCTGGGACAGAAGTGAGAAGATAACAGCCTAAAGCCAGCTCTTAACCAAATGCAGATTCACCTATGGAGCACAGACCAATAATTAGCAAGTTACATTAGAAAACAGCTGGGGAAACAAAATGAGTCTTGGTGCTAACGAAACCTCAGCTCACCTGAACTTAAAATAAAACCCTTCAAGAAAAGACTCTTCAGCTAGCCATCATTTTTTTTATTACCGGTATGTAGGACACTCCCTGCTACAAATTCCTGCTTCTCTGGGTGGAGACTGATCACTTCTGAGCCATTTCTTCACTGAGTCTGAACCACCCACATCTACCAGGAACGTTTATTGTGATGAATAGACCTATTAATACCAGCTTTACCCCACCCTATACTGCTTCATAATATGGAAACTCGATGGATGTATCTGGTTTTGGTTAATATGCCATGACTCTCAAGTTTTACAATGGGAAGGCAAAAGAAACACATTATGCATTTTATTGTAGTATTTTGGCATGTTCTCCATAAAATGGAAAATTCAACTTATCAGGGATGTAATTTACAGTCGTTGCTTACCAAACCTTACATCCTTCACATTTTTCCACAAAAAAAAAAAAAATACCTTAATTCCTTGCTTCCTTTCCACGACAACTTTAGGTCCTCCCAAGCTCAAGTAGAAACCACATCCAAAATGACAAGGAGTGGACAACTGTATGCGAGGCTCTGTATGGCAAAATCTTTTAGGAGCGGTTTTGAACGTGGCATGGACTTGCTCTCACCTCACCTCACCTTTAAAATCCTGGCCACAGCTAACACCTGTGGACTCTAGAAATTAAATGCTAATTTAAAAATCAAGGTTACTGAAACCTGAGGAATATCCATGCAGGGGTCCCTCAGAGGAACCACACCCAAAAAGACCATGGCTTAGATTGCTGTGAGCTATCTTACAATTACAGATCACAAATTATGGAGCAAAGAATACAAAGTAAGTGAGACAGGACAATCATGGTAACAACAGAGCCAAGTCCAGGCAACAGAAGTGGGGAATACACTGAACTGCTTTAGTTGTGAGGTAAAGGTCAGGCACATTAAACCTAAGAGGAGAGAAAGAAAATGCAACAGCCTTTCAAACCACATACACCTCGTTTAAAGTCCAATTCCTCAGGAAAATCAAAGAGTGAATTTCTTCCTCTATATAGGACCGCTGAGGCTGCTTCAAGGTAGGAGTCAAACACCACTTCCAGCACTTCACCAACATGGCTTCTGGACAGGGATCCCCAAAGCATAGGACCTCGGGTGGGCTCTGTATAGAAGCCCTCTCATCAAAGTTCCTTGTCTGCCTCCATGGTGCTAGAATAAACCCCTCACTTTTCTATGTTTCCTGGCAAGGCAGGAGATGTTTGAAGCTCACCTCCTCAAGGAACAAGGACTTTTTGGTGACAAGACCCAGAACAACTTCATTTTCAACATTATTAGTGGGATCGGGTCCTACCTCTCCCTCCCAGCAAAGCAACTTCCTAACTGCTTTGGCAACTCTTGCTCTTCCAGGTAGGAAGCAGCAAACACTAAATGCAGAGAAGGGCAGGAGGAGCCGCCACTGCTCCACATTTTGGAGCCACAGAGACCAGCCAGGACCCGGGATCAGGGGAGAAGGAGCATTGCAATGACTCCACTTCCCCATTGCAATGACTCCACATCTGATAGTGCCATTAGCACAACTGGCTCCCAGCCAACAAAGCAAAAAAAAGAGCAACTGGATGCTCATGAGGAATGATCGAACAAAAATTTAATGTCCAAATAAACAGAACAGAACATCTGGCAGAACGATGTCTGCCATCGTCCAGCCACACGTACCGATGGTCCCCAGCAAGAGCTCCAGGACTGCTGCAGTGGGGAGAAGCCTCAGGCTGGTTCTAATACAGACCCTGTAAACAGTTTTGGGCCACTTCTTGGCAGAGCTCTTCAATTTATTGTAAACCACCGGCACTCGCCAGAGGGAACTATTGGGAGGCCCATAAAAATTGAGTTTCCTCTCATAGTGTCAACTGACGACGCAGTCTGTGCTTCCTGACCTCAGTCACTGTATAGTGCTACCGCCTGCTGTTGCTGTGTGACAGTAAGCAAGCTGACACCTAATTGTTAAATTCGACCAAGTGTTTTAATTAAGGGAAGAGTGTCTTTAAAATAAACTCTTAGGAGGCTTTGGCCCACAGTCAGGAAAGCACTTAAGTATAAGCCTTAGACTGCCCCTATTCAGGAAAGCACGTGCTTAAGTGCTTTCCTGAATGCAAATATATTCCTGTCCTGGGGCCTTAAAAGTGCACTAAATAATAAAATTTATTGCAATTTGACTTCACTGTTTTCTTGAAATATTTATTTAGCTGTTTCTTTATTAAGAGTAGAGTCACTTAAATGTTGTGTCTATTTAACAATCCTCACTGCTTGCTGACTGCATTCCAAGAGACAATCTGTTAATGCTGTTTCAGTTAAACTCTATGGTTTTTTTCCCTGTTATCATGAAACTGTCTCATTTTCTTGAAAAGTATCCCAATTACACCAGTTACACTTACAAAGGCCCACATACCACTTGAAATAATTTGCATGGATTCGGAGATCTTTGAGTCCGTTCTCCATCATACATATAATAAGGATATAAAGTCAAACTTTCTCTAAACCAATAGTTGTGTCTGGGATGTTCACTAAAAATGACACTGAGTCATTGCTTCGACAAATACTAATGCACATATTTTATACCAATATAAAGGTCACAAGTCAGACCACAAAGAAAAATTTCAACACAAGCAGATTCTTCCTTTCCAGCCAATACACAGTACCCGTGTTTTTGCATCTCTCACAACCTATCTCCAACACCTCCGCACTGCAAACTTTAGATTTTTGTAATAGAAAGCTGATGGTGTTGAGCACGAGGTGAAGAGAGCGTGAGCATAGCATACGTGCATCCACACAGCTCCACTCTCACAGCAATGAGGCACCATTACTAGTGTTTATGCAAGTCTGAATCGTGCAGACTAGGAAAGATAGAGTAAGAGGTAAAATAATCAAGAGCTGCATCAGCAAGAGCTGTGGTTTCAGTCAGATGTTAGAATTATTTTTACAAAACTAGAATCTCTTAGTCATCACCCTTCAAATTCATTTGCCTGCACGGGCGAGAACCAGGACCCTCTTCCTGGTGCAGTTCATTCCTCCTTTCCCAGTGTTTTTCCTCTCCCCAGTGTTTTTCCTCTCCTTCATGCCCACGATGTCAGGTGTGTGCAGTGATTGGCTGGATGTGACCCACCCATGACCAACTGATGCATTTACTACAGCACTGGTGGGGTCTTCCAAATTTTGCTTGTGATTGTACCCAACATTTTAAGCATTGTTTTTTTTCAGGGGTCTTTCCCAGTTGTGCTTCACGTGAACTTCAGCCTCAGATAACCCAAGGCAGCTTCCACAGCCCAGATGCCTCAGAAAGCAGTCCCACATTTTTTTCCTCCTCAAGTACAACTTGGGTTTATTCAAGCAGAAAGGGCAGAAGTAGCAATGTGTGCCCTTAATGCTACATATAGTGGCAGGCAAATACCCTGCAACCCAGCCAAAGATGGTCTGAGTTGCTGGCTAATGGACTTAAAATCTTGAATCGAAATCTGGAATGGCAGATTGCATGGAATTCTGCTGAGGATTCCCCTCTTTATCTTGCTTCTTTGCATCCCAATTAGCCTGAACACACTCACATGTTCAGAGGAGCCCTGCCTGCAGCAGAGGGCAAGGCAAAATCAATGGACACCTCTGCTGTGACAGCTCTGACACTGAGCACACAGCAGACAGTGGTAAGACAACAATAAGGAAAACCCCATCAGAAGATTGTGGCAGAGCACTGACAAAGTATACTTCAGCAACTAGCTCTTGTTTCCATGATTTTCTGAAATTACTTTTCCCACCTTATCTTTGGGAATTGATACCAACCTCAGGTAACTTCCCACAGGCAGGAGGGCATCAGGGAAAGAAAATTACATGGAGACAAACCATGAATCCCAGGCAGGAGACTGAGCATCTCCTTTCAGGCCACTGTGACCTGGCTCAATTCACCGTCTCTAACCTCAGCTGTGGTTTTGTTTATACGTGCTAAGGGCAGGTTTTGCTGTCCTTACTCCTCAAATAGCATCAGTGAAACCTATGGGACTCTGCAGACTACAGCCTTTTCTCTAGATAATTGTTGCCTCTGAATCTGGCACAAGGTTGCACTTCCAGTAGGAGAAACACATTAGAAAGCCACTGTTTGATATCAAAGCCTCCCCAACAGTTTCTTAAGAGTCCTTTTTTTCTTTCTTTTTTTTTTTTTTTTTTGGTAGATTTGTAGAGTTTTAGAAAAGTTTCTTAATTTTAAAATAATATGTTTATTTTACTATGATATTTCTCTCTCTTCTTAACTGCTGGGAGGATCTGTAGTACAAATCCAGGTTTTCTTCCATCTCAAATTGGTACAGTCCAAAGCCAAGAATACATATGTTGCTAGCTGGAAAATAAAGTGCCCTTGATTCCTAACTTTATTTTGGACAGTTCACTCCAAGTTATTAAAAGCCAGATTCAGTAGTGAGAAAATATATATAGCTTCAACTGTTTTGTGTGGGTTTAAAGTACTATTTGCATTATGAGTAAGAGATTCAATAATGCATATATTTACAAAAAAATAGTTTTGACATTTAAGTTAACTTTTTGCCAAGCTGGTGCAAAAATGGAAATGTAAAAAGCATAAGCACAGAAATAAGCCCCTATGCTGTAAGTCTGCTATTTACAGGTAACTTTTTTTCTTGGCAATAATACCTGAACGGTATGTTTTATAGCACTAGACCTAGCCACTCTGAGTCAATTTAGTGTTTATGGAACATGCCAGACTGACAGTTGAGATTTAAACTCTCCATGCCAGTGAGAGTTGAGCTGGGGTAGGGACTAGGAGTGTTTCCAGAACCTGGGCCACTGATGGACCTTGGTTGTGCTCTGCAGACACGACAAAATCCACGATGACACTAGTCCAGTATGCAGTAATGTGAACACCCAACCATTTTTCAAGCCTCAAGAGGCTTCTGAAGAGGGCAGCACTAACCTGTGCTGCACAAGAGCACAGAGTGAAGCACCTACCACAACTCAAAGCCCCAAATAGCTACAAAACATCCAAAACTTTCAAGCTGAAGCTGTTTGAAAGACCAAGTCTATCTCATAGAAAAAATTTATATTACACAGCAGACGTAGATTACCTCTCAGAGCTTCTAGGCAGCTTGTCAAGGCCCCTGGGACAGGACAAGTGGCAGAGAGCCAGAGGCTCATGGAAACGTGCCTTGCAACTGCAGAGAAGCCAGGTTGTCTGTGTTGGTGTCACAACCTCACAGCAACACGTGTGCAACCAAGCTGGCCAAGGACCAAGCAAATCGCTTGGCAAAAAGCCTCCACAGCATTGTCAGAAGTGAACCCTCATACAGAGAGCGGAGACCCCACCATCTCAGCTCTCCTCAAAGCGCTACGTACATACAAGCCTGTCACACTTGAAGGTTCCCTAACAACAACTCCTCTGATCAGCCATACATGGTGTTTAATATTCTGTCAGCTATTCTCCACTACTTTCCACCTGAACCATCTAGCTCCTTTAGCCTTCTCTTTTGTCAGAGTCAAGGAGGAAAAAGAAATCTCTTTAACTCTTGGAGAGGTGATACGCAGTGTGATGTCAAGCACATTACTCAGCTGCATTGTGGCAAGCCACAGGAGCCCTGCTCTGCTAGCTCTGGGGATGACCACACAGCAGTAACTAAATAATGGATGCGATGGACAGAAGAGATTGGAAACCATCTTTTCTACTACAGTAACCAAGATCGTTCTTTAGTTCTTTTTTTCCCTAGAGCAATTAGTCAGCTCAGGGATGTCAAAACATATAACCGGGCCACAAGACAAATTACAGCATAAGTGCTGCTACTTTGCCAATGACCTAACAGGCTTGGCCCCAAGATTTCTAATGTTTGCAGTTTCACGTTCCTTGTTCAGTATTACAGTACTTCTAAAGACATTTTAATTAAGATGAAGTGACAGGCAAACCTACCTGCATGGATCCTTTATATATATAAAGGCACAACAACAAAGCCCAGATGACCAAATCAATGACACGTTGTTATGAAAAAAAGAGAAATATAAAATATATGTAATACATATATATTCATCAAGCCTTTGGTCACTGATTCAGACCCTTTTGCAAAAGCTCATGACAACTGGCTCATTAATACTCTGTCTCAGCTGAATTGTCTGGCAATCAAAAAGCAATCTTTACATTCTAGTTACCCTACGACATCATAAATGGATGAAAATACATAAACAGAAACGATTAATCAGAGTTGAGGATAGATTTGATCCTTATTGCAGCCTCATATGTTACATATTTTTTTCTGCCGTGATCTCACTAGCAATGCATCACTGTTTTTAACCACTCTGAGCACTGATTCTATGTTCAGCAGCTGTGTTTGTTTACAGGGCTAGAAATTAGCACAGGACAAATGGACTTCATCCAACTGAAATTTTATTTTGGCATTTTCCACTACACTTCACAATATATTGGTCCTCATAGACCAATTATGTATTTGCCACTGACGCTGACCAAGGAGAGTGCATAAGCAAAGATGGCACTCACTAATATTGCACAGGGATACTTTTTATTGCTCCAAATGCAGGCTCTCCAATTACTAAGCACAGTTCAGATGCTAGTAGCCAGGAAAGTCCACTACTGGATTGTCCATACTTTTTTTCACTAGGAACATAGGGAATGTCATCATAATCCATCCTGCACTTTGCACCCTGCCAGTTCAGTAAGAGTGATGAAATGCAATGATATTTTATATTTAAGGGACCTGCCAGTGCCCTTCACTCTTGTAATCGAGCTCCCAAAGCCAGTTCCAAAAGACTGTAAACCAAATTCAGGCAAGTCAGCCCTAACATCATTTTCCATTTCAACATCCATATGCTTTTTCATAGGCAGGTATTTAAGACCAACAAAAGAGCAGCCCTATGCCCCTATGTACTTTTCATCTCTTTGACCGTTTCCTTGGCACAGCATTGGGGCGTTCTTTGGTTTCCCCCATCCTGCTCTAGAATAAACAATTAAAGGGAAGTTACTGAATTCACTGGGGCATGGTAGAAAACACTCCTGCCTGAGTTCTCACACACATGAAGGTAAGTATAATTTTAAATTTTGCCCAAGTTCCTCAGAATACTTTTGTAAGCAATTCCTATTTATGCTAGAACTCACACAACAGATAAACACAGCGTGCATTAAGTTGTAGTTTAGAGACTGTTTATGTTTTCCTCACTGCTAAAAATACACTGGTTCTATCTTTAAAAATGCATTATAGAAAAACTACCAAATAGTCTCCTGGGCACCAAACAATTTCTTCAGGCAAATATCACAACTATTCTGTCAATTAAACCAATAAGCCCTGATCAAGAAGCTCTCTAGAGAAAATAAAGTTAAAAGTACTGTGGAACTTCTTGAAATACATGTTTTCTTGGGGACTGAAAAAGCCTAGGAACATTTGTAGGGCATTTTGGTTCTGAGGAACTGCCTCTCACTACTTTTAACTTTGTTTTGAGCAATGAACTCTGATAATTTAAAATAATAGTGATGATGATGTTCTGACATCACAAGACGCATGAAGAAGCCTGTCAAAATAATATATTGCACTTTGCCATGTAATTATGTTATGCTGGAGCAGAGTGTTGGAAAACTTAGTATAATCATTAGCCGAGCGCTGAATGTTTTGATTGTCAGACAGGTTGTATATGATGCAAATATATGACTCAGAAATGATTTCACATAAACATTTTGGTAACAGTAATCTGACTCATAACCTCCAACATAGAAAATAACAAGCTGCACAAAACATCTGTGCGCTCTGAGCAACCCCAGCTTGTAGCAACCTTCACAAGTCTCACAGCACAGAGAAACCAGAGGGTCCTGTCCCTGAGGATCTGAAGCTGAGAGGTGTTAACATTTAGGTTCCCAAAAAGAGTCAAAGAAGGAGTAAAGGAGGCTGTCATTCCCACCAGGGATCCCTGGCAAAGAGCTATGATACTTTACGCCATCTGATAGTCTGCCCAGTGGGCATTGCTTGGTTTAGGTCCACAATTTATAGGACTGAGATGGGAGGAATAATTTGTTGCTATTCCACCCCGAAGCTTTGCCATGTCAAGTACAACACAATGCACAATTCTTCTTCTATTTATTTTCTCATTCATTAGGAGATGGACAGCTTCTTTCATGACCCCTTTCTGAAGACAAATATGCAGTCTTGAGTGACAAGGAGGATTTACCATTTGTTATTTCAGAGGAGGTTTGCCATGTTTATTCTGGAAAGTGCCATGAATTAATGAACTATCTCTTCAAGCCTCAGTGCATCGGAGCTGCCAGCTCTCTGGCTGCCAGAAGCAACAGACTGTTTTGGGACCCCATAAAATTGTTTTTACTGAGACTAGAGATAGCAAAAGTATCAGGCAGACCCAATCCCAATAGCTCATGAAACATAAAGGAGTCATTATGCCAAATTCAGCCATTACACTGCATTTTTATTGGGGGCTTCTCAACAAAACTATCAGTTAACTCAAAAGAACATCTACTATTAGCTTTCCTGCAGCACAGATATTACCAAAAGTCAACCAGACCTTTACTAGGCTGTCCCATAGTTTCAAGTGAAATGTGCTAGCCTGTGACCACTTTTAATTTTCCTATTCAGGTTTTTATGGGTGCCAGCTCACAGGCATGTACAAGAGGCACACTTCAACACACGTATTAAAACCAGAGCCTGTGCATGTGCTCATGCTACCACCCACTGCACCTGGGTGTCTCTCGTGCCATTCAGTCGGAGACCCAGAAGGAAAACTTGCAAAAGCCAAAACTTAGAGGATGCAGTGGGCATCATATAGAAATGGATGTCTGGTGGTTATTCGTATTCAGACAGCACCCACGGAGGTAGAGGCATTACTGATGTTCAGCTGCTCACAAGCATGTCTGAAGAGCCATATCCCTAGTGGGGCATGGTCGCAGAAGGTGAGAATCTATAGCCTCCAGCTGATTCATGCTGCAACCTGAAAACAGACAGGTTCCAAGCAATAAGACCCTCCTGTTTCACCAGCTGCACGAACCACTAGAGGACCTGCCAGGTCAGTAAAAAAGTGCACAGTGTCATGGTTAGACTGCAGGACTTGAAGCATGAATTTCAGAGACTTCATCACAGCTCTGGTCCAGTCATGCCCTCTGAGCCTCAGCTTAGTTATTTGGAAAATGAGTATAATAGTGTTTTACATTCATCAGAGCACATTGGGAGACTTCAATGCTTATGAAGTGTTTTGAGGTTCTGAATATGAGACAGGGTAGTATCTTTATGTTGTCTAGCAAGTAATGAGCATTACACATCCTGCAGAGTGGAACATTTTTGGACAGGACAGCTGCTACAATCATTAAAGTGTAAAAACTATCACATGCAAGAGACAAGACACAGACATCGCAAAGTGAAAATCTATTGTAGTGTGTTAAACAAATGTATTTTCTCTCCAGCTATCTTCCATAGTATAACAAGTTGGAACTTTCTTAAACATGAGAACTTTTTAACTTTTTTTTTTAAGTCTCCCTTCTTTTCTCTTCACTCCCTTCCCCCTCTGCCTTTTTCCCTTTGCGGGTTACCAAAAAAAAAAAAAAAAAAAAAAGAGCAAGCCAAGAGATTCACAATCACCAAAGCCTGCAGAACATACAGTGAATTTTGGCAGGACATGCATGTTTATCCTTTTCATATGCTGTTTAAATTATTTTCATAAACAAGTCATTATCTTGCATAGCCACTGCCTGGTCCCTTTCATGTCAAAGATGTTTGATGTTACAATAATTAAGCAAAAGGGTCTGCATGCTTGAAATACTGTCTCAGGATGACGGTTTGTGGGCAAGAGAGGCTGCTGTTTTTCTGAAATGAAGGGGTTTTTCGCCAAGATTCATCATTTAAGATGAGCACCTGGAGTCTATACTTATGGATCAAATATTTGTGCAGATATTAAAACATGAACTTAAAACCAGGCTTAAATTTTAGAACTATGCTCCTACTATTTTGCATCAAAATTGTGCATGCAAGTCAAGGCTCACAGAGAAGCCTCTCACTGCTTGCAGGCAAATGTTTTGAGAAACCAGGCTGGGCATCATAACAAAGATTCAGGTACATTAAAAACTTATAAAGCCTCTTCCTGCACCAAGAAGTGTGTTTATCACAGCTGATCTGGAGCACACCACCAGCATGTGGGCATAAGAAGCAAAAAAACAGTGGTAAGTGACAGAGCAAACACTTTCTCCCTTTTTCTTTCAGAGAATCTGGTGATTCAATCTCTGCTCATCTGGATTTGGCCAGAGGGAACCTGTGCCTCTGTGACATGAGGAATTAAAGCTCTGACCACTTCTTTACTCCCTGATGCAGAAACCTAATCCAGATACTTTTAACTCAGTTTGAAAAGTATGGAAGTTAGGCTGCAGTAAGTGTTTATATCCAAACAACTTTGTATTATTATAGAGCTCACAAAGACAGAGGCAAACAAGTCTTTTGCATCTGGTACATACTTGTTACAGTTCAACATTATTTGGAGAATTTTATTCCTTGTAAAAGGACTAGAATTGACTGCGAACAGCTTCACTCCTCAGGCTTTCTCTCTCAAATGGTTTGGAAAGACCAGGAGATACAAGGATGCAAGAAGGCACATATGTTTTCCACCAAAGCTGCTGACCCTTTCCTCCTTCCAACGCCTCTTGGCTTATGGGTCCAACTATCACAACCTGCCCACAGGCTCTAAAGAGTTCTCATTTTTTTAAGTGCTTTGTTGCCTGGTGTGGAGCTAAACACTTGTGCTTCAATAGACATTATGTCACCCCTTAGCCCTTGTACAAACAGAGTGTCTAATACCTTGACCACATACACCACACGAACACAACGCAGTGAGCAACAAGATAAGAACACTGCATGTAGAGCAGTACACCTCACCATGAACATCTGTGTGAATGCTTTCAACATGGCATATTTTACAGCCTGCACTTGATAAAGCAAATTGTGGCTCTCCATTTGACAAGATTCTGGGTTGATCAAATATAAATATATATATTCTTTAAAAGAGGGCTTCAAATAGCCAATTCATGCATCTCTCATACTGCACACAACCATTAAATTACATGGAATAACACATCTTTGGAATACTGTTTGAAAAAGACTCATTTACTATCAGGAAATTTGACTCTTCAGAACAAGTGTTAACACAGCCTTGATTAATTTATAAAGCTATTCAAGCCATGAAGTACATCTGCACATTGAGTATATTTCAAATACTGTGCTTCTGTTTTCATTTTCAAAATGTTTTTATTTATACACTAATATTTGACCTATGAATGTTCCAAGTTTATATGGAGCCAGCTGTTCTAAATTCTGGTTATACTGAGCATTCGTGCAAAACATCAGGTGATATCATTGGATATTTTTAAGGGGAAAGTTCACAGGAAAGCAGTTATGTATTCTTGTGATTAACACCACATTGGATCAAAACAGTCATGTCTAGCTCTCTGAAAATACAGCTACTATTTTAGTTAGCAGAACACTTCGGCTCTGTCTACATTATCCTTTTTTGCCAAAAGTTCCCACTGTTGCTGCCACTGATTCAATTCTGTCATTGTACTATGATGAACACTGCAACATAAAATAAAAAGAGCTGAAGGCAGCACTGTCAAAATCTTTGTGCCCTTAACAACAACAAAAAAATCTCATTACATCACCAAAAAAACCCCAACCAACCCAAAAAACCAAACAAACAAGAAAATCCACTCCAAAACTCTACCCAGCACTACAAGACTGTTTCTTAAGTAACTGAAAGTTCAGGAAATACCAGCCCCAATCCATAGCAGGTTTTAGGAATCAAAGTCCATTACGAGGTATTAAACACCCCTGCAATCCCACAGGGACTCAGCTTCTCTAATTAAGTTCTTTTTCTCCTCAAACAGCCCTGCGGCAGCTGCAGCCCCATGCCCTTCCCAAAGCCACTGCCTTGGGAGCCTGCTACAGGTGCAAAGCACGGGGCCACAGGCGCCTCTTGCTGCCAGCCACCCCTAGTGCAAGTCCTGCAGCCCCACAGAAGGCAACACTCCTCATCCTCTGCCAAACACGACTGGAAAAAAAGATGGAAAGAAACAACCTGCTGAAGGGTTTTCAGGCACATCTCCTCACTCTCAGCATAGAATTCCTGGCACAAGTGCCCTACCAACACTTCAAATCACAGGTAGGTTGGGCTGAAAGGGACCTTCAAAAATCATCCAGTTGAAACCCTGCCACAGGCTGTAGACCAGGTTGCTCAAAGCCCCATCCAACTTGACTTTTAAGACCTCCAAGAAATGGGCTATCTACAGCACGTCTGGGCAACATGTTCCAGTGTCCCACCACTCCTATTGTAAAAATTTCTTCTTCATATCCAATCTAAACCTACTCTCTATCAGTTTAAAACTGTTGCCCCATCAAACAGTTGTGACCCAGTACCAGCCTCCAAGAATCAGGTGCACAGAAGACGACTTTCCAGTTCCCCATCTCCCAGGCTCTGAGGTCTTGATGCTTGCTAAAACAAATGGGAATCTCTCAACCATGAGCCATTTTTCCATTGGGGCGATAGTGTTTTCTCTCTGTTTCACACCGCTATGTGAATGGTCAAAAGTAAATGCTAAATGATTAGTAGGGGGACTGTACTTGACTGCATAACTGAGCATCTGCTGGGATACAGCAGAAACACACAATGGGACTGTTTACATCCCAAGCAACTCATACCTTCCTTTAACCCACCACAAGTCAGCAATGAGGCAAGATGACCTAAAAAGAATCGTGCCTCTGGGGCATGGAAAGTCTAAACACCACCTTCCTTCCTCCTAAATCACAAACACCACTTAAAAGTTTATATTTAAAACTATGAGAGAGAGTGTCATCACTGCAATGCACCGGGCTAGACCCAGCAAGGATCCGCAGCTCCTTGGCAGAGGTACAAACCTGCAGCAAGCAGTCCCAGCAAGAGCTCAGCACAAGACATCCATGACAGCTGCCCAAGGGATTTTCTGCTAAAGCTGTGTTGAGCTGGAAGAAAACTGCCAAAAGAAAACCTTTTTATAAGAAGTGGCTTAATTTCAATTTTGTTTTGAGGAAAAGAACTAGGAAGTTCTGCTTTTATTTCTACCAAAAAAAAACCAAAAAACCAAACCAAACCAAACAAACAAAAACCAAAAACAAAAACCCAAAAACACAAACAAACAAAACCCCAAAAACAAACAAACCCCAAAAAACAAACAAACAAAAAACCAAAAACCAAACAAACAAACAAAAACCCACACAAAAACATAACCCCACACCTGGCTTTCTAATTCAAAATGCAACTTTTCAGTTATTTACAGATAAAAAAATTGGCCTGAATTAATCCAGACTCGTTTGGCAATACTAGCTTTTTACAATTACAATAAATTTTTGTTGTTGCTGTAAGGAAGACTTGAACATTTCACACAAATTTAAGACTGTAAATTTTCAAGCTCTGAAAAGCTTTCACAAGACAGAGAATACTCCTACTAATGCCACACAGTCTGGTTCCAGTAGCTTAGTCCAGATGACAGTCAGACCTGGATACGTTGCTTACAAAATCATGACCCTCCATTCATTTCAACAGTACAGGTTTTGAAGAACAGCTTCTCCAGGGGCCACACATCTTCCAGGGCTGCTGGCCAAAGGCAGAAGGATGACTACAGTCCCCCAAATTCCAAGTCCAGAGGAGCTAAAGACTTCTAAAAGACCATTTGCCCTTTTTTAATCATGTCGTCAGGCAGCTCACAAGCAACAACTACTTCAAGGAGATGACATAAATGAGGACCTCGAGCTGCATCAGCTGAACAGCAAATCTAAGGCTGCTCTTTGACACTTGGGAATCTGTCTTGGCATTGAAGCCCACTCTACGAGATTTTGCAGAAGTCAGTAAAACTCATTCCCATCATCAGCTTCATGATTTCTAATATTGGCCTGCTCTGGACACACGTGGAGGATGCTGCTCACATGCCGAGCAAGCGAGGCTGTACACAGCCAGCTGGCAGCACAGCCAGATCTGCAGCATCACACACTCTGGTTATTCCCTGTGAGTAGATGTCTTGACCTTTACAACACGTGGCCAAGAGTATAAACAGATGGGATGACAGTATGAATGGTACGGTCCCATCAATCTAATCATGCAATGTCCCTGATACATCTTGGTCACCTAATTTCATATCTTCCAACAGCAAGCATGGTACCCAGAAAAAGACAGGTGGCCAATCAAATCCTTCAGCTGAAAAATTTCACCTCCTTTAGAAATGCATGTCAGGATCCTGAAGCGCTGCTTCCCTCCTGTGAAAAGCCATGCACAACAAAGGCATATTGCTTGCGCCTAAGGTGTTATGGATTTGTGCAAGATCATTCCTAGAGGGAAATCTGGTAGGTGACAGCTGCCAAAAAGATGAAAAGCCTGTTTGGAAGACATCATATCCATAAGGTGCTCCTTTACAGGCAAGGGGAGAGAGAGTATTTGTACAGCAAGTCCTACATTTACCTCCAAGCAGTTCCCTTGCACTGAAAGGGAGCACCCATGCCCCAGCAGACACTTGAAGTCTTGAAGGGAAGATAGGGATTGCCTGAAGTTTGGGAATTCAAAAACAAAAGAGGCTTTTCACCATGGTCCCAACTCAAATCGTGTGGAAAAGATTCAGGGTTCACTGCAGGACTGCCTGGCAAACAGGTGAGCTTCCCCTCAACCTTTTGCATGAAGTCCTCCCAAGGGACCTGTGGGTCTTATGACAAAAGGGAAAATTCTCTCTCCAGAAGTACAGAGATACAGTGAATCCATCCTATTAGTCTCCTGCAAAAAGATACTCAGCTGAAGAACCAGGCAACACACCCCAAAAGCACACTTTTTACGATCCCTGTCTCTGGAGGGTTTGGTGAGTTCAGAGTTTTCCTGCACAGCTATCCAGCTGCCAACAGCCCCAGATTTCAGTCATGGCAAAAACCCACAAAGGCTGCCACTGAATTCCTCATTTTTGATTGTGGGAAGCACATGGCTTTTTTTCCCCTCCGTGTGGACGCCAGGAGAGGAAGGCATGGGTGAGGACCAGAAAAGTTTCTTCCCTGTTTTGACACACAATTGCTCAACAGCACCTTTAATTATACAGGAATAATTCCAGACACAGTTAAAGTAGCAAAGTCTTTGAGAGTCTTGTTTTCTGCTGCTACCTATGGCACGCACTACTCTGAAGACATCAGCCAGCAAAATAGAGGATGAAGAGTAGATCCCCTTCATATCAGCACTGATGTACCTAAGGAGACCAGGGAGACTTTAGATCTGCCACAGCCCCTGACCCTAGTCTGCAGCTGGATTTAAGCAGTGACACTCCTCATCTCCCTGGAAAGAGGAAGAAGGTGGTTGTTGTGAGGAATTTGATATGTCTCTCATTAAAATGGTAGTAAAATATAGGGATGCTAGACAATCCCGCTGCCAATCCAGCATCACTGCCTCAAGAGGGATCTGGGTTGTTTTGCCAAGAGGAGATAATCCTATCTGATGCCATGAGGAAAGTACCTTATCCAAATAGGAAACACTAGTAGTACTGTGTCAAGACATGCCACACACTTATACCGAGGCTGTTTCAAAAAGGAGAGATGAAGAGTTTCACAAAAACACCTGCTGGCCCACAATGCACTCCCCTGCCCTCATCCCCACAACCCTGCTGTAAAGCCATTCCCATGGCGCAGAAGCTTGGTACCCTTTTTGATCGAGGAATATCGACTAAAGAGATCTAATACACAGATGTTTCCATACGTGCTAGCTATCCAGACTTCCTTTGTGAGAAATGAAAAGGAACAGGCACTTTTTAGGTGCCTCATCCTAGTGAAAATACCCCAAACAGACACTTTTAGGATCATCTTCCCAAAACAGGAACCAGGTTACCAAGGACAGATTATATTTTCTCTCCAAGGACATCACTACCTTTGAGACTGAGATAAGCCTGCACTGCCTGAATAACCTAAGACCTCACCAAAAGTCCCTCAGCTTTGCAAGACCTTGACAAACAGGACTCATACCTTGAGCATATATCACAATATAGCCTTCCCCGGGCAGAAAACACATCTGCTGTATCTCCAGACTGAAGGATGTATGTTGGTCAAGAAGGGCTGAACACTGTGCATTTAAGATCAGCTGTGACTACAAGCTAGTGACTCCTTTTGGGCTATGGGGTTGGAAAAATTAAATGCACTCTTAAAAGAACATCAACACCTGCAAACTTTCATGAGCTAAGTAGGACTTCTCTGCACAGCCGACCAAGATGATGGCTTTCCAGCATGAGATGGATCAAACTATTGTCTGGTTCTGTGCTGAAGAAGAAGCAGTATCAGTACCTGAAGGCAGGTCACCCACACTGACTTCACACCTACACAGCCTCATACACCTGCACCTGATATACCCAGGTAATACCACACACTCTTCATCCTGAGAGAACAGCAAGGGCCCTTCAGTAATGGAAACAGAAGTCTTTAAGGCTGAACACAAAGTTCTTCAGAATTCAGTTTGAAATGAACAGAAGTAACTATAGGAATGGTCACATGTAGAAAACCCCAACTAAAATAATTCTGGCAGCATCTGCTTATACGCAGACCCCAGCTGTGGGTTTTCAGGGTTGCTTGACCTGTACTTTGGAATAGTCAGTGTGCTCAAGATCAGGAAGTCTTCCCTGTCTGCTGTGATCCCACCACCTTTTGCTGCATTTCTGACTTCATCTGATAAGCTACTTTGACAGATCGCAGGCTGGCTTTCTCCTGTCACACCTTCAGTTCCTATATTGGAATATAACCTCAAGCTTCCTCTAGTTTTCTGACATTAATTATTGTTTAGTAGAAGAGTAAATGTCAATGCACAAGTGAAAGACCCCAAAAAATCCCCGGCATGTCAGAGAAGCTACAGAAAACAGCCAAACAGCTGTTCAGTCTCAGCCCATTGACTTGCCAACACTCTGGTAACAAACAATCACACTAAATGACATTATGGTTTATGACTTGGAATTTGGAAGTTGATGAGAAATTTCTGCAGTTGATTCATGCTTCCTGAGACTCATAACTAGCATTTCAATGACACTATTTTACTACATTACATGAAAAATTTTCCTTGTTGTTACATAAGTGTCTAGATCCAAACTATCAGAACTGATTTAAATTATATGAGTGGTGGGTGTGTTTTCAAAAGAAACACATACTTTTAGGTCTACTATCTAATACTACTCTCTTGGCACTTTATAGACAGCTAAATACCTTCTGAAACACCACATGCTCACACTTCTCTCTGAAATCAGCTCTTCTGCGAACCGCCTAGCCCCTTGCAAGCACCTTGTTTCACATTCCTCAAATAAAACATGCTGTGGGTTTTGCTTACAGACAGCTACAGCCAGCACCACACTTCTTAAATTCACAGCTCCAAGTATAGGTTCTAAAAGTCCCCAAGGCAAAGAACAGAGATAGCAGCAACAGCTCTGTGTATTCAGAGAGGTTTGGTGAGGTTAGAAGAGGAGAATAGAGGCAGGTGCCCTTTGGACTCAAAACCTATACAATATTTTCAGGTTCTGAGCTAGACCCAGACCATGCTGGTTTCACTGATGGATGATTTTGAGGATGTCTCATTCAAAAGCACCAGAGCTCTGAGATGTCAGCACCACCTAAACATCCCCAAGCTAACTTTAAAAGGGGAATTGAGACCCTGACAGGTACAAAGCCTGCATTATGTGGTGCCAGCAGGGCTCTGCACTCCTGTAAGGGATGAGCACCTAAGACAGTTCAGCTGTGCCCACACGAGTTGCAATTACCTCGGCTTCAATGTAGACAAATCCTTTAACAACATTTTGTAGCACTTCTGACCTACTTTCTATCAGGTAAAAAAATCAAACAGCTCTTGTTCCAGATACATTCAGCAGGCACAAAGCTATTGAACACATGTATCAATGCTGGGAGCTCAAAGAAATTTCCTACTACAATAGCATATCCCTGCTCCAAATAAGTAAACACACAACAAATTGGGTTTTTTTTTTTAAAACGAGTCAAGCTGTTCACAGGTGTTGTCATTCTGCCTCACAGCTCTGGCAGCACTGGTGAAAAGGCGGTCTTCAGCTGACCAGCTAAGACATTTGAGCTTCACAGGAATTCCCTAAAAAAAGGAACTGCAATTTGCCAACTGAAATATTTTCACTCTCCACATTAGGCTGAATCTAATTACACTGTTTCCTTACAATTGCATAGTATCAAGGGCTCCTTCAAGTGAAAAGCTTAATGGCTTTCCTACTGAAATGCCCACCCTGGAGCCCTTCATATCAGTATCTCACTGACAGGATGATTTGTTTGAAGAGCAGGTTGATGTCCAACAGAACTTATTTCAAGATTTCCACATGATACACATTTTTATCATGTTCCTGGGCTCACTCACCAGATTAACCTACACCAAGTCACATATTCATCACCACACTAGCTCTGATCCCCTTAAAAAGAAAACAAAAAAGAGAAGATGAGGGCACCGTGGAGTAGGCTACATGTACTTTGTTCAAGCCACAAAGACATCTCTGTGCTGCTGGACCTTGCACACAGCAAGCCCAACCTGCGCTCTGGCATGACCCCAGCTCTGCTGCCCAGGAACCAGAGCAAGGAAAGTTTAATTCCGAACGACGGACTCTGACCACTATCATCAGAACAAGGTCAAAGGGTCAAATAGACTATTAACAAAATCATTATTATTTTCTCTTCTTCCCCCCCTCCCTTCAAGGTTTTGCATGCTGGTTTGTTGTTTGTTTGTTTGTTTGTTTGTTACTGTTTGCGAGAGGTTCTGCCCTTCCCCGAAGTGACCTGCCCTCCTGGCTGAAACCCGTGCAAGCACAAGGTGCGTTTGCCCGACCGGCGAAGATCCCGGTCCCGCCGCGCCCCATCGGGGAAGAGCCGCCCGCCACCTCTCGCCGGGACACGGGTGTCCGCGGGACGGGCGGTCTGTCGGGTGGGTGGCTGGGTGGGCTCCACGCAGCCCGGCACTTACTCACTCACTCACTCACTCACTCACCCAGGTTGACGAAGCTCATGACCATGTCGGCGTCGTTGAGGAAGGCGCTGTCCTGCGGGCTGGGCAGCGGTGGCGGGGCGAGGGGCGCCGGGTGGTCACCCCGCTCCGCGCCCGCGCTGCCCTCCGCGCCCTCGGCCAGGGAGTGGTAGAGGTCCAGCATGAAGCGCGGTGCCGCCGTCAGCCGTCCCGGCGGCGGGGCCGGCGGCTCCCGCGGCAGCGGCCGGGGGCGGTGGGGCAGCCCCAGCACCGACAGGATCTCCCGCTGCATCTCCCGCTTCTCGTGCGACTTCAGCCGCCGGTAGAGGAAGCCCGAGGCGGCGGCGGGCGGCGGTGGCTCCCCGCCCTCCGCAGGCAGCGCGGGCTCGGCGGGGCGGCAGGCGCCGCTCAGCAGCGCCCAGCAGCAGCACAGCCAGGCCAGCCGCCGCGGCATGGCGCTCGGCCGGGCGCAGGCAGCCGAGGTCCCCGCTCCCCGCTCTCCCCGGGGGCTGCCCAGCGCCCTCCAGCCCTGCCCCCCCGCGGCAGCGGGGATCGCCCGGGCCGGCGGGGGGCGGCCAGGCCGGGGGGGCTCAGCGCTCGCCCCCGCCGCGCATGGCCGCCCGCGGGGCACCGCGGTGCGGACCCCCCCGCCGCCGCTGCCGCCGCCGCTCAGGTGCGGCGGGGCCGCCCCCGCCCCGGGCCGGGCGCTCAGTTCGCCATGCCCCTGCCCGGGGGATCCGCGCCGGGCCGCGGGCGCTGCGTGCGGGGGGAAAAGGAGCAGGGTGAAGAGCTGCAAACTTTTCCCGCTGCCAGGGAGCAGAGCGAGCGAGCGGCTCCTGCGGCTGCAGCCCCGGTCCCCGCGGGCTGGCCGGAGCGCGGCTGCGGGCGGCGAAGGCAAATCACCAGCGCGCCCGCCTCTCGGCGGGGCGGGCGGCCGCTCCTCCGGGGCGGGGAGCGGGCGCAGGTAGCGCGGCCCCGCGGGGGCGGCCGGGCGGGGCGGGTGGCGGAGCAGCAGGTTCAGGAGCGGCGGCTCCGTCGGTTGTCATCGGTTTGCTGCGCTGGAGCGGCGCTCCGCTGAACAGCGGCACCAGCCGCCACTGCCGTGCGACTCTGGGGGCTTGTTTCGTGTTAAAAGGAAGGTTTCGGCCACCCCTCCTGCCCCCAGGGTGTTGGCTATATGTATATAGCGGGTGTTGGCTATTTGTCCTGAAACTAGGTGGAGTGCTACCTGCTCTAAATCTGAAGAAGCTTTACGGTTCTCTTTAACAGGTTACAGCATCCCACACCACTTCTTCTGGAGTATCTTGCAGAACTGATCATGGAATATTGGTAAATGTCTAGGTATGGCTACCCCCTGCCAGCCCTGATCAATGGCGTACCTGTCTGCATGCTGTGGGGCAGGTTATACTGCCATAAAATAACATACTCGTTCCTACAGTAAGGTTGCAACTCATATCATCACTTCGATCGGAGGAGGCGGGGGAACAAACCTGCCACCCCACACTATAATAAGAGCAGTTTGGTTGAGCGAGAAGCTGTTCTTCCATATCCTGATCTCTGACTTCATGGATCTCACTGAGGTTGGATGACTAAACCCAGGCTAGTCTCACTGAAATCAGTGCAATTGCTCTAGGTTTGAACTGGGATAATTTCAGAGGAGTTGGCCCTGAGAATAATATCTGGACCATTTGAAGTCACTGGCAAAATTTCCATTAACTTTATTAGAATCAGAATCTGGCAATAAGCTCATATTCAGCTTCCCAGAGACACAGCTGAGAATATTCAAGACAGAATATGTTATTTTCAGAAGTGGAGGTTACACTGAGTGTTCAGTTCTGTGAAAGCAAGGTTACAGATGTTTGTTTTAACTGCACCAGTCAAGGAACACTGTAATACTGGGTATTTTAGAGCTTGTTTTGGAAGGAAAAAAGACATCTTTAAGGGGATGGAGTGGGAGAGAAGAGTATAGAAGTTACTTTTGCAAATGTTCTTTTTTTTTTTTTTCAGTTTGTGAAGACACTCAGAATTTGAAAATGAGGGTGGATGTGACAGCACAGATTCAACATGATCTATAGTGGATCCCATTACCTTTGTGAAAGAGGTCTGTGTCACCCACTGAAGACTCAGTAAGGCGATGTCTAGGGAAACCTTTGCGCTACTGATTCATGTACCCACTTTTCTCAGCATATAGCAATGGGGTTGGTTTTATTAAATGGGGAGATGAGAGCTCACTCCAGGAGAGGAGATGAGCAACACACCTCTCCTTCTGCAAGACAGTGTGGGATCCTGCTGGGAAAACCCAGGCTCCCGGGAGGTGAACCTGATGCACAAGTTATCCCCTCGGTGGGCTGAGGGGGATAAAGGGCAGTTTGTAGCCCCTTAGGAGGGACATTTAGAGGCTGGGAGGAAGTGCGGGAGCCCTGACAGTGAGGGTTGTTTCCTAGGCAGGTAATTACCTTGCAGGTGGTGAGGGAGGAGAGCAGCCACTTCTCACAGCCATTCACTTCCCAGTCTCTGAGCCTGTTGGGCTGTAGTTCACGTATCTGTCTCCAGAAGAGCTTTGTAGCCTCCGCTTCCTGTTTGGACAACAAGAGAGGGAAGTGCCCCATTGTACGGTTATTGCTGAGGATTGAAGCCTTCCATCCGAAGTGTCCCCTGCTCCTCTTAAAGTCAAGAAGAGGTGTTGCACATCCAGCAATAGACAGTGTTAAAATTCCAGGGCAGCTCTTGGGTGTTCCTGCTTCTCTGATGCTCAAGTGTGTATCACCCTTACATTTTTAATCTGAAAGAAAAATATTTGAAGTATTGCCATGTGCATAGGGACTACTGCAACAAACAGCAGCTGTGATAACAGTTGGCAGCATTCAGGCACCCGATTTTGATGGAGTCTGCATACAGGGACACACAGCACACCTTCCAGTATTTCCTGTTAAGTTACCTTATTCTTGAGGTTAGCTCCCTTGAGTAGCTAGAAAGCTAACACCCTGCTTATGAAGTCATTACACCTTTTGTTAAGTTTAAGTCTTTTTTTTGTTTGTTTGCCTTTTGGGGTTTTTGTTTGTTTGTTTGTTTGTTTTAGCAGTTCTTCCCAGAGTTGTACCTTACTTATGCTTGGAAATGCCTCTTGCCTGTAGATGTGAATGCTTCACTGTGGGATTCAGCTAACACTATCAGACCTAGGAAAGTTATAGCATCATCTCAGCAGCTGGCTGAGGGTGAAAAGAACTAAGTCTTCCTACAGAGATCACCTGCAGTGACAGCTTTCGGATATTCCTGCCATCTGGAAGGACAAGTTTCTCCAAAGGATTTTAAGATTTTGGATGAGAAATGCATGCCTAATTCTCTGGAGGAGTGCAAAGAAAGGGTGTGTACTTGACAACTGCTTCAGGCTGAGACATGTTTTAATAGTTAGTTAAACATATAGCACTACTGGCAGGATTTTTTGCTTGCCAAGAAGCCTCCGTAGCATATTTGACATCCCAAACTCAGTGATAACATGTAATTTCCCTCGAACTTTCACTGTCATATCTTCAAAAATGCTGCGAATCCAGGCTTCTGGATATCGCTCAGGTCATCAGTTTTCTCTGCTCATGACGGACATCTGGTGGCAAAGTGGAGAAACTGGGGTCGGTTCCTCGAAGTTTCGCTCATTGGCAAGTTAGCAATAAAACATTTTCTTTCTCTCTCTCAAAGCAAACAAACAAAATACTTTAAAAAAACAAACTAAAATAAACAAAAAAACACCTCACACTAAACCCCAAAATAAAAAACTCCAATATAATGTAAACAGGTCTCCTACCTCACCCAGAACAATCCCTATTTAATTTTCTGCCCTTAAGCCACCCTTTAGTCTCTATTCAAAACACCGCACCTGCTAAGTGCTCTGTGAAGAATGTCTTGTACACGTGACCCTGAACAGAGCCTGTACCCTACAGGACACCCATTCCAAGTGTGGTGTAGTGCCAGCGAGAATTAACTGCAGCAGTTAAGTTTTTCGGCAGTAACAGTGTTTAGGCTGTATGCAATTAAAGGCTGGACTGCCTAATTCCAGTCAAAAAGGATTCACTGGGTTTTCAGTTGTCTGCATTTATCAAATAATTCCTTGCTCTTATTTCAGCGAGTTAGGTTTCTTGGTTGTTTTATGCAAAAGTTGTGAGGAGCAAATCCAGATATATGAAGCACTGAAATGGTAGAGAGGTAATTAACTTCAGTTAGAAGCTTTCAGAATGAAAAGAACCAAACAACAACAAAAAACAAATGAACAACAAAATACAGAG
The DNA here is from genome assembly GCF_022539395.1 of Myiozetetes cayanensis. NCBI lineage: Eukaryota > Metazoa > Chordata > Aves > Passeriformes > Tyrannidae > Myiozetetes > Myiozetetes cayanensis. Next base: position 85,459,951 of record NW_026086604.1, on the reverse strand, counting down.
TTTCTATCACTGTGCCTTAAAATACACCACCTCATCTTTGCACACGAGGAGGTCTACACAAAATCTTCATCATTCCTCTTAGGTGTACAGCTTCCCAGGTACCAGGATTACATGAGAATAATACACCATAGAATTTAGTATTCTAGTAATCCCTTCTCCATCTCCTGAAAACAGAAAAGTCACAGCTTTGCATTCATACCTTCCCTCGAGATGAACCATTGGCTGCCAAAGTGCCTGCAACAAATCCAGGCTCCTATGCTTACGGGGTCAGCAAGGACACTGCAGTAAGGGCAGCTTCAGTCCTCACACTCATTTTGCCAAACAAAGCAGGTATTTTTTTAAAGCAACGTGGAAGAGATGTAAGTAATGACATTTGCTTTCTAAAAAAACCCAAAGCCTATATTGTACAATAATGACATAGCTGGAAGGAACTATTTGCAGTGCTGCGCTTGGAGAGGTTGAAAATGCAAACATGCCTCCTAATTTTAGTGTACTGGTTTCCAGGGTCTGCTTGTGCAATGAGAAAGAGTGGTTGAGTATAATCTTAGTTCAAAGATCGAAGCAGGCTAAAAACGGCATTTGCTATGAAAGCTCAAATTTTTCCTTCTGCTTGCTGAACGAACTTTCTCCACTGCAAGTAGGGGCAGTTGAAAATAGTAACATCATTTTATTTGCACATAGCAAACCACTACTTTCTTTACTCAGAAAGCTGATCTAAAAATATGCCATGATGATTTCCCAGATCAGAACATTTTAAAAAATGGTTATAAATATTAATTCAGTAACACAACTGGACTGCTATCCTTGCAAAAGCAAACAGTTAAAAGTGAAGTAAGTCCCAGTATGCAATTCACAAACAATTCCAACTCTGTTCCAACCCTGGCCACCATCCCCACCCTATCAAGGATGTACTTACGTGTGAACAATTATAGCTTAAAGTTTAGTTGAAGTCAACAATATCTAGTATTAAGGGAAACTGACCTGAAATGGCAGCAATTAAGTAAATATTATTATTATTTATAAATATTATATATTTAAAATAGTTTAATTGTTGTTATATTAATATTGTGTATTGTTAATATGAATATCATTGATGTAATTTCTCTGAGTATTTTCATGGTATTTGCTTTTCATTTTATTTTTTGTTAGTAAAGCTTTTTCTGCTTTAAAATCAGGAAAGTAAACCATCGACTATAAAAGAGAAAGAGCAAAATCTGGTCTGGGCAGGCTGAAAATTGGATTTGGTAAACTAGAAAGGTGGTTACTTTTTGTATGCAGAATTGAGACTGATGTAAGTGAAAGGTCAGTAAATGTAGAAATACATCAGCCAGCATAAGGTAAGGGTCTACCTTTCACCTGCATACAGTGAAGATATGATTTGAGTAAGAACAGTTGTCTGTTATTATTGCTGTCAGAGGTAATAACAGTAGTCAAGTTACGATTTCTAATCCATATAAGATGGATTGCAGGCATACCTGTGCTGTCATCAGACCTTCTGCCACTCTGCAGATATGGCCTCATCTGTTATGTAACAATTACACCCATATGAAAGACCCAACACCATGTCCGGCCCACATAGGCAGCTTCCCCATGGACATGGGCCCATGCTAGAGTTTGTGTCCTCCAGTGGGATGTCAGGTTCTTCTGAATGATGAAAAGTAGAGAGGTACCTGACTGTGAGTATGTGAATGCTGCAAAAAGAGATGACAGAAAGAGGAGAGGTCCTCACTCCATCCTCTGCTGATGTTAGCTGGTGAGCTATAAGCCAATATCCCTCTACGTGCATTGTCTGGGGTACTGAGTAGACAAAATGAGCACTGCTTGTGGTAGCTCATAATGTGAGGATGACCTGGAAGACTCTGGTCTCTGCAGAACTCTATATTAGCCAGTTACACCCCATTAGTGCATAATCTCTATCTCAAGGTGCTGAGGGTATTCAAGTGTTATTTTGCATGTCATGCTGCCTAGGGTATTCACTGTTCAGCCTGCTGACTATCTAGCTCTCTGTCAACAGAAGAGGATTGGGCAGCATACTTTGCTGAAACAATTCTCTTCCTTTTCAGCCTCATCCTGCTGTGAGCTGTGAGTACATACACCCCTTTGCGGCTGGTGTGCTGAAGAGCGGCACACAGAACTACTTCCCAGTGCTGAACACCCAAGCTCACTCACCTGCAAAGGTGTACGATTTCTATACAGACAAAAGAAACTGTACATCTGAGATATGAAGGTCTGGGCATCACCTTGTGCTTTGGAATGAAAAAAAAAAATCAAAGAAAAAATAATAGAAAAGAAAAAAAAAAGTAAGACAAATGATAACAATTAAGGAAAGAACAGCTGTTAAGATTGCTCAGAAAATTGCAGAATGGGACTGTAAAATATCCTGGAGAGGGAAAAAAATGGTTCTGAAATCTTATTTAAAGTAACTCTGATGAGGTCCGCTCTTACCAGCATGTAAAATACGTCTTTTCAACAACACTTTTGAATAAAATTGGGATAGACCCAAATAGCACAAGGCTGCAGCGGGGACTGCCAGACTCTTAAAATTTGAAAATATAAATGCTGTTCCCAGCAGCATCCCATTATAGAGGCCACTGTACTCAAACTGCATTTCCCTTACCTATTTGCACACAGGGGCAAGTCTTCAAAGGCAGTGGGTCCTAAACACCCTCCAAGAACAAACGTTGGAGACAGTTCCCTGCTGCATTAGGTTCAGTTGCTGTTTTGTACCAAAAAGCCAAGGGGCCCTGTATCCATTCCACCCTAAATCGGCCTTCCTGGGTAGGGCAGCTGCAGGAAGTGTGGCAGGCATCCCATCCTTAACCATCTCTAAAGCTTTCCCGCTGCCACCGTTACCCCTTCTTGCAGCAGGGCTCCCACCAAGGGGTTTTCTGCCTTGTGGCCTCCTCAGGCTCTGGGGAATAAAACGCATTTCCTACAGTTCTTGGACACTTACGAGCACTCAGTAGACACCACTCGCTTTCATTCACTTTTGCTTTAAAAAGTACCTCATACAGTGCCAACCCAAACATAGTATTTTAGGAAAAAGCAGGGTCCCAGAAGACACTGCACAGGGCAGCAAGTCTACGAAGGCATTTTTAGACATCAAGAACTGTAGTGGCTTAAAAAAACTCATAAAACCCTGTTGTCTTGTAGCCCAGCCTTTTCTTTCAAACACTCCCTCAATCCCCCAAAGAGTATATTTTTCAATACCTCTACTTACTGTGACAGCTAATAGCCTTACAGATTAGTTCCTTAAGGGACCTAATTCAGCTAGGATGAAAGAGGACATGAGCTGCCATTTAATATTTACATTTAAGACATGCACATCGCAATAATCATTTTGCTAACAAGTCAAGAGAAGAGCTGAGGTAAGCAGCAGCCGTGTATCTATTTTGGCTGAAGAGATGCAGCCGCTACTGTGCATTAAACAAACTTCCGTGCCAGCTCAAGATGAGGTAACTCAGAAAAGAGAGTCATCTTTTTTCTTTCTACGGGAAATGTTTACAGACTGATAGAAGAGATTTTATACATTCACCTTCTGCAGGTAGGCAGAAACCACAGAGAAAGGAATATGGTTTCTTTAAAGTCTATTAGGAGGAAGCCTTGTAAAAAACCACATATTTTTGTGCTCTTAGTGTTCTCTGAATTAATAAAATCTCCTCCTTGGTGAAGCAAAAGTGATAAGCAGCTAGTAATTGCATTGCTTATGGGAGGCTTCAAGTTTCCAGAGCAACAGCATGCCTGTAATGCAAGGCTTGTCTTTGTTGCACTGTTGGCCCAAAGAAGAGCTCAAATTTTCTGTCTCAGCCAGCTTGCACACAAGCTCTGAAGCCTCTATCCCTCCTGCACTATGTCAGCAGCCCAGTCCTTGCTGAGCCCCCAGGGGATGAAGGCTGAGAAACCACGGCTGCCACAGCTCAAGGTGGGAAAGCCAATTGGGATGTGTCCGCTCGGTGTCATTGGGCTGTAACACAGCAGGACTGCTCCCTCGAGCTAGCACATCCACACAGGTCAGCACAACTGTGGGTGCAGGCTTGCAGTCATGGCACTGAAAAGTGGATAAAACCTTTCCTTGCCAGTCCCAGCCCTTACAAGCTATTCAGAAGGGACTTGGGCAGCTGATCTGCTCAGGGTCTGTGTGGGTCTTCACTTCTATGTAAAAGGATGACTTGAATGGGATGGAAAGAGTAACCCCTAATGGACTGTTGCTGTTTTCATATTTAACAAGTAAAGTACTATAATAAATAATGTAAAACAATAAATAAATAATGTTAACTAGAAGATAGGATTAGCTTAAACCAAGTGCCTCCAGTGTGTAGGAGTATGTTACCTGTACTGAGAAGGCAGCTCAGCTCAGAAGAGGTTTGGAGAGAGGACAGAGCTGGTATGGAACCTCTGGAGCCACATCCCCCGATTTGCACCATGCAGATGATCATGTTCAGAACAAGGTCTGCACCTTACTCACCCTTTGCAGTTAGACTGACACATGGCCAACTTCAAACAGCTTATTCTACTCTGTGCCAGAGAAGTCTTCTAGTGAAAACTCAACAGGCTCAGAAACAAGCAATTAAAAAGTCATTTCCAGGCATGTTCAAGATATTTGGTGTAACTCGGAATGCTCCATGTCAGACATCAGAAGCTGCACAGTTGCACTGGTATGACGCTCTGCTCAGACTTTCTAGATGGAGCACTGTGGCCATCCTCTAGCTCACTGAGGCAGCCCCTGAAGACACAACGCATGCCTGCAGGAATCTCCCTGCTTTGAAATTAAATATTGTCAGGACTGCTCTCTGGGACTGAGACCCCAGACAGGGGAGGCTCATATCCACAACACTGCTCTCTTGCTCCCCAGGTCTGTCACTGGTATGTACTGGTATGCACCCACCTCAGGAACCATTTGAGATGGCACTACCTGACCCAGGCTGAAATAATGCCAAGACCACTGTTCAGCCACGTGGATGATCCTGTTCCAGGACTTAGCAACATAAGTGGGCACTGCTTGATATATGGGAACAGATGTAGTGTGAGTGCTGTCAAACCCTGATGCAGGCTGGAAGCTTCCTGAGCATCCTTCCTGGCAGCCTAGGGAAGGGCACTGTTTTTGTCTCTGGGCAAGCAGCTGTGATTTGTGCTAATGTGAATTAAAAACACAACTCATTTCAAAATGCTACCTGAGGTTTTGGCCAGTTTTTTCCAAACTGCTGAGCAGAGCTCCCAGTAGAAACAGAGCACTCGACTTGAGAAGGAAACATTTCCAAGCTAACTTATTGCTCAGAGTAATTCTATTCTCTTACGATGTCTTTATTTCACTCGGCTTTGAAAAGATAGAGGAGTCAGATAATTAATTATAAAAGACAGTTAAAAAAAAAAAAATAAACCACTCACTCCAGAGTCTTACAGATGCAAGACAAAACTGATACACCAGCAACAGCATATGGACCCTTGTTAGTGTGGAACCAAATGCCTGCAGCTGATCTCCATTAGAGAAGCCGCTGTTCACTTCCCTCACCCAAAATGATAGGGAAATCCATTTAATTTTCTTCAAACCATACGACAAGACTTGGCAAGTTTTTTGTCCTCTCATTTAAAATAAAATAAAGCAGTAAAATATGATAACAGTCGATCAAGTGATGTTCCGGTTTCATTTATGTGTTGTTCAGAAGAGTTTGTGGCAATAAAAGGAATGGATACTTGAATGAGGTATTATGGTTAGCAGCCTGTGGGAAGATATATTTAGTTTAAATACTAATAATAGCCTAATGGCAGCAAGGCAATATAATGGAATGTGACAGATGTTGGATGTTCTCTCTTTGCACTGTGCCAGATGTATATTTTAAATTACTGTTTGCATCACGAAAGGGCCAAGAGGCCTCAGTTTTGGGTTCAGGGCCCCACAGGGATGAACTCTGCAAACAAGTATGCAGTCCCTTTGACGTGGTTTAACCCCAGCCTGCAATCAAGCCCCACACCGTCACTCACTCACCCTCCCCAGTAGGATCAGGAAGAGAATTACAAGGGTAAAAGTGAGAAAATTCGTGTGTTGGGATAAACACGATTTATTAAGCAAAGCAAAACAAGGAATTAATTTGCTACTTCTCATTTTCAGGCAAGTGTTTGGCCATCTCCTGAAAAGCAGGACTCCATCATGTGTAGCAGTTACTTGGGAAGACAAATACCATAACTCCAAATATCCCGAACCCCCTTCCCTTCCTCTTCCTTCCCTGAGCTTTTGTACGCTGAGCACAATACCCTGTGGTCTGGGACATCCCTTTGGTCATATGGGGTCAGTTTTCCCAGCTGTGTCCCTTCACAACTTCTTGTGCACCCACAGCTTCTTGGCAAGGTGGGATTGAGAAGAAAAAAGTCTTGACTCTCTACAAGCACTGCTCAACAATAATGAAACCCTCTATATTATCAACACTGTTTCCAGCACAAATTCAAAACATAGCCCCATATTAATTACTGTGAAAAAAAATTAACTCTATGACAGACAAAACCAGCATACCCTTCCCTAAAAATAGAAATGACAAGTTGTTTTTATCACATATATCAATATTTTTGCATGGCCTAGTGTTCAGAGAGCATCCTTAAAGGTGGCATCATCAAAATAGTCACATGAAAACCATTTATTTCCCTATGCAGGTCATTCAGCAGTAAGCTTGGCTGTGGGGAGCACTACTTGGCAAGGTGATGACTCCAGGTTGGCTGCCTGGACTGAAATCTGAAGCTCCTTCACAAGTTCACTTCATTTGGGCTGTCAGACAGTGCCACTGGCAATCAGAAGAACCCTTTCCAAAAAGAAACGTATACATATGTTATAGGCTTTTAAATAGGTTATTGCCAGGAATACTCAGCACAATTAAGCACTGTCACTAGAAAGCTTTTTTAGCTTCAGTTCTACACTGAAGAGATAAAAGGTATAATGTCAATTGTGGCTTTATGTTATAGAAACAACTCTGAAAAGGACAGTTTTGACCTCTCTGTTTTCCTCCTACCAGTGATATCTCACACTCACTTCCATGTAATTTGTCTGTCATGTGAACTCTGCCTGGACTTCTAGACTCAGACAGTGCCCTTTCCTTCACAGTCTTTCATCACTAAAAATTTATCATTGGTCCATATTATGCCCTGAAACATATTGTTGTAGACTTGATGCCATCAACATAATTTCGCAAAATTAGTAAATTAGTAAAACACAAGACCAACACTGCAGACTAGGAGTTTCCAGCTCACATCCTCTGTACCTTGTTGGTTCTACAAAACTGTCAGAAATAAAACATAGAGACCTGCTGTAAATCTCTATAATCCATGGAGTAAGACCAGCTTTTCCATAAAAATCTCTCCAGACTAGACTTATATGAGAATTACACACTGAGGTGAGATGATGTTGAGAATAACTCCAAAGGGTCAATGTAGACTTCCTTGTGGCAACTCCATGGCTTGCTAAATTACTGTGCTCTGACATCAAAGTTCTCAGGAGTTACAAGCAGCAAGCACACAGCTTAAAGCACACACCTCTGTCCTACCAACATATATCATCTGCGACTAAATCACTCCTACAACAGGGGAAAACCCCATCTCACATGTCCAGTTGTACCCATCTGAGCTCCTACCATCGTCAGAGTGTCCAGCTGTCCCAACACTTAATGAAGGAATTCTTACAAGGCTCTGTAGGAAAGAAGAGACCTATTTTCACCTGGAGAACTAAGGAACAAGGAGAATGAAACAGTCCACCCGTGGTTAGATGGGAAACTGAGAGCTGAATCCTGTTTTTCTGATTCCCAAACAGTGCCCTAAACATTAGCCTGTTATTCCTCCAATAACAGATTCAAGATGTGACAGGATTCTGACATATGGATTTCCTTCCCCCACCCCGAGGTTTTTGAGCTTTTGGGGTTTGATCAGCCACTGTCACCACCATGTTTCTTCAAAGAGATGTTCTGAAGTGTTCTAATGAGCAGCTGCAACCCAAAACAGGGAGAAAGGGAGAAATGGTTCACAGATCCTCAGAGCTACTATGTGGATATGTGGTTGGGATCAAAGGGGACTGCAGATGACGACAGCAGAGCTTAAAAGAGATCTTGAGAGTTGCGTTTTCTTGCACAAAGTTTTATATAACCACACCACTTTGTTCTCAAATATTTAAACAGGTTAGTGACAATGAATAAACTGTAATTATTATAGTATGACAACATATTGAAGCCAGTGCGGTGAAAGTGCTTTGTATTCCCAGGCATCCTACAGCCGTCATCATCTTTAATATCTGACCATAAGTCAGATCCAAGAAAGTATTAGAACAAACTAGGCTGCCAACAAATGAATAATTAGGTATCTCCTTGATCAACTACCTCCTTTCACAGATGCCTGTATGCTTACTATACTACAGTGTCATCCATAAAATCTTTGGCTGTTTTAAGGCAGAGGGTACAACTCTGTGCTGTGAAGTACAGTTGCAACAATGCAACTCCTCACAAAGGTGGGGTTTTTAGTTCAAATCATATGTGAACTAAAGAAAATTCAGCTAAGATACATTAAGGAAATAGCAGGAGCAACAACTAAACAAAACTTCCCTTTGTCTCCCACAAAAGGACTTCCCAAATGTCAGGGGGATTTCCATAAGAGACAGCCTACAGTTATCCCCTTCTTGCTCTTAAGGATTTTTTTTTTCTTACAACATCTCAAAGCGGTGGACTCTATAAAGTTTCCTGGTAAATGACCTAACATTTCCCAGCTTCCAAGTAATTTCCAGCAGCTGTTGTTCAGCTACTTGTTTCTCATGCCAAATTCCAAATGACATGGGCTTTACTGCTCAAAATACCAGAGTAAACAGAACCAAGTATTGCCCCACAAGTCTGCAGGACTGAGACTTTCTGACCTCTTCCCTGAACCCTTCCCAGTACTCTGTTCCTCAAACTTAGCTTTTGTAAATGCTACCTGAGACTCCATAATCTTAAAACTCCACCCCTTCCATAACATACTACCCACAAGGACAACTAAAGAAAATACATCAATAATATGCTTTCACACACTCTGCTTCGACAAGATTTCCCAGATATCTCTGTCCTTCAAGGGTGTGAAAAGGAAAATAGCAGACTAGCCATTTGCTTCATTTGTTTATTAAAATGGCAAGTTACCTTTAGTTTCAGTTGTGAATAAGCTATCATAGTCCTTTGTGCCTTACCTTTAATTAAACACATTCAACATTTTTAATTTCCATTTTCTTTGTCTTGCACGAACTATTTTTGTTATAAAAAACCTTGAGAGAGTTTTAGTTGCAGAATATTTGTTAGTAGTAGCTACAATTGCTAGGCATGCTTTTAGAGGAATTTGAACTAATAGTTGATAGATTTAAATTAACAATAACTGCATAGATGAAATATCCCAAGTCATGGTAGCACTGTAAATGACCTATTTGCTTTTCAAAAGCTTTTGAATCTTTTCCAGTGCAGAGAGAATGGGAAGAATAAGGCACAATGAATGCAAGAGCTGGAGGGTTTGGAGCAGGAGGAAAAACTGAGTGTGGGTATCACCAGAGATGCTCGAGGCAAGGGGGGTATTAGAGTTGGTTCAACCAAACCAGCTACTGAAATCATGTCTTGTCTCAAAATAGATCTGAAAGCAGAGGTTTCCTCTGCTGTTGCCATTCACCCCAAAGCTCTGTTGTTTCTGTATTGGGCTGCCTGGGGTTTTTCTGGGCTGCCTGGTTTTTCCTGTCTACTGAGGAGCAGATGCAGAAGTCCCCACCCATCACATATAGGAAGCCAGCACCTCCTAACTCTTCTGCCTTAGATCCAATTACCCTGAGAACACTGTTCCTTCACCAGGATAACTGTCCTGGTAGCCTCACTGCATAGTGACTGCGTCCTCTGTGAATATTATCCCTAAAAAGAAAAAGGAAAGTTTTAAGTTATTCCCCTCAGGTAAGAAAATAGTGGGTGAAATAATATTAGTTCAGTCATTTAGACTGGATTTTTAAACATATTTAAGGACCAAACGTACTGTGAGGCACTAGAAGAATTTACAAAATTGTTATCAGGCATTCCCATCAATTTAAATAGAAATCGGGAAATCTAAGAACTTCAGGAAATCCCACATATATGAACATATCTCTATGCAACAAGCAATTTATTATCTTTAAAAGGCGTCTTTTTTCTCATTGACACTGCAAATTGGTATGTTCAAACTACAAACTTGAAAAGTTACTTTTATTACTATATTCAAACTAATTGCCTAAAGTATTTAACTGACCTAATAATCAATTTTCATTTGTTTCACTTTTAATATATTTGTCCTTTTCAGTAGCATTGTGGATCCATTCAGTCCACTGTAGAGAGGACCTAATGATAGTTTTTTCTCGCATCCCTTCCCAAACCCAACATGAGAGCTTTTGTAAAGTATCTCTTTCTTTGCGTGTTGATGGCTCTGACTGATTATAATTTACAGACATTTTGGATTACTATATATTAACAAAGTCCCTTGCACATGTTCAAGGTCCATTCAAATTCAGCCTCTTTGCACTTATCACTATACTAACAGAATTCATTGTAAGGTGTCTTATTTTTCAAGGCTAGCCTAAGAAGATGACAATTACAAAAGCTGACAAAAGAAAAAGTAAGAGTGGCAAAGCACGAGGGTTTAGGTCTTATTCTCAAATGGTTTCCCAAACTTAAGCTTGCAAACTTAGACTACAAGTAAACTACACACCTGTAGTTTTAAGAATGCAATTTGCAGAAAGACAGAGGTTTTGCCTATATAAAATCTGTGTATGTGCATATGTAGATAGAAGAGACTATGAAGAACCTAACAGCATTTTCAGATATTTATCATTTGCCTTTTCTACAGACACTTTCTCAAAAGTGCACTGAGCTGACACAGAGGACTCCAAATGGCTCTTTTCTCCCAAACATGTTGGTTAGCTAAAAGAGATACTTCCGGTCCAGCATACATGCCTCTTTCAGCAGTTCCATGCTTAGGAACATTTTCATGATGAAGAATACCACTGAAATGTTAAAAAACCCCCACCCTTAGATATAAAGAGAGAGAGCAAGAGAGGGAGTGCATACTGATCCTGATTTTGCTTTGACCAGTTTCTATTTTTATTAGTACAGTTTGCTTAGCTTATTGGAGTCTGCTGTAGTGTGATACATCCCAAACACCTATCAGTGCAATAAAACTGAATGACAGCAACTCCCATTTGATCAGAGCTCTATGAGAGAAAAGGTAATCCACTCAATGGCAATGATTTTACTGATGGTTAAGCAAGAGTTAACACATGTAGTTCTAATCTCCAAAACAAAAGCTTCTCTACACTGACTAAATACATCTGCAAGCCCCAAAATCATCCTCAGGTTCAATTGCACAACCCCACACCTCAACCTAGTGACAGCTGCGTATGTTCTGTTAGCCTTTTGGCTGTTAACATCCATATGACTGGAGGATAAACTTCAGACAAATTATTTTCTTTTTTATTTATTTCTGTTTGCAAGTTGATAGAGTTGACTGTTGTGGGTTTTGACCAGTAGAAGTGCAGTTATGAAAGTAAATTTAAGCCCACTGTCAAACACACTTTTCTTAGTTAGTTTTCACAGAGGCTTAAAAGCCATCTGTGGTATCCCTAAGATGAAAGCATCACAAACTGAAAAATCTCTCTTTAGACAATTCAGCTGCACAAACTGCAATTTGGACAATAGGGACTATGTTACTGGTTGTCATGTAGGTAGCAGACTAGGTTAAGATATTATGACCTAGCAGCTAGAGAAAAACCCAGTCTTTTTACTTGTAAAAGCAAAGTAAAGAATCAAGAAATACCATGAACGTGAAGATTTTCTTGCTGTCTTTTCCATTGATTTACTCTTCAGAACCAAACTGGTCTTTGAATTAATGCACAAATCTGACAAAGGGCAAAGCAACATTTAAATTACCATTGAGAAATACCCAGCCAAACATAATTACTTCTCCTATTGTGGTTCATTAAGAAACTGTTCCATTAAAGCTGTAGAGTTAAATAATGAAGGAGATGAGAGAGTTAAGGTTTGGCAAGCCACTGTGCAAGTGTGGAAGCGCTTGTAAAATGCTCAGATTGTACTTTTAAAAGGCTGAATCTTTCTCCCTTTTTACAACCTACCTTGGTTCTTCCTAATATCTCCTTACTGATGAAAAGAATCTTGTCATATTTGCCTGTCTGGAGCTGGAAGGAAGGCAACAAAGTGTTATAGGAAGATAATAAAGGATTGAAGGAGCAATAGATTTCAGAGGACTTAGGCTGAACATCATTATGTGTAATCTAGCTGAGCTCAGAGTGCAAGAATATGTGGAGAGGATAGGTTTGATTTGGGAGTGTTAAAGGGGGCTGAATATTGGGCTGCAGAGGGAGCTCAATGCTGTTATAGAAAATAGGAAGGCTAGAATGGGGTGGCAATCTAAAACTGCTGCGTAACACTGACTGTGTTCAGATAATCAAGTTCTTTTCTGCATTATGGTTTTGGCTAGATATCACAGCCCTATAACTGTGTTGCTACAATAAGAAAAGACAGCAGTAACTGACAGAATATAATCTCATTTAACAGCTTGGCTTGATTTCTCCTGTTTCACTGTGCTCCAGTTTCACATTGCAATATCTCTGCAATAACTAGACATAAACGGACAATGCTAAGCACTAAGCATCACTGATCACTTAGTAGAGAAATAGCTTATGTGATTGTGTCCCATGGCCAGTCCACTGAGTTTGATACTTCTGCCATACTCATTTCATACTGTCTGCTCATTAGAATATTTTGATTCATTTTCCAAGTATTTAGGTCATTTGTTCTTGTCCCTATTGCTCCTATTGGAAAGCTGTTCTAGAAGCCCAGAGCTCTGTTGCCAGGAACCTTCTTATTTCCAGCCTAAAGTTATTCACGTCCAATTTATGTTTCTGCTTCTTATTTGATACTGCAGACTCTGAAGGTGAAGAGTCACAACAGATGAGACCAATACTTTAAAAATCATGTGGAGCTCTTAGCCTATACCTCATGCTAAGCAACCTTAAACTGGTTTAGAAGCCTGTAGCAGAGTTCTTACTGCACTTGTCAAAAGAGGGAAGAAACAGAAGTGTGATGCTGTTTGCACCGATCTTTGCACACCTTTGAACAGCCCAGATACTTTGCTCAGTGGCAATATGCTGAGGCTAGAATTCTTAGGATAACACGAAAGCAACCCCTTTGTATTAGTTACATAGCTTTGTCTGTCAAAAACCAGAAGTGATCTCCAAATGAGAGAAGCTGCTACAAATTTCATACAACTGCCCTGTTTCCATTTCAGCTGGAAAAGCCTACTGACCTTGCTGGCTCTAACATTACCTGAGGTGAGACCAGAAGAGATACAGTGTTGGGTCAATAGATACTGATACCTGCGAATCCAATACTGATACCTGTGTATCTAATTCAAGCGTTTGCTTTCTGAAACTGTATCTACCTGCATTGCTTTTTATTAACAGGCCATTATGAATGGGACTCTGGCAAATTTGCTGCTAACGGAAATGTAGACACATCCCTTGATACTGTCTAAAATGATTTATAGAGAACAGAGAACGATAATCCGACAAGTGCCAGTGAAGAGGTCAGAAGCAGTGTAAAAACTCACTTGCCCAACATTCCCTGACAGTATTGGGCTAGTTTTTCCCCAAGTTTCTTTGTTAAAACAGAAGTCCTTCCACTGCCTTGCACCGTTTGTCACCAACACTGCAAAAACAAAAGGTCATCTGAAGAACTGGCTCAGGAACTCCAGCTGCCTACTCATGCTAAGAAGTATCTCCAGATCAATGTCAACCAGTTTTCTGGGCTTCAGTCTAAGTCTTGATCTCAGGAAGACAAAACATATACATTAGCCTCATTCTTACAATCTTTAGGTGACACCACACATAGCCAATGGTAATTACTTCACATTTGCAGCAGAAAAGTTCATCTAAGTGGGAAATTTTGTGCAGAGGAGGCATTCTTAAAGGTTAAATAAGCCACAGAATACCAAAAGCTGGTAAGGCCTTTGGGAAAACCAATGAAATTGGGGAGGGGAAGCAAACAGACACAACACACAGGGCATGACACAGATGACACGACACATATTGGGAATAAAACTATAGATTGGGAACAAAACTTTTTGTCTATTACACAGTAGTCATGATATTCCTACTTTATAAGTGACATGTTTGGACTCCCCGGAGCTTCTAAATTAGGGAAATCTATCAATTTTGTCTAAGTTTCCTCAAAGTGTTTACAAGAAGACATAAAGCAGTAGAAAGTGAAGTCCAAGGATGTAAATAAAAAGAGCAAAAACATGACTGAATGTTCTGTGGTGAAAATACATTTGATAAACCCTCAGCTTAAAAGATAGGAAGACACCAAGCCAGAAATATGTCTTTCCACTGACACATAGAAACACAGTTGTATGACAGAGGGGAAAAAAAAGGTTTCAGAAGACAATTTATTTATGGCTTAATGACATTTAAACCCACTATTATTAAGTTAGCTTAAATGAAAAAGAAATCACTGGCAAATTGGAAAAGAACAACCCTTAGGTCAATCTGACTAATATGTTTTCCTGCATATGGGAAAACATCCCTTGTAAAATTTAAACCTCACAACTGGATGAGAACACATAAGCAAATTTAATGCAGAGCATAGACTGTTGGTTGTGACCATCCACAGCAGTGTACAATCAGAGCATCCCACAAAAATAAAAGACTGTCAGTTTCTCTCCATTTAAAACTGTGTAGAATTCTGGATTTACCAGCAAAACTAGGGTGTCTCCTAACACCAGGCCAAAACTTTCTTGAAGATCTACTCAAAGCCACTTAACATATCACATTTGAAAAGGGTTAATTAAATGGCAGATCCTAAAATCCCCTCGATCTCTCCATAGCCTCTGCCTAGCAGCATTGCATTTCCATTTGAACTACAAATGACCCTGTACACACAATCATGTAATTCATATTTATATAAACAGAGGGTACAGTATGTATAATTTGAAAGATTTCTGGGAGGGGATGCATCATAACTAAACTCCCACTTTTCCCTTGAGGAAACAATCCCATTTGGTTTTAGTTAACTTCAAAGGAGAAAAGTATTTTTCCTTCTGTGTCAATAATTTAACTGAAATTTGTCATTACTGTCCACAAATCCAGATTTTTGAATTGCCCTAACTGTTCTCAGTAAAGCAGTGACACACACACACACACACACACACACACACACACATGCAAGCCCATACCCCCCCTTTCCCACACACACAAACATACAGAGCACAGCAACTGCAGCACAATGAAATGCTCCTGCAGCAATTTCTAACCATGGAAATTGAGTTTAGTTTCACTGACTTGCCAGAAACCTCTCCGTACTGGGGAGTTGTATTTCCAAGCACATACCATGGGACCAGGACCTTTGGTGACATGTTGTTCCAATTTGATTGAGGTTGGCTTGCAGGCCAGGCCTTTCAAATCATAACCAGCACAGAAATTACCTCCTATGAAACACTGCAGAAAAGTGAGACTGCAGCAGCAAACCTGGGAAGGTTTCATTTTGTGGTCAGTGCAGCTTTAAGTACTGATAACATTTTTTTCCCCTCAGAGTTTGTCCCAGAACTGTTTTGGGGTAGGCTGAAAGGACACTGTTTGCTTTTACTTGGAAATTTATGTGCCCTGATTGTCTAATTCAGAACCGGAGGGTATGTGTGTGGGGGGAAGTATGAACATTTAAAGGAACAGATTTCGATTAGAAAATATTACATATAAATCTTAGGCAATCATCACTTTTTTTCAACCTATTCACTGTCCGCAGCACAGAGCTAGGAAGGCATTATTTTCAAAACAAATTATTGGGAAAAGTGCAGTGATGTCTATTGTCTATAATAAGGCATAATGTTTAATTCATAACGAGTCAAACTGTCCCAATTTTAAAAATCCGCAAATACATTGCCCAAGCCATGTAAGAGCTGCAGCTGTGCCTCGGTGGAGCAACCTTAACCCTGAGGGACAACAGGCTGATGCTCCCATGCTTTCTGATCCATGGCTGTCAAAGCCTCAGCATGGTCCCTGTCCGTCATTTGCAACTGAGCCCTGCTAAGCACTTTCCCCGATTATTTGCTTCTCTGCAGAAGGGATTACTAGCAGCTACCTCACTTGTGAAACTGATCTGAGGTCAGACTACAGCATTTCGTAATGAATTATAGTGCTTGATAGAATTGTTCAAACAAAGTGAAAAGCATAATAGCTAGAAACATGTTCTCAAGTGTACGCTAATCATGTATCTTGCTTTCAAGTTTAATTTAGATATTAGTTGAAGTATAAAATTCATCAGGGCTTTGAGCTGTATAAATAAGTCATGTTTCAAGACATAGGGCCAGTAGATTGGAGTAGTTTCTTTGGCATATCATTGAGATTACACTAATCCAAACTGTCTGGAAATCTGACTCATAAATTAGAGATATTTAAATGGGAAGTAACAGTTCTAATACAGCTCATTCTCTCAGCTGTACGAAATATAAGCAAGAGAAGACAAAGTTCTCCATTCTGACTTACATTAATGACTGTTTACACCACCATGGAAATTGAAAGATCCTTACAAAAGTATAATATATCTCAAGACTGCAGGAAGTCACAGGATACTCTGAGTAGAACACTTACAGCACTACATGCTCAATAACATCCATTTCCTTAAGACTGTAATATGCTACACATTTGTGTTAGGGTTTTTTAAGTCTATTAAATAGCTTGTTGGAGAACTAGTGAGAAGGAATGAAGCAAGCTCTAAGCACTAATGGATATACAGGAGAGTAGAGGAGAAAGCTGTATAGGCAGCCTTAATTCCTCTCTTTCATAGCCCAATAGTTCCTCTTTCCAGCCCTTATTTTGGTGCTCTTAAAACCAAGTCAGCAATGAGGAGACTAGCTTCTTCCCTAATGTGGATTTGCCAGATGTTCTCCGGCTCCTGGGGGACTTTTTTGTTGGATATGCACATACCTCAGCACCTGTTACAGGAGTCATGAATCACCACTCCTAAACTTCTAAATTAACACCGCTGCCTGAGCAAACAGCTCTATCCATGGGGCCAACAAAAGTTTTGCACAAGGCCCTGCCCCGGTAGCAGTCAGCGTATCCCCCCTAATACAGAGACGGACCAAGGTATGCCAACAGGAAATCTGACACAATGCTTTGCAAGCAGACAGGTCAGAATGCATGATCTCAGCAACACAGGGATGGATGATGGATGGAAAAACCTACGTATCTCCAGGAAATGATAAACCCATGCAAACTTCATTCACAGATAAATGGTGTTCTTCCTCTTTGCTGGGATCCCTATTGCTCAGCTACCACCCCTATGGTGAAGTGAGTGTACTTTGTCTTCCCCTGAGGAAGAAAGCACCCTTTCTGGATGCATAAAGGAAAGCTGAAAGAAAGAACCCACAAAGAATGAATGCCGCTGAAAAGTGCTATTGTCTTATGGAGCCATCTAAAGCCAGGTTGCAAAGAAGGATAGAAACAACTGATTCAATCTGTTAAAATAAATTTAAAGAAGAAGGGTAGACTGAGGTCAAAGCATTGCCACTATATGTATGACATCAAGAAGAGAAGATGAAAGAGATTTTGCTTTCCTGCACCATGAGTTACAGAAAGTCCTGTCTCCCCATAATGAACAATGACGGATGTTCTACTCCAGGAATTCTGCTGGAAACACAGTCTGTTGACTTCTAATGAGCTGGTTTGCCTGCCAATATGTTAAGAAAAAAATTCACACACTGGGACTATCTTCTGAACTTTCCTTGGGCACATTCTGGAAAATGAGGATATATTCCCCTGAGCATAGGAAAAGGTCCTTATATTGAAAGTGGAAAAACAAGCTATGCTGATTCTTTATCCTTGAGATGGCCAAAACAGAGTTCAAAAACATACTCAACAGAAGAGAAAAATATCTCAGCATATGAGTTCATCCCAGTGCTGTGTCAGATCCATAAATGCATATGCAAATCTCTCATGAAACTACTTTTTGGAAGACATTAAAAGGGAGCACTTCATTAACATGTTGCTGAGACTCAGCAACAGCTGTATAAACCTAAACACCTACCTGCATTCCAATTAGAAAACAGATTAAAAGATAACCAAGATTTTTTTCACTCCTGAATGGCAAAGAGATGTTGATATAAAATTAACTTTTTACTCAAGTTTACAGTAGGAATGAGGTAAAGAAAATATGGGGTGTAGAAATCTAAAAAAGGGGATGAAATAGGGGAAAAGAAAGAAGAAATAATGCATTTTCTGACTGAAAGAGTCTTCAAGAACGACTGCTCAAGAGGAGGAAATCTGTGACTGTAAGCCACATGATAGGGTTGCAGTTAAACAGGTTTTTTAAATTACTGTATCTGAAGTAGGCTCTAGGGCTATAAAGACACTCACTGTGGACCAGACCTAATAATGTTCAAATGTGTGTCCTAGCCAGGGTCTTTAAACTTTTTAAGATTCCTGGGCACATACAGGATCAGGCAAAACACACAGTTTTATATATATATATATATATATATTTATATACACACACCAAATACAGTATATGGTAACACTTACACAGGAAAGGAATGATTCACTTTCCAGTACTGCATCCAATGAACCATGGAATATAACATTTTTTATTTCTTGGTGGTAACTGTCAAAATGCATTTACTTTGGGGAGATGAAGACGGAATGCACAGAGAAGTGTAGAATAATTATGTGTTGAAAATTAAACCCAGTTGTCTGAACAGGGAAGAACAATGTAAAGTACCAAAGGAGGTCTAAAGTGTTTTGGCCAACAAACTTAGAGGTCATCCAAGACTACATACTTTGTGAACAAGAGGCAAAGGCAGTTCTCTATAGTGTACTCCTCACCTCTGTTTTTGAGAGTTCAGATCTATGTTTAACACCACAGAATTCACAGTTTAGTGGCATAAGGCTGTTTTTCTCACACCTATCCAAAAAACTGTGGGTAATGTCCAAGGACACAGAGGCAGGCCCAAATTATTTGCTCATGGATATATGTATGTGCAGGACTCCAGAAAGGGATTTTAAAGAACAAATTCCCATTCAAGAGTGGCATGAAAGAAGGAATTTTCTCCCTGTTTCAGACCAACAACAATGACAGAGTTGGAAGAACTATGAAACTCAACCTCTCCAGGATGTCTGTGGAACCAGGAGTGTACTGGCAAAACTTTGAACTCTCAGTTTGCATCCTGAATAAACCCACAGGACAGGCTCTCTAAGACCCAAAGGGTCTCTGTCCACCATATGGAACACCTGAATTACACAGTTTCACTGCCAGAAATTCCTGCTAAGGAAGCAGTGGGTAGAAATGATTGTCACTGTGGAACATCCATGGAAAAACCACAGCTCCCTGAAAAGCAGAGAAGTTGCCCACTATCTCAGTGCTTCAACCATCACCACTGTGACAAGACTGAGATGTATATAGCATGTACTCACTGTGATTAAGACATTGCTTCACAAAAAGCAAAAACAACAATTAAATGAAATGAGATGCTTGCTCTGCTGATGGTGGAGATTCTTGCCTATCAGCAAGTTATCAGCATTGGAATGATTTTTCTGGTAATCTGTCCCATGTTCTTTTCTTGCACCCTGACTGATTATGCCCTGAAGAGATTCCACAAAGACACTGAAAAAAGAACAAGCACAGAGCCAAAGCAAGCCTTGCAATGACTAATGCCAAGATGAAGGGGCATCCAAAGGGAGGCTAGGCAAGTGATGGAATCTGAGCGCTTTGGACAAGGGAGGATAGTATGTACTTCTCAAGGCTGTGCATATAACAAAATATAAAGAGAGATTACAGGCATGTAACTGCCATGTGCCCTGGATTTTAAGGATGGATACACAGAATTAAAAGTTTAATACATATTCTCACTTTACATCATTTGTGTCCTAAATATAATTCACATATATGCCTCAAGAAAAAAAAAAAAAAGCTGTAAATCACACACAGGTCCCTGGTTTTTTCTCACCTTTTTTTTTTTTTTTTTTTTTTTTTTTAAGGTTTGTTACAAGAAATTTCATAAATTTGAAGAACATGCAACACCAATGTTTTCCTCTTTTCCCTTTGGCTGTGTAATACGTACTAATGTATTGTCATAAGTTCTGTAAGACAGAATAAGCAATAGCCTGGAAGCTGAGGGAAAGAAAGTGAGTGATGCTCAGGATGAAGTTTTCAAAAACTACTGCCATTCCCACTGTTTTGGTTACAGAATGTTCAAGTTGAGGTATTCTAGAAAGATTCTGACTCTTCCGTGGTTAGGTAGTCAGTACTTCTTTGTGTTACACTTCTGTAAGGTATCTCAGGCCATGCGCATTTAGACACTGCAAACATTTGAAGGCTTTCTCTGCCTCACTCCAAAGATGCCAGCAGCTCTCCCAAAGGCATACAGACAGCAGCATTGCCTGGGCCAAAAGGTCATGTTGATCTGTTCAAAGCACAAGCAGAGCAATTTTGCATTTGTTGATGTCAGACTGTGTAAGGGTGCCATCAGCTTAGGCACTCCAAAACCCAAGGAAGAGTTCCTCATAGAACAAAACATAAACAAACAATCTTGTGAGTTATCTTTTTGGAAGTAACTGGTAACATCAGGAACACATATTTTTTTGCAGATAGTATGATGTCATCCTGAATAACAGGAATATCTGTGTTTTTCAAGGGTTTGGGGTTAGCTAGCTTTGCAGGAAACAAAAAAGATATTGTGAATGACACTACAGAAACCATGAGACATGAGAGCAGAAGACTACAGCTAAATTTGTAAACTCTATTACTCTATAGAGGTAAATGGAGATACTGTCTATAGATATTTGACCCAGCATATTTTTTTTTAAGTGAAGGAACAAAACCATTTCAGGGCTGTGAGGAGAGCTATTCTTCCTGAAGCTCCACATTATCTCCCCTGACACTCATGGAATGACAAATCCAAAGGCTGGTACATTTACATTGTTGTGTCTTTGAGAAGTAGGATGACTTGGTGAATGACCCACCTAGTTGATCCAGGAAAGCTAGTAGATGCAGTCTTTTTGGACTTCAGCAGAGCTTTTTATATTGTCTTTCATTGTATCCTTCTGGACGAAATGTCCAGCACACAGCTGAATAACCACGTTACATGATGGGTGAGCAACTGGCTCACAGGTTAGGCACAAAGAGTTGTAGTGAATGGGGTGACACCAGGCTGGCATCCAGTCACAGGTGGAGTTCTGCTGGGCTCCATCCTCAGCTCAGTTCTCTTTAACATCTTCATCAGCAACTTGGACAGAGGACTGGAAGGAATACTAAGTTTGCCTACACAGTAAACTGGGAGGAGCTGTGAACTCCCTCAAGAGCAGAGAGGCCCTGCAGAGAGACCTCAAAAAATTAGACATATGGGCAATCGCCAGCCATAGGAAGTTTAACAAGGGCAAATGCTGGATTCTGCACCTGGGATGGGGCAGCTCTGGGTGTACTGGGGAATGAGAGGCTGGAGAGAAGCACTGTGGAAAGGGATCTGGGGGTCCTGGCCAACAGCAAATTGAATATGAGTCAGCAGAGCCCTGGCAGCCAGGTGGGTTTACCTTGTCCTGGAAGGCATCAGGCAAAGCATCGCCAGCTGATCAAAGGATGGGATTGTCCTGCTCTGCTCTGCACTGGTGCGGCCTCACCTTGAATATTGTGGCAGTTTTGAGCACCACAATGTAAGAAAGATATTAACCTGTTAGAGAACGTCCAAAGGAGGGCAATGAAGATGGGGAAGAGCCTTGAGGGGAAGCCATATGAGGAGTGGCTGGGATCACTTGATTGGTTCAGCACGGAGAAGATGAGAGTGAGAGGAGACCTCATTGCAGTCTACAACTTACTTGTGGGGGGAAGGAGAAGGACAGGCACTGATCTCTTCACTCTCATGACCAGTGACAGGATTCAAGGAAATGGCGTGAAGCTGAATCAGGGGAGGTTTGGGTTGGATATCAGGAAAAAGTTTTTCACACAGGGGGGAAGTTGGGCACTGGAACAGGCTCTCCAAGGAAATGGTCATGGCACCAAGACTGACCAAGAGTTCAAGAAGTGTTTGGACAATGTTCTCAGGCACATGGTGTGATTCTTGGGGTGTCCTGTGCAGGGCCTGGAGCTGGACTTGATCCTGATGGGTCCCTTCCAACTCAGCATATTCTGTGATTCTATGACTTACATCACAAGTGTGTTCCTTGCTAGTCACTATACTGCCACACATTTGACTTAATTCAAATGAAAATCCTAGAAAAGCTAAGATCCCAGCAGATTGCAACCAGCAGGGCATTTGTATCTCCAGTTACCAGGTGATAAGCCATTATACAGTTGGCTATATTCTTCTTCAGTATAAACCAAAGTAAAGACAGATTCAAGTTTTCATTTGAGTCACTAAATTTAGCAAAATGAACTTCACTGGAGAATACTAGTTCACAAAAGGCTGGCCACCTCCAAACTGAGAACTATAATGCTATATTGGTTGTTTTGGTCCTCTACTCCCCTTAAATAGTAGTTTTCTCTCAAAAATGACAGGGAAAATTTGATTTAGACTTCTACAGTTCTGAAAGACCAAGTGAGTTTCACTTATTTAATTTGTATTTTCTACAGTTTATTGAAAATTCACCATATGAAAATTAATTCCTTCATATTTATTCATGATATTTACAAGGCTAATAATCAACATTTGATACTCTAAGGTGCAAATGTTATGCATATTTAACTACATATATATATATATGTCCTCTTATATATATGTCCTTATGCATAACTTTCATAGTGCATCTTCCAGTTCAGTGTCATGTGGAAGCAACCTTGTAATTTGTAGACATGAGAGTAAGCACAGGAAGAGAGGACATTCAGGACCTGGGCTTCAGAAATACACCCCTGCTCCAAAGTAATTTGCTATTTGAGATGCAATGTATGCTTCACCCTCATAAACATGCTGGTATGGAAGAGAACAAATCACGAGTTTTCTGCCATGCCATGTAAGGTATGCCTCCATGCAAGGACAATGAACACTCTCAGGAGACATATAGTTCCCCAATCACTATAATTAAATAATTTCCAGGTTAGACTCTTTGTGAGAGAAACTGAAGGAAGCCACACTGTTCTAAAATGGATGAGGCTCAGATACTGAATTTTCTAATTAACATGATGCTCTACATCTTTAACGAGAATAAAAATAAAACTTACTAGTCAAAACCAATAAAAAGTACATTTTACAGCAAACACCAAAGAAAAACAGTATGGCATTTAAAAATGTTTTGCCTAGCCTCAATTTTAATTTTAATATTTAACTGTACTTCTAAGAAAAATGTTGAATATTTCATAACATAAGCTTTTCACATTCCTGTTTTCATCCAGTTGTTGAAGAACTTAAAAGGATTGAGAAATGTTTGCCTTAAATAGATGCAAATCATGTTCAATTACTCATTCATGTAATCACATTTTAGGGAGAGCATGGAGAGAGTAGAGGTGTAAGAAACCCCATCTCATTCCAGCCATTTTATTTTCTAGGCCACAACCACTTTAGCATCTTCAGTGATAGGGAGACTGAAGACAGTTTTTTTAATACTGAAAAATCAAATTTCAATTGCCGGGGGGGGGGGGAAGACAAAAGAAGAAGAAGAAATTAGTTCCGCACTGTTCAGAGAGAAATTTTTTCATTTTTTGGTTCCTGGACAAATACCATTCACTGTGTGTTAAAGCATTCCCTTGACAGCTAACACTGTCAAAGTAAAACTGAGCCATTGTTGGCAAGTGCCAGCAGAATGGCTCTGACACAGTGGAAGACAAGGATTCGACACAGCTAGAACCCAACTCTCTGCCTAGCTATCCCTAAAGAAGAGCTGGTACAGCAAAAAATCCACAGTGGAAAGCCAGAAAAGGCATTGTATTCACAAATGAACACCTTTAAGTATAGATGTAACCTAAGAATGAGAGTTGGCCTGAGGCTGGAAAGAAATGCTGTATCTGGAGAAGCAGGAGCAAGAATGGCTTTGCATATTTTTCTCAAGCATATAGTGACCAAAGCCCTCAGAAGCCTCTGGAGCTGAAAGGTGAGGGCTGGGAGACTATATTCCCTTGGAAGTCACTCTGTTTAACTGTTTTACATGGCTTATGGGAAAAGCCTATGCTTTTAGCAAGTTCTTTTGCAAAGCATGCATTTTCTACTTTGATTGTGATTTGTTCTTGACCAGCAGGATGATAAATTAGAATGCTCAAGTAATTAGAAGTCTGGAAAAAACAAGCACTGTCAGGCAATAGACTAAGTGAAATTCAATATCTGCTTTAAGGCCTCAGACAGGCAAACTAAGAGGACCTCCATCGCAATGCAAACAGCCAGGCACAGTCCAAACAATTGGAGCACGTGTTTTTGAGCAACAGGGAAGCTAGAACTGGGTTTTAGTCAGACTTACCTGACTGAAAGCACAGAAAACCCATAATGAGCTCTCACTGTAGATTTCTGCTGACCATTTACTGTCGGGGTTGACGGTCCTAGGAAACTTCACGTTTTCAGGAAACACAGCTAGAGCAATCCACTTTAAAGTTTTGAATGTCAGTGAAAACAAAACATCAGTTTCCTGGTTTATGGCATCATTAACATTAACAGGCTTCTGACCTGTTAAACCCAGTTGTCATAATGCTCGGTGCTTTTCTGTGGTGACATCTCTCTCTTCACATAAAATGAAAATACAACAGACGGACTAAAAATGCACTTGGGCTCATTAAGAAGTGTGCCTGAGATGCTTATGTTCTCCCATTACAGAGAGATGAACCTAGGGTATTACTCCTTTACCCCCACAAAAGTTACTTCTTCATGAATGTGATCCACCAAAAAGTACGATTTCAATTTTTACAGAATTATGTTTAAATTAATTTTGCTCAGTTTGTATTTAAAAAAAAAAAAATCAATAAATTAGAACACAGGCTATTTCCTGAGGATTAATAAGAATGACCAGCTGTGAAGAATGGATGGTCTCAGGCACAGCTGGGAACCACTAATCTCCCTGCACAAAATGAAAAATATTAAACTTTTCCTTAATGCCTTAGAGAGATCTAGTGGAGTCTGCAGGCATGCACCATCTGTAGAGACTTAGTTAAGAATCCTGCATGATTCACATTTCTTGAAAACTCTCTTGGTAGTCCCCCTTCAAAAAAACATTAACTTCTAATTAGTCAGTAACTGGGATTAAATGAGAACAGAGAAGAATGTTCTTGAGATGTAAGAACTCAAATGTACCAAGAAATGAAATCAAGGAATTAAATTCTATTCTCAGGATAAAGAACTAGCCTGCTAACCTTCTGGGAAGGGATTGTCCTTTAGTACATATTTGAACAGAATCTAGCAAACACAGTTCAGATTTCTAGGCACTATTGTAGCACTAAACAATAAAAATAACTGCAGGAATTTACATAGAACTCAAAAAAACTCAAGCAAAATGCTAAGTACCATTCAAAGATGAAGGTGCATTCCTTGCAAATGTTTTCACTGCATATGGTCAAAGATACAATATTGTGCCTTTAAATAGAACTATGGAGGGAACTGAAGGTTGAAATTCAGAAGAAACGGTATGGCTGATTTTCATTCTGCTTCATCCTCCTTTTCTCAACCCAGCCAGCTGCATTTACACAAACTGAGGTTCTGTCCTTATTACTCATTTCTGGTGGACCCCTGGATAGACTCATCTCTCTTTCTGCCTTGTACTGGTAGAAATGTTAATGCCAAAAACTCTTCCACTAGAGAAAGAGAGTAGGGAGCCCCAGTGTCAGGACATACACTGTGAAGACATTTGTCAACCCTGCACAGCTATCTATTTACACATTTGGGGAGAGAAAGGCTAATTGTTGTGGGAACGGGTTATTTTGTCATATATTATTATTCTGGATCGAGAGTGAGGAAAAACTGCTGGCTTTCCTTGTAAAGTTATTGTATTTTCAATTGCTAGCAAGGTCTCCCAGAGCTCAGAGAGGTATTCTGTTAAACACTGAAATAAATAAAAACTGCTGTCTGATTGGCCAAAGATGAATAATTTCTACTACCCCCACATGTATCCATCTAGGATGTGCTTATTTGCATGATATGTGAACTAATTGTTTAACACTACCCCAGAACATAGCATTGTTCACTCAGAGAAAGCTACACAATAGAAATTTATTGACTCATCACACTACTATTTTTTAGCCAATTATGTGCCAGGATTTTTCCTTCAGATATATAACAATAGCAGAAGGACGCTTCATTTACTTGGGACTATTACTCTCCTGGGTGGCAAAATTAAAATCAGCCCCTATAAAACAAACTTGTGACAGCTTACAGCAACCCCAAATGGCACAAAGGGCATACTTTATGCTTATACACTTATTAGCAGCGATCTGGAAAACTGCAGGGGGAGTAGAGGAGGTGCCAACCCGGAGAGGTGTGGGCCAGTGAAAGGGACCTATTCGTTGTCTCTCTCTGGAGACAGTTGTCGCGTGGGGAGGTACTGTAAAGCCTTTCCCTGCGGGAGGATGGGGGTGGCCGGAAAGATCCCGCACCAGGTCCGGGGCTGCCCTTGCCCTCCCACCCAGCCCAGGAGGAATTCTCCCCTGTTGTCCCGTTAAATAGAGCAAAACCTGCTAGGCTGATCGGAAAATGACATGCAAAGCTTGCGCAAACTTCGACGGGTGTGCAGTAGGTGCCGGCGGTAGCAGCATCAGCGCTCTCTGCCGGTGCCCGGCGCCGCCGCCACGGCGGCTGCCGGAGCCAGGAGTGGGGCACCTGCTGCTGCGGCCCCCGGGACAGGGGCTTCTTTACTTTCGGATGCTGCTAGTCTCAGCTTATATGAGCAAAGCCAACTTTGCTCTCATCTAGCGCAAAAGTTTTCGAAGTTAGTATTTTGAGCATTTTCCTTTAAGAAATCTCAAGCTTTTACTGATAGATGGCCTTCTTCAGGCCATTTGTTCATATTCTTCATTGGTTTTTCTCCATAACCTCTCACTACATAAAGGAAACACTGCCAAATAGTAAATATTGTAGATCAAAATACAAGTATCTGAACACCATTATAAAGTGTCTCCTCAGGTCTTGCAACCAAGCTCTGGCTTGAGACATGAGCTCTTTACTATAGTTTAGCTTAGAACAGTATTTGGAGTCTGATAAAGGCCCATTATGATACAGAATCAGCTATAGCACTGCACGTTAGTAACACACACTCTACACTTCCCATCATGAATGTGAAAGCTTACATATGTTCAGCTATCATTTTTAAAATGTGGTTTCCTGTTTGCTTTTTCAGTGAATGCTCTTCCTTATAAAGTCTGCAAACCATAAGCATTCTGCAGCAAGTCTGGACTAAACTTTGAAATATCGCTCCCAGGTACCATGCTTATATCTGTTGTAAAATATGTACTTTTCTTGTTTTTAACTGAAGTACATTTCTAGTCCTTAATGCACCAAATACTTATTGTAATCGGTCTGGGCCTTTCTACTCTGTCAATACATGAGGAAAGTTTTAGAGAAAAAACCTCTAGAACTCATTATATCCAATTTGCTAAATTTACCTTTACTTCCTGAATTTTATTGAATTACTGTTGAATTTCTATTGGTTCTAATCCTCCTGTAAACAAAACCAGAGGATGAAAGGAGGAAGGTTAGTCTTCATTTCACTAGCCAAAATTTCACTCAGAGTTATAAGCTTCAGGATGACTAAGTAATCTGTGCCATTTTCATATACACCTATGGCCTTTAATAACTTTTTGTCAGAATTTGTAGTCTTCTAGAATGCCAAATGCTAAAAAGACTGTTCTTTACACTACTATCACTCTGGATACATCATTCGGTAAACTGTAATGCCTTTTTATTTATTTTCTTCTATGGAATGTTGTGTCTCTCCAGAAAGAATATTTGGTTAGTCACACAAGTCACCAGGTTTCCAGTAAATTAGCTGATGAGTAACAGAGGTTGTTACAGTAGCCTCTCTAGTGCCTGTGAAAAAACCTCCAACAATTTATTTGCAAGGGGCTTGGCCATGACCCAGAGCAGAATTCTGAAAGCAAGGAGGTAGCTGCATATCTTACTTGGGCTAATACCTGAACTTTGGAGAAGTGATTTAAGAAAGATGTGTATAGTCGTGTGGTATTTTAGAAGACTAATGCGCAGGTTGGAAGGTGTAAAGACCTTCCCCGGATCTTCGCTCGCGAAGACTGGCCATTATTATTATTATGTTTTAGAAGACTGAACAATGTCTGAAATAAAAGACCTGAAAACACCCTTCTCTAAAAATAAAAATAAGGGAGACATAAGCTTGGACTTTCTTTCAGGATTAATAATGCTGATATTTTTCAAAGGACAGTCCAATGTATGGTGCACTGCAGTGTTGTGTGATTACCCTTCATTCTGTGGCATCATGAGGGAAAAATCCATTGGTTAAGGTTCCCCAGAGCCGGGTTGTTGGTGGCTAATATGGGAGGGAACCTGAAAGGAGAACATTTTCCTTGGTGACTAGAAGAAATAAGAGCCTTAGTGTGGAGGAAATTGGAATCTGCTCCTTGAGTACCTTCTCTTTGGGAAAAGATGAGTTGGGAAAGGGTGTGAATTTTGCCCTGAGGCCTCTCTCCCACTCTGTGGATGCAGAGTGGGCAGGCAGTACCTGGGGGTACTTTAGAGTAGACTGGCAAGACCTGCCAGTCACTCTGTTATGGGATAGTCCGCCAAGGAATGGTCTCCCTCCTGAAGCAAGATATCCTTACACCACAGCATGGCTAAGTGAGAAGTCCTGATGGTGCTAGTCAAGGCTGTATACATCTATTACTAGACAGAAGTCACATACTTTGGTTATGGAAAAGGAAGCAGTGATGCTTGGACTGGGGAGTTTTAAATAACATCTTGATCTGGAACTTCTCTTTCTCTACCAGACTAGCCACTATGAATCATGCAAAACCTAAAGATGAAACAATTTTGTAGTACTCTGATTTCCTTCTCTCATTTTTCAGCAGGGGGTATGTTGGCAGTAAACAGTAGTGTCCTGACAGCAAAGTTTTCTTCAGACTTGCAGAGGCAGTAACAGATCCCTAAACACAAAATCTTCAGCCGCCAGAGATTAAACTCTGCTATCCTGCCTTATTGTCCCTCCAGTGCTCTCTCTCTGCTGAGGCTGACAATTAAACAATTAAAAGGGAGTCAGACTGCATTAGCTCAAAAAAAACCATTTTGTACCAATTACTTTTTTTCCTTTGTCAAATACAGCAACTAATTTCACAAACTCAAATAGTTCATTAATACATCACCTATACGCAGCAGATCTATACGGGCAAGTATAGATCCTTGGTCATTCTCAAGATGGGAACACCAGATAAACAGTTAGACAAGATGTTGTTTGCTTGAGTGTTTTATTTCAGAAGGATTTGTGTTACAAACTTAAAGCTAAGTGCAAACAAAAAAATGACAAACTGCAAGGCCAATTGCCTTGTTGGCCATGTACCTTGTTGGCTTTGCCCTCTGTGTCTCCATGATCTCATTCAAAGAGAAAATAGTTAGAAAATGGCATTTGAAATGTCCTTAATGTGATGTATTCTATTTTTCTCCCCACCATATTTCAACCACATGTCTCAAGTTTCTGTTTCCTAAATGACTCTGTTGAGCTCCCCCCAAACATGTTTATAGGCCACATTTCAAAAAGAAACACATTTTAAATTAAGGGTCATATGACTAAAACTTGAGGAAACATTTTGCAGTTTGGCTTTTTTTTTTTTTTTTTTTGCAAGCTTTCTGGAAAAAAAGGTTCACTTTTTGAAAATGTTTTCTGGGAAGAATTTCTTTCATTTGATAATGCTTTTGATTAGACAATGAATATCCAAAATATTTGTGTGGGAGAGGCAGGAAAACATCAAATTTTTAGCATAATTTTATGCATCAGTAGAATTAGGAAAAACAGAACCATTTTCCCTAGCCTAATGGCTCCTTATCCCTCACATATTCCTCATTTCAGGGGATATAATTTGGTTTAATATCAAAATATCTATCAAAACAAAAAAATTGGTGTTCACTTTTAATGTTCCAGATGTAACTAATTTCAACTGTAAAGATCATGAACATGTAATTTTGAATTAAATTAACTGACTTATTTCCATGGGACTTTGAGATTGCTATACTGATGGGTCTTTGTGGATTCTTTTCCTTTCTTTTTGGATTTTTATCATATGTTATATCATTTATTTAGGTCTTAAAAGATTAAGAAGTATGTCTAGGCCTCAACACCATGGTGCCTGAGTGTCTCCTAAATTATTAAAAACAGATATAGCAACATCTAATTTTTTGTACAATGTAATTGTTAGTACTCTGACCCAAACTCAGAAAAGGATGTATAGTCAGAAAAAAAAAAAAACAAAACAGACAACATATGTCTAACTAAACACTTGAATGAACCACATGGAAGTGGCAAGTTTTAAGAGCAAAAACTGGAGCTTAACAAGGTATTTCTGTGAATCATGTATTTCATCATATATTCAATTACTATTGCCACATGAAAGTAGAACTGAAGAAAAACCCACTTGGTATTAAATAAAATATAGTTCAGGACCAGTGTCAAGACAGTTATACATTGCCTTTAAGTTGTAAATTAGTATAAAATTTCTGCCTATCTAACTGCTTCTTGCAGAAATTCTATCCTTCTGCAGAGTTTCATTCATTCTGACAGATAAGTGTAAATGGAACCAGAAGCAAATAGTCCGTTTATTCCAGCCACAACAGAAAAACCCAGAAGAAAATCTGAGGCTTAAATTAGTGGTAAGTGAATTAAAATTATAACTTCCAAGAATGATTTCTGGTCTTCTGGAACTGTAAACAAATGAAATAATACATTGATTTATATTGGCTCACAATGTCTTTGTCAGTTGCAAAGAAGGATCAGTAATCAAAGAGATGATTTTTACAAGGAACTAATGTCAAACTAAGAACACTAAACTTTACAGTAATAAAGCTACTGAGAGCCTGTACAGAATTCAGTGACTCTTGGGAAACAATTAATTCAGTTGTTACACATAGATACAAAGCTCTTGGCTTTGTGTCAGCAAAATCTGGTTGAAAACAAAGTTTGATTTCCGTACTCCAGTTTTCTAGTCACAAAGCCAGTCGCTCCATCCAAATGAAACTGACACCGGTTTGCTAAAAATCTGTCCCATCCAGTTTGAGTCAGTTATTTTGCCCCTATATTTCTAAGGAAATAAAGCTCATCAGTGATTTTCACTCTGTCTCTGAAGACCCTTATAGGTCTGCAGTCAAATTTGAGGTATTCATGAATAGCAATTCAGAAAAGCATCTCTGTTACTAATCAGCGTTAGTTGGGGATTTAGAGGCTGTTGTCTTCCTGGAAAAAAACAGATGGCCTGCCAACAGAAAGATAACCCTCAGTTATTTCTATGTGCCTTTTGTTTGTGTAATTCTGTGCACAATTTCATTTTCTCAATCAGGTGTAGCAGGGAGATTCACATCCCCATTCCTGGAGACGTGCACAGGTTTCACTCTCATGTCCCCTAGCTGGGCCAGGTTACAGCATTTGCACTGCTTATTACAGCCTGAAAATAGCTACCAAGACCCCTCTATGGAGCCACTAGATGGCACTTCGAAAACATGGTTTCGCACATTCTGTCCAGCTAGCTATGGATCTGGGTCTGAATCACAAGGTGCACTGTAAACCTTCTGATTTATTTGATTTATTTGATAAATAATAAATGCTGTTCTCTGAAACTTACCCTGATTACCCTGAGCAACACACATGTTCAAGAGGCTGACAAAGCAAAATCTCAGTTTTACCAAGGACAGAGTTTCTCCTGCTTTCCCCTGTGGCAGCATCCTCTCTGAAACGCTAGGCCATCAGTATATAACTGTGGACTTGTTTAGTATGACATCTAATAATCCTTATACCATCTGTAGGGAGAGGAACTTCATGACAGATGAGATATATGGCATAGTGGAAGAAGCAGTCTCTTTTCTAGTTTGGAAACTATCCTAGAGACTGGTATTTCCAGCCATGAGACTACAAAATCCTCTGTATTTTGAGTATATTTTGTATGCTTCTTTCCTGTTTCATCCTTACTCAGCCACTCATGCTAGAGGCAATATTGGTGAGGGAACTTGGTTTTAAAAAACAGAAAATTAAAAAACTTATTTTAGGCTGTAAGTTCTTCTGGGTAGGGCCGTCTGACTCTTTGTACGTTTCTCTAGTGCTCAGCACCATGACAGGGCACACTGAGTGAGGTCTCAAAACTTTCCTGTAGATGATTGTGTAAAAAATAATGTCACCACAGGACATCACAAGATGATGCTAATTAGCTATTCAAAATAAAATTATACTTCTTTTACCCCAGGGCAGAAAAGATGGAAACATGCTACCAGTGCAACAGAGGGACAGGATCTCTTTAGCCTCTTTATAAGAAGGTTTCAAATCAAGGTAACCTTGCAACACCCGACATACAGAAACTGCTAGGCTGTATGCTGCTATTTAGAATTCATCACCATGGATTGAAATTTTCTACTTTTATTTTAATTTTTATCACTCATTGTGCACTGCTGGCTACTTGCTGTCCTTGAATCTTGTTAATTTTTGCAGCTCTGGACATGTAC
Source organism: Myiozetetes cayanensis (assembly GCF_022539395.1). Taxonomy (NCBI): domain Eukaryota; kingdom Metazoa; phylum Chordata; class Aves; order Passeriformes; family Tyrannidae; genus Myiozetetes; species Myiozetetes cayanensis. Next base: position 85,427,332 of record NW_026086604.1, on the reverse strand, counting down.
AGTACGTGGTGTACATGTACAGCACATGGGTGTAGCTGGGGTTTAATGGCTCTGAGTAGTTTTGTTTTCACGTCACTAGAAAGATTGCCCTTATAAAAGTTGTATGACCTCAACTCTTGAGGTGTTTCCTGCAGATAGAGTAAAATGGATAATCCACAACAGGACCAGCAGTGTGCTTGGTATGTGGTTTTTTGAGATATGAGAAGTATATAAAGCTCTGGTAGGAAAGTTCTCATAGTTCAGACTTCAAGAAAAGAGGCAGAAAATAGCTGTGTATGTGAACCAGGCAAAGTTTTGGTCCACCAAGCTAGCATTCAGGATGACATATAGAAATCTTGTTAACTGTGGTAGTCAGCTTAATCTGCAAGGATTTGAAATTTTAGTTAATGAGGAAGCATTTTAAGTGTTTTCTGGAGTAATTGCTTTGTGCAAACATGAGGAAAGACAGGTTTTATGAAAATATGTATGTCACATGCACAAAAAAAAAAAAAAATACCGAAAGAACCTCTTTAAGGTGCAAAGTTGAGCATATAAGAATCAAGAAATACCAGAATTGAAGTTATTTATGGAAAATTAATTTAGTTCCTTTGAGTCTACAAATTCTGTTAGTCTTTAATTTCATTATATTAGGTTGGTGGTGTTTCTTTCCATGCCAACCTCATTTTATTGTGAATATATAATAGATTGTCATGTTATTTTGTTACTTATATTTTTTCTGCTGTCATTTGATGTATAACCCTTATTTGCTTCACATTCTTTTAATCCTTCTAAGAATTTTCTCATTAACTTTTCTAAAACATTAATCTTTTGAATAACTAAGTTCCTCGTAAATCATTTATTTTCATAATACTTGTGGTAAATAAGAGGGTTAATGTGATGAGACCTTATAGATGGAAAAGGAAGCAGAGGTTAAAAATGTTCCTTTTTGGCTGCTTAGCAGGCAATCTCTACAACATGACTTTTGCCATTATATGTCAGTTCACATGGTCAGGTGGGACTCTTTCGGTGCTCATCTAGTAATGAAATAGAAACAATTTTTTTCCCACGAATTCTGAGTGACTCATTAACATCAAGACTAGAAGAAGCAAACAAGTTCAATGGAGAAGCATGTATGTCATAACCTTATGATATCTTTCCTCTTTTTACAACCTTTTTCCTGATTTCCAATGATTGATGGTCCAATAGGTGTGACAAAAGAGAGAAATCCAGACATCAAATCACGTCTTCATTACATGGCCTTAACAGTAAAAGTGTCACAATAACAATGCTGGTGTCTTCTTTGTGAATCAGCCCTACAGGGAACTGCAACACGATACTTTGCCTGAGAAGTGGCAAACCTCTGGAAGGACCTTTTGGTGAAGAAGAGTGTACTCCAGCATATACAGATTCCTTTACCCATTCAAAAAGAACCATTTTAGTTCACCAGTCTGTATTATGCCCTTGTCCTTATTCATCTTTGCCATCTTTTCTGTAGTTCTAGATTCCTTAACTGCTAAGCCTGCTTTGGACTTTTCATATTGGTTCAAATCTCCATGCTTTTTCCCTGCTAAGCTCAAGTCAGGGTCTCCCTCCCAGACTTTTGATCTCCCTTCCTAGATTCTTTGCTCAAAGTTTCTTTGTCCTAACTTTGCCTAAGTTTCTTGTTTCCACTTCTCAATTCAGGTTGCCTCCTACTCTCCCATCAATGTCTCCCAGTCAAAGTCTCCAGGCTTGTTCAATCTGGGCAACTCTGCCTTTATAATGCATTTATTTGTATCCTTCCCTGGATTTCCAAGACTAAACATTCCTGTAATATATGTGTAAAGAAGAAACATTGTTTTAGGATTTGCCATGTATATCCTGCAGCTTGGGAGAGTTGGTCTATCACGGCTTTTAAAGTATTACTTTTTCAGCTAAACTACACTTTACATGTGTAGGTTATTTTAAAAAAACAAGGGTTCTTTCATTTAGTGTTCTGTGCTTACTTCAAATTCATATTTGTCATGAATTTATATCAACTGTCCTGACTGCCCTTATATGTGAAACCAACCTTAGGAGAGGAATCTTTGAACACAGACTGAGCTGGTGCCTTTGACTCGTCTTACCACTTTGCATTGTTCACTAGCTTAAGTCTTTACTTTTTTACACCCTGAATAGGATGTGATACAAATTAAAACCACAATGCCTGACTGCAAAGAGAAAGTACAGAGAGTTAAGAGATATCATTAATATGGAGGGGAATACTGATCAACATTTTCCTTCTGCAGCATTTTCATGGAAAGCTGTTGATAGTACTGTATATCCTTTTGATTTTAGAATTTTCTCTATGGAATTCATCATATTCAGAGCAATGACAAAATCACCCCATCTACTCATACTTTCCATTATTATCTTCTCACCATTGTTTTTTCTGTCAAGACAGTTATTGTGCAATTTGACTATTGAATAAGACCTAGGATAATTAAAAAGTGTAGGAGGTGACACAGGATAATGCAGGAAAGACAAATATCCAAGGAGCAAGGAGCCATCTCATACAAGACACAAATTAAAACATGCAATATTTCATTCTCTCTCTCCTGTCATATAATTCCTATAGGGAGAATTAAGACATTAAATAAAGATGACACATAGAATCAAGTTCCAGTTGTTTTTTTTTCCTCTGGAAAAGTGAAAATTAGGTTGGCTTGCTTGTTGGTTTGGGGTGCTTGGGGTTTTTAGGGATTTTTTTGTTGATTTTTGTTTTTTTGGTGGGGGGTGTTGTGTGAGGTTTTTTTTCTGGTGGGTTTTTTTTTTTTTAGTTTTTGGTTTTTTTAGAAAATAAGTCACATGTCAGTTAGACACTAGTATAAGGGGCAAAGTTCTAAAAATACTTACCAGACTGAATAAATGGCTCTACAATTCTTCTCTCTGTACATCAGTAGTCTAGGCAATGAAAATTTCTGCTTACTCAAGCACAGAATTTGAGCAAGTCACTACTGAGAAACACTACCTAAAGAGTATGACCAGTATGTCTTACAGAAAATATTTTGGTGTGCGATTGCTTCACTGTAGATGAAAGATTATTATCTGAATAGCTGTGACTCACAGTCTGACTAATCAGAGTCTGAGCCAGAAACAAAAAGCAAATTCAGTGAAACTGGTTTTTACCTGGGAAGGAATAGGCTATTTTGGTTCAAGTTTTGTTTACAACATCAGGTAATTGGAGAACACAAAGCCCTAAAGATGCAGCTTATAGGTTCCAGCATCTCTCCTGTTCCTTCTCTGGATATTCCTCTTCATTCATTCCATGCATGACAAAAGGAATTGCCCCATCCACTCCCAAGAGGCAAATTGTCCAGTAAACACAGAAGCAAGGGCGAGGACTGCTCACAGCAGCACTGGCATGTGCAGTACCCAAGACTGCTGTCAACCATGAGGACACCAGTGTCACATCCCATGAAGAAAAGATTACAGGAGTCACGTGTGCCCTCGCACCCTTTAGAGGGGCTGAAGCACCCGGGACCACGCCCTGGTTCAGCAACAAGCACCAGGGACAGCACCCAAGCCCCCAAGCCCCACTGTGCCACTTTGGGGTCTGTGCCTCACCACCCCTCCCCATGGGAACAGTTACGTATGCGTGTGTGTGCATTTGCAAAATATGTCTGAAATGCAAAGAAAATATATTTTAAATAAGGCTGGATTAAAAGCATTCTAGGAATATTAAATGTCCTTTACTTTGTCATTTCTGCACTTCAGTGAGACACAGGCAATATTCCCCTGGTAAGGGTTTTGATGTTTTCTTCTTACAAGAATGAGAAATGAAAACTACAGAAATCACAGATACCAGTTAAACCCCAGATCATGCTGAGCTGAGGGATGGGTAAAGAGACAAGACTGAACATAGAAGATAGGACAGTCGAATACATTTGCATTTTGGAAGCAGGTATTTCTCATCATTTTGAGACTTACCATGGGCACGGCTGGAGCACAAAGATCAGTACTCAATAACTGGCAGACAATTGCTGGTGGAAAACCTCCTTGAAAAACCATTATGCCAGGGAAGGGGCAGCCAAAGAAAACAGAAAATATACACAAAAGTGCAGCTATGAATGGCAGGTGTTAAAAGAAGAATTGTTACAAAGCGTGGAATTACTTACATATATCTGGCCAGTCCCTTTAGAGGTCAGTCACTGCAAAATTATCTCTGACTTGAGTACAAAGGTATCGCAAAACTTTTGTTTTCCCTTTTAAATACAGGTAACTAATTATAAGCCTATTCATACCTCCGTTCTGAATAGTATCCTCAAAATTAAATGTGGAAGACAACGTGGCTTTTAAATAATTTTTCCTAGTGATAGAATCTTACAAAAAAGATTTCCTGAATTGCATTTAGGCTATCTAATTTTGGACTGATCTTTCATTGTTATGGGCATCTATTACCATGTCATATAGCAAGCTGGTCCCGTTTATTTATTAAGCTAATGTTTATGGTGTGAGACTAAATCAGACACCTTATGTGACTGAAAAGCACAAACATAGAGCATATTTTGCATGTGAAGAGATATGCAAATGTGTTTATTCTTCTAACTTGCAGCTAGAAAAACTAAAATGAGAGGGAAAAAAAGATGCAAATAACTCATCCTACTGTTCTGTAATCACCTATCATTAAAGGTGGACCTGCCTGCACAGTCACCTATGCAGGACAGACTCTTGTCCTTCCCCTCCAGTGGAAGCTAGATAACAGCAATAAATCTTGGTTTTGTAGACACTCTGGCAACGGTATAACAATGTACAGAATAGCTGACAAACTATCATCATGTGAACAGACTCACTGAGATTTGCACCTGGGAATATTCAGGTTGTGTTTTGATCAATCTGGCAGAAGCTGGTGGGACTGTTCAAGAACTGCTATCACTGGGAACCATGGTCAGAGATTGCAAATGAGCAACTGTGTGATCCATGAAACAAAAATGCTGCAACAATGTGTTGTCTCCTTTAAGAAGTGATTCCAGTACCACTACCTCAGTATTGATTTTCTGTTTAACTCTTCACTCTCTAAGTAATTAAGAAATAAACTAAAATCTAATTCAGACTCACTTTCCCCCAGAGCCACTGCACTGGAACCCCTTCTGCTCACTTGAGATTGGCTCCTTCCAACTTTCATTTCAGCAGTTCCCACATCAACACCAAGTGCTGAGTTTAACAGCCTGATTTAAATAGCCTGCTACCAAACACCCCATTTAAAACTAATGGAAACGAAATGGAAATATTTTCATGTCCCAAGGGAGAATACCCAGACAGATTGATAATCTGCAAGGCAAAACTGTACCTCAAAAGTTATTGAGGTGACACACACATCTGAGATATAGTGCAGATTACTATGCACTAATAACTTGGGTGCCCTACTTTGGTAAGCACTTGCTCCTCATGTATTACAAAAGCATATATATATATGTACACACATATAAAATATATGTACACATGTGTCTCTTATTATGATATACATGTCAAATAAAAAAGGATCTGTTATCAATCTTTAGAAGAGACTGCAGAAATCAAGTAACTGCTACAGAGAGCAGTTTACAAACTGTTGACTTTTAGGACTTCCAGCCTAAGAGAGTAAGGTTACCAAACGGTTACAGGGTAAAAAACACTGTCAGCCTGGAACAAAAACTGGGAGACAGAAAGTTGCTGTAAGGCCACCTTTCTTACACCTCAGAAGGACATTAAAGTAAGTGACTCTCCAATAAAAGGCAAAAGACAGTTTCAGTTAAGAAACCTGCCAAGCAAAGAGATTAATGAAACAGCAGAAAGGAATCCCGAAGTCCATAGAAGACGACTGATTTTGCAAAAGGCAGGGATTAACATAGATGAGGCCAAATGTCCACGTGACAGAAGATTTTTTAGATCAGTGAGAATTAGAGAGATTCTTGGAAATTTCAGGGATCATTTCTAAAGACCAGAGGGCACCCAAGCTATTATAATTCAGTGTTGCTAAAGTATGAGATCAGGCACACCAGAAGAAATAACATGCAGGAATTGCTGTGTTCCTATAGCTATCTAGAGCAAGGGCTGTCATTCATTTAAGTCTAGTTTCCACTGAAATCATATCAAAATTTATTTTTAAAATGCATTATCAAATATTTTTACATCATGTTTTATCTCATAAATCGTTTAGTTATTATGTCTAGTGCCTCTAGTGTCCAGTCCTGGGCTCGTCAACACAAGAGAGACACAGAGGTACTGGAGAAAGTTTCATAAAGAGCCACTAAGATGATGGAGGAACTGGAGCATCTCACATATGAGGAGATGCTGGGAGGCCTGGGACCATTCAACCAGGAGAAGAGAATGCTCATAGGGGTATCTCATCAATGTACCTAAATACTTGAATGGAGGGTGCAAAGAGGATAGAGTTAGGCCCTTTCCAGTGGTGCCCAATGACAGAAGTGGAGGCAATGGGCACAAGTGAAATTTGGGAGGTTCCCTCTGAACAGCAGGAAACAGTTCTCATTGTGAGGGTGACCAAGCCCTTAGCACAGGTTGCTCAGAGAGGTTGCAGAGTCTCCACCCTTGGAGATACTCAAAAACCTGAATATGGTCCTGGGCAGCCTGCTGTAAGCAACACTGCTTGAGTTGGGGGGGTTGGACTAGATGATCTCCAGAAATCCCTTCCAACTATTCTGTTAATTTATGTCATTAAATGAATGCTAGTGATTGAGTTTAACCTGCACTCATTTGTATATACTATAATTTGAAGGGATTTTCACTGAGATTTCTGGGTGTGCTTGCCAAGTGAAAAACCACTAGATGAAAAAAGCAGGCAGTGAAAATTACCATAGACCAAGAAACCTTAAATCACATTTTAGCTGAAATCATTTGCATTTTTTAGGTGGTGGAATTTCGCTCAATTCAATCTTCATCTGCATCTCTGTATATAGGTAAAAACATTGCTCATTAAATATACTGGATCAAAAGCAAAATTCACACTTAGATTTTGAACTTGCCTGTTCATTTCACAAACTGAAACAAAGAACCAATACATCTCAGCAACTTTCAAAATCAGGAGCTCTTCCTCTGTGTTCTTAAAAGACTCTGTGTAAACTTCTCCTGTGGACAGGAATGTCTAGTCTTGCTGCCAGCTGATCTCAGTTAATCACATTCCTGACCAAATTTACAGTTCCTAAACACTGGGGAAAATTTTAACTCAATTCCTTCCTCCAACTACAATTTAAGGAGTGTTAAGGGCATTATTTTTAGAAAATGGTCAAAAATTAGGCAAGCACAAAAATAATCCATGAAGAAAATTATGCTAAGGTGTTTTTACATATTTTCAAGCTTACCTTATTTAAAAACAAACAAGCAAACAAACAAACAAAACCACAAACCTTAAAACTTTATTATTAGCCACACTGTTAAAACAAAGGAATGAATGAGGGGTAAAGGTTGTTTCTTAAGCTTATTCATTTACAGAAATCCTCCAATCTCAGACTTATTTTTTTTAAAATCTCACAGTAGGTTAACTATTACACTTTTTGTTAGTGACCTTTGACTCTGATTCAAAAAATAATACAATTCAGGTCTAGTACTTCCCATTGAAATGCACTCAAGCCCTGCGAGTTCCAAATATTACAACTGAGGTATAAAAAGGTTTCCCTCTCGGGGGGGAGAACAACTGAATATTAGGGTGTTATGGTTTGTGAGCCAGCACCTTTGAGTAGTGGTGTAGTGGCTTGTGTGTGCCAGCATCTTCAAAGAGTTTGTTTTAGGAGTTGAGAACTTAATGATGTGTACTGTATGAAATTAAGGGCTTGTTAGCCCTTGCTCTTGTGGAAGTGTGTTGTAAGAATTTAAGGGCTTGTTGGCCAATAGCTTTTTAGTCTAAATAGTGGGTTGCCAGGGTTGTGGTGACTGTACAGTAAGTTTCCAAACACGTGTCCAGTGTCTTTGCTCATCCTGACAAGGATTTATGATGAATATCACGCCCCTGACTGGTGGGTCAGGACAGCCGTCCCTGTCAGCAGCAACATGGCAGTAGAGGCCCATCCTCTGCCAGGGTGGTGGTGACAGAGACTCCCTGCTTGTCCTCCAGTCTCTCTCAGACCCCTGAGGTTTCCCTCTGGTCCCCTCACCACCACAGTACTCTGCTTCCAAAAACCATTATGGTGAGGGGACATGGTGATGCAGCAGCAGCAGATGCCTTGTTGAATGCCTGTATACCCATGGGGAGGCAGAGCTGGGACCACTCTTTCTGTGCCCTATCCTCGCTGCAGGGTGTGCAGGACTGCCCTGAGGAGAGAACAAATGAGGCCTCTCCAGGGGAAAGCCTCAGCCAGGGGTCAACTTCTAAAACAAGCCTGGGGCTGGGGGCATGCTGAGAGGAAAGTTGTTCTGCAGGCAGCAGTACAGGTCAAGCAACGTGCAGTCTGTTCAGGATGCTCCAGGTCTGAAGCACACCATGGGTTTTGTTCCAGATTTATTAAATCACAGCTGTCCACCAGCTGGCTCACTGGTGACAGAAGACCAGTGCTTGTAGCTTGAATCTTGGTTTTTGCTGAAGATCTGAAGTCATTAGGACTCCATTTTTCCTGCCTGTGTAAAAGACAGTTTCTTTTTTGTAGTAAGATCCATGCCTGGAAAACTCCCCAGGCAGCCACCAGGCCCCAACATGTCAAGCAAGGGTGTTGCAGCAGTCAGCCCAACACCTGCCTCCCAACCCACACTAAGCCACCACCTTACCCACAGCCCCAGAGCCCTGGATGCCAACATGGCTGTCCCTGCTCACCAGGTCAGGTGTCTCAGACAGCACTTGGGAGGCTGGGAGTGTTGGAAGCTCCTCATGGATGGGGACGGTGGTTCCAGAAGAGTAGAGCTTCTGGACTGAATTGAGGTCTTGGTGTTGGTCCTAAAGCCGCCAGGATGCAGATGATCTGTTTTACCAGGCAACAGACGAATTCATTGCTGCCTCGCTTTCAAGGGCTGAAGGGCTGTGAGCAAAAGAAACAGAGCTGAGATGAACACCTGTGTCTGCAGAGACCCCCAGACGTCCCCTCCAGCCCATGTTCCCCACTCACCACTGCAGATCTCATCCAGTGTCACTGTGCTTCGGTTCCTCAGGTGCCTCAGGGGACCACCTCTAGGCACAAAGCTCTGTCAGCCCCTGCTCCCCAGCGGGCTCCCAGCAGCACGGCCCCTGGTCCTGCTGTCCTCCCCCTCAGCAGGGATGACCCCAGGAACCACCAGGAGCTCAGGGGGGTGGAACTCAGCTAAGTGGCCACCAAGCCCAGCTGCGTGGGCAGGGGGGGTCGAGGGCAGCAGAGGCCCAGCATGTGGCAGCTGGGGCTCAGGCAACCCCAGGGCTGCACCACCCTGTCAGTGCAGGAGCAGGGATGGGGGCCAAGGTTGCCCAAAGCAGGACCCCAGGGGCTGAGGCTCAACGATGAACCTGATGGCCACCTCCTGCAGAGTGGACTCAGAGTCCTTGAGGTACATCAGGCCCTGGTACAGGTTCTCTTCAGCCCTTCTCCTGTCCTTCCCCAGCTGAAAGAGAGCACAAGGACATGGGCATGTCACAGAGTTCCCCACTTGGCTGCAGCAGTCCCTCCTGCCAGCACTCAGTGTTGCCCAGAGCCCTCTCTCGCACTGGGTGCAGGGAAGGGAGAGGGACCTGGAGATGAGCCCCTGGGGCTCTGTTCTTGGAGGAAAGAAGCTGGGGTGCAGCTCCAGGCTCTAGGCACACAGTGCGGGCTCTGGGTGTGGGACAAGCCTCACCCAGCCTGCACGCTGGCACTCGGCCTTACCAAGCACTCGCCAATCCTCCACATCTGCTGTTTCTTCACCAGGTGTCATGGGTTTGCTGACTGGTCCCCTCTGAGGCAGAAAATAGTTTTTTCCAGGTACCTCAGTACTTCAGAGGCAAACAGGGTGAGTTTCAGCACTTCTGTGAGCTTCCATCTCCTCCTTCCAAGTGTCCACCAGCATGCCCAGATCCCCTGTAAAGCTGTCCCCAACACGCTGATCTGTACAGGACTCAGTATCCAGCAGCATCTGCAGAGCACAACTGAGCTGGGACCTGGCAGCTGCCAGAACCCAGTGCCACCAGAGCCTAGCCCTTCTCAAGCACTGCCCTCACAGGGTGCCAGTGCCAGGGAGCCTTGCCCCTTCCCCAGAGCTCTGAGTGTCCCCTCACCTGGATCCTCTCTACCACATCATATCTGCGGCAGAAGCTGACCAAGCACCATGATGAGCCACAGACTGGGGTGCTTATGAACCATGACTTCCTGAAGAAAGGTGGTCTTGTGGGCTAGATTCTGGCAGCTGGGGGACAGAGAGACAAACAGGGAGCATGAGAAGGGGAAAATGTGGTCAGCGAGACTTGGAGGTCTGAGGTGCAGTGCCCTGCAGGAGCAGCAGCTCTGCCCAGCCAGCAGCCCAGCAGCAGAGCCCCTGCCTTAGATGCTGGCACAGCTGCCGTCCAACTGGCCACGCTTACCTCTTTGGGGCTGTCCAGGGCCTGGATGGAGTCCACGACTTCCTGTTCTTCTCTGGACAGAGAGAACAAGCTGACATCTAAGAGAGGGATAGAGCAGGGAGGATCATTGCAGGATGCGCTGCAGAGTCCCAGCCCTGCCCAGTCCCCTCACTCACCTGTCTCCATCCTGCAGTGGGTTCACCAGGATCCACTGGGAGAGTTCTGCTGCAGACCTGCTTTCCTGGGCAGCACCCTCCTCCGCCCAGGTCACCTCAAGGGGCTCTTCTGGAGAGCCACTTTTCCAGGCAGGAGTGCACCACGTAGAGACATCTTCAACTTCTTTTTGGTTCCTCCCCACCGCTGAGCCCAGGTGGTCTTTGAAGAGGCAGATAAAGAACTCACGCATGTCGCTGCTCTCCTGGGAGGAAGGAGAGGTGAGCTTTGGAAAAAGTGGCCCCCTACACACAGTGAAGGGAAGTGGGGATGGGAGCTGAGGGAGATGCCCTGGAGTCACATTCCAGAGCAGAGACAAATTGCATTGGGCTGCAAGGCCCAGAAGCCACAAGAGCCTAGGGGAGCAGAGCCTGCTCCAAAAGCTGATGACAGGGCTGGGCTGCAGGGCAGCTGTCATTGCCCAGTGCCCATCTCAGGGCTCACACTCCCACATCAGCCTTACCATGACAAAGAAGTTGCAGGAGGTTCTCCACCTGATCCTCAGCGGCAGGCCTGGCCTTTGCCTTCTTCAGATCTTGACGCATCAGGATTTTAGGGACCATCACAATCTCTTCTCCAGGAGTCTTCATTGCCAAGACACAGCAGCTCCATCACGTGTGGCACCAGGAGCTCCAGTTTTCCTGCCTGTACAAAGGACAGAGTTTCTTTTTTGTGATGAGATCCATGCCTGCAAAGCTCCCCAGGCAGCCACCAGGCCCCAGCATGGCAGCAAGGCACTTTGCAGCAGTCACCCCAACACCTGCCTCCCAGCCCATGCCAAGCCACCACCTCACCCACAGCCCCAGAGCCCTGGCTGTCCCTGATGCCACCCTGATCAGCAGGTCAGGTGTCTTGGACAGCACGATGAGGCCTTCAAGCACCTGGGAGGCTGGGAGTGTTGGAAGCTCCTCATTGATATCAAAGTTGTTGTTCCAAAGGTCTTCCAAGGCTTCATCCTCATCATCCCACTCAAACTTCATGCTAGTGCCACTGGGCGATGGCTGTAGAAGCAAGCACAGTAGTGAGATCCTGGCAGAGTCTGCAGGGCTCGTGGCAGGGGATCAAGTCCTTTTCTGCTAACTCACAGCCAAGTCAGAGATGGAGCTGCTTTCTGAAGAAGCAGCACTGAGACTACAGGGCCACCAGTCGACCCAGAGCATGACAGCGAACGGCCACAGTATCCTGTCTGTAGTCGTGGGTTGCGAGAAGATGGTCTTCCACCTTCGCATGGCCATCCTGCAAGGCAGAGCACCATGTCAGCAGGGCGGCCTCGACCGCAGCATGGCCGGGGACAGCTCAGGTGCCGGGGAGCCCTGCCTGGGCAGGCAGGAGGGGACTGAGCTGGTGTTCCCCTCTAGGCTGGTGGCTCTGGGCTGGCTCGGCCAGCTTTGTCTACTGCGGGCCTGGACAGCCCAGCAGGGCTGGAAGGCTCGGTAGGTTGGAGAACCTCTCTCCTCAGGGGTGTCCTGCATCATTCCTTAGGTCTAGGAGCCAGAGAGTCTCAGGCTCCCTCTCCCCACAGCCAACAAGACCTCAGAGTTTTCAGGGCCAGTACCTGTCTCCTCGTGGAGCGCTCAACAGTGTTGTGACTACCTTGGGAAGAACTCAGCTAGCAACAGAAGCAGGGAGTGGAAGCAATTCTGCACTGGTCCTTTGGCACCTGAAGGGGACACAGGTGAAGACAGTGCTGCCACTGGAGTGCAGCCTCAGCTGCCCTTTCCATATTTCTCTGCTGCCCTAAGGTGCCTTCAGGTGCCTGAGACACCTGGGTTTGGGAGGGAGGGCTGGGGAGAGGAACAAGGCCTTAGAGGGCTGAAGGACATGGCAATCCAGCCATAGGCCACTTACATTCGTCAGGAAGAAGCATGGGTTATCCATGAGCACCCACAAAATGGCTGTTGCTATTAGCCAGTGCTCTCTGGAAAGGAAGTCCCTCTTCTTCCTTGGGTTTTCAGCATTCTCTGCATCTTTCTGCTCCAGCACTGCAAAGATGATGTGCATCCTCTCCGAGTATGGGAGGTACCTTTCAAAGGGCTGTGTCAGGAAGGAAGAGAGCAAAGATGTCACATCAAGCCCCCTGATAGTGCTGCTTAGCTGGGCAGCCCTGGCCACAGGTGCCCAGCATTACCAGCAGCAGCACCCACAGTCACTTCGTGAGTGAGGATGAGAGCAGAGGGTCCATAGGCTGAGGCAAGAGGGCTGGGCTCATGGGCATGGGGTGCAGGACCCACAGAGGACTGGGGCTCGCTGGTGGGCAGGAGAGCTGGAGCTGCTGCTGGGACACCAGCAGAGTGCTGCCCTCAGATAGTCCCTGCTTGGGGACAGCAGGAACCCTCTCATCAGGGACACTGAGGCCCTGTTAGCCCCACTGATTCTGGGTCCCTTTGTGTTGGAGGTGGCCCAAGAGATTCCTATGAATGGTGGAGAAAGCTCACTGAAGAGAGGATGAAGGCAGAAGAAGCAGCTGACACCCAGTGCACCTACGCTGTCATGCACGTGATATAGACATCCTGAGCGCAAGAACTGTTTAGTTCCAATATTATAAGATGTTCTACAGTTGAAAAGTTCTAATGGTTACTGTTATAAGAAGTTTATTATGGTTATGTCTTATTTCCTCTCTTGTACCCTTGTTATCTTCTCCCCGTTGAATTGATGTTAAACCCCTTCCCATTTGTCCTTCCTTATTACATTACATCCTTCCCCAGAAATGGTATTTCCCCTTTCCATGTTTGGATAAATCCATCCCTATTCCCCATATTTGAACGCTCCATTGCATACTCCTCCCAGTCTCCGCCTTTGTTCCAGTAAGTTCCAAGCTCTCCCCTTTATAAGCCAGTGCCTCTGTTGAATAAACGGCCATTTTGTTGTCACACAGTGACTCGCTTGCAGAGTGGTCCTTTCAGAGTCTTGCACTAAGGAGGGTTACAGCTCTCCCTCACCTTTGCTCACATGAGTGCCCTGCCAATGGCACAGACAAGAGTCCAGCAAGGGGGCAGCTCGTTACCTTGATATGGTACGTCTTGGAAGTCTTCAGAAGGCAGGTTCTTTCACCTTCTGCATGGCACGCATGTCGTTTACCCCTTAGCCTGGTTCTGCCTGAGGAGAGGGGAAGACATGGAAGTCAGGGAGAGCAGCTTTGCCATCAGGCTTTCCAAAGCACCCTGCGAGATGGCAGGACAGGAGGAGATTGTGGAGGGGGTCAGAGTGAGGTCCACAAACAGGCAGGCTTGAGGATGGTGATAGGAGCAGGGAAGGAGAGCACCAGAGAACAGGTGCAAGACTTGAGGAGAGCACTCAGCTTCTACAGCGAAAGAGAGCTGGGATACTATGGGAAGCAGCCAGAGAGGCAAAGGTGGTCAAGCAGAGAAGCAGAACTGGGAGGTGATGTCTGTGTGCAGAGTAATGAAGGCCACCACAATGTCCCTTAGCTTTTTGCTTACAGATGAATTCACTGAGGTAATAAATAGTCTCCTGAAGTTCCATGAATGGCTGAAGGAGGACAAATCTCAGCAGCTCTCTGAAGAATGAGATCTTGATGACAGTGGAGTCCTTTTTTTTTAGGCAGTCCTGTGGGTGAGACAGAGGGAGGGAGGAAGAAGAGCAGCAAGGCTGAGGGCAGGCAGCTGGTGCCAAAGCCCCATACCCGAGGGTGTGCCCGTGGCTGGATCCCTGGGGAGTCCAGGTCTTGCAGGACTCAGTGGTCCTGTCTCCTGGAGCCATCAGCTGGGCAGCAGCCCTGGCAAGGAGAGCGACAAGGGAGGGGCACAGCCTGGCTGGAGGGTTTCTGGGCCTTACCTGCTGTTTGGAATAGCTGTCCATCCCTCTGCTCAGCTCACAAATCTTCTCCATGACTTCTTCCCACACGTAGGTGATCCCATATCTGGCAAAGTCCACCAGCACCTGAGCAAAGAGAAGCTGCTGGTGAGCCTCAGGAGCAGACACCCATTCCAGCAGCAGCAACAGCAGCAGAGCAGCTCTGCTCCTGGGCAGGACTTGCACTGTCCCTCAAGGCTTCCTCTGACCCTGAGCAAAGCCTGTAGCAGGGCTCCTGTCCCTGGGCTCCCTTGCGGGCCAAGCAGGAAGCCATGCTCTGCCTCTGTGGCACTTGTCTGGGGACCACCCATGCAGGATTGGGCAACTCCTCCCCCACAGGGTGAAGAACAGCCCTGGGACTCCCACTCTATGCACAGGCCGGACCTGAAAGAAGTTCTCCAGCTCCTCATCCATTCTGCAAGGAGGACTGTTCTGCACTATTGCCTTCAGCATGCTGTCCAGGGCTCACAGGGTCTCTGCAAGGAGGACAGAGAGTGGTGACAGTGATTCTTCAGCCCCAGGAGACTGATCGGAGAGCCCAGTGCCAGGGCAGGAGAGCTGCCCACACTGCCCAGCAGAGACCTAGGAGCAGACTGTCTACTGGGAGCAGAGAGCAGATGCCGTAGGCCTTCACATTCCAGTGGGGAGAGATCAGGGAGCAGAGATAATAAAAACTAGAAGGAAAAAACAGCATGAGGTGCCTTTTTCTCCCTGAGGCCCAGAGCGCAAACCACACTGTTAGATTTCTGGGGTTCTGGCTCTCTAAATAAACTTTCTGAACTCTTTCCGCTGCCTCGGCACTTCTGGGGATACCTGCATATCTTACTTGACACACAGGATGGCCAGAGAGCAGCCCAGAGGGACTGGTGGCTCCTGCAGCTCAGCCAGCACTTACCTTCTTCCTGAGCTCGTGTACCCCCGTTACATAGATGTGGTGTTCAGAAAGGAAGAGAACAGCTCTGAAGCAGGCTTCTAGGAGCCTTCTCTTTTTGCCTTCCAGCACCTCGTCCACCGAGCTGTAAAGAGGAAGGGCCCAACTGGACAATGGTGCCAGAGGAAGTGCCTCCAGGCCTTGTGCAGGGGGCTGCAGTGCTCTGGGGAAGGGGTCCCTGGGAGCGATGGGTAGGTACCTCAGTACTTCAGAGGCAAACAGGGTGAGTTTCAGCACTTCTGTGAGCTTCTATCTCCTCCTTCCAAGTGTCCACCAGCACGCCCAGATTCCCTGTGAAGCTGTCCCCAGTACGCTGATCTGTACAGGACTCGGCATCCAGCAGCATCTGCAGAGCACAACTGAGCTGGGACCTGGCAGCTGCCAGAACCCAGTGCCACCAGAGCCTAGCCCTTCTCAAGCACTGCCCTCACAGGGTGCCAGTGCCAGGGGCCTTGCCCCTTCCCCAGAGCTCTGAGTGCCCCTCACCTGGATCCTCTCTACCACATCATACCTGCAGCAGAAGTGGACCAAGCACTGTGATGAGCCACAGACTGGTGCTTGTGCAAAGGTCCACGACTTTCTGAAGAAAGGTGGTCTTGTGGGCTAGATTCTGGCAGCTGGGGGACAGAGAGACAAACAGGGAGCATGAGAGGGGGAAAATGTGGCCAGCGAGACTGGAGGCCTGAGGTGCAGTGCCCTGCAGGAGCAGCAGCTCTGCCCAGCCAGCAGCCCAGCAGCAGAGCCCCTGCCTTAGATGCTGGCACAGCTGCCGTCCAACTGGCCACGCTTACCTCTTTGGGGCTGTCCAGGGCCTGGATGGAGTCCACGACTTCCTGTTCTTCTCTGGACAGAGAGAACAAGCTGACACCTAAGAGGGGGATAGAGCAGGGAGGATCATTGCAGGATGTGCTGCAGAGTCCCAGCCCTGCCCAGTCCCCTCACTCACCTGTCTCCATCCTGCAGTGGGTTCACCAGGATCCACTGGGAGAGTTCTGCTGCAGACCTGCTTTCCTGGGCAGCACCCTCCTCCGCCCAGGCCACCTCATGGGGCTCTTCTGGAGAGCCACTTTTCCAGGCAGGAGTGCACCACGTAGAGACATCTTCAACTTCTTTTGATTCCTCCCCACCGCTGAGTCCAGGTGGTCTTTGAAGAGGCAGATAAAGAACTCACGCATGTCGCTGCTCTCCTGGGAGGAAGAAGGAAAGGTGAGCTTTGGAAAAAGAGGCTCCCCGCCCACAGTGAAGGGAAGTGGGGATGGTGGCTGAGGGAGATGCCCTGGAGTCACATTCCAGAGCAGAGACAAATTGCATTGCGCTGCAAGGCCCAGAAGCCACAAGAGCCTAGGGGAGCAGAGCCTGCTCCAAAAGCTGATGACAGGGCTGGGCTGCAGGGCAGCTCTTATTGCCCAGTGCCCATCTCAGGGCTCACACTCCCACATCAGCCTTACCATGACAAAGAAGTAAGGGGGGTTTCCCACCAGATCCTCAGTGGCAGGCCTGGCCTTTGCCTTCTTCAGATCTTGACGCATCAGGTTTTTAGGGACCATCACGATCTCTTCTCCAGGAGTCTTCACTGCCAAGACACAGCAGCTCCATCACGTGTGGCACCAGGAGCTCCAGTTTTCCTGCCTGTGCAAAGGACAGAGTTTCTTTTTTGTGATGAGATCCATGCCTGCAAAGCTCCCCAGGCAGCCACCAGGCCCCAGCATGGCAGCAAGGCACTTTGCAGCAGTCAGCCCAACACCTGCCTCCCAACCCACACTAAGCCACCACCTTACCCACAGCCCCAGAGCCCTGGATGCCAACATGGCTGTCCCTGCTCACCAGGTCAGGTGTCTCGGACAGCACCTGGGAGGCTGGGAGTGTTGAAAGCTCCTCATGGATGGGGACGGTGGTTCCAGAAGAGTAGAGCTTCTGGACTGAATTGAGGTCTTGGTCCTAAAGCTGCCAGGATGCAAACGATCTGTTTTACCAGGCAACAGATGAATTCATTGCTGTCTCCTTTCAAGGGCTGAAGGGCTGTGAGCAAAAGAAACAGAGCTGAGATGAATGCCTGTGTCTGCAGAGACCCTCAGACGTCCCCTCCAGCCCATGCTCCCCACTCACCACTGCAGATCTCATCCAGTGTCGCTGTGCTTCGGTTCCTCAGGTGCCTCAGGGGACCACCTCTAGGCACAAAGCTCTGTCAGCCCCTGCTCCCCAGTGGGCTCCCAGCAGCACGGCCCCTGGTCCTGCCGTCCTCCCCCTCAGCAGGGATGACCCCAGGAACCACCAGGAGCTCAGGGGGGTGGAACTCAGCTAAGTGGCCACCAAGCCCAGCTGCGTGGGCAGGGGCACAGAGGGAGGCCAAGGCCCAGCATGTGGCAGCTGGGGCTCAGGCAGCCCCAGGGCCACACCTCCTTGTCAGTGCAGGAGCAGGGATGGGGGAGAGGTTGCCCAAAGAGGGACCCAGGGACAGGGGCTCACCGATGAACCTGATGGTCAGCTTTTGCAGAGTGGACTCAGGGTCCTTTAGGTACATCAGGCCCTGATGCAGGTCCTCTTCAGCCCTTCTCCTGTCCTTCCCCAGCTGGAAGAGAGCACAAGGACATGGGCATGTCACAGAGCCCTCCCGTTGCCTGCAGCAGTACCTCCTGCCAGCACTCAGTGTTGCCCAGAGCCCTCTGTCCCACTGGGTGCAGGGAAGGCAGAGGGGCCTGGACAGGAGCCCTTGGGGTTCTATTCTTGGTGCAGCTCCAGGCTCTGGGTGCTGGGTGCACAGCATGGGCTCTGTGACAAGCCTCACTGACGTGAACCGGGAAAAAAGACTCGAGACCAGCAGAGTTCTTAAGCAGGACTGTAGACCTATCATGGCAGTGTCTGAGACTGAGTTGTTTATTAACAAAATGGTGGGCCTTTTATAGGGAAGGCGGGAAGGTGCTAGAAACTGGGAGGGATATGCAAAACCAGGACACAGGATAGGTGAAAGGTACATGAATAAACATTAAGGGGAAGGGTAACAACAGTGATGTAACAGCGAAGCAATGGGATTGGTTGGGGCACATACATCTCTGTAAGCTGCCCAATAGTGGAACAGCATGCAGCTCCGGGGAGCAGAAACCACATAAACAGGCAGTGTGGCTTAAGATGGTGGCATTAACCTAGCAATAGGTTTAGCCTTCAAGTGCCAATAAGAAAGCCCTTTACACAACAGTAGGTCTGTTGTATTTTTCATTAAGAAAGTCTTCTTTCTACCGTAGATACTCCTCATCCTCAGGGTCACCACCTCCAACACCTCACCCAGCCTGCACACTGGCACTCGGCCTTACCAAGCACTCACCAATCCTCCACATCTGCTGTTTCTTCACCAGGTCTTTCAGCTCCCTCCACTTGAGGAGCTTTCCTGCAGCAAGGAGCGCTTCTTCGGCAGACACAAGAGCAGAAGGTGTGAGATAGCAGCACAGCTGGCAAAGCAGAGCAGGGACAACTTGCACTGGGCTGCAAGGCCCAGAAGCCACAAGAGCCCAGGGGAGCAGAGCCTGCTCCAAAAGCTGATGACAGGGCTGGGCTGCAGGGCAGCTGTCATTGCCCAGTGCCCATCTCAGGGCTCACACTCCCACATCAGCCTTAACATGACAAAGAAACGTGGGAGGTTCTCAATCGGATACTCATCAGTAGGGCTGGCCTCTATCTTGCCCATGCTTTGATTTATCACTCTTTTCAGGATCGTCATGACCTTTATCTTGAGGTCTTCACTGCCAAGCTGCCGCAGCCCGGTGACAGGAGAGGCAACGACAGCACGAGGGGTTCTTGCTCTCTCGTAGGTGTTTATTAACGCAGAGACACATGAGGGTACAGAGTCAAGGGTGCTGTCCCCAACTGAGGGGAGAGCTAACCCTTATATAGGGTTCGGGGTGGAAGGATCTGGAAATTGGGAGGAGCATGGGACTAAACAACCAATGGGGATTCAGCAACATGCATAACTTAACTAGGAGCCAATAACATGGAAGGAGGGAGATGGCAGGACCGCCCACACTGCGGCAAATCCTGGCCAATGAGGGAGAGGGAAACCTTGACCAATCAGGGAGGAGAAAATTCATGAGGGGACTAACATGTTCATACATGTCCAAATATAATATAACAAATATAACTGGGGTACAAACATTAAAAAGCATGCATTAACAGTAAACATTATAAACATTAGTCAAACGACTACAGAACATTCTATTCATTTACGAATAGGCTTAAACTGCCTGCAAACATCCGTGTTATTAGGCAAGAGTCCTTTTAGTATTTTTCATATATCGCGCGCCATTTCTTGTATTCCTCTTGCTTCTTTCGTTTGTCCTCCGCACCAAGCCACAGCAGCTCCATCATGTGTGGCACCAGGAACTAGAAACCAGAGTTTCTATTTTGTGATAAGATGCACACCTGCAAAGCTCCCCAGGCAGCCACCAGGCCCCAGCATGGCAGCAAGGCACTTTGCAGCAGTCAGCCCAACACCTGCCTCCCAACCCACACTAAGCCACCACCTTACCCACAGCCCCAGAGCCCTGGCTGTCCCTGATGCCACCCTGATCACCAGGTCAGGTGTCTTGGACAGCACGATGAGGCCTTCGAGCACCTGGGAGACTGGGAGTGTTGGAAGCTCCTCATTGATATCAAAGTTGTCATTCCAAAAGTCTTCCAAGACTTCATCCTCATCATCCCACTCAAACTTCATGCTAGTGCCACTGGGCGATGGCTGTAGAAGCAAGCACAGTAGTGAGATCCTGGCAGAGTCTGCAGGGCTCATGGCAGGGGATCAAGTCCTTTTCTGCTAACTCACAGCCAAGTCAGAGATGGAGCTGCTTTCTGAAGAAGCAGCGCTGAGACTACAGGGCCACCAGTCGACCCAGAGCATGACAGCAAACGGCCATAATATCCTCTGTCTGTAGTCGTGGGTTGCGAGAAGATGGTCTTCCACCTTCGCATGGCCATCCTGCAAGGCAGAGCACCATGTCAGCAGGGCGGCCTCGACCGCAGCATGGCCGGGGACAGCTCAGGTGCCTGGGAGCCCTGCCTGGGCAGGCAGGAGGAGACTGAGCTGGTGTTCCCCTCTAGGCTGGTGGCTCTGGGCTGGCTCGGCCAGCTTTGTCTACTGCGGGCCTGGACAGCCCAGCAGGGCTGGAAGGCTCAGTGGGATGGAGAACCTCTCTCCTCAGGGGTGTCCTGCATCATTCCTTGGGTCTAGGAGCCAGAGAGTCTCAGGCTCCCTCTCCCCACAGCCAACAAGCCCTCAGGGTTTTCAGGGCCAGTACCTGTCTCCTCGTGGAGCGCTCAACAGTGTTGTGACTACCTTCCTTGGGAAGAACTCAGCTAGCAACAGAAGCAGGGAGTGGAAGCACTTCTGCACTGGTCCTTTCCTGATGCTTGGCAGGCTTTCATGAAGGAAGTTCAAAATCTTTGGCACCTGAAGGGGACACAGGTGAGGAGCATGCTGCCACTGGAATGCAGCCTCAGCTGCCCTTTCCATATTTCTCTGCTGTCTTAAGGTGCCTTCAGGTGCCTGAGACACCTGGGTTTGGGAGGGAGGGCTGGGGAGAGGAACAAGGCCTTAGAGGGCTGAAGGGCAGGGCAATCCAGCCACAGGCCACTTACATCTGTTAGCAAGAGGCACGGGTTTTATGTGGCCACCCACATATTTGTAGATATTCCAGCGGCCTGTGCGGTTTTTTTCATCTCCTCCATGGCTGCAAGGATAATGTGTCCTCTCAAAGGTACCTTTCAAAGATCTGGCAGCTGCCAGTGCCCAGCAGACCCTAGCCCTGCCCAAGCGCTGCCCTCACAGGGTGCCAGTGCCAGGTGGCCTTGCCCCCTTCCCCAGAGCTCTGAGTGTCCCCTCACCTGGATCCTCTCTACCATCTCGTATCTGCAGCAGATGTGGACCAAGTGCTGTGATGAGCCACAGACTGTGGTGCTTATGCACAGATCCATGATTTTCTGAGGTGACCTTGTAGCCCACATTCTGGCAGCCAGGGGAAAGAGAGACAAATGGGAGCATGAGTGAGGGGACATGGCCAGCGAGACTGGAGCCCTGAGGTGCAGTGCCCTGCGGGAGCAACAGCTCTGCCCAGCCAGCAGAGCCCCTCCCAGCAGGTGGTGGCACAGCCACAGTCCAGCTGGCCACGGTAACGTCTTTGGAGCTGTCAAGGGCCTGGATGGAGACCATGGCTTCCTGTTCTTCTCTGCACAGGGGTAACAAGCTGACATCTAACAGAGGGAGGGTCGAGCAGGGAGGGCTGCAGAGGGTCCAGCAACAGGAGAGAGCAGAGGAATATCTGCCCTCTGCCCGGCTCCATGCCCGCTCCCCTGGCATGGCCTTTCCTCCTGGCTGGAGGAGCTGCCAGAAGAGGAGCTGCCATGCTGGAGAACATCTTGGCAGGGAAAGCCACAGTGCCCCAGGCTAAGGAATGTGCTGGCAGGCAGACAGGAAAGGTCCAGCATCCCACTGCATCACTGCCTCCTGCCAGCCAGCTGCGTCTTGCTGCCCACAGCGTGGAGCAGCCCAGCCTTTGAAAGGTGGCGGCAGAAGAATGTCTCGTAGAATGAAACTTCTCGGTCTGGAGGACTAGGTCCTCCTTCAGAAAAAAGCTGTCAGCAAAAGCTGTGCAATGCAACATTGTGTTGCATCTGTATACCAAAAATACTGCAGCATTTTACTCAGCAACAAATACCCAGCAATATACACTAAAGGAGGTGGTAAGTCTCCCTGAAGGGTAGCTGTTATTCTTTCTTTCCTAAATCTGCAGTTTTTTATGTTGTCTTGGCTTAGTGCGTCATCACAGGATCATTGGATCGTTTTGGTTGGAGAGGTCATCTAGTCCAACTGCCTCATCAAATACGAGACAACAGTATGAACTCGGAACAGTAAAACTTCTGAAGAGTCCACAAAGGCACTGGAGATGTACCATGAGCTGGAGAAGTTTGTCTTTCTGTGATTGCACAAGTCCTGAGTGTATTTGGCTGCACCAGCAGGTTGTCCCTGTGATATGGGTTACAGTGCACACCTGGACTCTAGTCTGTCTTGGTGTGAAATCATTCCAAAGAAGAGCTATTTGCACACAGTTCAGTTACATGATATTACATCAATTAGCTTAGTTTGACTAAAGGAAAATAAACAGAGATTACTTCTATTTTTATGATTTCCAGTTAGTTTACTGATATTTTCAGTAGGTTTCCCGGTGTTAAACTTACCTCCTGCTCTAAGTAGTCAGACAGTGAATGCAGTTACTGAAAGGCAGCAGATTAGGGTGAACATGTACGATGACCTCTACTGTTAGGCTATAGCAGAAATGAAGCCATCATGTAACAGAGCAGCCTTTTCTCCAGGCCAAACACTCCCAGCTTCATCATCAGCCACTCCTCATGAGACTTGTACTCCAGACCCTTTCCCAGCTCCGTTGCACTTCTCTGGACACCTCAATGTCTTTCTTGTAGTGAGTGGCCCAAGCATAACTGACTGCCAAACTATACACTAAAAAAAACCATACTGTGTCCTTATCTGCTGAAAATTAGTATGTCTCCACTGGGTTTAGTGGAACCTACAGGTCCTGTTCATTATATTTCAGATCGAAAATATGGTAATATGAGAATCATAATATTTTATTTTACTCATCTGTCTGCGTATTTCTACTTCCTCTTTGGTACATTTATTGCCCTTCTACTGACAACCATAATTCCCCATGACAGCTATCATAATATCAAGGGAGCTTCATAATGTTGCAGAGACAACTCAGAAGAAATACTTGTAAAACTGTCCAGTAGCTTGTTTCTAGATTTGTTCTTCCTGAAGAATACTGCACTTTCCCTACCTTTCAGAACAAAAGAGAATATTTCTAAGATGACATGGGACCTCTGGGAGATGGAGGACAGAGATGGGGCTGACCAGTTCAGGATACACCTCCATGGGGAGAGCAAGGCAATTAGTGAAATGAAATTTCACTAATGAAGCTGGAGAAGGGTCTGGCAGTGAGAGTACCATCTTTGAGAACATAGGAAAGATTTTTGATGCAGCCTGGCACGAACTTGCAAGGGGAAAACAGCTCAATATATGTGTAGATGGCCAGACTGCAGGCACAGCCCCTGTCAGTCACTAATAGCAAGGAGGGCAGATGGAGATAGTGCCCTGGCAAGGTGAGCCTGGGACAGTGTTCCTCCCTAGGTGATCATCAGGGCCTTATTGTGTACAGAGATCTCCGCCTGACCTCGGCTGCCAAGAGTTGCCCTATGCACAACTTTGGTTGTGTGTTGCAATAGCAGAAATTTTTATTTCATCACCCTTGGGATTACTGAGCACTAGAAGCAGAGCTGAAGTTCGTGGTCTGAGAAGAGTGTTTGCTTTATTTCAGGTGCAAAGGATGTGCTTCATAATAGCTAGAAGTGACTGGCTCAAAATTCTTTAAGCCTTCTGTTTAGCCAAAAGGACTGATGAGTGTGCTCTGCCCTTTGCTTTGATTCCTCCAAAATACAGAACAAATCTCTGTTCCCTAGTCAAAATAACCCTGAAGACTGAAATTGGCAGTCATAGCATTTGCCTTCCCTAGGGGGCCCTGACTTGCTGCAAAATGTCACCACTGAAATAACACAAGGCCATCCAACATTGGAAAAGCAACACAGGATTTCATACACAAAAAAATTCTAGAAACTCACTTTCAGCTGAGATCGCTTCAGACCTTACCACCCTCCAAACTAAATGTGCAATGGACTTCCTTGATGTTTAATATTTCCATGATTAGTTTTTAAGATGAAAGCACCACAGCATCAGAAATCCTCTCCCTCCCATGCAGGCAAATCCATTAACCTACCAAGCTCTTTCTTCCGCCAACTGGGAATTAATTATTATACTTTGTCCTATGTTTGGGAAATGCTTACTCTGCTAGTGAAGGTGTCAGTATGGATAAGCAGACAGACTGGAGCTAGACTGAAGCTGTTCAGAAAGTTTAAAACCTCTCTTCTTATTGGCTTATCCCGTAGGTTGATGTGCCACAGCTTGAACTTCACATAGATCATAACATGGTGGCAGAGGAAACCTGCTGTGAAGTTCCTGGGGTGGTAAGCTGACTGACTGTAAATAAGACATCTTTGGGGATTCTTTTCCCCAAGGTTTTAAATAAATTTATTTGCCTAGTTTTCACTCATGTGTTTAGTTTCACCTCTTCCTTACAGGAATATGAGCAGGCAACTTTCTTGCTTTATGGATTTGTGAATAGGGAAATTAGACATAACATATTTTTTACCACTTGGTACACACAAGGGAAGTGTACATCAAGTACTAAAATGAGCCCAGTTTAGCCTAGCTATGCTCTACTTGCTTGCTTTTCTTGTTGCATATTTCTTCCCTTTCCCACAAGGATGTTTGTTTGGGATCTATGGAAACTCCCAAAAGATTGGAACAGTATTTTTAAGAGAACCAGGTCATGCCAGTCCTCTTGGTAAGGAGGACAGATATTTATGGTATAAAGTAGAACAAGCCTCTAACAATGCATGAAACATTAGGGGCTTGCAAGACTGTATTACTCATTTGCTTAAAAAATTGAATTTGTTTGAAAATATTAAAGGACTAAGACAGAAAACTGGTCCTACTGGAATCCATATTCAGTTCCCTGTTCTTTTTGTAGAGCCAGAGCTTCATCCTAGATCTCCAGGAGGCAAAGTCTCTCTTCTTACAGCTGCAAATCAAAGTACTTCTAATTCCTCTTAATTTGCCTAAGATTATAAAGAGGTGTGGTTACCATGATTGGGATCTGTATTTATATCCAAGTGTAAATTTCAGCTCTAAGGCCACCGCAAATTTAAATTTTGGAGAAGAGATGCTTTTTCTAGTCTCTGAATATTTTTCTTTCTTAACTCTTGACAGGCACATTACTTTTACTCATAGTGATGCCCACTGGGTTGGGAGAATGAGTCATAAGTGTCAAAGACAGCAAAACATTAATATATATTATTCTGTAATTCTAATATCATAGGAAGGACAACCATGTCATCACACCTAGGAATAGCAAATAATGTTTATCTGTTGGATGTTCAGAAATAACATAAACTTTCTTTTCATACTCTTAACTTTATTCCAAATATAAGCCAGTACCTTGCAATGGAAATGCATCTAACAAAAAATGGTAGGGTCTGTTAATAATATGAAATGTATGGAATGCTAAGAATGGCTGTAAGAAAACAGAAATTACAAGAAATCAGTGATTGCAGTAAAAATTACATTTTTGACACTGCTGCCCACTTCTCCACCCCACAACCCTCAGGTGCCTGTAACACCTTCACTGACTTTTATCTGGACAGCTTTTAATCCAAAATTCTTTGTCTGTTTAGGTATCAAATGCTTTCTTTATCAGACTGTAATCCTTATCTTCTGACAGGTTATGCTAGAAAGGAAAGTGATGGCTTGGCTGAACAGGAACATCCACAACCAACATATCAGATATGATTCTTACACAGCTTCACTTTGAAATACTACAGGATAGTTATGTATTAAGATAGATGCTTTCTTTTCCTGTTTATTTCCCTCCCCAACAACATGCTCTTAGACCAGTCTAATACATACATATACATAAAATCATAAGGCGCATGGTATGTATGAGTTAGTGCAAAGCTTATCACCAAGTGTTGTAGAACTACCTTTTATCACTTTCATTCAACACTTTCATCCTTTTGCCATCTTTCAGGACTACTCGTGGTACCAGAATATCGGCGTGAAAGTTATTTCACCTTATCTGTGGTATGCCTGCTCCAGAATTACCAGTTAGTACTAGCTTTTTAGTTGGCAGGTTATCTCAGAGTCAGTAGGCTCTGAATGATCCTCTGGCTACTGAGGACCTGTATCAGGATCCTTGAACAACACACAACAAAGCATATACCAGTTGCTGTGTTCTTTTGTTCCCTTCCTTAAATATTACCTTTTTTCATTATCAGATACCAGGTACCAGGGATTAGGCACAGCAGTTAGTGGAACTTCAATAGGTTTGGATTTGTGTGGTTCCAAAAGAGAGAGAGATGTTTTACCACACATTACATAGGCTTAAAAACTTCTTCTATTAAAAAGATCCACATGAATAACAGTTGGGTTTTCTGAAGAAAAAGGTAAAGTTGATTCTGAAGATGGGAAAGCAAATATTCTGCATAGCCTCATATCTCACCTTTTATACAAAGCTTCATTTATTTATTAGTATATAAAAATCTTAGTTGTTTATGTGTCTTGCTCACTTGCAAATTCCTGTCCTGTACTTAGATTTCAGCATTCCCCAGTCCAACACTATCTTTTGTTAGTTGTTTTGGTGAAGCCAAGCAGCACAGCACTCTGGTTGTTCATTGACCTTTTCCAAAGTTAGTTTTGGTGCAATTCATGCTCAGCAAGGAACAGTAATACCTGGCTGTGTGTATTGTGATGCTGAGAAATGATTGAATTGATTCAATGTGTCTGTTTTTAAATACCTGAATCTTCCAATTTTCCAACACAAGGAGATCCCAGCTTACCAGGTCTAAAACAAAAAATGACATAATACACAATTATTACCCTGCATTTTTACATTGTTTGCTGGAAGCAGCTAGGTAAGGATCCGTATAATCATACTGCTCATTCAAAACCTAATGGTATTGATAAGAGTGAGGGAGATGGTTGCTCTTGTGCTAGAAAGAAGGTGTGAATTATCAGCCTAATTGCAATTTGCATTTATGAGATTTGATCTTGTCGCTGTGTATGTAGGAAATAGACGTCCAAAAAGTGAATATTCTCAATACTAACATTTCACTACAGATAGACATTTATTCATTATACCTTCTGAAAATATTATCCTTAAGATAAATTTCTGTTCAAACACCAGTATATCTTCTCTATGCAAGTGGCAATCTTCGTGTTTACCACCTTCCATTAGTTTAATGCATTGAGACACATCACTGCTCATTAACTAACTGTCATAGCCACTGGGAACCACCACAGCTCCTACATATTCTCTTTAGGTGTGGCTTACAATCAGCAGAAGCCAATCCTAAATACACACCATTCCTGAGCAGCTATATCTTTTTTTTTTTTTTTTTAAAACATTTGCTTCCAGCTGCATCTGTTCTCTGCTCAGGCTATATAAGGACAATCAACAAAAGTCAGCAAAAGCAGGATGAATGCAGGATTCTTCCCAGTGCTGGTGCTCCCAAGAGGCGTAGACAGGCCTGATACGTTCTAGACTGCACCACTGTAACAAAAGTGCTTTTACAAGTTACTATTTCTGCTCAGTCATTGAAATACCTTTTCCCAGAATGAGTCCTCCCAATTCCAGCAGGACTGACTCTCAAGCACCTAGAAGATTGCAAAAATCAGACTTAGGGAAGTATTCTGTGATCTTCAGCAGGCTTAGCTGAAAGACTAGAACTACCAAAAGCTGTCTACCCTTTAGGGTTGCTATTTCTGCACAAATTACTTGGGAAGGACACAGAGCACTTGAGCAATCTCATTTGGTTAGCTAAAGGACATGATTCAAATATACAGCTATATGGTAGACAGAAACACTGTAGCCTTGAGATTATCTTTTCATTAATGTAAAAATTAAGGAAATCACCCTATTCTACAGGGTGATTTTTCCTGACTGTGGTTTTTGCAAAATATTTTTATGCTTGCTATTCATAGGATCACAATCTTTTTGATGTTGTATACTGTGTACCTCAAAAAATTTCAGGCAACTCAATTACAGCATCAACCCTTTAATTTTGCTCGAGTTAAGGTTACACAGGAGAGGCTGGAGAAGGTGAGCATATGATATATAAAACAAGGTCATTTTGAGTTTGGGCCTACCTCATCAATTCTAGCAATGATACTGGAAATTTCTGTAAAAGCAAATGTAATTTTTAAGTGATTTCTAGGAATTCACAATACATTTTACTGTACTTTTTCCTTTTCGAAAATTGCCAGCATCCTTGCTGTGAAACAGCACGTTATTCTTACTCCTAGGAGGACTTAATTACAATACTTGGGCTTCACTGCAATATGGCATGCAGAAAATGACACTTCCCTGAAAGACTAACAGGATCTTCTCTTGGGGGAACATGAGCTGGAGAAAGAGCAAACTGTTCCATACATTGTTCAGGTGGCCTAAAAGTCAAAGTTATACTCTTGTGCCCAAAGATGTCTCACTAAAAGCATACAAGAGGTACACAATGGGTAAACTTCCTGGTCTATGTTGGAAATAACTATCTAGTGGTATCAAAGCAGGTTACTGGAGAGCATTGAATTCACTTAAATATACAAAGAATGGCAAAAAAATCCTCAGAAACACCGAGATATATTGAGCAAGATGAGGCACTTTGTTTGGAGTGCTTTGTGATTTCCAGAGTGATGAAAGGTACGTGGGATCTCAGGAGTGGATGGCAGTTTAGGGGAGCATGTGAGTTAGGGTTCGCTTCAAGATGCTAATGAATCCGGTTCTGAGGTACAGAATGCTTACCCTGGCAAAGATTTCAGTGTTTGCTCAAGGTCCCTTGGGAATCACAGCACCAGGGGGTAAGACAGGATCCCTGAGTTCCAACAGTCAATACAGTATGGCCGGGGCATTAAATCAGGTTTAGTACTCACAGTAACTGGGACACAGAAAAATAAAATTAAAAAAAAAATAGAATGATAGCAGAAAGTATCTTCTTCCAGAACTTTTACTTCCAACAGTACACAACGAACTTTACTGCAAAAAGACTTGCCAAAAATCTGAGATCGGCTAAAGAACTCCAGATGATTCCTACAGCCTAATTTTTTACTATGATTGCACCAAAAGATTTGCCACACAATACAGTAATATTCTTGGCTATTGCTGCTGCCTTCTAAGCTTCTCCCATCCTGCTAGTCAGGGTTGCTGTAAAAGTGAACTAGAAATAGACATTTTATTGTTCCTCCAGAACTAAAAAATAAATAACATTTTCATAACTCATGGTGAGTCTAGCTTAATAACTCTCTTAAGATTCACCTTGACTGCATAGTGAGCTTGGATCAAAGCCTATTGCCACTAACTGCCCTTTTCTATAAGTCAGTGATCCCAAATGTTTCCAACTACCTTGGCAGGAGGTAAGAGTGAGCAAGGTCAAAGATGCTCCCTGGGAAGACTCAGCTTTACTGTGTTACACAGCACAATCCACATCTTCAGTAGTGGAGCTTGGGTCCCTCTTTTAGGACTCGATATAGTACAAATACACATGTGGCAGTGTGTGTCTGTCCATGTGCCAGCATAGTAGGAGGCAGCAATTTCTTATTTTTAATTTTTTTTTTTCACTTCCTTAAATATCTTTTCCAGGTTGCTGCAAAGCCTAGCAGGAAAGACAACAGTCTGGAGTGAGACTGGCAGACAGCCGGAGATGCCATTATGCTAAGGCCTAATGGTACCTTCTCAGGCAAACACACAACTACAATTGTCTTGTGAATTATATGGATTTCTGGAGTGTGGCTGGTACAAAGCGAAAGGTCACCTCCCTGCTACAAGCACAACCCTACTTATCCCTGGAGCAGATGTGCATAGCACTGTGCAGCAGTCACAGCTCAACAAGGTTTGATAAGAATTGTCAACTAAAGGTGTTTCCAAGGTTTCCAGTGGGAGGGGAAAGCCTTGTTTGTAGGAGCTGCTTTTGTTTCCAGAAGCAGGCAGGCAAGAAAAATCTTCATGAACATTTCTGGAGACCTGCTCACCAAAACTTTGGAAGAGTTCAAGATCCAAGGCAGAATTTGACTTAAATATACATATATTTCAAATATATATAATATACTTAAATATACATTATATATAATATACTTAAATATACATACTTAATTATATATAATATACTTAAATATACATATATTTCAAAGATAATGAATGGAGCCCCAAATATTGCTTTTTCTTTATAATATCTGCAGCTATAAATGTACCAACTGTGCATTTCATGTAACTAAGGACAAAAAAATTTAAACTCCATCACAGATACATAATCATTAAATATCAGGCTGTTGAACACAGGACACAGAAGCAGAGGGGCTATGCACAGCCTGCCTTGTGGGGGCTCAGGATCTCAGACTGGTTGGACAAAAGAGTGTTTTCAAGTATAACGTTATTCTGAGAGAATTACACATGTAAATTCTGCTCATCTCAAAAGGGACGAGGTTCACAGAAACTCCAGCAATGTAAATCATAGAATCATAGAATCGTAGAATTAACTGGGTTGGAAGAGACCTTCGAGATCATCAAGTCCAACCCTTGATCCAACCCCACTGTGATTACTAGATCATGGCACTCAGTGCCACATCCAACCTCGTCTTAAAAACCTCCAGGGATGGTGAATCCACCACCTCTCTGGGCAGGCCATTCCAATGCCTGATCACTCTCTCTGTAAAGAACTTCTTTCTAATATCCAACCTAAACCTCCCCTGACAGAGCTTAAGCCCGTGCCCTCTTGTCCTACTGCTGATTACCTGGGAGAAGAGACCGACCCCCACCTGGCTACAGCCTCCTCTCAGGGAGTTGTAGAGAGTGATGAGGTCACTCCTGAGCCTCCTCTTCTCCAGGCTAAACAACCCCAGCTCCCTCAGCCTCTCCTCATAGGACTTGTGCTCAAGTCCCTTCACCAGCCTGGTTGCTCTTCTCTGGACCTGCTCCAGCACCTCAATGTCTTTCCTGAACTGAGGGGCCCAGAACTGGACACAATACTCAAGGTGTGGCCTCACCAGTGCTGATTACAGGGGAAGGATCACTTCCCTCGTCCTGCTGGCCACACTGTTCCTGATCCAGGCCAGGATGCCATTGGCCTTCTTGGCCACCTGGGCACACTGCTGGCTCATGTTCAGCTTCCTGTCGATCAGCACCCCCAGATCCCTTTCCACCTGGCTGCTCTCCAGCCACTCTGTCCCCAACCTGTAGCGCTGCATGGGGTTGTTGTGGCCAAAGTGCAGGACCCGGCACTTGGCCTTGTTGAACCTCATCCTGTTGGAATTGGCCCAACTCTCCAGCCTATCCAGGTTCCTCTGCAGAGCCCTCCTGACTTCCAGCAGCTTGACACTCCCTCCCAACTTGGTGCTATCCGCAAATTTGCTAATGATGGACTCAATCCCCTCATCTAAATCACCAATAAAGATGTTAAACAGGACTGGGCCCAGCACTGATCCCTGGGGGACACCACCAGTGACCGGCCGCCAGCTGGATGCAGCCCCATTCACCAGTGCTCTCTGGGCCCGGCCCTCCAGCCAGTTCTTAACCCAGCACAGAGTGTCCCTGCCCAAGCCTTGGGCTGCAGCTTTTCCAGGAGTGTGCTGTGGGAGACAGTGTCAAAGGCTTTGCTGAAGTCCAGTAGACCCATCCACAGCCTTCCCTTCATCCACCAGGCGGGTCACCTGATCATAAAAGGAGATCAGGACCTGCCCCTCCTAAGCCCATGCTGGCTGGCTCTGATCCCTTGTCCATCCTGTAGGTGCTGTGTGATTGCACCTGGAATGACTCTTCCAGATTTATATTGTAGAAGTGTATAAAAATTGAAACAAATCCAGAACAAAAAACCAACCAAACCCCACCCTCTGCGTAAATACTTATAGTTTAGTAATAATTGAAACATTTTTATACTAAGTCATATTGTTGCTATTCTGTGAATCTCCCCACCCCTCTTCCACATTCATAAGGTTAGGCTATTAATTAACCGTGGCATGTGCACATTTCCAAATAGCATAAGACAGACAAAACTCTGTCTTGAGCACTGCTGGACTGTGCAAACCATATGGTGCTTTACACACTTTGGGCCCTAAGCAGCAGTTATTTCCCAGCCTCAAAATGGAGGACAGCAAATTCACAGCACCAAGGCCATTAGATCAGTCAACAAAATTCTCGTAAATAAAATTCAATCCTACTCAGAACAAAGCCTAATTCTCTTAAGATTTGAGCCTGCTAATGACTGAACCATTCCCAGCCACAGCAGCCAAGTCAGCACACTGGGCAACCATTCACCATTGAACGGAGTGAGCATCACCTACTCTGAGGCACAGGGAGGACGCAGGAGCCAGAAAATTCAGAGGAGTGACTGGAAACTACAAGGCTGCTGATGAGTACACTCAGCCCAGCGCTCCTCTCAGCACAGGGAAACACTCACTGCTACAGGCTGGACAAACAAGTTCATCCAGGCTTTTCAATACTGAGGAATTACTGTCTCAGCAGCAGACATCATGCAAAGTTGCCAGTCCTTCTTTTTAAAAGCCATGAATAGAGTTCATTCCACCTTCAGTGCAAAACAGCAACAGATTCTAAGAACACCCAGCTCCAAATCCACAGCAGCAGCCCCACACTCATCTCTGTGCTCCAGCTACATCACACCATAACAAACCACAGCCTGCTTGCTCTTCAAACCCTAGGCAAGGTTCTCCTATCTCAGAAATGCTGAGCAGTGAGGAGACAAACAGAGTTTTCTCCGCTCTGCAACACTGGTCCCCTTGGTGTGCTCACCTGTCATGCTTCTGTCTGCCAGACCTATCCACAGAGTTGCAAGTGCCAAACTTCAGCTCTGAAAATGAGAGATTCTTCCAAAACTCCTTCCTCAGCATCACTTTATGGTGGAGGAAAACTCTCAACTTATCTCTTTAGCATCCCACTCCAGCATTGTCCTGCCCCACCTGCTGCCTACTCTGGCTCAGCTGCTACTCAGGCCCTGGGCACCTGAGTCTCCTGCTTCTCTGGCTGTGTAAAGTCACCACTAATGCCACACAAGCAGCTGCTGCTGGAGCATATTCAAGGGAAAAACACTATCATAATTTCTGTGAGATTAATTCATATTTCAGTCACCATGACAGAATAAAGGGTTGATTGAGCAGTAAGAAATGTGGGTATTATGTAAGGATGGAGCTTTAAACAACCTAAAAGAGATGCCAGGAGTGACTTGAGCAAAAAAACGTAAGCCCAGTCTGCTATGAAGTATGCAGGATTTCTCAACTCATGCAGACTGCAGGAGTGCTTGCACCCAACAGTGGACTTCCTGTCAGTAATAACCAGTTTTACTTTTTCTGTAGACTGCAGGAACCTCATAGTCATTTAAAACTGCAGACTGGGATTAAATAAAACAGTGATTTTTTTTTTTAACAGGTCTGACTCCCTAGCAGTCAGAAAGCTATTTAGACATTGATTCTTCCTTTATGATACAGCTAATGAACCCAGGTGTAGAGAGAACTCTCTGAAGCTGTGGAGTTTCCTAGGAGACAGGAGGCACTTTCTCTCCTACTTTCCATAGAGATCTCCAACACTGACTTGTACCAGTCCATTTAATTTCTTACTCCAGTGACTGAGGATACTTTATATATGGCAGAGATTTTATTCACTGCTCTTATCTTCAGAAAACACTGAAAATGCTTCTCAGGCTAAAGGGTAAACTTTATCCAGAGAGAGCAGGATCAGAACCTGTTCTATTCCTTACTGCAGAAAAGGAATGTGCTACAAAAAAATTAGGCAGCATCATTAACAGTGACTAGCATTTATGCTCATCAGCTTCTTTCTATCTAAAGCAACTGATAAAATTCATAGAGCATGTACATGGCACTTGACTAAAAGCAGGTATGTGCTTTAAACTACTTGAAGGAGAAATTTATTTCAGCTACCAGCAAATTATACTAATAGTTTTGTCATTAAAGCACTGGACTAGTGGTTGTATAAAACCATACTAAATTCTTGTAAGTGATCAGTCACTCTGCTGAGAACATAGTGCTTACCCGGAGGTATCTGCACTGTGTGTTAAAGGGGAGAGAACAACATATACAAGTAATTTTCCACAGTGGCTAAGAAACATTAATTAGAGCTGAAGCGGGTTCAAATCATTTTTGTGTCCTCTAACGCTGTTATCATTTTGTCCTGCTCTAGTTTGTCATCTGAAGAACTTTCTCAGCTCTGATAAAAGGAAGCAGCAGGCTGTCCGCAGTACAATAGAAGTGAGGACAATAAGACATCGCATGATGTCTATGTCACTGATATACTATTGCTATTTTCTCAGCCTAGGCTTTTGGGAGCCAGTAGAAGAGGTGGAAGGACATTACAGGAGGTGATTGTTCAGGTTTTGAAAGATGCTCCTGTGCCACCATACTGGCCAGCTAAGCCAGCCAGTTCTTTGTTCTGCTCAAGTTACATCAATGTGTAAAGAGAATCTGACTCAGTCCCTTCTAGCTGCAGAGATAATGAACTGGATCACAAGCAGAAGAAATATGCTTCTGATCATCATCATCATCATCAAGTCTATAAACAACTGCGGAAACAGGCTTTCTGCTTCTGGGTCATAGTTTCCATTATTGGTGCTATCTTCATTTTCCTACAGAAAATTCAGAATCAGAAGTCCACATTCATAAAAGTGATGGCTGGGCATCATGAAAAATAATGTGCCTGTACATTCTGTACAACAAAGATAGTGTTTGCTACTTTTAAAAATAGTTCTTTCTTTAACCTGCACTTTCAAGAATGTCCACAGATAAACTTAATAAGTACACACCAAATACTTTAAAACTTCAGAAGTTTATTGCCCAGAATAGGTCACATGGTGCATTTACTTTTTATTGTTTTTTTCGTTACAGGGAAATCAAGCAAAACAGTAGAAAAGGTATATGGGTAACAGTAAAACAAAAGCCCAGCCCAATAATAGCCCTTTATATTCACCAAGCTATACTTCAGAAAATGACTAGCCAAACATAAAGAAGTAGAGCATCTGAAAGACAGCTTCATGTTTATGGTATAGATTCTAAACCAATATTAAGGGCATTTTCTGTTCATGTTGTTAATATGTTTTTCTTCATAATAGCAAATTGAAAAAGGTCTATGTGGGAAAAAAGTTAACTACTGCAAGACTTTCAAACCTCAGTTATCACCTTATGGGTTGACAGTTATGGATAACAGGAAAAGACACAACACAGTATTTAAAATATACAGAGACCTATTAAAATCCAAACACTAAAAGGAAATGGAACTGAAACTCAAAATTCACAAATATTACTTTTGCATTCCCTAATTTGCAAGTTTGCATTCAAGCATTTTACAGCTTTTTCAGAAGAAGAAGTTCAAGGCTTTGCTTTGGGTTACTTTGTTGATGTTTTTTTTTCTTTTAGGAAAGGAGTGAGAGAATAATCTAAAAGACAATAAAATGCAGACACATCCCCTGTTAGCGCCCAATAGACCCACTGCTGAAGGCTGAATATGAATAAGAATATGAAGAGCTTGATGATGCATCGAAGCTTCCCCTCCTAGACCCACTGCGTGAGCCTGAACGTGAGCCAGAGCGAGAGCCAGAGCGAGAGCCGGGTGCAGAGGAGACATTGTAGGGACTGGATATGCCTTTAGAGGAAACAGAGGCTGCTTCCAAGAGTTTAAGCCCTGTGATGTCTTCCACCATTGACCGATTCATTGCATCTTTGTAGGATATTTTCAGCTTGGTCTTGGGGCAGGTCAGAATTTTGGGATAGCTGTTGGTGTCTTGTAATTTCTGGGCAGCGCGACCGTCAATCAATCCGTTTCTAATGGCTTCTTCAATACTTATTCTTCCACGCACTTCTGGGTCCACAAGACCTCCAGTGAGGTACTGGAATTCAAGGAACCGCTGCCCGGCCTCATAAGGCAGCCATTTTTCCTTCACTGCTTCAGCTGCAGACATCCTCTTCCGTCCGCCCTTTATGCCTTCAAACCCTATGAAGGCCTTCTGGGCTGGCTTGAGACGTGTGGCCATATCCTGATCAATGATGCCTTGAGCAGTGGCTTCCTGAAGCGAAAGCCTCTGGCCGGTAGTAGGGCATATTATGCCCCCTGTGCAGGCCTGGGCTTCGAGTAACCGCTGCCCGGTGATGCTATCCACAATGCCCCGCTGTATAGCTTCTGAAATGGAGATTTTCTCCAGGTTTTCTGTGTCAAATATGGCTGCGATAGGGCTGCACTCATCCGGGGTCTCTGAGAAAGAACCACTCCTGATCAGCGAAGAAGAACTCCTGACACTCAGCACTGTGGGAGACCGAGTCACGGACTCATGCCGGAACACCTCATCAGTGCCGTTACGGCAGGAAATCATGTCTGCAAACTGCGTCAGGCTTAAACTGCCAGAACGGTACTGGTCAAAAAACTTCCTCTCCACCAGACCTTTATCAATAGCATCTTGGATGTCATACTGGCTACCTGTTTTTCTGTCAACAAGGACTACTCTGCTGCTGCCATCTGATCCTGTAATAGTTATTTCTTCCCACTCACACTCCTGTTCAGCTAGTTCTGTATAGGTGTCATAATCAATGAGGCCTTTACTGTACGCCTCTTGCACGGACATTTCCCTGTTTGTTTCTGGATCTACAATGACAACCCTGCGCTTCCTAAGGGTGTTCTTCTGTGAGGTGTGCACCACCTTCTTCTTCTCTCTCAGGGGTAGAAGGCAGAGCCCTGTTGCATCATCCTTTATGCATCTTTCTTTCAGTTGCAAGTAGGTCAAGTTTTCCTCTGTGTTGGGATCAAAGAACCCTTTGGTGTCATCACTTGGATCACTAAGGATCTGGTTGAGCTCTTCATTGAAGTAGCCGCGTTTGTAGGCCGTCTCTACTGGCAAGCGGTAGCTCTCTTTGGGGTCAATGATTCCTCCAGTAGCAATCTGGGCCTCCAGCAGACGAATGCCATGGCCTCTCTCTATGAGCTCTTTGTTCATTGCTTGGAACAGAGAAATGATGTTTCCAGTTTCTGGGTCTTTGTACCCAGTGACAGCTCTTTCAGCAGAGAGGAGTTTCTCTTTAAATTCAATGCCAACAAGGCCTCTTTTGTAAGCTTCCTCAACGGGCAGCCTCACGTTGCTGACAGGATCCACTATGAACCCTGTGGCTGCCTGGGCTTCTAGGAGTTCAAGGGCTGTCCCCGGCCTAACCAAACCTATTTTCATAGCCTGGTAAATGCCAAGTTTCTCTTTAGTAGCCTCATTATAGATACCAGCAATACAGCTAGAGCCCTGAAGGAAATCAATAATTCTCTCGCTCACTTCTTCCACTGTAATTGCACCTCTTTCCAAGTCGTTCCTTGTTGATTCCTTAATTATTCCAGCCTCAAGCAGTGCATCTGCTGAGACAGGCTGCCTGATCCCTTGGAAGGACATACTCCTCTTCTGCACTGGAAGGAGGAGCAGACCAGTGTGTGGTTCAATCCTGCATTTTTCCTTCAGCTGCATGTAAGTGACTGCCTTTTTGGTGGTGGGATCAATGAAGTTCTTTGCATTGCCTTGGCAGTTGCTCAGCAACCTGTACAGGTCTTTGTCAATCAACCCACGAGATAAAGCTATATCTTTGGGTAGGAAAACACTGTTGACAGGATCAACAATCCCTCCTACAGCCAGCTGGGCTTCCAG
Organism: Myiozetetes cayanensis; assembly: GCF_022539395.1. Classification (NCBI taxonomy): domain Eukaryota; kingdom Metazoa; phylum Chordata; class Aves; order Passeriformes; family Tyrannidae; genus Myiozetetes; species Myiozetetes cayanensis. The sequence goes on along the minus strand of NW_026086604.1, from coordinate 85,389,611 downwards.
CAGACGAATCCCAGTTTCTCTGTCAACCAAATTTTTCTTGATGGCTTCAGATACTGGCACGGTTTTGCCTGAGAAAGGATCTTTAAATCCTGTAATAGCCTTTTCTGCTGTATAGATTTGTTCTCTGTCATCAAAGTCGATCAGATCTCTGGCAATAGCACTGTCCACGGTTAACATCTCATTCCGGTGCGGGTCTATCACACCTCCTGTTGCTGCCTGGGCTTCTAAGAGCAGGACTGCATTTTCTGCTGTAAGCAGCTGGTTCCGTTTGGCCTCCACGAATGAGTACTTCTGTCTGGGTGAAAGTGACACCCCTGCAATAGCACCTGCCCCTTTGAGGTAGGGCTCAATGTCAGCTGCGACTTCTTCCACTGACCTCTGCCCCTTCAGCAGTTTATCCAGCGTGAGTTTGTCTATCAGCTGACACTCATACAGCTGCATGGCTGTAATCTTCTTCCGCAGCCCACTGAACAGCAGCTTGGAGGCATCAATACAAAAGTCTTCCTCTGTCTGTGTAGATCTGTGAGAACCATATGGGCGTTGCTTCAGTTTCTCAATCTCTCTTTGCAGCCTGAGACGCTCGGACTCCAGCTCCGACTGGTTTTTGACAGCAGTCTCTTCCAGTCTGCACCGATATCTCTCCTCAATCCGTTTGATTTCCATCTGCAGCCTTTCAATCTCACTCCTCAGGCTATTCTTCTCCCTCTCACTCTTCTCTCTTTCACATTGGATCTTCCTTATTGATTCCTCTGTTCGGGAGTGTTGGCTCTTCCATTGATTGAGGTCATTCAGTATTTGTTGCTTCTCACTTTCCAGGCGCTGCTTCAAACGTGACTCTGATTCCAGGGTAACTTTCAAACGGTTCAGCTCCTCTTCTAATCTCTGCAGCCTGGCTTTGTCTTGCTCCAAAGCGCTCATTTTTATCAGCAGGGTTTCTCTTTCTTGCATAATGTGACTATACTGATTTTTGGATTCTTGGATCCTATTGGATGCCTACAGTTGTGAAGAAGAAATAAACCAAGAAAGGATGGTTAGAGTTTATGCTGGTTAGAGTTATGCCCTCCATTTACAATACTCTTCAGCCTGTCATTTAACCTGCAGCAAGCTGCCGCTGGAAAACATTCTAGTCACAGCAATTCCTTACCCAAGACCATAGATACACTTAAACCAGAGAAGGTACATTATCCCTTCACTGACAGTGTCTCTAGTACCACATGAGACTTGGAGACTCCAATCTGTTATCCATAGCCTTGATTTTCTGCTGATTTAGTTCTCTCTTTATAACTTTTTGATCCTACTCACAGTACCCCAACAAATACACTGCATTCAAGACTAACTAATAATCTGATGCTCAGGAGACATTCCCGGGCAGTCCTACTAACCTGGGTGAATTTCTATCAGCTAAGGACAGGTCATACATGGATAAAAAGGAAATATATTACTTGCTTTTTGCTTTCCTGTTACTTTGAACAACTTTACCTGTGTTGCTTTACATTTTAATTCGCATGTCTTCATATCTGTACACCCACACACAAACACCCATAAGCATGCATATTTGTATGCAGTCCACATTAAACTGAACACAAGTTTATCTATTTGTAACACATGCATATATATATACATATATATATGCACAGATGTTATATAATCCTAAATGTTAGTATTTTTTAGAAACCATTATTAAGATTTTTAAAATAAAGGAAAGAAAAACTGAATAAAGGAAAGAATAACTGAATAAAGGAAAGAATAACTGAGAATGGGAATGAGAAAAGGGGGAAATATAGGAAAAAAACAAAGAAACATTTTCACACGTGCTCACTTGTATATATTTAAAGAGTACCTCTTTGAACAAGAAACCACGCAGAATAAAATATGAAAAAATGTTTTCTTTAACTTGTATATGTTGTCACCTAGAGGTTAAGAAATAAGGGCCAGTAGTAAAATTTGCAAATGCCTTTGGTGACTTAGGAACATAAATCCCCAAAACAGTCAATGAAAGTACTTTAAGTACTTTAGGTACAGCTGACAACGTGATCTTTAATCCTCACTTGTAGTCACCACCTTAACCAGCTAAGCAGCACTTTGAAAGCTTGTTGGTTCTGGGGTTATTAGCCAGTTTAGTTTGTGACAGCACTCAGGTCAGCCTCAAAGGACCACTTTAAACCATCCTGGCTGAAACAGCCCAGGGAGGCGCACAGCCAGCAGGGGACCATTAAAGCACAGTGGTACTCCATGTACTCTCATCTTCCCCTAGGATGGTTAGGTGGAGACTGGCACGAAGCCCATGTTTCTCCTGAGGCAAGGGCTGAAGGCAAGGCTTGGCTAGATGATAAGACAGCTTATGGATCCCTAGAACTTCCAGGGAGTAAAGAGGCTAAGGAAGCGGCCAAATACTGCCACTTTTATTTAAAAATTAATAAGAGAAAGTCATAAAGGGAATGTTAGTCACAAGTGCAGTGACTTTAAACAGCAAAGGGTGAATTAATTTGTTCAAATGGACACTGCAATTAATTATATATCTGACAGACAGTAAAGCTGGGATCAAAATATATTTGAATACCTCTAGAGCTTGCTTTTGGAATTTTTCAATTTCCTGTCTCAATTTTTCCCTTTCTTTCTGTAAATCATTAATCAACCCCTGAAGTTCCAGGGTTTGCTTGCTGCTCATTTGAAGCTGATTCTTTAGTTCAGCAATGGTGGTATTTTTCTCATCAACTTCATTTCTGACCATTCTGAGATCATCGTACTCCAATCTAACATTTCGCAGCTCTTCCTCCAGTAACAAGTGTTCCTTCGTTAGGTTCTCGGTGAGAGATTGAAGCCTTTCAATTTCTATTTTGCACTCATTCAAGGCTTTGCTTTTTTCCTCAGAGGTTTTCTGTAAGTGCTCATATCGTAGGTGAGCTTGTTTCAATTGCTCTTGTTCTTGGACCAACTGACGACGTAAAGTCTCAATATCGGATGTGTATTTTCTTATCTCCTCCATGTATCTTTGCTTCTCTCTCACATGACCATCTAATACTTCTCTTTGGTGTCTAAGGTCATCTTCATTTCTCTTCTTTACAATAGATACTTCCTCTATCTGCTGTGTGAGATTAGTTATTTTAACTGATTGGTCTCTGAGAGATCTCCTCATGCCTTCTATTTCCTCCTCTAGTTTCTTCCTCCTGGACGTCTCCTCCATTAAATTTTTATTCTGTCTGCAAAGTTCCTCCTCCAGCTTATGTTTCTGGATCTGCAAGTCTTTCACAGTGCTCTGGAACTTTGCACTTTCTTGATCCCTGCCTTTTTTCTCCTGTGAAACTCTTTCATAGTCAATTTTCAGTCTGGCCAGTTCCTGCTCTTGGATCCTCAGCTTGCTAATTGTCTCAGTAGCACTTGTGTTTGCTTTCTGCAGGTCAAACTGGACTCTTTTTAACTGACTGTTCTCATCCTCCACTTCTTTCCTCTGACTTGTTTCTACATCCAACAACTTTCTCAGCCTTTCAATCTCCTTGTTTCTTTCCTTAATGGTCTTAGAAGCATCATCAAGTGACTGCTTGTACCGCATGCTTTCATCAGAATGCCTCTGAATAACTTGTTTTAGCTCAATCTCCAGCTGCTGTTTCTTCTGAGAAAGCTCTGAGCCAGCTGCCTTCTGCTGCTGAGCATTCTCTTCTATTTTCCGTAGATTATCTGTTGTCTGACTTATTGTATTCTTCAGTCTCCTAATTTCCTCACACAAATTCCTATTTTCTCTCATGGCATTATCAAGCTGTGTTCTATAATTATTTGTCTCCTCTTCCTTTTGCATGGTGACCTGGTGAATTGTGTTCTTTGTGATATTAATCTCAGTTTCATATTTGTTCTTTAAACTAATAATTTCCTCATCATAACTGTTTCTTACCTTAGCCAATTCATTTTCAAGTTCCCATCGGCTTTTAGCCTCTTCCTGAAGCTGAAGCTTTAGCCTTTCCAGCTCCTTAGTTTTATCCTGAATAGTTGAGGCAGCCTCCTCAAGAGCCTGCTTGTATCTTGAGTTATCTTCGCCACGAAGCTGAATGATCTGTTTCAGCTCCAGCTCTAACTGATGCTTTTGCTGTGACACCTCAGAACTGCAAGCCTTCTGCTGAAGAGCATCTTCTTCTGCCCTGCGCCGTTGATCTGTCGTTTGCAGAATGGCATCATTCAGCCTCACAATCTCATCCTTAAGGTCTCTGTTTTCTCTTGTCAGTCTGTCAACCTGGGCTCTGAGGCCTTTGGCATCATCATCTTTCTGTGCAGCTATCTGCTGGATTGTGGTCTTCTTAATATTAATTTCTGTTTCATACTTGTTCTTTAAATTACTCATCTCCTCGCTAAACTGGTTTCTTACCTTAGCCAGCTCATTTTCATATTCCCTCTTCCGTGTGCCTTCGTCCTGAAGAAGAACCCTTAATCTTTCTATCTCGTACTCCTTCTCCTTGATGACCTTCTCAGACTCTAACTTTTGCCAGCCAAGGCTGTCTTTCTCATTTTGTCTTGTTTTTTGCAGCTGGTCATAGTCATTCTTCTGCTGCTCATATCTATCCTCCAGCAACTTCCTTTTCCTTTTCTCATCTTCAATCTCATAAGTCAACCTGGTTATTCTGTCATTTAGATCCTTTATTTGGGCATAGCATTTGTCTAGGTTTTGCTTAGCAGAATTTCCATCCATTTCAGCTTGTCTTTTCATCTCCTCCAAACTCATCAGCTTTGCCTTGAGCTGAGAAATATCCATCTGGTACTTCTGCAGATTTTGCTCCAGGAATTTATGTTTGTTGCTTGTCTCTGAATTTGAATCCCTAGCAAGCCTGAGTTCTTCTTCCAGGAGTTCAATTTTGGTGTTTTTCATCTGCAACATGATAGCAGAAAGACAAACAGAAAAACTCACATAAATGCTTGTGACAACTGTTGCAAAATCATCACATGCAATACAATATACAATACGTATTTGTAACACTGACAACTTGAAAGTATTTTTTTTTTCGCTACTTCAAAGACAGCTACAAATCCTTTTTTATTTAATGTCATCAAGACAAATTCTGGAATCCTTATTTACTCAGAGTCAAACCTTATTCAGAAATCAGCACAGTGACTTTCAGAGGGGACATAATACTTCATGAGGGGAGGGAGATGCAATACAGACAGTAAAATCTGTTGTACCAAAAGTTCACCAGTGAAGTGTGAAATAGTCGCCTTTAGAATCTCCACGATTTTCAGACAGGGGCATGACATTCTGTATATGCAACTTCTTAAATGGGCCTCTCTGTTTCACTGAGCTGTATCAAAGCAGGAGTTGCTCCTTTTAAAACACTTTAGAATATGGCCTGAAATGAGGTGCCTTTAACTGTGAGAAGCAAGTTTTCAGCGCTGAGGTGATCGTACTCTCACTGAGATCAAGGCTGGGATGGGCAGAGAAGGATGTCTTGCATACTTTGATAAGCACCTCCTATTTACCAAGAAAGGCAGTGCTCTCCACCTCACCTCCTATATGACCTTGGAGGTAATTTTGTAAGACACTGTACTCTTTTACAGAAGATGCATGTTCCCTTTGTAGGACACCTCTGAGTTCAGGATATAGTTTTGTGCACTACTTTACACTGTGTGTTCTGTCTCTGATCAGTGATGGTTTGCTCATTTATGATAGAAATAAAAGGTAAAGAAAATAAAAGGATTACAATACCTTTAAGTCCTCCATACTCTTTAACATTTCACTCAAGAATCTGTAATAATCTCCTGATCTTGTAAGAAGCTCTATATAACGAGACTGAGCCTCGTTAGCCTTGAAAAGAAAGAGAATTGTTAGCAGCTTGTACCACAGAGTTAGATATGAATATACCTATGCCCAGATCATTTACAGGATTCCAATCCACTTGAGGAAACGTATCACTTGACAAAGTGAAAAGCAAATTCTCCTCACAAATTCACATGACTTTCTGAGGACCCCAAATGTATAAATTTTTCCTTCTGATAAACCCACACTTTTCTTTTTCAAGATTGTTTCCCCCCATGGCTGATGTGATAATTAATCCAAGCCTTCATCCCCTGGTTCATCATGCTCTTCCTGTCTGACACGAGTAACCTCAGTTAAATTTTTTATAGTAGTTAGTTCCCAGGTTGAAAGTGACTAAACCACTTGGGGCACAGATCTTCCTTTCTCACAATATGCATGCAATGGACATTGAATAGGAATGAGGTAAATTCCTGAGGGCTAATCTACTTGTCTAAACAAGCCCAAGTCTGGTTTTACAGCACAGAGACTATTCTGCACTAATTCCTTATGCTTACGTCCTTAGCGCACATTGCCAATGACAGTGCTAATTATTAGAATACAGCTGGATATGACTCAGAATGGCTTGCATGGACAAACAAATGTATTCAAAAGATTGGTGGGGAGGAAGGAAAGATACCTCTTGTAGAATCAGCACTGCAGGAGACTGAACCACACTCTTCTTGATAGGTATGTTGAGCAACGTTTCTAATCCCGAACTATAGGAAGCAACCTGTAGTTCATAGTCCTGAAAAACAAGATGAAAATAAGCCCTCTTCAGTAAGTGCCAAGGAATACTGTGGGAGTCTGTACTTCAGAAAATACAAAGTTTTGGGGTTTCTGGTTTTGTTTTCTTAATAAAAGCTACATTTTCCCCTTTTTTATATTTCTGGCCATGTACAGATGATCCTCTGTCATAAACAGAAGCTCATCAGGTCAAGTGCCACTGTGGAGATTCATAGGGGAGAGTGACAAGGGAAAAAGAGAAAAAATGGTTTACAAAAAAGACAAATGTTTCTGTTATTTGAGGGCTACGTGTGAGTGAGAAAGATTCATGGGAGCAACTACTCTAAGCACTGTTATCAGCCAAAACTTCATCAGAAATAACTGTCTCTCCATCTCTTTTGTATCACACATGCCACATCACATATATAGCAAGATCTTTGTCACAGAGAGTAAGACTGAGCTGCAGAAGGCACGGATATAAAGATGACATAAAAATGCAAGGACCACAAAACCACTCCCTCCATACGTTATTGGTTTGCGTGGCTATTGCACACCATTCCTCCTGCTAACCTGCATTTGTCTTTCCTCCTAGATCAGATCCTAGTCAGACCGAATTCATAAGATACCAATCTGTTCTTCACTCCCTTATATTTTTTAATATGTGAACTGGAAAGTTTGGTCTGGCAAGAAGGAGGCTTTGCTTCACCTAAAGAGAAGCTCTCACTGGTACCTGCTGTGTGATCCCATAGTCTTCAGGTGGCAACTAAAAAATTGCTTTCATTTTATTTTATACACAGAAGTGCTTTACCCCAGCAATTTCTGTACACACACATCAGGCAGCCAACTTTTCACCCGTCAGCAGAGCAGAGACAATGAAATGCGCCTGACCGTGAAAAACCACACCCCACAAAAATGCTGAGATCCAAGTACCTTAATTGCAGCTGAGCACTGATCTGCATGCTTGAGAAGCTCCTCAACTTTGTCTCGCTTCCCACAGATTTCACTGTGCAAGTTCTGTCAAGAGAAAAGTGAGCCATGAAACACTCCCTCAAGATTTACCAGTATTTCCTCTTGTACATGCTGCCTCCATCAGAAAGCACCTGTAGCAGGAGACTACTGCAACTCCTGGGGCTGAGACCTGAAATGACCTGTAGATGGGCATGAGAAGGTTGTTCTCAGAAAGAACACCCAAAAACTGAACATACCCCAGAGCTGGGGAGGGAGAATTCCTTGACTTTAATTCAGATTATTTCCTCATTTTTCATTTTTGTGCTGTAATTTGTCCCATAAATTGCATCATCTTACAGTCCCTTGAATTAATTCAAAGCTGATGTGTAGAAGTGTCAGTGAACATGTAGGAGCCAAAAACAGTCTTGTTCATAATCTGTAGCAGTGCTGACAGAAAGTAATGAGGGTAATAATATTTCCTCTCCCCTGTCTTCTACACATGGTGGGTTTCAGTAGCTTATGTATTTTATAATTCAAAACAGACCATTGTATTGCAGACTGCATTGATACTGATAGTTTCTGTACAGCAAAACAGATAACCAAAGACAACTTGTTCAGGTGCTGCATACCTTCTGATCATGTAGATATCTCATGATAGTGTTGGAATCGCACAGCTTCATGGACTCAATAGAATCCTGCCGGCGCTTGGCATCACAGATCCATTTGCACAGAGCCTGGTAGAGATCTCGGTAAGTTTTCAGCTGTTTGATCTGCCTTTCTAAATCCCACGATCTAGAAAAAAAAAAGGGAAAAAACCTGTCAAAATGAATGTCAAAGTGCATTCTCCTTCTCTCTCTTCGCACAGTTTTCAGAAATGAGACACAGTAGTAAACCATGTAAAACTATGGGAAGCTCTGAATAGGAGATTCTGAAGAAAAATTTCAAATAAATTTCTCATATACTAAACCTGAGAATTGTACTGGTTATTAGTCACCCAATATGGTTTTTTAGTGCCTTACTTTTGATTAACTCTGCAATGCAGAGGTTGGGCCTTCCTGTCAGTTAAGTGAGGGATGGATAAAACCTTGCTGTGACAAGAATCAAGTTCACTGACTTCAGCATTCTTGTTCTAAATTTTCACTGAACAACCAGCAACCAGTCCATTTTTATTATTAGGACTACATTTTGTCCTCAAGTAAAAACAAAATAAATCGAACCTAACCATACCTTACCTGCAGCCACAAATAGTTTGAGAGGGAAACTGCTGATCGGAAGTACTTAATCCAAGGACATTATCAAGAATTAAAACAAAAAAGAAAATGACAACAGCTCCTTAGCACATAAGTTAGACATTTACATGGCTACCTACATTTTTCTGCTTGGACTCACACAATCCTTTTTAAGTATGTTCAACCTATTCACAGTTGCTTAAGTCTTATTGATCTGAAGTCACCATGTGTCCTTTGGAAGTGAAGATTATTGCACATCAGTTCTTTTAGACTCAGTGTTAAGATGATCTTAGTAGCAATAGCAATAAGAAAAAAGCTGTGGAAATATGAACAAACCTGTTATCTATCTGCTTATCAGCTCTCTGCCAGCGGTCTATTAGCTGGGTAACTTTGTCACAGTACTTTCCAATGTCCATGTCATACAGAGTATATGACTGGCAAGACTGTGAGTGAATCTGAAGTGTTCTCTGCAGCTCATTTTCCAAGGTATTCAGTAGTGACTTCTTCATATTTAGGTCTGCTTTCATTTTCTGGAGAAAGAAACAAAATGCTATCATATATTTTATTCTTGAGAAGATACTGAAATTTAACCAATTTAATAGCATGCACAATGTGTTGGGATCTAAAGATATTGTTTCTAAATCAGTAAGGTATGTATAGTGATGTCAGCTGGACTTAATATATTTAAAGTGAAACACCTACTCTGATGAACACTTTGGTTTAAAAATCTGTTTAAAGTTAGACTTTAAATAATTTGCTAAACCAAAGCCCTCTGTGGTCATATTCTGAAGAGAACGTTTCAGTTTCTCAGAACTATGCAGAGCAGTTACCAGAGCAGAACAAGAGCTTTGCTTGTTCCTAGAAACAACTGCCTAGAAAATTTCAGCAAAGTACAAAAAATCCCTGCATTTGCAACAGCTGTGGAATCAAGCCTCAAGACTGGCATATCCAGTTTTTAAACATGGAAAAATTGCCACAGATTTTTTTTTTTCCTCTTTACATTTTTTATAAACATCTTACATGGAGATGTTTCTTTAACACACACTTGTTTGTACACACATACTCACATACTGTAGGGTATCACCAAATGGAATATATAGTGTAGGCAGTGGTCTGCCTTGCATCCCCCAGTCACAGGGATGGCTACAGCCTTTGATAATATGCTCAAGCATTATTTTATTTATTTTTTTGTGTGTGTAGTTCAAATTTACACTAGTTAAGAACAACTCCCAGCAACTGAACTGCAGCTCTCATTTAAAATGATAAAAAGGTGACTTGCTTGTACTGCATTTGTGACACCTACACACTTTTTCCCTACTACACCTAAGAACAGGAAACAGTGAAACAGTCCTTGTTTTCACAAATGCACTCAGTCCAGCAAAAAGGTCCAGCTCAATGGCAGAAAAAGACTGGATCTGCAAGCCAACTTTTTGCTCAGCACAGTTATTTGCTTTCTCCCCTTGTAGAGGACGGATAGTTTTCACTGTAAGGTTTGACACAGACCCTAACCAAAGCTAAGACACACAACAATACTCAAATTTACGTGTTACAACTAGAGGACAACAAGGGCAATTAACAAGCCTGTTTGCAAGAAAGGAGATACTGCCTTCAAATCTACCTTCAAGAGTGATACAAATAAACACAGATAATGCTGTATGGAAACCTTTCATGCAACTGCCTTTGCTGTGGGGGCAGCAACAACCAGCGGATGGAAGAAATAATAACCCATATATTCCTTTCAATAATTTAATAGAATTATAAAATATCATGAGTTGGAAGGAACCTACAAGAACCGTTGAAGTCCAATCCTGGCCCTGCACAGGACAGCCCCAGGAATCACACCATGTGCCTGAGAGGGTTGTCCAAATACTTCTTGAACTCTGCCAGGCTTGGTGTTATGACCACTTCCCTGGGGAGCCTTTTCCTGTGCCCAGCCAACTTCTGAATGAAGAACTGTTTCCTAATAACTAAACTAAACCTTCCCTGGCACTTTCATGCTATTCCCTTGGGTCCTATCACTGGTCACCAGAGAGAAGTGATCAGTCCCTGACCCTCCACTTCTTTTTCTGAAGAAGTTGTAAATTGCAAGAAGATCTCCCATCAATCTCCTCTTCTCCAGGCTGAATAGACCAAGTGACCTCAGCTGCTTCTTCTGTGGCATCTCCTCTAGACCCTTCATCACCTTCACAGCCCTCCTCTGGTTGCTTTCTATTAGCTTTGTATCTTTCTTATATTGTGGTCCCCAAAACTACACTCAAAACAGTGCTCAAGCTGAGGTCACACCACCACAAAGTAGAGTGGGACAATCACCTCCCTCGACCATCCAGTGGCACTGTGCCTGATTTACAAAAGCATTGTATGCCTATGCGTAAAATACAACAAGATCAGCAATTCTATCTCCTGTGGTTTTCAAGGGTTTCACCCAGCTTAATAGACCAGTGCTAGCAGCTACGAATTTTGTCTTTCCATGGCCTTGGGTCTTGGCCCCTCACCTTCAGACAAGCCCGATAAGCCTCTACTTTATCAAGATCCAAAGGAATAGTCTCTTCTTCAGACAGCCTGACTTCAAAAACTCTGATCACGTCTTCTGTTTGTAGAATAACCTGGAGCAGACACCTCAGTGCATTCAAGCTAAAATAAAAAATACAAGACAAATCCATTGCGGTCTGGGAAAGGAAAGGTGATATTTCTAATTGCAGATGATTAGTTAAAAGAACAGGTAGCACAAGAATTTTCTGTGATACCCATGATTCACACTTTCTTTTTGTAAAGTATTCCAGAAAAGAGAAGAAATTCACGTGTCTGTTTCTACCCACATGTACAGAATTTATAGAGAAGAAGGTGCAATTTTACACTACTGTCAACAAAAGGCAGGTATCTGGACTAAGAATTATAGGAGAAAGTGAATATTTATGGCTACAACATCAATTTTCTTACCTGTCTAAGTAGCCAGCAGAAACACCATTAATATTTTCCAGCTTCTGAAATAGAGCATTTATCTCTGATTGCAAGTACACATATTTTTCAGAGCCTCTGAAGTTAGGCAGCAAGTCCTTATGCTTATTGAGGGTTTCAGCCATTATTTGAGAGTCATTCTGCACACCCTAAGGAAAGAAAATGCCTGGTTTACACATTTTTGGTTGGCTGATCATTCCACAGCTCATATGGAATTGGTCTCCTTATACGAATAGTCTACTGTTATATAACCAGCTTGACTGAGGACTGAAGCAGTGACTGAGCTTGCTTTCTTCAAGGCAAGTAATATTGAGCAGTTTCTTTTTTGACAGTCTGCCATAGGTAATACCTCTTTTTGAGCCCCTCTGCTCTGAAACTCATCTCTGTTGAAAGCAAAGTGCTTTACTGCCAGCTGCCTACTGCACTTGGTAGACATGCCAAGGTCCTTCTGCTCTTAGTACCTTTGCGACCTCATTGATTCAGGGGAATTTCTCACATACTAAACCTGTTCTCCTCTCTTAATAATATTCTCTCTCCAGTCTCCTATAAATCTTAAGAACTAGGAGAGGGGGAGAGTCTGTAGGACTCATATATCCAGTCTGTGTCCACAGACAGCACTTCATAGGTAGGTAGTAAAACGGGGTCCTTGGAAAAGGATTTTAACAGTGCTCTACCCTGGATGAGGCTTAGCACAAGCTCATGCCACTTGAGATCAGTCTTCCTGTATTTTTTACTGGGCAGAATGTGACTTCTAAAATTCAAGAATCAACTTTTTCTACTTAGAAGCTAAACTCCAATCCAAATCATCATGGTTATTTTCCAACTGAGACTTTTCTGCACAAGACGTGTGTCTTTCCCAACTGATCAGAAGCAGAACTGCAGTATGCTCTGCCACACAGAGTCATACCGAGCTTGAGATGCTCCAAGAAAAATATCCAAAATTACCTCTAAATCCTTTATTCTGACTGAAAAGTCATGCATAGCCCCTTGATCCACTCCCAGAGGAGCTCTTTGAACCATCTGAATCTCAGAAGCTTCAATCTGACGCCGAAGTTTCTGAAGCTCCATCAGCAGCCAGGCCTCCTGCTTCTCATGCTCTCGGTTTCTCTCATTAATGATAACGGTGTTTGAGGAACCCACAGGACAGGACTCAGTTGGGACCACTGCAAAGGGAATTGAGTAAATGTCAACTGCCAGAGGACTGAGCACACACACAGAGGAAGCCAGTGTTGTGCCCAAGTGATCTCAGCACTGAGTTAATCTGTAGAACTGAGAACAGGCAGAAGATCTGGGTCCTTATGCAGTTTTTTCACAAAAGACAAACTTGCTTCCCCAAACATAGCTTCATAATAACTGAAAACATATCAAAGGGACTAAATTCCTCTCATTTTCCCAGCAAGTTCCATGAACTTTGGAGGAAAGAACAAAATCTTCCCTGCACATGGCCAAATTTTTTACGTTGGGAGACAGCAGAACAGTTGTTGAACAAGTTTCAATTAATTTGTTCAAGAGAACATTTTCACCTAAAAAGAATGTATCATGCACAACTCCTAGAACAACGAAACCCAAGCAGTCTAAACTCTTCAAAAACCAGGAGGATGACAAACCTGTTTGTGGCTGTCGTGGTTGATTAGGCAGTTGTATAATCAAGGTTTGGTAGTGCTTCTGAGCATCAGTGAACTGGGTCTGGATCTTTCGTTTGTCTTCATCACCAAACATCTCTGAGCCTTGGCTATTCCTGAGGAACTCTTGATAATGGATCTCCAGGTCAGTTATTATTTTCTGGTAATCTTCCTTACGCATTGTTTTCAGCTGAAATAAGGAAGAAGGGATTTTAAAAATAAAATAAAATAAAATAAAAAGAAAAGCTACTGGTGAAGGTTTATGACTAGTTAGTCAATAAAGAATAAACTAATACACATAGAAAAAACACAAAGTAATTGCTAGAATAAAACCTACCCAGGCTGACTCTAAAAGTATGGTGTTAAGAGTACCTGCTGAGCTAATCTATTCTTGTTACAATCATTTCATAACTTAAGATAGTTTGAAAATCTACCTCTTACTCTGTCTATGCATGCACTTGCACAGTGGGAACAAGTACAGCAAGTATATAATAAACTCCCTTAGCTTATCTTCCTGTTTATCCATATCATGTTTGAGTAGGATATCATTTTGCTTCTCCTTTAATAAAATCACAAATTCCATACGTAATTGTTCATGCAACCCAGCAAAAGGAAGGCCCATGGTTTTGCAGAACATATATCTGCACAGGATACCGAAAGCTTTGTTTGGGACAGTAGACATCAGGCCATGGATGTCTCTGGTCTGCAGGTAGGGTCAGCTGGGGTCTTACCTTGGCAATAGTCATCGCTCTGATCTTCTCAATGTCGATCATGCAATAGTGCCAAGACACCAGGCTCTTCATGTTGATATACAGTTGGTTCCACAAAGCTAAAATAGCTTCGTAGTATTGCTCAATTCTGACATGAGAAAAGAAAATGCATGATCAAAATGCATCTGTCCCTGTAGCACAGCTACAAAACATCCCAAGAAACATCCACCAGATGTGGAGTGCATTAAGGCTTGTTTCCTACTTGAAAAAAATCTTGGAAATTAATTTATCCATGAGTTTCATTATTAGACGTAAGAAAAGCCTTGTAGAAGCTAATGTTTAAATATTTTTAGACCCCAACTTAGATTCCAGCAAGATTCACTGAAGTGTGACCTTCAAGTCAATGGTCTAGTCCTTAATCCTCCACCCTTAGGGGCATGGGGAGTGAACTCTGATCAAGGCACAGATCATATTTTGTGAGTGATTGCTATTTTGAGTGAGCTCCTCTATCTAACCCCAGCGGCAGGCGTTCAAGCGCAGGCAGCAACTCACTTTGTAGCAAGATCGACTGCTAATGGATTGGGGGGTGGGATGATAAGACTGACAGATGGCACCAGCATATCCACTCCTCCAGGGCCAGTCACCAGCCACTTGCTGCGCTCATTATTGTCCTTCAGGATACATTCATCTCCTTTGCGCACTGTTTTCTGTAAGGAAATGCATAACAATTTTTTTCTTTAATTAAGTAAAATGGGGGTTCTAGGAGAGACAGACAAGGAAGATGCATGCGAATCACAGAAGCAGGAGTGCTTCCCAGTTGCCAGGTCTAGGTGTGTATGTTGGCTTCATACTGAGGCAAGAGATCAGCACAGATCAGCCACTTCACTCTGAATCTGGTTGCCATATGAAGAAAACAGAAAAAAAAAAAAAAAAGCAAGCAGGAGCCACAGAACACTGAGCAGTTGCCAGTCTGGTTCATCATCAGACTTGGAGCTTGCCCTGACAAACATCAAAGACTGAATGTGGACACATGGCCATGGTAAGCTATGCAACGTGTATGGCTGTAAGCCAGTGAGCCCAAGGCCTAAGGATACATAGTGCTGCATCCATATTTGCAAAGAGACTGGGAGTGAGTGTGGCAGAGCTAGATTCACCAGCCCCAACTGCCAGAGATCCTGACACAGTGCAGCCATGGGTGTGGTCATGGAGCAGGAAAAATCATGGATGCAGAAAACCCATCTAAGCCTATTGTTAGGAAAAAAAAAAAAAAAAACCACAAACAGAAATAAACCCAAGCAGCCTCAGTATGGAGGAGGAATCAAAAACATCGCTCATTTCATACTCTATCCACCAAAAAAAATGGGGATACCAATGTACCAAGGTACATTCCTCACCTTTTGTTACATGAAATGTTCACCTAAGGATCCAGAGAGACACTGGAAAGGTGAACAGTCACCAAAAAAAAGTGTAGACGCTGGGAAGACCTGTGTCAACAATTCTAATCCTATTATCAACAAGACTTTTATGTGCTAATTTGAAATGTGTGTATTAATGATATTTAACAGACTAATATTAGTAATTGCAACTTAGAACCTAGCTTGTTTATTCATAATGGCAAGAAAAGTAAGAGCTTTTTCTGTTGAAGAAATTTAAGCGGACCAAAAGCAGACAAAGGGATTATACCTATCATGTCAACAGCTTATTTACTAACTAACTTGCCATGTTCTAGTTTATGTGATGTTTGTTCTCAGCCAAAAAGGGATACAGTACCAGATCCTGTTTGTAGTCACACAGAGCCTTGAGGATAATGGGCTTGTTACTCCGGTAGTCTGGGTTACGTGGCTTCAGCTGCACAATCTTCTTGGATTTGTTCACCAAACTCTGCACTTGCCTCTTATATTCAAGAATTCTCTCTCGTTCATTCTGTAAAAATTAATTGTATATTACAAAATCATTCTAAAAAGAAATGTCATCTAGTTTTCACTGTTTTATTAAGAGAGGGATTCATCTCGAGCTTACAGTAGGCAAAACTTACATTAGCTCTAGTGGGACGAGTCTTTGGCCTATAATGTAAAACTGCAGTTTTAAAAATAAAAGAGAAACATCAAATTAGGTAACTTTGCAGTTCTGGCAAGATGCAAAGTTCTCAAAATTTTCATAGCAGGTTTTCCATACAGATCTGCAATGTGGTTACAGTGATGTTTAAGAAACACAGGCCTAAATTGAAAGAATCTAACAAAATCATTGCCAACCAAACAAAATATAATAACTACACTCTTAAACCTGACTTCATCAATTGGCCTTTTACATCACTGACCATTCTTCAGTTTGGGATTAGAGTGCTTAATTCATGATAAGCAAACAGCTAAAAAGCTGAGCTATGTCCTTTCAAAGACACGAGAGTGATACAGTGACATGAAGAATCATTTATTGAATGTACTTATCCTTTGAAGTAAAATCTATTCTACCATCTAAGAAAAAAGTATTTCATTTTTTTAAATTTGCTAGTATGTCAGAAACTTGGGAATTTGGTGGACTCTTTACAGGTTTAAAAAGAAATCAGAATTCCCAAACAGTATTACACAAGTTAAAACAACACTGGTCCATTTGTAGGCTTCCTGACTTGATGATCCTTGTGGGTCCCTTCCAACTCAGCATACCCTGCGATTCTGTGAAGTGTGCAGGAATATACCATAATGGTTTCAAGTTCATAGAGTACTGTACATAAATATTGCAGTGCACCTGGGTTTACATTTGGTATCTGAAAAGGGCAGCTGATTTGAAAAGAAAAACAGAACATAACCTGTCAGGCAAGTGTGACAGTACCTCCAGCTCCTTGATCTGCTCCAGCAAAGACTGCAGTGACATGCTCTTATCACAGATGAACTTCTTTCTGATGGAGTCTTGTAAGTTTTTCAGGTAGCACTCTGTGGCTTGGGCCTCTTCAAAGAACTACAGAAGAATAGTTGTGAATTCGTTTGCACATGGCTCTTAAAAATATTTGCTAAAAATTGATCGACTCCTTTAATGAGAAATCTCAGTTCATCTCTGGCAGAATGGTAGCATTTATAACATGCAACAGTGTCTTAGGCACAATAAATATATCTGTGATGGGATTCACACTTTTAACAAAAGTAATGTGAATTCTCCACATCACTACTCACCTGAAAGTAAGCTGCATTCTCTTTCAGATGAACATCAATACATTTGGTGATTTGAAGAATCCAGCTCCACTGAGTTTGCAATGTATCCATGTAGGCCTAACAAAAACAGCTGAAATCACCACACTGATCTCTCTCCCATACCTAGACTCGAGCAAAATTGTCTATGTTCCACATAAATGCAAATGAGAAATCTGCTAAAACAAATTCACGCACATCAGAACAATGTAACTCATGCAAATAGTTCCGCAACTTCTAAGCATCTACCTCACTGAAATGAGCTAAATACCTGCTTGTAAGACACAAAGAGAAGTCTGTTCATATCTGGCATGAAGAGGCATAAAGCCTGAGGTGCATTAACAAAAAAGAGTGAAATGCACAAACAGTGCTGCAAATAAAATATTTCAACTGCAAATTGCTGTGTTCTCCTCCTTCCAAGGAATACTGCCCAACATGACTTTTTATGCTGGTTGTTTTTCAATTCAAAATCTTCACACAGTCCTAATGCATATTCTTTAGAAAATTACATACAACTTTTACTTCATCACTAGAGCCTACAAGGATCTTTCTTTTAAGAGACAAACTGACCACAGGATAAATAGGAATAATGATTTTACACAACACAGTAACAGTTAAAAAAGTGAACACACTAAAAAGCAGAAAGGATTATTTTTTTTTCCTTTTAGCTTCTTTCAGTTTCAGGGTTCTTATGCACTCTTAAAACTATAAGAACTACAACATTTCTTAATAAAATGAGGTCTTCCAAATAGCTGCAGCCTTTATAATTGAAAGGTACATGTATGCCAAGCTGTGAAAGCAAAACTGTCTTGGCTAAGCTGTTTAAAGGCACCATCAGTTTCAGTTGGAGAAAGTATTTGCACCTGGATTAAATATAAACCCTCAACAAAGGGTGTGACTTTTTTCAAAACATGCCTACTAAGATAGCAGAACAGCAACAATGACGTGCCTTCCTACCATAAATTCCACTGCACTGTAGTTAACTCTAACTAGATACAGCAATTTCATACCCTCAGATAACTCCCCAAGCTTAGAATTAATTTTTACATGCATCTATCACTGTGCAGTTGTTATGGCCAGGTTTGTAGGGGAAGGTAGTAACATTTATTTAATAGAGCTGGGTAAAATAGACATGCTTTTTGGCAGGCAAACCTTTCTCAGGTCCAGAGGCAGCACTTCATTGGTGAACTTTCATTGAGAACTTCTCCCAGGTAGCAATTAAAGGAGCAAGTGAAATCACACAAGTGTGTCTCACTCACCTCGATCTTGTCTGAAGCAGGATGCTGGTTGAGCACTAGCTGGTCACTTTCTTGCTTTAGCTTGTTGAGTTCTTTTTCTTTCAGCTCCAGTTCACTCATGCGTTTCTAAACAAACAAAACCACAGCATTAAACAAACTCCCAAAGGTACAGTGCACAGGATGATTTGTTCCAAATTTTCCAGATAGTTGTGATAATGTAAAATTATCCCTGCTAACACTATGTAGTAATTCTATTTGGTGTACTGAAGTTAATTATGAACACAGTAGAATCAAGGAAGGTACAATTATCTCAGTTCTAGTCTCTAGGCTTGCTGCTGCACAGAGCAAAGCACAAAAAGTTCTGCCTTTCCTAGGAGTAATGGAAGTAAAAATGACTGTATCTTGCAACACCCAAAACAACTGAACTAAAAAAAGTACCTTCTTAGTAGTGTGAACCTTCATTCCTTTTTCAATTTGGTGATCAGCACCAACACTGGTTAAACAAACACACATGCTCAATTTCCCTACATACCCACAGATGAGAAGGAGCAGTGCAAACTACCTCAGACCACGCACTTAATGTGCTGCTGGCAAAACCATCAGAGGAAAAGAGCCTCTGGTATAGCTCTACTTCCTAATGACAAATAACCACGGCCAAATACAGGGGCCCTCCCTAGCCCTTGCATAGTCCTAACAGGGAGAACTAAACTGCCTGATTCAAGTCCCTTAGCTTAGCATGCCAGCATAATGACTATGTGCACAAGCTATATGGGATCACTAGTCCACAGTGGACTGTGCCAAGGCCAGCTTCCAAGGTCAAAAGAAACCATGACAACTCACTGAATAATCTTCTTAATAGATGTCCTATCTTAACTCTAAAGGTTGTTACACTGTACTTAATTGAAAAGGGTTGATAAAATCCCCAGAAACTTTGAAACATGAAGAAATGCCCATCCCAGTGATGAGTCTTTCCTGAGACAGGCTCTTCCTCCCTCACTATTCCAAAAGAGGATCCATGGAAAATGGGGGAATGTTGAGCTGTCTTACAGAGAAGGACTCCTGCTTCCTGGCAATATCAGTGTTCCTGTCACTCCAGTCATAGAGAAGCTCCTCCTCCTCACAGTCATTGATCCACATGATCTCTCTGCTGGTGGCCTGAATGAGGTTCTGGAATTGACGAAGCTGATCCATTCTCTCAAAGGAGTATTTCTGCAAGGAATTCCAGAAATGAGAAGCCATAAACACAGGAATGCCTGTGCTGGGTGGAGAAAGGGAAGCCAAGAACACAGCACAGCATGTCTTTTTTATCATTATTTTTTTTACTAAAATAACAGTAAAACCCACACAACTATAAAAGCTGTTGGCAATGGACAGCAGATAATGTGCCTGGGCTTATTGATGAAATGTAATGGCAATGGGCAGCAGACAACATGTTTATAGAACAATGGGAACTTGATGCCAGCAGCTTCTGAAAGTCATTTCAAACACACATGTAGCAGACATGCAGGCAAGCAAAAAGGCATGGAAAAGAAATGTCCAAGAAATGTCTGAACACTTAACATCACTTTTACTTGCATTTGCTGCTCATAGAACATCTTTGGTGTTGTAGAACCTTTTGCACAGATGACACTTCATGAAAAAAATACCTTCTCTGTCTTCACATCGTAATACAGACCCTATTGCTTGAAATGTGCACAGGAATCAGCTTCTGATCCCAAGGGTTAAATAAACCATTTTCATAAGATTGTCACTGTATTTTATACGAAAATCCAAAGCAGGAAAGATGCACAGCCCTACACAGAACCTGAATCTAATCCCACCTTTGAGTAACTTTTTAAGCATCATATACAGTCTAATTTCTTCGCTACACTACTCCCATTAAGAAGGTAGAGTTCCACTCTCCACCTGCTTAGTGACCAACTCCCTTCACCTAGTGCAAACTAGAAACTTCCTTGTGGGAGTAAGTCAATTATACACCAGGCAATAAATTAATCTCAAGTTCATGACTCAAAATGAATCAAGAAACTGAAAAGCACTGTCAGTTTACTGCTGAATAGAATTATTTCAATAATTCTGTCACTCTGTCGCTGTCAAAACCTGAAGTGTCCCTTCACTACCATGCCAGTGTTAACAAAGCAAAAGCACCTTTGTCATACAGGGTATCAGAAATGAACACATCTCATGCTCACCAGTAGGCCTTCATATTCTTCCTCCAGCTGATGAACCGCAGCCTTCTCCCGCTGAAAAAGACACAGGAAATACTCAATCAGCCTTTCACAAGTTGCCTATTGGCTAATATTTCCTTTACAGTGTTAATATCATAATAACTACAGGTGGTAACCTGCAAATTCCTACAGAAGACATAGATGGATGCACCACTGGAGGACCACAGGAAGCATAAAACCAAGGCTCAGACAAACTTACTACCCTTAGGGATCACTTAGCATATAGACAAGTCTGCACATAACACCTGTAATACCAATGCAACTACTTGAAACTGGATTTCTTTTTGTACCAAATTCCTATGCTAGCTAGTCCTGGAGCTAGCTTTGGAGACTATGAAGTACTATAAATTACAATGGGAACTGAAGGCCACGATTTTTATTCCCACTTTTATGGCTGATAACCTGCCCAGCCTTGGAACTGGTATTCCACAGGGCCAGACTATCACCTTTCCTAATTGAAGCAGAAGGGAAAAAGGACTAACATCCCTTTCACTCTTCAGCTTGCTTGAGAGATCAGAGCTCCAGAACAGAGTGTCTTTTCTTTGGACTGCACTGTCTTCCTCCCAATTTAGAGAAAAGATGAATAGAAATAAATAAGCCTCCCTTCTCATCTTCCTAACTGCTGGGCTGATAGCAGAGGAAGCTAACTGCATTTTTAGTGACTTCTTTATTCCAATCACAAAATTCAGAGGAAAACAGAAGTCTCAGAAGGGGGAAAAAAAGTAAAAAGATCAACACTTAAGAAAAGTTTTAAGCTTAGCCCAGAATTTCTGCATGTTTCACAGAAAAAAACCCTGATGACTCAAGCCTGGATCTGAGCATCCACCCTATTCTTTCACTTTTTAGTTTAAAATACCTTGACAGCAAGTGAAAATAATCATTCTTAGTCATTCTTCTCACACAAAAAAATGTTACAATATTTATTTGTCAGCCTTGGTATGTACAACAAAAAGTTCAATAGCTACTAAATTTTCATTTCAAAATCTGGGAAAAGAAGTGAAACACAAATTTATCATGAAATTAGGGTTTAAAGTGGTTGCTATCATGACACCAGTGCTTTCTGAAGAGAGGATGAACTACTCAATCTTCCTTTTTTGTAGTGGAACAACAGTAAACCAAGGATATAAATCTAGACTAAGTAACTTGTAAGGGAAGCCAGTAATTACCAGATCTGTTTTGACTTTGTCCAAGTGCCAACGATAGTCTCCAATGGCATTGTGAGTTCTCCTATGGTCGCCTATTTGTTGCTCAATGGATGCTGCATCAAACCCCCACTTCACTAGCTCCATTTCAGCCTAGGAGAAAGAAACAGTATTTGTACTTTCATTTCCAACATTACTGCCCGAACTGGAGCATAAAGGAATGGAATTGAAGAAAACATGACTATGCATTAGAGAGTAAAATTGAACAAAGGAAAGTTCAGAACAGGAGGTTACAATTTCTTTAAATTGTCGTCACTTAAGCTCCCAAAGCAGAAGAAACAAAGTAGGAAAAATATTTGTTTATAATTAGACTAGATGAAGCACTCTCAGTATTGTGCTTTCATCTGTTTTCTTTGGATCAAACTGTTCTTTTATGTTCTACAGTATAGTTATGTTCTTATCACTCTGAAAACAAACTATGACTTTATCAAACAATGCTATTCATGCAGTCCATGCGAAAATACCCAGTTAAGTTCTGTAGCCCAATACATTATATTTCCATTTTAAATTTGCTCATGTAAACTTCAATAACTTGAGTTAAATCCAGTCAAACTAAATTAAAGAAAAAAAAAAAAGATAAACTGAAATTTTTATAAAACATTTTGTTTGTCTTGCATCTTGACAACATTTATTGTAGGATGCCAAGTGAAAATCTCTAGAAACTGCTTTGGAAAATAGTAATACTATTCATAATTACTGACCCAAGAACTGATTGCAGTTCTTTCTTTCATTTTTCCAAATATTAAAAGCCACTGAATTCGCAGTTCAGCTCCTCAAACTCCAGATCCTCCTTTCTGCTGTAAAGACACACTACGACTCTCTCTGAATGCCTGTCTGTGCATGTGCACAGTAAAGAAACAGATATCTTCATTCTGGGTTGGGACTGAATTTAGAAATTACCAGTCTGGAGTCAAATCTCTGTGAGTCAATAGATAACAATAAACCACACTCAAGCATGGGACTTCAAAGGCAGTGTTGAAAATGATCCAAGAAACAAAACCATTTTTCATTCAGCCATTTACAAGTTACAGGACTTTGACCCTTCTAGTTATATTTGAACAATCTAAAGAGACTGTAGCAACAGTGGCAGTCATGGCTGGCTGCCAGTATGTGAACAAAGGCTTGATTTCACTGCACTTTCCCTAATTCGGCACTGGAAATTTGACCAACCCTCTGCCCACCTGATTCTCCTATCAGCTAACCATCCAGACAGAAAAAACAGAAAAACATCAGCAGAAAACCTCAGCTGCTCAGAACTTTTTCCCACATCTCACCACATTACTAGGGGAAACGTTATCCTAGTCTCAGTGGGAGCATGTACTGGGATACAGCAAGGCATGGTGGAAAGAACAGGCATGAGGGGGAGAAAAATCGTAAAACACTGGACAGTGGTTAAATCTGTGAAGATGGTCCTATCTGTGTAAAGGGTTAAAATAACTATGAATCAAAGGAACTCTGTGGAAGGAAGGAAGAAGGGAAATATTGAGCACAATAATTTCTAACACAAATATTCCAATGCCTTTTGTTATGTTAACAGCTGTGTCTCATTTAGCTTTCAAATCTAACTTCCACACTTTTTCCTCTGCAAAAGAAGCCCCCAAATTCATGTTTGTATTTCAGTGGAAATTCACTATACATAAAATACTGGGGAGATGGATAGTGGGGCAGAAAGATGAACTTGGAATAATATGCAGGCATTCATGAGTACTTACTTTTCTTCTGGCAACCAAAACATTACTACATATGAGGCAACAATCATTAACAGCACCAAGTTTTAGCAGTCTCTGGGTTTTGCACAGATTTACCTTCTGCTGCCTCATCCAGTTTAGACATTCACTTGTGACACGTTTTGTGTATTCATCCCAGCCTGAGCCACTCTGAGAGGAGAAGCAACCACCGCCTTTGGAGCTGGCCCTCCTGGCACGGGGAACGCTGATGGCTTTGTACAGGGCACGCATTTGCTCTTGAAGCTGAAGCAGCCTGAAAGGGAAGGAACCACTTAGTGTCTGTGAGGAAAGCATAGAAACAAAGTAATTTATCTGTCTTACTGGACCACCAGGTATTCAAAACAAAGTGCTGAAAGCAAAAGCTGGAGAAAAAACATACTAACTAAAATTTCGTGAAGACAACTGAGGTGTGAACTTCCATCAGAAATACAATACTGCAAGGCCCTTTTTCATGTTAGCATGCCCGAAACAGATATAGTTCCACTTTATTGACTTCTATCACATCCTGCAACATCACAGAAGGTGAGCACTTGAGATACCACAAACTTCTATCAGTCACATTCCCGCCCCCAACCTTTCCCTGACAATACCTCTTTTGATACATGTCACAGGGCTGGCCCATCTGCCTCATCTCTCTGATCAGCCCATCCAGGATATCCATTTGGTCATTTGCCTGTGCAAAACACTCTTCCAGATCTCTGTTCCCTCTAATCTGGACACCATCCCCATATTTCAATTCCTAAAACAAAAACAAACAAAGAAAAAAAAAAGAAAAGGAGATTAAATTAAATATTCATCTTGGTTGTTTTAAAAGAGATGTTATGAAGACTGATTATTTTTGAAGCATGATAAGTTTAAACTGTCAGGTCTCTGATTGCCAATTTTGACTGACAGAAGGCCAAATAACAAAAGAGCCACAGTTGCTGAAAAGTCCTTATTAAAATAAAATATGAAAGTTATTAAGATGTAGTATCAACCAAAACATTCCATAAAGAACAGCACATCTTGACTGATATTTATTTCAGTGGAGCCAAGGCTTCACACAGTGTGCTAAGTTTTTAAGACAATATACTCTTGTGTTTAGAATATGAGAAGCAAACACTGTCTTTGTGGGAGTTGGCATATTGCTCCTGATTTTTCACAAGTTTCCCTGAGGTTCTAAAACTTCCCCCTCCTACAAAAATGCAGGTTGCACCCTGCCGTCTTCAGCTCCATGCATCATCACATTTGCATCCCACCTTATCACCCAAAATCTATGCAAATTCTCCATGCACCCTCTCAGTCCAGTGGACCAGCATGGTTGTGGTGTTTCAAGCAGGAAGACACTGCTTTTTGACCTCACCCCACGCTGACACAGCTGACATGCTAAACAAAACATAATCCAGCTTTGACCTGATTTTGCAAACAAAATGTTATGGACCTCATTACTTTGTCCCTTAGCAAGAAAAGAAAGAAACAAAGTAAGCAATGCATGTTGTGGCACCAAGCTGGAACTAAACATGTCTTTCTTTTAACTGCACTGGAATAATATTAATCCTTAACAAAAGGCAGTATTTACTCTGGCATTGATTTTTATATAAACATGGTCTCACGTCCTGTATCTCTGAAAAGGAAATAAACTGCTAACCACAGAGTTCATTCCTGAAAGAATTTTCTGTCCAAAGAGGGTCCAAAAGTGTGCATTAAATCGCATTTACTGCCAGAACTGTGAAGGGTTTTCACATCTCAGTGGCCTCAGCAGCAGGGTGCACTCACCACCCTGCACCTCCTCTGTCTTCAGCAGGAACAGAGGACATCCCATGCTTGCCAGGACTGAATCTAACATCAGTGAGTAACCCATCCCCAGGTACTATGAGTTTGTACCAGGGTGCTGTACTGCAAAGATCACCTGTATGCATTTGAGTTAAAACAGTCAAGAAGATTTTAATCTAGTTTCATACACTTCTTTAGGAATCATCTGGAAAAATAAAATAAAGATAATGAAGGTATTTCCTATGGTGATTAAGGTTCATTATGGCCCAGAAAATGATGACAATATTCTACAGGACACACTGAAAGAGTGTATGTAGTCATAATATTAGCAAGAGCTGTTTACACTGTAGTGTTCCTAACCTAAAACTGAAAAACAAGATGCAGTACAATCTGTTTGAGGATGGGTTTGTTTTTTTTAAAAATCAGAAGCCCCCCTTTTCTTAACCAGGTGCATTTCAATCAGTTTTACCGAACAGAGTACAGAGGGAAGAAAGAGATCCAGGAAGGAGGTATGCCATTACACTCTTAGTTGCCTCGCACAAACAGCTGAAAGGGGAGAAAGGAGATGAAGAAGCAGAGCCTGTGAGTCCAGGTAACAACACAGCATTCACTCCCTGTAATATTCATGATGACTTTTGATAAAAACAACAAGAAACACTCACGGGTTGTACTATGAGCTCAGCTCGCATCAGGCAATCCGAACAGTTTTGCAAAAGCTCCTGGATGGTGTTCTGGCGTCTGGACACTGTACAGGTCCCATTCTGACTGTTGTGGGGGACAAGGAGAAGATTAAGTAAATACAGAGGAATCACACATTTTGAAGAAATACAAGAAACGCAAATTTGGAACAGTTAAAGGAAGTTACATGGAGTACTCCACTTCATTTAGGTTCACAGAGACACACATACATTATCTGGCCCTCCTGCCTAATTGCACTGTGAAGTTTGAATGACAATTCCACGATGGCAGAGCCACTTTATAATTCTGCAACAGCTGGCATGGACTGACTTTGCTACAGGATAGAGTCGAACATGGAAACTGGCATGCCAGAAAGGAGAAAGTTTTTCTTCCAGCACAGGTATTTGTAGCTTTGATAGACAAAACTTTGGCAGGGTTACAGTGAGAATGAATTATTCACAATCTTTGTTAAAGTCAATACCTAGAGCATAGAGCTATGTGATGTAATTGTAAATGTTATCACACCAGCCATCAAAAGTCAGGGCATAAAAGGAAAGCAGGATCCTTGGCTGCACAAGCAAGTCCATTCAAGCATATGAAGGACCTTTTTACCAGCAGAAATGCACAAAGTTAGTGCAGTGTCTTAAGAAGGAATTGCAAGATGCTCAAGCTGTTACAAAAATAGCTATGGGACCTGGAGGCAGAGTAAATGCTTTCTTACAGAAAAATAAAGTGTGAGTTTGGAGGTTCCAAGTAAAATTCCAGCACTGAAAACACTAGTGGGGGAAAAAGCCAAGGCAGGTAATGGGGTCATTATTGTTGTCTTGCACATAATCTACTGCATATGTACTGCCAGGAGGTTGCTGGGATTCAGCCACCAAAATGAGCCACTGCTAGCTGAACAGGGGTGAGGTGCTTCAAGTGAGGAACCATTCCTTGCTGATGGGATCAGACCTCTCAAGCAAGCCCAGGCGGCTCCCAAACCCAAAACCACTACTAACAGATGGTAAGGAACTAAGGTGCTTCCAAGCCCTGCCTAGTTTTCCAGCTCATGTGCCCACATTAGATAACCTTTTCCATTACAAATCACTGAAGAGCCCAACATTCCATACAACACTAATGTCAAAAAGACCATCAATGGGAACCTGTCCAATTCAGAGCCATCAAGAAGTCTGGATCCAATAGAGATCTTTCCACTGACTTCAACAGACTCTGACCATCCTTGTCAAAAGGAATTGTGACAATTTAAAAAACTCAGCAGAACTGTCCTTGGGAAAATCACTGCAGTGGTGAGAAACATTCAACATTGTAACTTTAAGAGCTCTTCTGCAGCATGTGCAGCTGGTGCATCAGCAGCCTGCTGTTCTATCAGCTTGTCTTGAACAAATAGAAAAGGCCTGCCCAACTCTTCAGCAGCTTCCCCCAATACCAGTAAAGAGACCCTCAAAAATGTGAAGATAAGACTGGAGAATCACTGAAAGACATAAAAAAGCCGTACACATGCAGCCCCCAGCCTGTACTGTGACCCTTTGGCTGCATAAATGCTGCGCCCCACTGTGCTATGCACCACTGTGTACCTTGGAAACAGCTTAAAGAAAACAATTACGAAAAACAACATATGGGTCTTCTTTTGTGCCAGGCTTTTCATCAGCTTCCTTTTCTAAATCATTCCTTCTCCTTAGGCATCACTGTTGTGTTTAGATCTAGAAGTATGTGACTGCATCTGAAATTTGCATTTAATTACACCCTCAATTATTCTCATGAATGAAACAGAATAAGAGAGAGGAACCTTCCATGCAATTTTCTCTTTTTAGAACATCAGAAGAGTATTTTTTTCTTCAATCCATTTTTCAATCATGTTCTGACAGCTACAAATGCCAGGTATCCATTAAAGCCAAAAGAACTATAGATGGTGACCAGACTTACACCCTAATAAATCAGTGTATCTCCACTGGTTTCAATATCTTCACTAATCTCAAAGGCATTACTTTGCTTTACAGTGAGAGGAGGTCTAAACAATGGCTATCATAGTTAACATGGTAAGAAATTGTGAAGAAAAGCTATTTTCAAATAAACTACTAAAACAAATTAAAATATAGAAAGAGTAGAATTATAAGTATTTTGTGTTCATCCCAGTGATCCTTGAAGACTACATCCAGAATTATTGTCCAAGTAATAAAATGTTGGAAAACTGAAGATGGTTTAAAAAAGATGCCTTGAAGTGGGAGGCTTAAGCACACCCTAATTAGAGCTTCAAAAAAAGATCTACAAGTTGCTTGTTTACAGTTCACAGAGACCTTCACAAGAAGAAAGCAGCAAGTATTTAAGGTTTTCCAAACCAGTAGACAAATATATAACAAAAATAATGGCAAAAGTTGGAGTTATACAAATTGAAACCAGGAAAGAGCACACTATTTTATCAGTGCTGCTTTTAATACCCTGAATGTTAGTTTTGTTGTTAAAAAACTAACTAGGTTTTGTTAGTTGAAATACAGAAATCAACCCTATGATAATGAACAAACAGATAGTGGCCTGTTGGGGGCACCAGCTTTCAAATCTGTCAAAGGACCAAATGGAGCTAAATGGCTCTGGGGCACACCCAGAGACAGCAGATGCCACTACAAGAGATGATGTTTGACAGCATAGCTCCACCAAGTCAACAAGACTCAAAGACTACAAATCTGAAGAAGATTTAGCTGTTCAAATATACTCAGGGGCATAAATCAATATCTGAATTTTAAAAATATTTAGCAAGACAATACCTCAACATACACAGGTTGACAGTTCAAATGGCACCAGCACAATCTCATATAGACTCATATTCAATACCTTTCATCCTGCGACAAGAAAGTATTTCATTATTAGTTTCAAAGGCCTTTCAATATAACTCTTAACGAAGCCAACAGGCCTCTAAGGTGGATGAGTAGATCAAAGCAGAAACTCCAATGCAGAGCAATACGACATCCAACCTTGAGGTAGCAGTAAAGAGACAGCCAAAGGAAAACTATATCCAACACAAAAAATACTGGACCAAAGAAGCTGAGGTAAACCCTGAACATGCTGGATGGCATCATAACATAGTGCAAAGCTGGATTTTTAAAGTAAAACCATGTAACCTACATGCTATGAAAAAATATATTTATGTCCCTCAGGAAGATGTAGGATCCCAACAGTCCTCACAGAACACAGTTAAGTGAATTACTTTACACAGTATTTTGTCAGTGTCTTTCTTGCTTTGTCTGATTTTCTTTACATGAAAGTGAATTGAGTTTAAAGTAATGTTTGGTCATTGCAACAACTATGCTACAACATACTATTGCTGCTATGGCAATTTGATCTAACTCTGGCAGCATTTAAAGCTTGAACCTACGAATAGGATCCTGCAGTACCAGACACTGTAGGCACACCATGCAGTGAAAATATGGACAGATTTTTCATTTGGTCTACTGCACCCCTGTAAATACAGCATTATCAACCATTCCAGCAGAATGAGAAAGAATTGGAGGTTGGTCTTTTAGCAGGATTCATAAAAAAAGAGTGCCGATTCATAAAAAAAGAGTGCAGAGTCTCTCCTACTAGTAAATATATACATCTACAATAATCTATTTTCTGTGCTCTTTTGGTTCTGTAAACACTACAGAACAGTGCTGAGTGAAACAGCCCTGACTGCTTCACACCTCAACTACCTTTTTGTCCCTTCAACTCAACATTTTAGACTACGACACTTATTTGGAAGGCAACTCATGAATTTCAAAAAGATACTATTAAACAGAGTTCTTTATGGAAATAACTTAGTCTTAATAGTCACTATTAAAGGAACAAAGGAAAACAAAACAGGATAGCTTCTTTGTTTTAAAATTATGAAAACACTTCAAAACACAGATTAATTGCTTTTATTTGGGATCTTAAAATGTAGCCCTGTCTCTCTCTACCCTAGGAAAGGCATAGTATCTTCATGTTGTCATTCTGTACAGGAGTAACCTTGTTCCGAGCATGTCAAGGCAGAACACGTTGCTCCCTTGTTATACTACACTCCTGCTCTCCCAGGGAAATAAGAGCAGAGCCCAACCTCTGCTGGCACCAGGATTTGGGCAGGATAGTAGCTCAGCAACACCTCATTGATGGAATATACCCTACTGGAGCTAAACTCAGCCATAGCTTTACTTGAATTTAATTGAATCCTCTATTTCTGGACTTGGATTGTGATTAACTGTTGAGCAGTACCAGTGATCCTCACAAGACCCCAAGTTGTACTGAAACAAGAAACAACTATTCCTGTTTTTCATAAATGAGACTGAGAAACATGCTCAAGGACATATGATGAGTTATGAGAGTTGAGACAGACACAGAGAACCCAGCAGTGCCCACATCACTGGAACACAGCAGGGTTGAGTGCTGCTGCCACTGACTTATGCAAGCAGTGAAAAAATTTCCTGAATGATATATTTTGAATAAATCAAATATCCTCTATAAACACTCAGTTTGCACCCTCACAGGCCCAGTACAGGAGCTGATGTCACCACTGCAGAACCCGAGGGGCAAGGAAGAAAGTCAGCTACCTTCTGCTTTCTCATTTGCTTTCTCCTGCTGCTGAAGACCTACCTGCACACCCCCAGCATAAAATGTGGAGGCTGCTCTGCTTTCTGCCTTTGTTAGTACACATGAAGAGGCCACTGGGTTATCCGGGGAGGGCAGGGGGGTACAATTAGTATCTAGAGAAGCAGGGTGGAGAAGACACAGAAGCATAACCAGCTGTTCCAAGGGGCCTTCCTGCAGCTTCACAGTTCCTTAAAGCTTTGGAAACAACAAAGAGAATGCTCTTGTCTCAAAGATACTATTTGAAACAAATTAGAATAATCCTTGTTTCATTTTCCAAATCCTCCACAAAACCTTTAGCCTTTTGAAAATTCAAAGCTTTTTTTTTTTAATTCATTCAAAAAGTGAAGGAAGCTTTAAAAAGAAAGTCTCTAAGCAGAACCGGAGCATTGAGTGATTCCCATGAACTGAATGAAAGCAAAAAAACAGCACTTCTTGTTCTTCACACTTCCCCCCCTCCGCACAAACTTGTTTGAACAAGCAATAGATTCATCAAGGGATTACCTGGTACAGCCAGGGTAGGCAAGTCAGAAGAAAAACCTGACCTGGAATCTCCATTGTGTGCACACAGCCTGCACACACCACTGGACTAAACCACCACCCATGCGCCACCACCTGCCAGTTGGGTGTGGGTGGGTGCCCCAGAAAGCGCACTGGGCATATGCTGGCTAAAGGTGGTGAATCATAATATCCATAAGAATACAAACCAAAAATTAAAATATTACAACCCATCTTACCCCCTCCCGCCTAATAGCAGTCGAATGCAAGTGTCAAATCATCAAGAATTTCATAACTGGGTTCTCCCCACATGTCTCTGGTCTAACTAGGACCAGTTTTGGCACACCGTGGCCTCGCCAAACTAGTCCCATCTGCCAAGTATGCACATAGACTAAGGCATGATGGCAGGAAACCTCAAAAGACATCTGCATCTGGCAGTCAGGCTCTACATACCATTAGAAACGTGCAAAAATTTAAGAATCACTAGTGAATTACTGAATTATTAAGATCCCTGAGGCTTGGTGCCCTCATGGCAAGCAGGGTTTCACAAGGGATCCTGCCACACCTATTCACAGAAAATCCTCATGCTTTTTCCCACTGGTATGAATCACCAGCAGCAACAGAACCGTTCTACAGGCCACACCTGCCCAGTGCAGCAGGCTGCAGGCGTGCTGCCTCTCCCACCTCCAGTTCTGGGTGCCAAATGCTAGGTCTAGCTTTGACCACGGAAATACACCTCTGCTGGAGAGCAGATGCTCAAAACACAGCAAACCCCCTTTGAGAGACAGAGGCTTTCACACCTGCAAAGGTAAGGAGTTTCAAATCTCACACATGTACCTACAAAACTGTGAGTTGGGAAAGGTACAACCTGACTTTCTCCTCATGGCGTGGCACTGTCACCAGCTGTCACAGAAACCCATTTCTCTGCCAGCCAGAGCGCAGCTGCAGGCTCTGCCAGCATGGCAGGTATTCGGCAGCAATTCAGGCACATTCCTCCCTCTCTGTCTGAGGAGCTCAAAGGGGAAGTTACCCTGCCAGCTCTACCACCACTCAGCTTAGTCAGGACTCTTCAGATCCCTGTGAGATTGATGAGAATGCCAAAAATGTGGCTTTGAGTCAGTTTTCTCCAAGTTTACTTTGTCTGTCAGTTCCTGAAAGTAATGTCAGGACACGGGATGTGAATTTCCAACTCCTTTTTTAACTTGAAGCGCAGAAGTTACCTTAATCCTTAAGCAGAACTGTGTAAATTAAATTGTGTTCATATCATTCAGTGACCATGAATCCTAGGCTATTTTTTTCCATAACCTTAGCAATGACAAATAAAACTGCACAACTTTGCATTTTTTTTTCCTTTCTCTCATAGTTTATCAGACTTTCTATCTCCATAGCAAAGACACTGATAAATATTTGACTGATGAATTGGCAGTTTAGAAGCATGTGACTCACTGTCAAGCTGAGTATCTGTACTAAGGGCCAAGCTCATCCTGAGTTCCCAAGCCAGAAGAAACCGGGAATGTTGTAAAAGCACCTTGCTGAGCCCTAAGGGTAGGGAGAGTCTCATATTGCTCTGTGAGTAATGTAATACTCAGCACAGACTTGTTTGGCAGAATACGCCCCAAAACTTACAAGACTAGACCCTAACTTGAATCCTTCTGCATTTAAACATTAGGGTAGAGTGGTCTGCCTCGTTGGAAAAAGAAGCCTCAGTTTTCTGAGTTCAGTAGATACCACTAAACTTTGGCACTGTGGATGTCAGGCTAAACACAATCATTAAAACCAATTCCACAGATGATGTCCCTGATGCTAATAGCACAACACATACAGGATTTGGTGGATTTTCAGCACACAACACATGTGCAAAATCAGGCATAACTGCCTTTTATCATTAACTGGCAACAACCCCTCATTTTGTATTTTGGGACACATTTTAAATCAGCACTTACTAAAAATAAACCTATGCAACCTCCTTGCCAGAAATGCCTTCCCAAAGAGGAGGTATTAATATTATGTTATAAAGAGTAAATTAAAGGATGCTGATATAAGGTTGTTAACCTTTAGATCAGCTCTGTCCTTTCCACTCTTGAACACTACCTTTCCACCATTGAACACTACCGAAAGAAAAGCCTAACAAACTATAGAGTGGTTAAAAATATGTAACAAAAGCCGAAGAATAATAAATTAAAGGAAGGTATTCCTCCTCTAGATAGATTAGCGCACCAAAGTGTGCAAAAAGAGAACGGCCAGGAAGTAACATGCGCTGCCATTCATTTTTCATGCCTTGCATGTGTCTTGTAAACAGTAAAGCACCACTAGCAAAACAAATCCTCACAAATGCAAGGCAGCAACAGCGTTTGGGAGTCCTAGTATGTGTACTCTCCAATGGTAAAGTGCTGAATTGTTCTAATTATATAGAAATAAATAGGTATTCTCATACTACTGTATTGGTAACTAGATGTGCTCTAGCTGCAATTCATCGTAACTAACTTACCTGCACATACACCAAACCGAAAGTCAGACACAGAACAAAAACTAAGAACCAAGCAAAGTAATAAATAAAAAATACGTAGAATACAAGTTTTGTCATTCATTCGGTGGTCCTCTAGCAACAGGTCTGATATAGCTAAGCAGAGCACTCTGTGCTCTCTAGGATAATCCTAATTATCTACAGCCACTTATAGATTTTGCTGGATATAAAAAAGCCTGCTTGTTCTCATCTGCTGCTTATTATTTACTATGCATATTTAATTCTGGTCCTTCTGCAATCTCATTATGTACTATTCATAAAACCAGGGCTTAAATTTTAACACAAAACACAAGTCAGTGCTTCTGCATCAATTCCTAAATCAGTGGCATCAATAATTAGATCCAACAGGTTTAATACAGCCATTCCATGCATGTAATCATGAGCAGTGTTTTGTACAGGTGCTGAATCAAACAACTGCTCTTTCCTTAGGTGACTGTAACTGCTGCCTGCTTTTCAGTCCTGTGAACCAGCTAAGGAGATTAAAGGAGAAGTCTTCATGACCACTGCACTTATTTTTCATACATTCACAGGACCACTCTGCTCCAAAAAGTCCTTGCCAGACATGACACGCACAGATTGCTGGTACAGCTGCATCCACAAGTGCAGGCATTCTCCAAGCCAGGATTCACAGCCGGCACCCTGCCTACAAGAGCTTGACTGTGTCTGCAGCAACAGGGCAAATAGGAAGTTAAAATGAAGGGGAGGAAAGCAGACCTTGCTTGTTACACATCTTTGCTCCCTGGCACTAAATGTCAGTGATCACCCTATAAAATATCATAACTTAAAACTCCCAAGCCTTAAACAAGCTAGAAACAAACTCAAAAATGAACAAGAGAAAAACTCCCACTAGTTAAAATGGTTTTATAGTCCTAGTTATTGCAACTACTGGGGAGGACAGTGAGCACAGAGCCTGGGTGTATGGGGTATAAAGCAATTCACCTCAGTACAGCTTTGTTTTACGTCACCGAGCAAAGACGAGGTTTATCAGCAGAGAACTGTTGGGTCACTACAGCCAGCACGGACCCGCTTACAGCTCTGAGTGGAAAGGGAAGACGCATTGCTTTTTAATCCTGTTACTCTCTTCAAGGAGAGTCACCACCAAAAGTGTTCTGTTTGTGTTTTTAATAAGTTCTTCGCTTGCGTTTAAATGCCTTTTAGAAGTAAAAAAAGACTCCTCAGGGAGGAAGAGGAAAAAAAGAGACTTGCAAGCTTGCACACCTAGGAAATCAAACCGCGAGCAGGCTCACGGCATCTCTCCGAAGGCGGCCCCGAGCCGGCGGGGCCGGGGGGGCGGCTGGACCCGCACCTACCCGTATCCGTCGGAGGCGTAGTCCCCCCCGTAGGTCTTCTGGTAGTAGTAGGTCTTGTGGGTGTGGGTGCCGCCGCCGCCGCCGCCGCCGCCCCCCACCACATGGGAGCTCATCTCGTAGCGCAGGTCGGTGCCCGACTCTGCCCGCGCCATCCGTCCCAGGGTGTTGATGCGCGGGTGGGACCCGCCGTTGATGCTCATGGCAGCGGGGGAGCCGCCGGGGGCGAGAGGGGGCGAGGGGCAAAGCCACGGACAGACTGACCCAGACCCGACGGGGGGAAAGGCATTCACCGCCGGGAGCGCCCGCCGCGGTGCCGCCGCTCCCTCGCAGTCCACCGAGGGCCGGGGAAGGGCCGAGAAGGGCCGGGGGTCGGGGCAGCCCGCAGGTGAGGGCTGGGCAGGGGCGCCGCGAAGCGCTGTGCGGTGCCGGGCGGGCGGGCGGCGGAGGCTGCTGCTGGTGGCGGCGGCGGCGGCAAGAGCGGAGGTCCCGTCTCGTCCCCTCCCCGCCGGCAGAGGAAAGGCGAGGCCACACCTTTCGTGGAGGTTTTAAGCGGCGCCCCTGGGCGTGGGGCCGCCGCCTCGCCTGCGTCCTCCGCGCCTCCTCGGCGGCTGCCACGGGATTCTCCGCGGCCCCGGCCCCCGCCCCGCCGCGCCCGGCGGTGGTGTCGCTCCCCAGTGGCCGCCCGGGCACCGCAAGTGCTCTCTCACCATCGCACCCGTGTGTTGTCCACCTTCCTGGGTGCGCACGCTGCCCTCGTGAGTTGCCAGTGGAGGCTGGAGCCCATTGGAAACTCCCTCCCGACCTGTACCGTACCTACTGGCTTGCCCTTGCCCTGTGGCTGTGGCCGAGGCGGATGGACGGGACCGGGGTGCCCTCGGCACCAACCACCCTTGTGCCACCCCGGAAAGCAATCGGCACCTGGACAAGGCAGCGCAGGTTAAATCGGCACCATTACGTCCAGGAGGGGTCTGGTCCGCTGGCAGCTGCCCTCTCCTCTTAGCATCACAGGGTGTTGATGCTCGTCGGGAAAACAACGTGCATGTTCCATCAATTCCAAAATACACGGGGTCCCACATTCACAAGGGCTTTGGGCACTCCAAGCCCAGTGCATTTCTGAAATGGCACTGAAACTTGTGAACCAGCGCATGAAAGGTTGGAGTAGTGCTGATTGCATGTGCTGATTGCGTTTGTGCACGAGAAAGAGGATATTCAGAAACGGGCATTCAAACTGACTTTTCCCCTCGTTTTTTCATTATTCCTGTTTTCTGGTGCTCTGAAAGTTATGCTTTGCTCTTTAAAAAGTATAAAATAAGGCAGATCCTAGGAGACAGTAATTTTAACACATTTGTGTGTGTAGAGGGTGTCGACAAAGGCAGTTTGCTGTAGGATGCCCAGCAGTGCCTTTGTTACCAGCCGTTGACCACTGGATTAGTCTCAAGGATTGACTGGCAACTATTTCTTAACTACTCTCAGTGGCACTACCTGAGCTGGTCTGGCCACTTGTCCATGGTGTTAGAAAACAAAGATGGACAGGTTTTAGGAAGTAGCAGTCACTCATGAATAACCCTGTCAAGCTTTTCTGAAATAATCCTGAGGCTTTCATCCCAGTGTGCAGTACGGGAGCCAGCCACCTGATGCTCTCCGACAACATGTGTGCTGGAAGTTTTTTAAACTTGCGTGAGATCACCAGCAGCCCACACCATGCATAAATTCTTGGGCCCGTTTCTGTCTTTTCTGCACTGATTTTTTTCCTGGTATTTTAAATCCAAGTGATAGGCCACGAGACAGTAGGTAACAACTACATAAACATATCAAAGGAAAAGACTTTCTAAATTATTCAAGAGAAAAACTGAATGAGAGCAGTTCTCCCCAGTGCCACTGAAACTGCTGGGGCTCTGTGGGAGCACCACCGTACAGGTTACGTGAGAACCTGACCTGCTGCTGGAGGTGATGGGCAAAGTCTAGTGTAGTGGAGGCATCAGAGCTACTCCAGGCAAACGTGGGATTGCTTGGCCCTGAAAGGCATCCTGATGGCACCGCCCGGAGCTGTACGGAGTGCTACAGAGAGGCAGAATGCAAGTCGGCTATTACATGTGAAGTCATGCAGTGACTTCTATATTGTAATGTATGTGCAGTATTATATATAATGTGAATCATTATATATGAGTGCATATATATATACACACACACATGCATGCATATATATTGTGTATATATGTGGATTTGGGATGCTGTTTTGAATACAGATTACATCTGCACAATTTGATGATTTGACATTACATTTCAAAGTCATCAGGGAGCAGAATACAGAAACAGTCAGGATGAGTAAGAAAAACAAATAAAGAGGCTTAATGCTATGAAGAGGGAAGAAGGAAGGTAGAAAACAGATGTGGAAAAGGAAAGAAATTCAGAATGAAGGAAACTTGAACTCTATGCCTTGGTACTCCACTCCAAACTTTTTGAAACGTAAATACAAATCTCTGAATTAGTACCACCAGTGTATATAGAAGTCAGATTTTGTGAGTGGTGGTGTATCAAGCCAGGCATTTATATTTAGACATATAAACACAAAATTTGGTTGTTTGTTTGTTTGTTTTTCAGCAAGTCCCTAAGAAAGCTGTGCATTTATATTTATGTGTATTTAGAAATCCAAACATACTACACTGATCTGAGGTTCTTGCTGAGTTTTGGCACCACCTCCAGTCAGCCCCACCTTTCAGCGTGGACTGGTGTGCCAGCTCAGTGAGACATGCCATTATCTGTGATAGAGACAGCATGTGTGTGATACACCCAGAGGCCTGGATGAGTCACTGTTACCTGGACACAGAAGAGTGTACTTAAATAGAAAGTGGATTCTGGTGGTCCTACTTTCACAATTAGCCCCACTGAAATGTAGAGGAGAAGACAAGACTGAACTGATACTGAAAACAGCACAGTGCTCCTATCTTAAGTGTTTTCATAGACAGAGAAATTAAAGAAATAAATGTAAATAATTAAATGCTGAAAGAGTTGGTATTTCCTTGGTGCTTACCCTAGGTGGACTCAGTTATCTTGAAGCAGGGTCAAGTCACATAGATATTGTTTAAAATGCATGAAAATACCAGTGTCACAACTGGAAGATCTCTTTGACATCATGGAGTTTTTGAGTGCAGATGTCCAGGAACTGCAAGCTGCAGTTTCTTAGCATAAGGTATCCCTCCCCATGGCAGTGGGGTTGGAACTAGCTGATCTTTAAGGTCCCTTCCAACCCAAACCAGACCATGGTTGTACAATTTTCCTCCCAAGGAAGGAGAGAATGATATGTAGTAATTCTGAGTTTATAGTTCATCTCCCTTAGCAGAATTCTGTCTCCTAAGGTAAGGATCTATTAAAACTGTGTGGGTCTTACGAGACCCTCTTTAAGCAAGTTAGTCTAGAGGACATGAATATTCCCTCCAGGCACCTTAACCCAAGCTAAACTCAAGGTCTGTGCTGTAGCCCCTAATTTGCCTCCCTTAGAATTGCAGAGACCATGAAGATATTAGGAGAAAGCAGTTCCAAAGAGGCAAAGTGTCTGCACCTGACAACTGCTTTAGTAAACAGAGAGAAGCTCCTTTATACAAAATACTAATGCTTGGCACATCTCTTTAGTTTTCATAAAAGGCTCCTTTCCAACCACAGACAGCGTACCCAGAAGCTCTATTTTAGGCTTAGGCTGCTGGATAGTGGGTCTTTAACTATTCAGGACACTACTTGAGCTGAACTTAACGTGCTGTGTTGGTCCCTGTCTATATTAGGGGAAACACCTATATTTTATCTTAAGAACTGAATTCCCAAGGGCACACTGAAATTCCCCCCAATGGCTTGTTAATTCATAGCTTTTGACAGTAGTTGCCAGCCCCTCCTATTTCACATGCCCTCCTCTGGGCTTATTTAATGGCATCTTCTACTTAATGCCCTCCTTTCCTGGATAGGAACCAAATAAATTTAAAATAGCTGAAACATATTGATAATCAGTGACATCTGACATTCAAAGTACAAATCTGAGTATGACTTGATAATTGATTTCCATTATTGTAGCTTGTGAAAAAACAGGTCTGGCCTTCCAAACAGATCGAATCATCCAGGTAAACCAGCATGTGACTCCTGTGTTCCTAACTCCTACACTTTTGGGCAGTAAGGACAAGTTTGCACGTGCAAGTCACTAATCTGGCTGTGCGTCTTTGCAAGGTGCTTGCTATGCACCAGCACTCCTGTGCAAGGGCTGCCTGGGAAGCAACAGCGTAGGCTGAGTGGCAGCGTTCACAAAGTCCATGTTTGTGAAGATGTGAATGCCAGTCCTGGGAATTTCCACTTCCTCACTTCGCTCAGATGGAACTCTCCACAGAAAACTGACAAGTCAACACTGCTGAATCCACAGTCTGAGCTCTTCCATGCATGTGAGGAGAGGCTGGTGCCAGTAGGATCACCTCTATAGCAACTGCAG
This sequence comes from Myiozetetes cayanensis, assembly GCF_022539395.1. NCBI lineage: Eukaryota > Metazoa > Chordata > Aves > Passeriformes > Tyrannidae > Myiozetetes > Myiozetetes cayanensis. The sequence goes on along the minus strand of NW_026086604.1, from coordinate 85,350,257 downwards.
ACATGTTCTGAAATGTCATTAATAACAAACTGAGAGGGCTCAGACATCTTATTCGGCTACATCCCTGTCATGGGAAAGATATATCTTAAATGCACTCAAATGGTGCCTAATTATGGGCAGATTTAGAGTGCCCTCCAGCAAAACCCACTTTAAAATGTAGATATGCCACAGGGAGTGTTTGGAGAGGATAGGGAATGACAAGGTGCTCACTCTGAGCCTGTGTCAAGTCCTAGTCAAGCCCAGAATTGCCTACCAAGAGCTGCCATTTCCAGGTCCCTGGACACTCACTGCACTCATTTCAGACAGTCCCTGGAATATTATGATCTCAGTCTTTAGTAAGGTTAAAAAAAAAAAAAAAAGTCTTTGAATTCATCAGGAGAGAATGCATCTTAAGACTGCACAATTCCTTCTACACCATGCAAAAGTAGAGGGTGTGGTAAGGGATGTGTCAGCCTTGTCAAACCTGACTGACTACTCAGACAAAAAGTTTCAGGATGCCTCACTGTTGTGCTTCAGGTGGAGGAGACCAGCACGTGACATTCTTTTCCCAGCATGGTCCCACCATGACCCACAGAGCATGCACACAGTATTTCTACACAGCTCTTGATTTCATATGGCTGCAAGTGGAGCACCCCCAACAGTACAAGGTCTAAATATTTAACGTCACATTATTTTAGTTCCTTCAATGGCTTCCTTCACCATTCTCTTTCATCAACACATGGTGACACTTGCTGGAGCTTGAGAAGTTAACATATAGCAAGATACTTTATAGTGCTGAGAGCAATACAGGGCAATTCTTTAGTAGTGGGACAAAAATCTTTTCAGCCACACGGCACGTATGCAAAATGCATTCATTTGTGAGGATGAATTATTTTAATAAAACACAATAATTCGTGTTAGATACCACAGAGCTGCTCAGCCACGTGCAGCGCAAGGTGAGAAGCGGGGTAGTGAAAGCTCTCAAGGGATCTTGACACTTGCTTCACACTGGTGCTGCTCTAATTTACACCCAGGTGTCTTCAAACCCAAGGGGATAAGGACCACCATGATTTCATTGACTTCTTCTTGGAAATGGGAGTGAAGGGTCAAATGGGAGCTGCTACAGTAGCCCTGTAGACACCCAGGGTCCCCCCTCATTAGAGTGAATATTCCATCAGCAAGGCTGTACATCGTAATAGATGTTTGTCATCCCAACATGTCAAATAACTGGGTTATGGCACTGGTCTGGGGCACTGATAGCCTTATTAAAATGTTACCACCATAATTAAAAATACCTTGTAACTTTTAAGAGGGAACACCAGATCAGAGAAGTTATAAAGGTTCCAAGTATCTTTACCAACTTAATGGAGAAGGGTGGGACTTTAAAAACAGATTTTCATGCACATCTCCCCTGTGCTGAACTTTTATAGTGTATAATAGGCTGTGGAGGAAAATGGAGAATTAGATCCAATATATAAAAAAGAATACCAACTTTGCATTCAGTTTTGCAAGCAGACCTGTCATTTTATGTTCAATTTGTGGGTCATACCAGAACTACTTTGATAACAACCAGGAAAAATAAAGATTCAGTTCTTTACTGTGCCAGAAGCTCTGCTTCTCACAGCTGAGGAGTGGAGGTGTCATCCTTATAGGAATATTTTGTTCTCCAAAACCCCGAGGCTATGGAGGGCAACTTATCTTCCAGTAGAATTGGAAACCTCCTCACCAAGATACCCGATGTACAAATTCCAGATGTTATCACATCGTTATGTGCTCCAACTGTGCTTGCTTGTACACCCAGTCAGCAAGAGCTCACCACACCAAAGGGACCTTGCACTGCTTGGTAAAGGCAGCATTAAGAATTGATTTGTGCTGAAAAAAGCTTTTCAAATGTATAAAACTTGACTTAAGAAAGTTTCCTAAGAGTCCTTTTTATTCTCATCATTTAACAGGGTATATTATGTTAGTATAAAGTTTGCAGTACAAGTGAGAAAAAAAAGGAGGTAGACTTTTTCATCATACACACATCCCTTAACTCTCTAAAGACAAATTCAGAAGTGAGAAGCTGAAGTTAGATTCTCTCCTCCCTCCACCTGAGTCATGTTGATCAGAAATAAGAGCTCTCTTATTCCAGCTATATTCTCATCCATTATAAAAGCACAACCATTGCTATAACTCTTTTAAACCTCAAGTACTTGTCATCAGAGGGACCAGAATACTACAAGGCAGCCACCGGGGATCATGTGAAACATCCCCTGTAAAACGTCTGTGATTACCGCAGCTTTCAAGATGTGACAATGTAAAAGTGGAACTGTGCTCCAGTCTAGACCAAATTCCAGTGCTGCCTAAGTTTCACTCGGACTCCCAGCAGAGTATGCTCCTCCTCCTCAGTCCACAATTAGTGCTACAGTGTTGCTGCTCAGCATGCAGGAGCTGGTGTGCTTTGCTCCCTTTCCTCAAACACATACACGAACCTTGTAATTCAAATAGCAGAATCAATTGCATTTAGTTTTCTGCCTTCTCATTCCCTGCTCCATGTAATTATAAAAGTCTGATAAAGAGACCAAAGAATTAGAGCGCTAATATGATGAGATGGTAAAGAAGCTACTTTGCATTAATGTTTTCTTCTCAGCTCGCCATCTGATTTGGATGTGTCTGTGGTTATTTATGATATCTTCTCTATGTAAGTAGTTCTGAGTAAGATGTAGGAAATAAAATTACTGTTTTATTTCCTCTTTTTCTGTTCAGATCCACTTTTCTGTTAGAGTGATTTAGTTCCCTTTAGGACACAACCAGCTGTTTCCATAAAAATGCTCACCTTTTGCCTGACTAGCAGCATAAGAACCAGCAAGGCTAACATCTGTAGTGGGTTTGCATGGCCAGGTTTTTGGAGCTTGGGAGGCTGCAGGGGTGGCTTCTGTGAGAAATTGCTGGAAGCTTCCCCCATGTCCAGCAGAGCCAACACCAGCCAGCTCCAGGACAGACTCGCTGCTGGCCAAGGCCGAGCCAATCAGGAGTGACAGTAACACCTCTGGGATAAAATATTTAAGAGGGAAGAAGTTATTGTGCAGAAGCAATTGCGGCCAGAGAAGAGTGGAGTGAGAATATGTGAGAGGAACAACTCTGACAACACCAAGGTCAATGGAGAAGGAGGGAGAGGAGTTGCTACAGGCACTGGAGATGAAGTTCCCCTGCAGCCCATGATGAAGACCATGGTGGAGCAGGCTGTTCCCCTGCAGCCCATGCAGGTCAATGGAGGTGCAGAGATCCACCTGCAGCCCGTGGAGAAGACCCACGCCAAAGCAGGTGGATGCCTGAAACAAAGGCTGTGAACCTGTGGGAAGCCCACACTGGAGCAGGCAGGAAGCCCACACTGAAGCACCATGGAGAGAGGAGCCCATGCTGGAGCAGGTTTCCTGGTAGGACTTGTGATCCCATGGGAGACCCATTCTGGAGCAGGCTGTGCCAGAAGGACTGCACCTCCTGAAAAGGTGACCCATGCTGGAGCAGTTTGCGCAGAACTGTTGCCTGTGGGATGGAGTCATGTTGGAGAAGTTTGTGGAGGGCTGTCTCCCATGTGAGGGACCCCATGCCGGAGCAGGGGAAGGACTCTTCTCCCTGAGCAGTGGCAGAAACAACGTGCCATGAACTGACCTTAACCTCCATTCCCCCTATCCCCGCACTGCGGGGAATGAAGAGGTAGAGCCTGTGAAGGAGGACAGGGTGGGAGGAAGGTGTTTTTAAGATTTATTTTACTTCTCATTATCCTGCTCTGATAATAAATTCAATGAATATCCCCAATTTCAGTCTGATTTGCCCATGACGGTATTTGGTGGGTGATCTCTCCCAGCCTTTATCTCTGTTTATGAACATTTTGTTATATTTTCTCTCCCCTGTCCAGTTGTGGAGGGGAGTGATAGAGCAGCTTAAAGTGGGTGCCTGGCATCTAGCCAGAGTCAAACCACTACATAAAAAATTACTCTAATGGGAAACAAGGAAGAAAAAGGATTACTTCATGTTAACCTTTTTGGCATAGCTCTGAGCTCTTATGCTGGCACTAAGGGATTGACAGCTCTCCCTATGTTCTTCTGTGATAGCTCTCCTTATTTATATTTATATTCCTGGGAAATCACCTCCAAATGGCATTGTAGGAAACCAGATCAACTCACTGTACAAATGCCTCCTTGTGCACAGGTCTCAGGGAACTGAATGTGCCCAAGTAGAGTTTAAAACACCTGTGAACAGATATTGGAAGACCATTCAATGTGGAACACTATGTAACACACTGTATATGTGATTTCCTTCAATATAAGCAGAAATTTCACTTGTTCTTGGTACTCTGTTAAATGTAGTCTGAGTTTAAATTAAAGTCCAGTCATGGCAGTTGTATGACAAGTACGGCCTCACCTCCAGGACAGACTCTAGCCACATCCTTGAAAAAAAGTTTTGTCTGCAAGAAAGCAATAAAATAGTAATTATGAACTGGACTACTGTTTACAGCACTGCGCTTTCTTGTGCCTTTATAGCTAGCGCACTTTGTTGATGCAGACAAGAAGAAGAGGAACCACAACCTGGCTCTTCTGGAAGAGGCAGGAGCACCCAGGGCTTGCTCCACCTGCCTCTGAGCTGGGCAAAGGGCACATGGGGAGTGGCATGAGACACTGTGCTCAAGGAGAGCTCCTGTGCAGCAGTGCTGGGGGAAGAAGGGATTCTTATGTATATCAGATATATTTTGCTGTGAAGTTTTGCCTGCATCATGTCATCAGGCCATAAGTTTTTCTGGACTTCTGTGTGTGAGCACTGACTAGAACTGGAAAGTTCCTGATATCACTAGGACAGCACCAGGGATTCTAGATACTGAATGACTTAAGCAATAAAGTCTCCCTTACCACCTTCAACAAAAAATCACAGAAGGGTGTGGGTTGGAAGAGGTGTAAGAAGGTCTGTAGTTTGACCTCCTGTTCAAAGCCCATTAGCTTTGACAACAAAGCTTTGGGGTTTTGTCCAGCAAGGTCCTGAGAACTTCTGAGGATGTTGCCTGCACAACCTCACTGCCTGTCCCACTGCTTGTTGTCCTGATGGGGAAGAGTTTATCTTCATACCTGATTGTACCTTCTCTTGTTTCAGTTTATGCCCACTGTCTGTTGTCCTCTCCCCAGGCACCACTATGAAGAGATTTGCTGTTTTATGGATACTGACAGGCTGCTTTTAGCTTCCCCTGAAGATGTCTCATCCCTGGGCTGGACAAAGTGTGGTCCCTCAGCCCCTCCTCAGGAGACCAGCTCCAGAGGGCTGGTCTCCAAACTCCAGCCGTCTTAGTGGCTTAGTAACAAGTTTGTTAAGCAGTGCTGCAATCTGGATGCAGTACTCTATATGAATCTAATGAGTCTTTCACAGAGGGGGATATGCACTGCCCTGCATCCAGCGACTGGTTCAGGCTTTTGGCGTTCCTTGCTGCCAGAGCATGCTGCTGGCTCACATGCAGCACACTGCACAGCAGCACCCCTATGTCCTCTCCTGCAGAGCTCAGCAGCAGCCTGTATTGTTGCAAGGAGCTACTTCACCCCAGTTCCAGGGCCTTGCATTTGTCCTTGTCAAATTTCATGAGGTTCCTGTTGGTCCCTTCCTCCAGCTCTCTGGGTCTCTCTGAGTGGCAGTTCTGCCCTGGTGTGTGTCAATTGTTCTCCTCAGTTTGGTGTCAGCCAAATGATGATGAGGGTGCATACTGTCTTCACTTTCACATCACTGACAAGGATAATAAATTGCCAGAATAGATCCCTCAAGAACTCTGCTTGTAAAGGCCTCCAGGTAGAATATGAACCCTTTAAGCTCAACAAAGAAGGCAATTTTTCACCCATCTACTAATCCATCTGTCCAGATCATAATATTCCAGCTTAGATACAAAGGTGCTGTAGGAGATCATGCCCAACATTAAGTTAAAGTCAAAGGAGATAAAGCGGATAACAACCACTGCTCTTCCCTTATCGCACAAAACAATCAGTTTGGTCAAGCAGGGGAAATTCCCAGTCAATATTAGGGAAAATAAGTTTACCATGAGGGTAAACACTGAATCAAGTGCCCAGAAGGGCTGTGGAGTCTCCACCCTGGAGATACTCAAAACCCAGCTGGGCAAGGCCCTGAGCAACCTGCTCTACCTGGACCTGCTTTGGGCAGGAGTGGGATGAGAAACCTCTAGAGGTCCCGCAAAGCCTTTGTCATGTGATGATTTAACTTTGGTAAATCCATGTTGACTACTCCCAATCACCTTCTTCTCATTCATGTAACAAAGTGTTCACGTTCACCACAATCCATCAGAAAGGTTTGGTAACTGCACGAACACAACATACCTGCCCTGGAATTTCCTTATTCCAAAGGGCGTAAATTGCCTGCTTCATTATTCATAGCATTACACACAAATTGTAGCAGACTCATAGAGATCCTGATACTTCTGCCTTTTGGGTGGAAAAAGACAAGATTTTCCCTAGGGGATTTTTTTAAATTTAATTCTTGTTGCTGGATGATAACTATTAAGAGAAGGTAGAGCTGTCAGCGTTGTTTTTATAATGAAAGAATAAGATGTGTCTATGTGTTATTGATATTCACATTCAAGCATGCTAAAACACAAGTTGGTCATAATTTTCCCAGTAACAATAGTGATGAAATTCTTTCCGAAAAAACTCCCCTGTATTTTGGCATCCCTGAGAGATCCCAAATGAGCCAAACAAATGAGACGAGACAACATAATGGATATGCTAACATCAGAAATGTAACAAGCAGAAAACAATGCAAAATTCTTATGAGTAAATAGCAAACAATCTGATTTACAGCTTAAGATTAATGTTCATTGCTCACAACAATATGTTGTAAAATCATCAAGCATCATCCTTAGGACACATCTACACTATCATTGTGGTTTGCTCCCTGTTTCACTCCTGGGCCCCTCATTGTCCATACCACTTACATGCTGGTTTGTCCCCAGGCTCCTACATTGAGAAAATCCACTCGCTCCCTCCCAGAGGGCACAAAATTCCCAAGTCCCAGCTCCAAGAACACAAGGTGTTCCACTGCTTGGTAGGTCAGACTTTTCTTCCCAAGGCGGTCAGGGTTTACTTTCCAAGCAGACCACGGACTGTGTAGGCTCACTTGCAGTCTCTTGTCATACTGAGATATTCATTTTGCTGTGGTGCTTCATCTGGAGCAGATGAGCAGTTTTATGCAGGGCTACCGGAAGGCTGCTCCAGGGGAAGCTGTGGGAACAGCTGAAGGAGGTGCAGCACGTAATGGCTAAAATTGAAGATTTCTCAGGAAGGAAGGAGACTATTACCACAAAGAGTGGATGGAAGAAACCTGCCGTTGTACTGTGACTGCTCAGTATTTTTAAGGGAGAATGTATTTCTGTTTCCTGGCTAGAGGAATGCTGCATGCAGGGCCCACGTGTGATTGCACTGTACCAGAGGCAGCCTGCAACCCACCCTTGGGGCTCACTACCCACCTGTGGGGTTGCCCACGATCAGGCAAGAAGCCTGGGGGATAGTTTCAACCAAATGCCAACAGCCATGTCACTCCAGCAGCAGGGATTTAGCATGGCTGATGACCAGAATGTGCCTCTGAGGTCTCAGGCAGCTACATGCTGATACTGCATTGCTGTCGTGACACTGCCATTACCACCTGAGCTGGCGCCACTAAACAAAGCCCAGTGGAGTCCACCCATGCTGCACCTTCAGCTGGTGTGTGGACATGCACTGAGTGGCAGATGATAATCAGTGCAGTGATGCATGACATCAGCTGTCCCTCCTGTCACCGCCTCCTCACCCTCCCTAAGGATCTTGCATCCCCTCTGTGGATATAGTCCTTAACCGAAATGGTCCACTGTTGTTTTAGCAACAGTACCTCTGCAGCAACACCAGTTAGGATTTTGTGTATGTTGGCTGACTCTGTTTTAACTGCCCCTTCGACTAATCTTGCTCTGATTTGTGCTAAAAAACCCCTGTTTTCTTTGGAATTCTCAAACCACTAGTAAAGAAAGGGATCACTCCTGTAGCAGCAGCAGGAGATTTCCCTACAACCATTTCAGATTTCAAACAAACAACAAACATTTCAGATTTCTGTCATAAAACCTGGTTTCTGTTTTTCTGTATGTTCACTGAAGGCTGGATCCTTCGTACATGGAGACGCTGTACTCCTTAGCATTATGCCTGTGAGAGGTCTGTGGGATGTCCCGGCTTAAGATAATACCTGTCATATATACATTAATGCAGGCAGAGCTACTTTTAAATAAACACACAAAAAGTCAGACCTAGAGGTCCCCAGCATTTTCATGTTCTGCATTGCTATAAGCTCCTTTCTAGTTTCACATGTCCTAAAGAAGATCAGGTTTTGCCTATCAAATTGGCTGATGGGTGCATTCTATATGCACTACTACATATTTCATGAACAATGAGAATAAAAACATCCTGCTCCAGAAGGGCAACTGAATTCATTCACTCATTTGTTCGTTGGTCTGCATTTCCTTCCCCTTTATCCCCTTTTTCTGCAGATTTTGACAAGTTTCCATAGCTAAAAATCCAGTGTCAAATTTACACCAGCATACTGAAAAATCCACTGCCGTGTGCCCTTGGTTTTGATGGGAGTAGCCCATCAGGGTGCTTGTTCTAACATGCGTGATACAATTTTTGCACCAGCAAACAAGTTTTTATCTAGCACGCAGAACTTATTCAAAAGGTATTACTTCTGCTGGGACTAGAGGCAGGAATGAGTCACATCTGTTTAATACGCATGAAGTGCCCTGCCCCAAGGAGTGCCTCTGTTTTCCTCCCCTCCCTGTCTCGCGCGCTCTCTCTCAAGCCTTAATTGTCTTGAGTTATAACGCTTTTGAGAAATCACTCTTAAAATTATGACTCCTGTTAAAGTTAATTAGACATGAACTCCGGCCAGGAGAGCAGGCATAGTTTCATAATTGTTATTCTAGCTGAAACCAGAAGGATTCCCTGACCACAAGAAGTTCAAAGGACCAGCAGCAAAAGGAAGAGATAACCTCCATTTCCAGAGAACACCCTCTTCACTTGGGATGCCAGCGGATTTATGACATGAGCTTTGCTCTAATTACTGTTTGGGGTGGAATCTCTCACGTTGATAAACAATAGGGTTTCTACAGGGCTGAAATTTGCAACAGCACCACATATTTAGGCAGAAGCATTAAAGCAACACACATTCGGCGTATTTCAGAGTCTTCTGTCCTTGGAGCTGAATATCACCCTGAAAGAGGCGGTGTTGCCCTATCTGATCCATTTGGGGAAAAAATTAGGCTTCAGTGAGGTCACATCATTTTAACAAGCAAAATGTAGTCATATTTACAAATTTACAAACCCAGGAGACATTTGAATGTGCAACACTTAAGAAAGCAAGGGAACTTTATACAGACAATATTTATTTATATAGAAATAAAGACAAAGCAAACTAATAACCTAAACCTGCAATGGGACAACAATAATTGTGAGACTGTACTCAAAAACAGCCCGTGGCAGAATTCCCATTGACTTTATTGACTAAACTCTCACCCCACAGATTTTTCTTAAGCTGCTTCCACATATAAAATTAATTTCTAAGTCCTTTCAAAGATGAATCATATTCTTGTTTGAACATATATTGAAATATATTTTATTATATTGAAATAATATAATATATTGAAATATTTAGCATCAACAGTGTATTTAACGATTTATAAATGTGCACAGAAGAGCCTTTGCCCAAAGTTCACCACAGTCTAGGCAAAATAGAGGCAGAACAGATTCAGAAGAGCATAACAGCTACGTAATATAAACATTGATCGTATAAACAGACTTACAAATACGGAGATGGATGGAGAAACATTTCAGATGCCGACGTTTAAAGGGTCCACACATATACAGAAGGTTTTGGAAAAAAGAGAGGAAGGTCATATGACGCAGTGTCAGGATGAAAGCCAGTTTTGTTAGAAGGCACCAAGCTGGGCTCTGTTAAACGCACATGGTATGGTCTATGGTCAGGAGGGAATCTGGAGCAGCGTGAGAGCAAGATAAGGAAGGAATGCGTGAGGAGATACAGAGACAGGGGGTCAGGAAGGGCATTACTTGTTAAAGCAAGAGGCTCCAAACTCAGTGCAGAGAGACAGGAAAACCTGCAGAGCAGGATTGTGAGGGGCATCGTGGTATGAAGGAAGGGTGACTTCAGCAATAGATGCACTCAGGATAATCCATGACAAGAAGCAAGGGTTTGAGGAAATACCATTTTAATTTTTCCTACAAGTTTTAAATAAAGATGGTTTCTGTTAAAAGAACACATTTTGTCCTTTTTTTAAAGGATTCAAGAGAAACTTTCCATGTCTCAGATTGTACCTCCCCAGACCTTTTGACATTCTCTCTCTCTTTAATACCCACAAGGAGAGGCTCCTTCTTGCAGAAAGGAGCAACACAACATATTTCTGCTTGCAATGTACACGTTTTCTATGAATGTAATATATTTTTAGCAGAGGGCAGCTCAACCCTATACTAAGGATTTACTTCGTTAGAACTGTGGTACAGCTTGAGCCTTAGCACAGTTAAGCAAGCAACACAAAACCTTGGAATGCAACTTGGAGATTCAGAAGCAATGGGCGGGCACAGAGCTAAAAGCAGACTTGATTGCTGCATGAAACCCAGCAAGTTTACAGAGACCCAGGATCCCACAGCCTCCACAGCTTGCAAACGTGCAGCTCGTGCCTCCAGCAAAAGAGAGCAGTGGACTGCCAGCCCTGCAACTGCAGGAATCTCAATTTGCTTCAGGTAAAGGATATTTTTTCCACGCCTTCTTCTCAACTGTGAAAGCCCTCAGACTCTGCCAGGAGATCAGCGAACCACCCCCTTGCAGAAAAACAGCTAACACAATAAACAGATGGATATGACAGCACGAAAGAGGCTGAAAGAGAGGTAACAGAGATGGTTTTTTAGGTCATGGCCTACCCTGCATACAGCCATAGCTGAAAACAGATGGCTACTTTTCACAGAGATGAACATTTTAAAGCCAGAAGGAACTGGTTCAATAATATAATTAATCCCTGGCACAGGACAAACTATGTAATCTCACCTTGTAAATCTAATCTTGAATCAAACCTATATTATGTGGCTGAGTTAAAGCATAACTCTTGGAAAGATAGGCAATCCCAATTTTACTTCAAATGACTGTATGACAAGGGTGGTTAAGAGCTTCAGGGGAAAGACCCTCCTCAAAGTATCATGGTCTATGAAGCTGACAGTTTAATCCTATCCCTGGATTAGCATGCAGTCCTGCCTTGCTATGGGAGAAGTTGCACCTTGTATGGGACCAGCTGGGAAAGCTTAGGTGGGGAAAAAAAGAGCCATGATAAAGGGATACTGAGGTGGAAATCTTGTCTATCTTTCCAGCCTCATTACTTGACCTGACAAAAGACTTTTAGTCTTTTAACAAATCTTGTTTCTCTTTTATCCTTAAATCATCCCAGCTACCACAGTTCTAGTCCTGCATCTTGCATCTCACCTCGGAAAACAGCACACTCTAAAAAATGTCTTTCAACAAAAGAGAAAACCACAGCAAAATAACCAAGCATATCGCACCCCCACTACATGGCTCGTAGCCAGGTAGGATGGTCTCAAGGTCTCTTATTAAGCATTGTGTAAATAACAAACATTTGATCTTATAGACTTAAAGATGGACTCAAACAAACAGATCATGTGCTCATATACATGTTGTCCATCTCCTGACTTGCACGTGAAATGCTGGAATGTATTACTTTCACAAAATACGCCTTTTATCTTGCTGCAGCTAATAAGTCAAGAATTTTTCAGGCGTGCTTCATTCAAGTGGTGCTGCCTCAACAAGAGAGAGCTGCTGTGCCTTTTCCCTCCTCTCACAACCCTGCCAGCCAGCATATCCTGAGGGAGGCCTGGCACACCGGAAAACTGGCTCATGCCAAACTTACCTTCTGAAAAGAGGAGGGGTAAGATGGAGCATGGCCAAAACCAAGAAATCCTCATGGAGGTCCTCCTGCAGCACGGTCCCTTTGCCTCCAGGAGCTCTGGCTGAAACAAGCAGGATTTTCCATTGCATTCATCATCCCATCAGTGGGAAGCAAACTCCTGTCTCTCCTGAGCTCCAAAATGAGCTGGACTTGCTCATTGTTGATGCACACTCAGCCTCTTGTGGGCCAAGAGTGGTGTGGAGAATTAACTGCTTGACCTGGTCTCCTCTGATTAATAGAAGAAAAGGAAATTAATTTCATCTTTCATAGCCTGAGAATTAGCACTCCATGCCTATGGTACCTTGGAGGACTTAGTATAAGATTAGGTACTGTCTGGCACCAGCTAGGTATTCTTATATCTAAATCTCAGCTTAGACTAACAAATGTAAGTGTACATCCACATTGCAGGCATAATTTTTAGTGCTTCCATTTATGCAGAATAGAAACAAGGTCTCCTGAGATGCAAAAGAACTGGAGACTAATTTTAGTGACTGGTGTATAAGCTCAGTTTGCACAAACATGCAGCCTGCACAAATATTTGATTTATGAATGAAACAGGTTTATTGCTTACATAGAAGAATTTGGCACAAAAACGCCTTTTTGGATTATGAGTTTGCTATGTTTCTAAGGTGCAGTCTTAAGGTAAGACAACTTACCTTTCTTTTTACAGCATGATCCATTTGGGGTCTCTTGTGTTGTATCTGTTGTCTTCACACCTCCTAAAGAACTGGAAAATACAGGCAAGTCTCCACCCTCCAACCCAGGAAATGAAAATGACCCCAGTCCTCAATAAGATTGTTTGAGTTCTGGCTGATTAAAAGGCATGAGAAGGAGGTAAGGATGAGGCCCTCTGCCCTCTCTCACGTCACCTGGGAGAGCTGAGGCCCCTACCCTGCTCCCCAGGTTCCTGTAGCTTGCTTGGGAGGTCCAGGGAGGACAGTGACCTCTCTCTGCAACCTGTGATCCTGGACGCTCATTTGAAAAAGACCAGATTAGATAAATGTTCGATTCCACCCACTGAGCCAAACACATCTTGCATTTAAATCTGTTGATATCAGTGGCTGTGGACAAGGAATGGATTTGCTGCACTGCAGCTACCCACTGGATATCAGAAATTGCTGCTTGCAAATAATGTGTGGCTTTATCTCCTTCATGTCTATATATGTCCTGGCTATGCTGGCTGCAGCCCACCTTCCTTCTTCATATGATTCCTGGAGTAACACTATTTACCATCAACTCCACGTGAAATAGCGAGGCTAGGAATGTACGTCAGTGTGGAAAGTAGAGAGCTGAGGTGAGCAAATTCAATGTGGAAAGGAGCAGAGAGGCTCCAACTTTTGCTGGACTTCGCTTGTTATCTAGCTCCAGCACTCTCCCCCTGGCAGGGGTCTTCATAAAGAAATATTTCTTGTGAAAATAGGAAAAGTTTGGATAATGCCCTGATAAATATGATTGTAACAATGCTAAGAACAATTTGCTTTTTAAGAGAAGAAAATGAATTATTTTCCCCTCTATACCAATGAGAAGTGATCTGATTTCTAGTCAACAGCTAGAAATCCATCTTTTGGAGGGAATCTTCCAGAATCTCTAGTAGGCAATGTTTCAGGACCTACAGAGTAAACTTGCAAAGAATAGAAATGCAGGTTGCAAGTTTCCATGTCTTCCAAGCCTATTCCACAGGCATTTCCATCACACATTTAGATGTGAAAGACTTTCACCCTGACCAGCCAGTAGTTTTTGGTCTCAAAACAAAAAAAAGCCACATGAATATGCAAGCCAAACACCCCCAAGGCAACCTATTTCCCATTTTTTTCCGAAGCTACACTATGTCTGAGCTTTTCAAAGGCCAGGCCCTTGTCCTGGGCTAGGAGGGGAGAATTTGCCTCTCACATCCCTGACACAGCTCCCAGCTCCCATGAAGCTGTTCTGGCACAGAGCAATGGGTGTGGGAGGCAGGCAGGTTCCACCCCCCCCATCCCCTCACTATCAATAAACCATCATTCACACTGAGTTACAGGTAGGAACATGCCACTGGAAGGCTGCCTGTGTTGCTTCTGCCACCGATGGCTGCAAGTTAGACCTGCAGAGAGCATGAGGTACTATTTTTACAGGTCTGGCAAGCTGCAATTATAGAGGGACCACAATAAAGATAGAAAATAAACCCACATGGCCAACCAGTAGAGAGGGAGTGCTTTAGAACAAGGATCCACTCAGCTTTTCGCCTTCCACACTTGAGGAAATGACCCCTGCCCTTGGCAGCTACAGGTCTGCCCTGCCACAGTGTTGCACCAGAGAGCCAGAAATGCATGCTACTCTCTGTCTGCACACCCTCCAGCTCCTCCCCAGTACTCAGTTGCCTTCTGGACTGAAAATGACTGGCCAGGTTGGCAATCACAGTGCCAGCAACAAAAAAGGAGAGAGAGAGAGAGAGGTGGGGAAGAAAAAAAAAAAAAAAAAGCCTATGGTGGCATAAAACAGACCCTGCAGCAACAGCTGGATAGGAGCAATGCCTGCACTGCCAGTGTGGTGCTGGGAGTGGGTGGGATTGCATGTATTCATCTGTGAGACTTAGGGAGATTGAGAAGATGTAACTTTTACAGGGGGATGTAAAAACTCATGTGGTCTAGCCAAACAGATAAATAGAAACTGAAGCCTATGTGCTGTGCATACTGTAGACATTACGTAGCTCCAGTAAACACAGGGCAGAAAGAAAAGCCTTTAGGCTTTTTTAGGTGGGAACTGTCAGTGTGGCCAGGTAGGAGAGGGTAAGCTCCGGACAAAGAGGGTGAGGGAGGGTCGGACTGGGGAGCCGCTGACACTGCTGCTGCAACCTGCTACCTATGCAGGCACTGACAGGAGATGCCGAGGGGCGGGGGAAGTAAAGTCACTGATTCTAGAGGCACTGAACGTGTCCCTGCTCACGGCAGAGGCTGAGCCCGCCCACACAAAAATAAACTGGGACAATTCAGCACTTGGGGGTCTAAAGACGGCAGTATTGACAAGAAGAGTAGGACTGAAGTAAGTAATTCAGGGGTTTGTAATCTCCTAGCCCACTTTCCCCCATTCTTGTACTATTTTCATTCAGACACATTAATAATCTGTCGCTTTAGTTCCTCCACCTTGTTACCATTCCAAAGATGCCTTAGCCAGTTCCATTCGTTTTCATTGGGATTTATAGTTTTTCAGGTGGATACTTTAGAAAAGCTTTGCTTGGCACCAAGGGATATGGATCCAGCTGAAAGTTAGGAGCTCAAAAATCTTCAGTGACAGGCACCTGCCAAAATCCAGTGAGTAAAGTGCTGAACTTCCTTTCTCTGGAATAAACTGTTCCTCAAGGAAATCTTACCTCTCCCTTCCTTAAAGGAAAACGGAGAAATTTGCATTACCCTGACGCACTTGTGTTTAAACATAGACAAAGGCTTCTGTAAATTCAACCCATTATTTCATCCAGGCCATACCAAACTGATTGCTTCTCGTTAAGCTCCATGTTAGTATATGCAATGTGATAAGGCATTAGCATTATCATAGAATGACAGAAACATTTAGCTTGTAAAGGACCTCTTAGATCACCAAGTCCAACAATGAACAGTAACACTGCCAAGTCCAGACCTTATTTCCTTTAAAGAAACAGCTACTCTTAGCCAGTTGCCCAGGGATGCTCTGATTACAGTAATACTATACTGAATAATTTCATTTAATCTAAAAATACATAAAGAGATTTTTCCTGCTGAGGTTATGCTGTTTAATGCAAGACAATTTAAAATCTTTCCACATCTTGCATGCCTATTAAAGTACTCTAATTGCACCTGCTAGGAGAGCACTTTTGCAGAGAACTCATTGGTATCACCAAAGTTGTAAGAAACCAAGGCCCTTTTCTAGCCATCAGTGGGAGTAGCTGCAGTCCTAGTGATTAATGCAGCTATTAAGTTACAAAGAAAACTCTTCATCTGACTGTCCTCTGACTCAGCCGAAAACAAACTTCCTTTATCTCTTATTCTGCAGTCCAGGCCCCCTCCCCCGCTCCTTTTCCACATCAACAAAGGAAAACCTGGGACAAGATGAAAGAGCTGGGCCAGGGCTTTCATTAGCATACCAGGACAAGGAAGAAAGGTAAGAAGCTCAGGGAAGGACTCACTGCCCAATTCATGCCCCGTAACCAATGCCAAGGTGTGCTACGTGAAGCAACACAGTTGGTGTGTAGTATTTAATGACATTAAGTGTTGCTTCCTCCTGCCCATGCCAAATGTCATCCTTTAACACGGTTCTCAGACAAGCTCTGGTTTTAATCCTGCCTTACCTCTGACCATGCTCTAGCCCTCAAAAATTTGGAGACTCACTCTGCAGGCAGCCCCAGGGACCCATGGGGAGGAAGCCTGCAAAGCTTCCTGTTTTGCAGAGGAGAGCTCATAAACCCATCCTGCCGAATACCTCTGTTGAAAGCTTTTTATTTTAAGCCACTTTATCAAATGGCCTGTCACATGGTCTTAGTTTTATTAATGTCTCTTCCTAAACCTGCATAAA
Source organism: Myiozetetes cayanensis (assembly GCF_022539395.1). Classification (NCBI taxonomy): domain Eukaryota; kingdom Metazoa; phylum Chordata; class Aves; order Passeriformes; family Tyrannidae; genus Myiozetetes; species Myiozetetes cayanensis. The sequence goes on along the minus strand of NW_026086604.1, from coordinate 85,333,747 downwards.
CATATTTTACTATGCCATGTAACAAGGCAGTACTTTATCAGGAGCTTTCAGTGCATACAGCATAATTTACAGCAGTTGAGGAGTGGGCCAAAATATATTTGTAGTTTCACTATTTGTTACCTTTTATTACTGTGTGCTTTTTAATACATTGTGTATTCAACCTCAAAAGACAATATAATCCAAGCAAACAATACTGATAATGAGCACTGAATAACATCTTTTATGTCGCAGACAGATCACAACATTGTCCCTTGCCTGCAGAGATCACAAGTGACACAGCAGGTAAAAGGGGGAAGGAGAGAAAACCTACACCATCACTGCAATGCCCAGTAAGATTTTTCTTCCTAAGCTGCCAGATGAATTTCTGTTACAAGATTATTTTCACTAGTATGTTGCATTTCTGTATGGATGAATACATCGTTTTACAACCAGTCCTGACCTGCTACACTCTTGGCTGGCCCAAGTTAAAGCAGCACTATCTTCCATCTCGAGAATGAATGAGGAAGCACGGTGTCTCCAGGGGATGCTGGAAGAGTCCAGTCCTTTCTGCTGCAAGGCCCGTGACTGTGACCCATACCCACAGTTGTGTGTAAAATCGATCCTTCAGGATGCTGCCTCTATGAGCCTGGTCCTACTCTTACCTCTCACCTCCTTTCTCCCATGGAACAAAGAGGCAAGGAGTAGTTTCCAGCAGATGCTTGAGCCTCCTGGATTTATTTATTTCATCCAGTTTTCTTATTTGAAAGCCTTCTCTGGCTGGGGAAGATGCTGAGTAATTCCTCCATGAGGCACTCTGTGTGCCAGCTCCCACCCAGCTCCAGGTGAACCACAACGTGATCTCACATAGCAGCATGGGGTAGCCATAATACTTCTTCCTCCCGCCAACTTTTGCTTATCACACACCTATTAAGCTCCTGTCCTCTTCTGCAAAGAGGCTCCTACAGCCCAAGGGCCCCTCAAAATTTCTTAAGCCTCTCTACAATGCAAGAAATAGTACTATTAAATTTATAAATGAAGGAACAAGTACTGCAATGTCTTGCTCTTCCTATCTGCTATGCTCTTACTAGAGCAAAACCAGCTGCTGTGGTTACACAGAGCCTCATGAAAGAGCACAGACAGGAATGAGCTACAGGAACATGTCCCCTTTCTCCTTACTATCACAGGTATTGGTGGCAGCCTCCAGCAGCTAGCTAGCTGTCTGTCTGTCTGTCTGTCTACCTATCTATCAGAATCACCCCCAGGTTTTCTCTTGCCCTCTCCCTGGTCATTTACAGGTACATTGAACAGCACAGGCTGAGGCGAGACACTGCTGATGACTTCCCTTCATAGCCATGCTTCTGCATTCACTTTGCTTTACCCCAGGGATGGCATCCCTCATAGCAATTAGTGAAAGCTTCTTGTCCTACTATAACTTTCTATAATTTTCCCTTTAACTGACTTTGCTTTTCCAGTAATTATACCATGCAGGTATTTATGGGTGTAATGGACACATGGGACAACAAATCCACCCGAGTATCTATAAAAATTAGGATTTATACTCCACCCAAATGCTGACTTCAGCATCACATCATCTCCCAGTTCAGTGAGGCTCTCCACAGAAGTCATCGTATTGCTCCTGAAGGCTTCATTCTCCCAGCAGACCAGTTGTTTGAGTGCCTGACACATTTGCTGGTGCTGCACTTGCCACTGGTGAGCATTGCTTCCCTGTGACTGAAGTGAAGTCTGGTCCAATCATTCACTGTCAGTATTAACTGATTTCCCAGTCCCACCCCTTCCCCAGAGAGCAAACAACTAACCAGACAAGCAGAGGGGTACCAGGCAATCTGCAGCACAGCCTCTTCCAGCAGAAACCTGACCCTTCTTGGTCTTGGAGACATTCAGCCTTCAGGCTAACCTGTTGTTCAACCCCTAACAGCAGCCACTAAGGGGTACCAGACACAGAACTGCAGAGGAAATACACTTCCATGCTTGCTTGAGGAATGTCCTTTTTCTTAGTGGCTGCACAATGTCCACATGTGGAATACAGGCTCTTCTGGCATGGAAAGTTCATCAGATTCAGGAAAGGTCAGATACACACCGATGCCCAAGAAATATTCAAGAGACAGATCCATTTGTTCCATGCACTCCCTCCCCCAACTGAGAGTTTGCAAACACACATCTCAACCTTAAGCGCGTGCCCACAAAGTCATTGTCAGGTCAGATATATTATTGTGGGACAGCTCCTCATGCACTAATTTGGAAAGGAAATAACTAAGAAATATATTAATTTCTTTCAAAAATGTTAAGACTGTCATGCTAAGTGCTGCACATTTGCGTGTGATTTTCTCTTACACGATGCTTCCATATTTGTGCCAGCACCGTTCAGTTTTGTAAACATGTTAACATTATTTATATTATCTTCACTTCTGAGCCAGAATAAATATCAAAAGGGATTTTTTTTTTAAATTGTCTAAATAGTCAAAGCTGGATATGTCCTACATAGTAGATTCATGAGGTTTACATTAATAAATTGTGGTTGGAAGAAAGACATTTATGGCACATTTTTACACAGGACAATTTTCACTGAAAGAGATGAAAAATAGTTGTTGTTTTTTTCTTACAGAGACTCAGAAGTTGGGAAAATACCATCTGTTTTCATGAAAAGTAAGAAACATGATATTTTCTGACCTCGTTTTGTATTGACTTTTTTCTGATCAACCTCTTTGATGACAGTCATTTTATACCTCACTGCAAATCAGCACAAGGTCTGTGTAAGGAAAATTTGTATTAATCCCTGTATTAATTCCCACATTCCTACTTGACGGGCCATACTTTTTCCTGTGACACAGGTTGTATGTAGACTGTATCAAGTACTGCTATCCAAGCACTGGCTAAGTAACATTTCAGGGAATATTGATAATATTCATGCCAAATATTTTCGCATGTACCTACATGACACACCCCTTGCTGCCAACAAACATGATGACAGTAAACCTTTCTGATAGGTGGTCAGTATACCTCAGATAACTATGAGAAAATAAGAGAAAAATAAGATGGGATCCCTGCTGTAATATCACTGTTTCTCAGCTTGTCCCTGTGGGGTTTCACCCATTCACAAGACCTTGAAGGACTGCTGTCTTCAAATCATCAATGAACTTCCCCTGCTAATTCTTCAGTCCTGAGCACTCACAAAAATATTTTGTTTTGGTTTAACTCCTATTTTGAAATCCCTTGCACAGGCTCTGTGAGCCTTCCTGCCCTCTCCCAATAGCTCACTACCAAGAAGAAACCACTCGTAAAAACTGGAGCTGAGATCAGCTGGAGAATTAGAGTTTTCCATCTTTTATGAAAAGAATTAATGAAAAAAAAATATCATGAGGGACCATAAAAATAACCCCTTTTTTCTTCAGCTGGCTTTAATCTCTCCCTCACTTTCAGGAAGGACGGCTCCCAGTGGTGGTCCCAGATCAGATGCTGTACATGAAGCAGCTGTATTTCAGAGCACAGTAAATCACTTGCAGACATCCAAATTGGCCACAGATGCAGAGCCAGCTCATCCAACAATGTACAGGACAGTAACGCTCAGGAAGCAACTTTAGTTTCATCAACTAAGGTAGCTTGGGTGACGCCTTTGCCTGAAGCACTGCACTGGCTTTCTCTTGCAGCCAAAAAAAAAGCTGCTGAGTGTGGACAAATCAAGGAACAGATTAAAAAGTAGCTGAGCTGATGCATGTGCTTTGTATATCATGTTCCTTCAATGTACGATTCAATCCAAACTCCTCAGGCATCAAATGGTGGACTGGGGACGTGACTTGGTTTTCTCCTCCATTATTAAAGAAAAATCCACAATATGGTTTTTGAAAGGATCAGCTTGAAGTGACGCATGCACACCCAAAAAATGCAAAAAGCACCTCACTCCAAGTTGCATAAGCATTCAAGATAATATATTATTTTTTAAAATGTGCTTTTCGATATTGCTTAACAAATTATATAAAGACAATTGGCTTCATGTTCTCTTACAACAGACAACTAAAGTTTTGTCAATACACCTGCACAGAGCTAATGGGAAAGGTGCTTGGGTCTCCCTGATATCAAAGTGTCCTGTGTGCCACTATTCTTGCATTTCCCTGGACCTGATAGGAGTACATGTGTAGCACTTCAGAAATCAAGAGGTTTCTTTAATACCAAATGCAGGGAATGAAAGCATTTCACATCTTTCAGAAGCGTCTGCTCATGCTGAGCTCAGTGATGCTACAACCTCCAAACAAGAGCCTGAGGTCCATAACTGGTTTTTAAAATATTTAAAACACAGGGGGCGGGAAGTCAAACAGTTGTTTTTACTTATTTTGTTTTGTAAACATGCCCAGCAACTGCAAATACCACTGTAGTTCAGAGGGAGGGGAGCTGCTGGGAAGACAAGCAGTACCTTTTTGAACAGTGTGGCATCAATCAGGGCACAGCACAGAGATATATGTTAACAGGGGCTTTCACTCTGCCATGAGTATAGGGTTTGATTTGACAACTCCCCAGAGCCTGCTGCAAGCTTTGGGAGAAGCCCCTCGACTTCCATGGCCAGTGGGTCAGTACCACAGAAAACCAAGTCAAAACAACCCACAGAGAACAATGGAAAAGTAGAAGCACATTGCTAAGAGCTACAGCGCTCTTAGGGGTTGCTGCATCCTACTTCTGGAGGAACAGCCACTGCTGGTACCAAATGACAAGAGCCAATACAACGTGAGGCATTTGCAATTCAAAGAGATGGTGGTGTCAGAGGCAGAAGTGGAAGCCAAGTAAAGCCTCCGCGCTCCTGCCCTGAGTACAACTGCAGAGGAAGGAGTTAACACCAGGTAGGTTTCGCTTTACTAAAAAGATTTTTGTTTTGTTTTGGTTTTAAATCAACATGCCTGCACCTGTCAGGGAGAAACCATCAACTCAGTACAATCACAGAGATCTAGAGGGCAGATCCTCCAGGATCATCCATCACGCCCTGGTCCGGAGGAGTTGAAAAAGTTGTAATAAACACAATGCAAGCAAGCAAAGGGCTAGAAGGTGAGATCAAAAGGTTTACCCAGCATGCCTAGCTGTGGGAATGGGGAGTGCAGCTGGGTACATGAAAGGGTTACACCCAAAAAATGAAGGCGACTGCCAAGCAGGGCGGAAAGAAAATCTGTTTACAATTGCAAAGCCTCATGCTTCCATCATCAGGTGTTACAGAGCAGGAATCGTTCCCTGCAAAATTTCCAATTAGCTTCCATGACTTTTTCTGCACATAGTTTCCTTTCTTATTATTTGTTTGGAAAATTCTTTTCTGGAGTACTGTTCCCATGCAAACCAAGAATTAAAAAAACCAACCCCCCCAAAAATCTGATGTCATTCGGATGAGCTGTATGCCAGTTCAGACAGGACCATAATGGAAAAAACCCTCAAAACTCTCAACTATTTGCTCTGATTCAGGTTCAACTTTTCAGCTTTACCTGTAACAAAAATAGTGATAACTTCTTATGTCCTTATAGAGGATCCAATCCATGGAATAATTTGAATTTTATTACACCCTCCCTCCAAAAAAAATTTCATTTAAAAAGTAAAGAAAGCTACTGTTGCCTCCCTCTCTCCCAGAGCAAGTACAAGTCCTGAATATGCCTTTGTGTTTTCAAATAAGTGGTCAACTTGAAAATAAAATTAAAAAAACAAAACAAAACAAAACAAAACCAAAACAGAAAGGAAGAGGAACTTAGAAATACTTTGAAAAACAAGCACCAAGGCAACTACTGACTTAGTAATGGCCAATATTTTGAGGTCTGAGAAGCTTAAGATTGGGTCTTCCAGAAGAAGGTCTTCAGTACCTTCTGAAGAAGAAGAAGAAAAAGAAAGGAACCGATATGGAGCCCTTTCAGGCCAGTACGTCACTGAAGATGAGACAGGGACTTCGCTGACCCTTGAGGCTGTTTGCTGTGAGGGAACTCAAACTCTTCCTATTAAGAGATAAGGTTAAGAAAATCATCACAAAGCACCTACATTGAAATACTGCTAATAATACAGCGTTCTGCTTTCCTGGGATGGTTTGAAAGCTTGCCGTATTTTTATTGGACTTTCCAATGATGTCAGTTTGAGGCAGGGCTTAGGCAAGTAATTGCTAAAGGGTGAGTCTAAAAAGGGTATAATTACTGAAGGGAGTGCCTGATGTGGGAAAGTGGCATTCCAGCTGGAGGGAGAGATGGGTCGGTCTCTCCTGGGTCCCAATGAACTCCCAGATACCGCACGAGTGTTCTCTGCCCTGTGCAGTTAGTTACAACCATGCAACACTACTGACCTCAGTTATTCTTCAGCAATTACTCAGGCAACAGCAATTCCATGTCCAGCGTTATTCACTGTCACAATGCTGGGAATGCAAGCACATCTTGAACCCGTAAGATACATAACCCTCAAGTTATTGCATCAGGCAATGGTTGCAAAACAGACAATTGCTGACTTCAGTAAGGTTGCATGGGTGTAACTGAGAATAAAAATTTGGCCCGTAGCATTTGGAATGGTTTCACTGTAACTTGCAAGAGGGATGCAGAGGAATCCTCCTTTTGAAATGGAAACAGTACATCCCCTGCTGTCCATCTCCTGCCCACAAAGGTTGCTCATCCTCCTCTTACAAATGAGAGGAATTCCAGGTGTCACGCTAGATATCCATCCTCCTTTAAACCACTCCTTTACACTCACCTCTCCCACAAATGCTGACAACTGCCAAACTGGTCCGTAAATAGTCTGTAAAAAAACTCCCTGGTAGGCCAGAGCTGTGTAGCTGCTCACCCATGCCCATCGAGCCATTTGCTTCATTCAGGTTTTTGGTCTTCCTGTTGAGAAAGGCTGAAAGAGCTCTGCAGCCTTTTCTCTTAGACTTATCTACATGGTACTACAGTCCCCAGCCAAACTGGAATACAAGATGGATGGACATCACAGCCTCATCTCCAAAGCACAAGAAGTTCAATCATCTTGTCTTGTGCACTTTGATGAATGCTACCAAATCCAATAGCCCAGGAGTCACTCAGAGATGCGAGGCTACAGCTACCCTGGAAGTAAAACCACTCCTAACAAGCTACAGTTTTGTCGTGCCTTCCTTCCCACACGAATATTTGTGTCTTTTGCCTGCACTGTCCCTTGTGTAAAAAGCAAACTCCCAGAAGAGATGACCCACTGGAGGCTTTTCCAAGAGCTGCTGTGCTGGTCTGGGAGCTTACATCCCTTCCCGGCCCTGGCTAATGTAACTGTGAGAGCTGGCTCAAGGTGCACTGACACCCCAAAGGCATGCATGGCTGACAGCACAGCACACACCAGTGGATGGCTGTATGCAATCTGTGCCACATGTTGAAGGATTTCAGTTGCATCATTTTATTTTTCTCCCTCATTTGTCCCCTTTCCTTTCAGTACACAACCACAGGTTCTCCTGGCTGCTTTAGTCGTAACAGCTACCTTCAAGACTTGATCAAAACACACTTCATTTTTATTTAAGCCTTGACACCAAACTGATTTAATTACTCTCAGCTCCCATTTCCAACACTTCACCACCCCAGCCAGAACATTGCATCACCCGGCCTCACTGATCGTCAATAAATTGCACTCATTAAACATCTCCCAGAACAATACACTGAGCAATGGAAACAGCACCAACATTGTTAATCCCATACAAACACACAAAAAATCCTTTAATTCTGCACAGCAAAACCCATAGGCAGCCACAGAGTACTTAGTGTAATTGATGGGCTTCCCATAAAAGGGCCTGGCTGGTCGCAGAAAGCCTACATCTCATTTCTGTTCACTTAAGCGGAAATCTCTTTGCAGTAGCAACTGTGGGCATTGTTACTGGTTTCTCCAAATGAAAAAAATGACAAGAAAGTGTTCCTGGTTCACCTGTGGGAGAGGAAATATTCCATAAAACATGTTTGACAGGGACTTACCAGGATCTTGGGAAAGTTTTATATTGAAGTACTTGGAAAGCCAGCGCTGAAGGCAAGTTCAAATTGGTTTTTGACTCCTTTACGCAATAACAAATTTTGTCCTTCTTTTTTCTCTCTCAAATAAATAAACAACTTCCATTGCAGGCTGAAGCTTGTTCAACACTGGGAAAAGAGCAGGACTGGCTTTTCTCTCCACCACCTAACATGTGTAAAATGTTGAATTACATCTTAATGCAATCACTTTGGATGGTTGAAAAGAGATCATTACAAATAGAGTATTTTGTTATTTTTCAGTTTTTTCAGGGATATAAGTAGTAATTCTTAGAAGCTCAGGAAAAAGAAAAAAGCACACAACTGATTGTTTGGAACAGTTCTTTTAAATGCTTTAAAAACAACTTTGGAGGAACCACTCACTTTCTTCTACTGCATCAACACTAATGTGCTAGTACATCAAAAACATGACACGACCAAGAAACCCTGTGTCTCCTTCAGCTGAAAACTCCTCAGCCCCATTCGAAGCCAGCCTTAAAGTACAACTCCCATCAGCTGCAGCAGGAGTTGAGCCTTTAGCAAGATTGAGCCCTTGGTCTGGTCCCTACCCATCCCTAATAATGATACGTACTCTGTGCTGCACCAATATGCCTGATGTCATGGAGGCAAGTCCCTGCAAATCTGCCACCTCAACCACATACCCCCACAGGGAGTGGCTTTTCAAACAAGTCAAAACTGCCCTGAAAAGAGTCTCCAGCTCTCCCTGCTGTTTCTTTGTTTTTCCCCAAATGTAGTTGTGGTGTGTACTCCATGGTAAAGGTGAGGAGCTTAAGTCAGGTTGGACCAATAAGGCAGGGGGACTGGAAAGCACTCAGATCATGGTGGATATATCAGTGACAACGTCCAGAACAAGCAACAGTGCAAAAGGGGATGGAGAACAACAAAGTGGCAACCCCTTCTCCTCCTGCTTAACTGCTCTTTCCCCTCAAGCTTTGGCTACCCAGCCTGCTGCTCCAGCACTTGAGCTACCACCAAAAGACCAACTATTTCCTGTATCCACCACTATTAGAGCAAAGTAAGTTGTTTAAAGCAAGTTGTTTCATACATGTACGGTACTACCCCCTTACATTTCCTCAAGGGCCCAAGTATCTGTCAGATCTGAGGTCTACCATGCACGGTGGTAGTTCTCAAGTCCACAAAAAGGCCTGTTTGTAGCCCAAAGAGACACAATGCTCTGCAACAAATGCACACTTAACTCTCCACAGGCTCATGCCTTTCTGAGGACCACGGAATGAGAAACCTGACAAGAACAGAGGACAAACAATTCCTCAAGTTTCTTCTCTAATCAGAAGTATAAAAGTATGAAAAGCAACACTTTATATCAAGAACACAAACTTTTTCTTTTAAACAGCAACAACCAGGAAGCCCTCTGTTCCCCATTTCTAGTCAGCACTAGCCTTCATCTCATCCTGCCAACTTGCAGTTCTCTGGGCTCTGGACATCCCAAATCGAACCCTGGTATGTGGACAAAAACCGGTCCTCTTACCACCTCAGAGCAAACCTTATGCCAAACAACTCAACACATCTGACCTCAATTTGACACTCAATCCTCACTAGATCTAGTGAGAAGCCTGCTTACCCAGCCCTACCTCTCCAAACCTTGACTCCAACCTGCTTTGACTATTTGTAGGTTAACAGCAACCTTACCAACATGATGACCGTAACTTACATACCGTACAAACATCAATCTGCACAGTGAAGAATTCAGAAAGATATCACCTTTTCGGAGCTGCTGCCCACACCCCTAACCGAAGTGCTGGTGGCAGACAGGCAATATCTCCCCGCTCAGAATTCAGCATCATTTTTTATAGTACAAACATCCACTCAGACTTTACAGAGCTGCCCATCCTGAGTCCCAGGATGGGACAGAGAGGAATGCACAGATAATTTCATTTCTGGATCCTAGAAGTACCACCAAGCTAGGCTGATTCTGGACAGTACCAGCTTGGCAAGCTGCTGGCTCTGTCTGATCACCGGTTTAGATTATGGAGTGAAGGGGCTGCAGAACCAGCTTTGTTTCTTGCTTGTTTAGGTGCCAGCAGATTGGGATGGCAGCTGGTGCTGATCATACAACCCAGAATGATGTCTGGGGAATACAGGACTTTCCTGTTTCAGGGTAAGGCTAGAGTTGGAGCTGGGGCTAGCACTCCAGACTGAAAGAACTAAATCTGTCCTCAGGCCCTGATGTGTGGGGGGCTGCAGTCAGCTACAGAAAAGCAGCCCTGACTGAGCGTGGGAGGGGAGTGACATCCCAGAGCACAGGGCTCATGTCAGGCTTCAAGGGTTGAGGCTCAGAGTAGGTAAAGGGATTAAAATAATGCTTAAGAGCAGGAATGCCAATTAAATACTCTGGATCTCCAGAAGATAGCTATGGATCAAACTTTCATGTCCCCATCACTAGCCCTAATGCCAGGCCTTACCCAGCACTAATGCCAGGAGAAGGGTTACTGTTCATCTTGCATCCTGCTCTGCAGCAACCTGCTGGAACCATAGCCTGCTGTTTGCTTTTTTTTAAGGAAAAAAAAAAAAAAAGAAACTATAAATGCACAAAACCCCAAGCAATACCTTCCAACTGCAAGTCCCAGCCTCGTGGCCTTTGCAAGCTCCAAAGCAGACATGGATCTCTGGGCTAGATCAGAGAGATAGCCTTGAACCCACTACTGTAGGCTAGGTCTAGCATTCACATCGTGTCTCAGGAGAGCTTGCAGTTCCACACAGTCTGCAGAGGTTGGAGGCAGGCTGTTGCATGTCAGGAAGAAGGGCCAAGTTTGTTCTTATGTCAGTCCTTTGAAAATAAACAACCATGTTGGGGTGGTGGGGAAAGGAAGAAAAAAAGAGCAACTTGAACTGTTTTCAGGGCTAGTGATTGTGGCAAAACAATTGCTAAACATTGCATTACACAAAAGATGGGTGTTTATGCTTGTGAATTTGGACATCTGAAGAAGTACCCCCTTAGCATTTTTTAGATTCTCACCATGAGCCTTCATATGTACAAGGGGAAAGAAGTCTCCTCAGTGTTTGTCAAGTGCCATCTAGAACCTCTTCCTAAACCCAGCATTAATACCACTGCTGCAGGCCCGGCCTGGCCCAGAACAAATTATGCCCCCATGACCTCGAACTATAAAACTTTGTCCAAGAACTACAGATTCGAGAGAAAAAACCCCAAACAAATAAAAGTTGTAGGTGCATGTGCAAATCCATCAAAATTTATAGAAAGTTATGCAGAGAATTGAAACATCAACAGCACTTTTCACATATTAAGGGAGCCTTAACACTTTCCAACACACTCTGAGCAAGAACTTACTTCTCCCTCTAGAGGACAGGAAGATTAGCACAAGGAACATAAGGTCATGTCAAGACCAGAAAACTAACGAGATACTAAGGCAGAGGGTCAGCGTTTTTGCTTTGAAAGTCTACTAGCATTTGAGAATGACCAAAATTACAACTGTAAAAACAATGAGTCATTAACTTAGGTATTTATTTTTACAGCAATGCCCCAGAAAGTTCAAAATAAATTCTGAGTTGCTTTTTGCATTTAAGAGATCTGTGAAGCTGTTTACCACAGAATGTTTTAGGAGTTCATTGAGACTGACAAAAAAATTTCTTTAAGTCCTCCCTCACACACCGTGTCCAAAACACCCTTTTGTTTCCTTAGTAGGAAGAGGTAAAGACAGACATAATCAGACAAGACTGTCCCCATAACCAGACAAGAGACCCCTAACACCCCTTTCCTACCCCAGTGGTCCCCTATCATCCTGCAAGTGCACCTCAGGGGACAAGCTCAGGCTGAAGGACACATAGAGACAAAGCACCTGCCTTGTTCTGCTCCTGTGCATCATGTTTACATTATCAAATTGACCAATTTTGCAGGTGAAAACAGGAGGTGAAGGTTCAGCTGGAGAACCAGTAAGCAATCTGGTATTCTGGAATTCAGCTCTCACAGCTCCTCATCATCAGCGTCTCCACTACCTGTGACCAAAACTTGTGGGACACATTGGTCCTCAGAAAACGTTGGCCTCACCTCTTTTGTCTTTCAAAGGACCGCAGGTGTGACTCTTGTCTGAGCACACAAGCCAAAAGCAAGCATGTAGCCTGCCACAGCTAGTTTTGCATTGTTTAATCAAAATATTTCAGCATGGAAATCAAATCCCTCTAAGGAGACATATCCTTCATGCAAAGCTGGTTTTACTGGCTTCATCACCGGGAAACCACATTCACAAAACTCCACCTTCCAATGCTTCTATTGCTACATATAATAAAATATATAGCATGGAAGAAGCAACAAATTAATACCAGTCTGGCACAGACCTCGGATCCATGAGGAAGCCTAGTGCCTACTGCTCAGAGTACAAACCAGCCATCTGGCACCATGGGACTTCAGGGAGATGGGGTTGAACCCCTGAAAAACTCCAACACCTCACTAAAGAACTTTTTGGGAACTTTAAATATCTTATCCAGGAGTATCTGCGTCCCCAGTCATTCACTGGGACTCTGTGGGAGATGTATGGGGGGAGGACTGCAAGACAGGACTACTTGGGAATGCCCTGGAAGATAGGATTAATTGCTTTTGTACATTTTTATCTTTGACAGCAGAGCTGTAAATATTCCCACTCTACATATTTAAGCTTTCTAATGCCACTAAATCTTTTGGCCGCAAATTCACAGAAATGCATTTTTCCAAGCATCTGACCTGTGCCTGAGAATTTGATGTTGTTCATACGCTCAGCCTGTTCTTAAATAAAGACGTAAATAATAAGTTAACAGCATTTCAGATTAGGCAAGTAATTTTCAGACCATGCTTACCTGCACTAGTGCAAACACACAAGCAGCATTCTGCTGCAACTCACCCACAACCTGCCCTCTCCATAAAGCACCTTCTACTGCCTGTTTTAAATCAATCCTCTCCCCTGGTTTAAGCCAGAAAGGGTGTAAAAGCATTTGACAGTTCTGCTTTGGCAGCTGCAAAAATTCATTCTGATTGCCTGACAGACTTGGACTCCATTTTCAGAGAAGGCAGATAACAAAACAGTTGTGTTTTGAAAAACACACCAGCCAATTATCAAAAGCTCTGCTTGCAGAAACATTCCAAAAGCCTCAGTGCCAAAGCAACTGAGTTTATGCCTTGAGTTCAGTAAAGACGTTCTTATTCAAAAGGGGAAAAATAGTAATCTGGATTCTCCACTTGGACACTGGAACACCCATCAGCAGTGGAGCAGAGGAGGACCATGTCTGCAGTCAACAGAAGGGAATTCTCAAGTCTTAGGGGTAGGGATCATACCCGCACAGTTCAGTCTCACTGCCACAGGGTCATCTCCTGTTGCCACAGCCCACCAGTCACCCCACAGCCCACCTCTCCAGGTTGTTTGTCTGTGGTGTGTGACATCAGGTGAGCTCCACAAAGAAGGCTCTTACAAGAGACCCAAGAGCCTTACCGTTAAGTACAATCTTGGGAAGCAGAGGAAGGGAACCGAGGGCGGGGGGAAAGTATGGAAAATAAAGAGGGAGCATTACTTTGAGCTGGTTTTGTCGCAGTTCTCTTTATACACAGAACTGGTATTCCTGCCCTGGCAATACTTCTCTGTCTGCATGTGTGCCAGCAGCAGGGCACAGCATAAACATGCTGTTGTAGCCAACAGAGTGGGCCTTGTCAGACCCTCATCTCTGGGGGGAAAAACAACATAAATGAGTATCTATGTTACTTTGAAGCTTTTTCTTTAGCACAGGATACAAAGTCATGCCATCCCATTCCCATCCTCCCCAACCCCAATCAGACTGGTAGCCTTTGGATAGTTATGTCTAGCATTCATCAACAGCCATTCTCCTGCTTCAGGAATCACCAGGAAGATGGCCCAACTCATGATTCTCACCCAAAAAGCTCCCACCCACCCCATTCCTGTAGACTGCCTCACTTCTATACGTGTCAAGCCTGCAATGGCCAGGACACACGAACTGCAGTCACGGCCCACCTCGAAAACGACATACCCCACTGCAACAGCCATCCCCACACCACCTGCACTTGCACAACATGGGCTTTTCTAGCATGCTCCACCTCAGGTCCCCTGCAAACACCTCAACTACATAAACACACCCTAGAGCAAACACCTGAGGCAGGTAGCTCCTGCTTCACATAGCCCACACAGACAGTCCTGCCGCACATCACTGCAAGCAAGGGTCCAATCTGGAATGACTGATTCAGGATTACTTTCCTGCTACAGGATGGCTAGAGCCAGGAAAACTTGATCAGGCTGTGGTGCATGACCTGGAGGGAAGACAAGGTTATGTAGGCTGGGATGTTTCCTCTTCCCTCAAGCACAGATAATAGCAACCTCCTTTCTCTGAAGTGTCTTCTCAGGCAAAGGAGGTAAACACCCACCCCCCAGTTGGACACACATTCTGGCTCTGGGGTTTCCAGGCGTTTTGCCAAGATCTAGCACCTATCCTTGTCTTCAGAGCAGCCAGCCCCAAAGAAAATGTGGTTGTCTCTTGTGTCTGACAACCCCCGACTCACTCTGATCAGCCATGGACCAGTTTCCTGGTGGAGTCATCCACAGCTGAGCTACATAAAATTAAAACACACACAGCTTCGTAGAGATTCACTTACACTTAGCCCATTTCGCCAAAAACACCGAGGTCTGCCCAGTGCACAGCTTGTTACTGGGGAAAGGCTACAACTCGGACACAATTCCCCACTGCACCCACAACCCCTAGTCCCTACACACGCTTCCTGGTGCATGCTCCTCCATGAACCACAGCTGCTACCGCAGACGCGCACACCACAGCCCCATCAGTCAGCAGAAGAATCCCCAACACAAGGGGATTCCAAGGGCCAAGTGCACAAAGCTGTTGCTGTTTAAGTCACCTTCAGCACTGCACCGACGATACAACCAGCCAGGCTCAGGTCAGCTATTGCTGAGGTCAGTCATCTCTGCTTGATTATGTCTCTGCGCAAGCTCCCACAAAGGCAAGGGGAAGCAGGAAACAAAGCGTCCATACTTTTAGATCAACCCTTGGTGTTAAGACAAATGGCCACCACCAGTTTGACCTCATCTCTGGATATTGGTCTTGCATGTCCTTTCACTACCAAGTTAGAGGCTGCCCTCTTTCTTGCACATTGGCACTGATGTAATGCCAATTTCCAAAATGCAGATGTTTTATCTTGGTCTCCCAACAAACATCCCCATTTGCTGATAAAACACCAGTCTTGCTTCCCAACACGCTCCAGCCATACTGTCCACACTTCTATGCCTACTGTATGTGAGAGTGTATCAGTCCCTGTGTGGACAGGGAGAAAGCGAGGGAAGAGAAAGAGAGAGAGAGAGATCTGGAAGCATTGGCCAGTTCCCCTCTTACTGATTTTCTAGTCAAAGGCACCAAAGAGGTCGTGAAGGTCAATCTGGGGAGTGCAGCCACGTGTGCAATTGGCCAGTATGCTCTCTCTTTTGGGTGTGGAAGGTGAGGAGCAGAGAGAGGGAAGCTTGGCCCTGCCCCTAGCCAACCCATCATTGTTGGATATCCACTGTTGGATAAAACCTGTCCTCTGTCGTCAGAGGATGTATGTCCTGTAAGCACAGATCCTCAGGGCATCGACTCCACCCCTAATAAGGGAGAACATATCAAGACATTTACTGGAATCAGAACCTTTCTCTGTGCTGCCACAAGGAGTTCTGAAACAGCAGGCAGTGGGAAAAGACAGCTGGTGGCTACTGTGGGAGGAGAACACCTTTCCCAGCACTTGTCAGCCTGGGGGTCAAAGCAGCTGCCAAGAGCTGCCAAGGTGGTCTGTCCTTAGACACCTTTGCCCAAGCACAGGTGGATCACTTATGAGTAAATCTTTGTCAGCTCCTCCCTAACTGAGAGCTGGGGTATCTTAGCACAACACAGTCTGGCAACGATGAGCCACACCATGAAGGGGTTTTGCCACAAGCCTTTACACAGCCTTGACTTTAATCACGCACAATTAAACAGCAAATATGCATTTGACCAGCTTACAAAATAGCGGGTTAATAACACTCTTAAGAGAAAAAGTGCCTTATGTTGGGATCCAAGATATTAAAAAAAAAATTAAAAAGGACAAAAATAATCAGGCATTGTCTGTTTGGGTACACCTGCCTGATTAGTTCAGGAGGGTACTGGGCAATAAGGACAGCCTCCCAAATCACAAAACTCAACTTCCAGTAAGAAAGCATCAAAGGTGTTGCAAGCACAGGGAGGCAGCAAAGGCACGACGCCTGCGGGGTGACTGTGCCAGCCTGCAGAAGACAGCCTGCTCAGTTTGCTCCCGTACTGTGAAGAAGGCATGGGCCTTTGAATCGCCATTCTCCCCTCTCCAAGGATCTCTTTGAATCTGAATCACTGCTCTGGAACAAACCAAACTTGCTTGTATGCAATGTGAGGCAGGGGAGTAAGAATGTAGGACCAAATCAGTGTGAGTTTAACAACAAGTTAAACCTGCACAGGTAAAGAATTTTAACAGGCCCAAGTGTTAAACTCATTCTTTCCCATTGAGAAACCCATGGCATACACTCTTCAAACGATTGCACCATGTTATTAACAAAACCACCCTTATAGTTAATATTGTAAGTATATAAATAAAGGATTTTTAATTTTTTAAAATAGAAAAAAAGATGATGACTGACTAATTCACAATACATCATCCCTTCCTCCAAGACAAAGCTGATTTTATTTGCCTTTCTTCATTTTTGCAGTCTTTTCTTTCCTCTTCTTCACATGCTTTGGGATTTTGGTTTTTCTCTTTTCTCTTTGGGCTTCTTTAACCATTTTTTTCCTTTCCTATAAATAATCAAACACCATTCAGTTAAAGACAGAAAGGAGTGAGGGATTTTGAGCAAGTTAATCAGTTGTGACATTTACAAGCTAATTTAACACATGACATAAAAATAAGATTATCAAGAGGAAGAAACAAAAAAAACATCAGTCAGAATAGTTAAGGGAAAAGAAAAAGCAAGTATAGGTTGGGGGCGGAGCCAAGACCTACACACGGGTAATGACAAGGCAAAATTCAAACTAGTTAAAACATCACTTTCATGCAACCTTTGAAGAAAGGGAACAATGATGAGAAGTGACCAAGACTTCTCTGCTTCATACCTGAAAGACAGCAACTCCAGACTGGGAGAAAGTGTCTAGTAGAGCACTGTATTTTTATTTGACAGATTTTCTCAGAAGAAAAACCTAACAGCAAACTCCCAAATCTTGAATCCCTTAAACCCAGCAAGCTGCACCTTTTTTTTTTGCACAGCACCTAAAAGTCTGCCAAAAGGCTCTCACCTATGATTGATGCTCTGCAGAAGAGCCTCACCAAAACTGAGCATAATTGTTCTACAGTTTAGAAAATGAAGCCTTAAAAAAAACCCACTCAAACTCTAACCATGATCGCTTTGCATGACTGCATTACAACTCTTGTCCCCCAGCAAAGGTAGCCAGTCTGTACTAATTGTACTGCAAAAGCCACTGAGGTACAAACACTGTCACCAAGACTCCAGTTCTGTAAGTCATGTGGTCTCAGTTCCCTGGGCATAAGGAAGTTTATCAGTGATCACAATCACAAACCCCAACACCAAAGCCTGGAAGAGTAGCCAGAAGCACTGAAAAGCTGCCCAGCCCTCACTAAATTCTGCTTTGTGTACCCCTATAATTCCCTGTAGAGACCTCTTTCCCAGCTCTGCCTAGGCTACAGAGAGCTGTGTTACATGTTGCTCTACATGAAACCACCACTAATAAAGCATGAAATTCACTGCCTCTGCTCTCGTTCTCCACAAACAGAAAAATCCACAGCTTGTTTCAGACAAGAATTAGCAAAAACCACTAAGTTTGGATTTTTTCATGCCATATAAGCAGAGGTGGGAAAAATAAACAATTCCTAGCCAGCTGACCTTTTTGTCCATGCCAACTTCAGCAGGTTTATCTTTGGGATGTACAGATTCTTTACAACCTGAATCAGAACCCTCTGAGCTGCCATCATCATTGTCCTCAGAGTCTGTTTCTGACTCGTTTGCCTTTTCAAGAAGTGCAGGAATCTGCAAGATAAATCAAGAATTATATCAAATCAAAATCAAGAAAAATAATGAAAATACACAAACACACATATACACTATGTATATATATATATTTATGAAAAAAAAGCAGAACAGAATCTGCTGCAAAGAAACCCTTGAGAGAGCTGATCCATCTCCTTTACCACAGGCATCACTGAGTCTCAAGAAAAAGAATGAAAAGTAGGTTAAACAAATTAAGAACAAGGAATCTAGAATGTACAACACAGTTTCTTTTAGGTCAGGTCTCACAGCACAGCTGTTATTTGTACTCCCAAACTAATTTCCCTAAGTTAAACAGCGATTTGCTAACATACGTGGAAGCCAATTTTTAATTATCTTGGATCATACCCAAATCCACCTTGGGGGCACTGTATGTATGCTATATTGCAAACACAAATATCTACTCTGGAAAACTCACTTATTCCTAAACAAGCCTGGAGACTCTGCTACAGCCTGATCCCATCCATGTTTATATTTCCATTTTAAATCAGAGTCTACACCACTGCTAGATAACATTTACAAAGTAAGGAGGGGGAATCCAAACAGGGCTTCTACCTTGAATTACAGGCTACATCTGATCTGTATCCAACTTCTTATCCAATGCACTTTACAAAAGTGTCCCTGTCAAGTACTTCAAATATAGTAAGACATCGTATCTTATGCCTTATACTGCAGGGCTATTCTTTATGCAATATTACAGCAAAGATACTCTGAACATGTCAAAACTTGCAGCTGTGCTATGATTTAAATCAATTACATTTTCCATAATCAGAAAACACTCTCTCATCTCCACCTTAACTTTAAGATCGATGGCCATATCAAGGATTTTCATTTCATTTCAAGCAACCCAAGCACTGAACCACAGTTAAGGGAAGCGATTCCTGTGTCGTGCAGACACGCTGCCATGCCAGACCCATCCTGGACATAAATGGTCACTGCACACAAGAGGCTTCTTTCATGGTACCAGCTGCAAGATGAGGCATTCTCTGCGCTGCCTATAAGCACCTTTCTGGAAACGGCTAAAATGAAGGATTTCAAAAAGATCCTCTCACCTTCTGAACACCAGACAAATCCTTCTTTAGTCCGGTAACAGTCTGGTAGAGAATCTACACCAAGGGAGAGAGAAAGTAATTAAATTATCAAAATACGTCTTAATTCTTTGTGCCAAAACAAAATTATTACCTAAACACAAATAAAATTTAAAGAAAGACCAGGATAAACCCCACAACATTAGCATTAGCACTAACCAGATGACTTTGGAGTATGATACCAGATTTAGTACTCCACACCTTGGTAACAAAGTTTCTGTTTTTGTTTGCTGCTATCAGTTTCCAGAAAGAAGAATTCATATTCCCTCCCTCTTTTTCTGCAGTGCCTCAGAATGTCTACTCACATTATCTTGCTGAACATTCAATGCCATATCCTCCTCTTTCAATTTCATCATAATATCCACATCTCTCTCATAGTTTTTAACTTCAGTCAAAGTTCGAGGTATGTAAGCCTTCTTAAATACCTAGCAGAGTGAAAAGACATACAAACTTACTTATTTACATACAGTGTCATAATGTTTTTCTTTTCTAATTATGCACCCTTAAAAGAATAATCACAAAGACTCAGAGAAACAAAATTGACATAACAATCATTCACTACCATGCAACCTATACATTATTGATAGATCATGACTAATAAGGCTCCTTCTTTAGTGTGACTACCTCCAGGCAACTAACAAACTTTTCCAATCCTTCCAACTATCTCTTAAACCTATTTGAGACCTAAGGTTTTATATTCTAAGAATTTTTCCAATGTATTTATTGTGATATTTACAATGCCTTCTGAAAGCATCTGTTTATATATTTATATAATACCTGCTTGATCCTACAGACCAAGTCAAAAAAGATTCCTGCTGCAGTATAGTATAGTAAAAACTACTGCAGTATCAACAACATAATTTAAAATTTGTGTTTAAAACAGTCTTCCAGCAAATTTATGACCCTACCAGATTAGAGAGAGGTATTTTGTTTCTTTTTCGTGGTATCAGTTCAATCCCAATACAAATTCAGTTCACTTCATGATCATCACTGCCTGTCTAAGTGCTGTGCACAAAGCAGAAGCCCCCACCTCCACAGAGCATGCTCTTAATCAGCTCTACTCTTTTGTTAAGGAAGTGACACAAACCAGCCATGGTCACTTCTTGGAGAAATAAACTGAACTTAGATGCTGTGAAACCATTTCTCTTACAGGTCAGTACCTTACGTAAACAAAGGAGTAATTGGCTTGCAAAAGATGGACTTGTTACAAAACACTAGCATCTGACTCTACAGTTCAGAAGTTGTATTCTGAGGATATCCTGGGAAACAAAAATATCTTTCCTTGGCCAATCTTGAAGCAGTTAGTAAAACCTGCAGAGCTTCAAGAAAAAAAGACAAGTCTTCGATAAATCAAGTAGAACTGACTCCAAAGACAGGGGTTTGGGGTTTTTTCTGGTTTGTTTTTTGGGGTTGTTTTTAAGTTTTTTTATCTTCTGGAACAGATAGAAATGGTTATATCTTTACATCGAGCCTTTCCAAAACATTAGCAGCTTTCTGTAATGGACTTGAAATGGTTTCACTTAACATAAAAGCAATGGAAAAACTGAATTAGACTGGGACTAGCAATTTGATCAATGCATGTATCCAAATAGCCTGTTTCTGTATCACTGGTCCAAAACCACCAACATAATCAGATCTCTCTACTCTGTTTTTTGTTAACTAAACCTGAACTGGAAGATATATCAAAGGACGTAGCTACAAGCAAACAAACTGATTTAGGAAATTGTGTATTTGCCTTGTAACAGCTTATTGCTGTCAGCTTCTACACATGGCACCCCTTAATACTTCACATCTCAACTAGTTCAAGACATCTCAGTATCACAAACAATGTTTTGCTTATCATCAACTGTGCCCTTTACCAAATAAAATAGAACATTTTTTCATTGTTTAGAAGCAGCAAGGTTAATATTATTTTTAAGCAGGAACAGAAATCCTCACTTCCTCGTCCACTTTATCTTGACTGGATCTTTCCTCCTCTGTTCTTTTCGATGCTATTTCCATTGCCTAAAGAGATACAAAACAATACAAAGTTATCACTCTTTAGAATCTCATCGCTAACTCTTTAGAATCGCATCCAACTAACTACTCCCATCTACGTTTCTCCCTGTATTTCACTGTCACTCACACACACTCCAGGTTTCCCTAAGGGAATGACTTCAGCGACACCTAATGGTAAACCAACACTGCTGTAAAGCACACTTACAGCTGCAGATCGGAGCTGTTAATAGAGCAAAAACACGCTTGCTGCTCCTCCCAGACCAAATTATGGCAGGTCAAGCACGGCTATGGGACATAAGAGCACAAGGTGAATACAGGGAGCAGTGGTCAGTCCTGGAACTTGGCTCTTCACATGCTCACCATGCAAGCCAGAGGAGCACAAGTAAGGGGAACTGTGTGGCACAGCTCGCTCTCATTCAACCTCCAATATGACAGAAAGTACACAACATCTGGAATTCTCTCTGCTGTACTGTTATTTGGACCACATTCATGTGGTCTTGAACAGGAAAGACATGTCAAATCTCCACTCTTAGCGTGACATATGTGGCCCCCATTTCTCTTGTGTTAACTTAAAAAGCACTTACACACACATACACACACTCCTTTTCAAAGAAATATCTAACTGGGAGCAGAGGACTGGCAGCTACAGATGAAATAGATGCTAGCAGCACTGAATAATTTCAACTCCTCCTAGAATCAAGGTCTTCTGCCAGCTGCTATATTTGGCAAGCAAGACCATGTACCTTGAAGTAACACTGTCTTAGTCATTCCCCCTCAGCCCACCCTGCTCAAATCTGCATTCTTAATCCCATTCTCTGTATAAGCACGGTTATATTTCTGCAGAGCTTCTCCTTGCTAAAAAGAAAGAACTAATTTAAAACATCCCTGTTTTAGTAGCACCTCAAACAGACATTTGAGTTTTCATGATCAGACTTTTTGAGAAAATGTAGAGTGAAAACGTTGTCACTCCATAATGGTACAAATGGAAAAGACCTGTGTGCATTTTTGAAGCACTAGCATAACAGTGTCACGTACCAGCTTCCTTCAACAGCAGGATATAGAGTAAATGAGATGAAGGAGTTTGAACTACATCTGATTTTATTGTTCAAGTCCTCCTACATAACCAACAAGGCCATGAGGTCTTACCTTAGACAGGTAGTCATCGATGTTCTCACTTGTGATAGAAGGATCAGTAATAAACTCAAACAGCTCCCTCACAGTCATCACTGCAACATTGCGCTTCTGGAAAAAGTCTACCAGGAGACAAGGGCAGAGACAAAAAACATAAGTAATTACATCTGAAAATTGCAGCTGTGATGATAAAGTGAAAAAAATGTATTTCCAGTAAGGAAAGGAGACCTCAAACTGTTGCCAGAGAAACAAAAAGATCCACTGAAACACAGTACAGCCTAATTATGATCCATATTAAAGGGTAGACACATGAACATACTAGAATTTTCCTCAATAGTACACTCAGAATCGATTTCCTGACTCAATTATGACCAAAATCTGAGGCTGCACTTCTGTACTGAAAAACAGCAGAGAACGGCTTAATAAGCAGTTTAATTAAGCAGAGGACTGCTTAATAAGTATTTCCTACTAAAGTTCTCAGAAGTTCTCTCACTATGAGAAATTAATCATAGAAAACAAAAAAAATTTACTTTGGAGGCAGTTCTCTGTGCCTATGGGACCACAAGTCTCTGCAATGATCACAGCTAGGGTAAGGTCTTAGAGTCTCTGTAGGAAAACTAGACAGTAAAAGTTGCAATGACAGAAAACAAACAAAAGCCAGAAGGGAGTTACTAGAAATCCATGACCAGAAAAGGAATAAGGAAAAACTAGCATACGGGGTATCAACAGACACATTGCATCAAAATGCACATAGTTTTTTGCACAGAATTCCAAGAGTCTCTGTAAAATAAGAAAAAAATCAATCTGAAAAGGGGGACAAAAGCAGCCTGCAATGAGATTTTTTGTCCTCAGAGACACACCTTTAACAGGAGGCGTATGTTACACAACATGTATACTCACACGAGGGCCAAATTCTCAAGAGAAAAACACCATAAAGCTAATTTGTTTATCAAAATACTATGACAAGTGATAACATCTCTAATTAATTACTCCATGCCTCGATCCTCTCAGCTGCCCTGGATAAGTAAGTGCAGGGAACTTTACAACATAAGGTAACTTCTTGCCAGTTGAGGAATTCCAGATGTGAATTCAGCTCACAGAAGGAAACACATCAATATGTCTGCACAGTATTTTAAGTAAGGGAAGACTGGAGTGGGCAGTGCTGCAGACTGGGACTCATATCTATCATAAATCTGATATTCAGCCAGATGACTCATTTTTGGCCAGATGATTTCTACCAAAATGGGCTGCTCTCTTCTGAACTCAGCACAGTACACAGCTCCCTGAGGAAGTCATGGGAACACAGGAGAGGAAGCATTTTAATGGAATTTTGACAGCTTCTACAATCAGTTACACCTGAAAGACCACAGGTGAACACAGTTCACTTTGCTAAATAAACCAGCTGTCAGAACACAGGTTGAAGTGCAGCCCACTCACCGTTAACGTTGGCACAATCTTTCCGCAGGAACTCCAGTGCGTGAGGGTGGTCGTGCTCCACAGCCTGAGACACATCAATGATGTACACATCCCCACTGTGGTATCTACAGAAAAAAAACATACAGAGCTGCACTAACTCCACCACAAAATAAAAATTATAAAAATGATACCCTACTAATTTTTCCCCCAGTTGAGGGTTGGTTTTTTTTTGATTCTGAGAGGGCTTTGTTTGGGAGTTTCGGTGGATTTTTTTATCTTTATTTGGGTTTTTTGTTTGGTATTTGTGAGGTTTGTTTGTCTGTTTGTGTGCTGGGGGTTTTTTAACACAGAAAACTCAGATCTGGCTAAAAGCTACATAATTAATTACAAAAGTTACAAAAGCCAGTAACAAAAAGGACCCCACCCTCCCTTAAAGGTACATTAGTACTCCCACAGACATTGCCAATGCATACATTTCAGATGTCACAATTCAGAGTAAAGATTAAAAACATACAGCATATTAAATTCACTGAGATCTGCATGAACAAGTCTGGCATCTTGGTACATTCTTCTCATGTACTGGATGATTTGTAGGTACAGCTCCCGGACTTTGGAGTCAGATAACTGAGCATTCTTCAGGAGAGGGGCAGGCCTTGAAATTACAACACAAATAACAGAAAGTGAATACTTTTTCCTTCTTTGTACCAAGAATACTGCAAATGCTTTAATTGCTGTATCTGATCCTTCCACTCAGTAGGTATGTCAAGCAATTCAGCATGAGCAACCAAGTGCAAGGATGCCATGAAGGGCAGCAAAGCTTGCTACATGCTTGCCAAAGATACTGGAACTCTGTTTCCAACATGAACTAATTTGGACCATGCTACATTAATGTCTGCACTACAAAACTTATGAGCTATCTTCATGTAGGATTAGCAAGCCTTTCCAGCCTTAATCTCCAGTTAAACCAATTTACAAATTAATTTTGCTCACAACTCAGGCTTCAGAATCATACAGATTGCCTGCAGTAGTAGCTGTCAATGTCTCGAGTACTCCACAGGTCACATGCACATATAAGAATAACACGTTAATTTTACAGGCCTGAAGTAATAACAGGTAATTTTAGAGCGTTGGCTTGCTTGTTTTTAATAAACCTTCGTGGAAAGCTACTATTTAAAAAAACCCAACAAATCTAAAAAATAACAACTTGATTTTCTAAAGATACTTACCTATCACCTTTACCAATAAAGCCCATGACAAGCACATGACTCCTTAGCATAATTGGCTCTGGGCAAGGTATCTGGGCTGTATTCAACCTGAAATAAAGCCACAAAAAAACATAAAATCAAACTCTACTATTTGCATTGCGCTAGCACATAAAGGGGCTCTGTTGCTTTAGACATAATACACAGTAAGAGCTCAGGAAACTCTCACTTGTGAAGAACAACCAGGAAACGCATACAAAAAGCCACAACCATTCTGCCTCTGACCCTTTCCTAAGCATTCCTGTGTCAGACAAAGAGTGTTTACACAGTTCAGGTTAATCCTAGATTAACCTATATCACCACAGCATGCTGCTACTCAGCAGCAGTTATTTCTAGCTTTTTCTTGCTGTTCAGTCAAGTCAGACAGAGTTCAGACATTGAAGAGCTCAGAGCATAAGCATTAAAACAAAAGAATATCTTTACTCCTTTCTCCCCTTTTCATTTCTCTCCCATAGAGAAGTTTAAGACACCTTCCTGAAGACTCCAGAGACCCTAAAAGACAGTGATAACCACAGTCTAGTAATAGGAGAGTACCTCCTATAAACTTAAAAGTTTCCGTTACCTTTGCACAATGAAATAAAAACTGGAAAAAATCACCTTATTAAATTCCTCATTTCTTTTTCAGCCCAGGTCTTCACCATTTTTCTTGGGTTGCCTTTGCAGTATCCATGACGAAATCTTTAAATAAAAGAGAAGACACAACAGGGACTCTTATCCAATCAATGCAGTATTAGCACCAGTGATTTTACCACCTTTCAAACAAACCCACTTCCCCAGTAAAACCAAGCAGAAGTCAAACTTACCTGAATTCGCCACTCACATACTTATCCCGATCTTTAAACATCAGAATAGAGGTTTTGTAAATCTTTATTGCTCTGTTCTCTCCATTTGCAGTACCAGCATGATATACATTAGCCTAGCAGATTATAAAGGAAACAAACAACATTAAAGAAAACCTCTTTAAAGCAATATAATCTTCTCTGTGGTCTAGTTTTAATTATCTGCAATATTACTTGATAATAACAGCACACAAACATGATAGCTTCATAAAAGCAATGAAGGTTTAATAGTATTCTAAACAGAATTTTGTTACACCATTTAGATACTCCCATGTCTGCTGACACGGAGTTCGTCTGATCTGCAGTGCAAGGGTCTCATATGAAGAAAGAATTATCTGGGTTGGTTTGTTTTTTCAGGCACTATTTAAAATAATGTGTACACGTAACTTTTCCAAAAATTTTGGTGGAAAGATACAATTAACAAGATCCCCAAATTTAAGATAACATTTCAGCATTTTTAGAAATCTTTCATACTTGGGAATATTGGCTTCCTTTAACATAAATTGCCTTTTATCTTAAGATAACTTCATAGCAACCAAGCAACACAGAAAAGCCAGTACTAAACCCAAGTATTTCAGTACATCTTCTGAGCACCATAAACTTCTACCTAGGTTGATGGAAAAAAAAAAAGACTACTACGCCATTTTCAATAAAACTTACTTCTTTCCCTGTGCTGATGCAGCCATTGATTTCTGATATGACACCTCTAGATAACATCTTGAAGAGAATCATTCGGGTCCTTGAATCCAACACCTCAAATTTAATACAGAAAAGTCAGCAGAGGATAAAACTTAATAATACTGTCCAGTTTTAGCACCATAATAAAGGACCCATGGCATCAGTCTACTCTCAAGGATCAAATGATAATCCAAACAGCAACCATTCTAGAATAATACTTCACTTTTTCTGCCAACATAATTAATTTTTCTCTTTTTTAAGTTAAGCATATGTGTTTGAGCCAGCTCTAAAAGAGAAAAAGAGAATTATTTCACTCCCATAATTGTATCAAATGTTTTAAAATAAGGTTTCTCTTGGGATACAGTATTGTAACTGAAATAGAGCAACTATGTGGTTTAGGGCCAGTAGTTCAGTTTTGCTAAAGATGAAAAAAAGAAAAAGGCAAACCCGGCATTTTTTTCTTGTTCTTCAGAATTTAAATAAAAGCTTAAGATGGAATTCTGCATTGCATATAAAAACACAATGCTAAGAACAAAAATGAGCTACAAAAGGTTTATGGAAGCAAGTACAACCTTCAAATACACAAAAGAAATAAGAGGTCTCTTCAGGATAACAAGGGATACAGAATTCCAAAGCAAAACTCTGTTGCTATTGTATCTGTTTTATCAGTGATTCCAAAATTCAACATTATTTGCTTTGGCCAAGAGAAATTTGATGAATTAAGGACTTACCTGTTCTACTGTTGCTCTGTCTGACTTGTCTTTGACTCGGTACCTAGTAGAAGTGAAAATAAAATGATACTATCCCACATATAGTCTCAGTACTTTGACAGAGTAAACCACAACATTCTGTATCAAAGATAAAATGACAGCCTCAAGGAGTAAGGCTTTCAGCTTATACAGAAGCAAAGCTTTCTCCTGCCAGCAGAGGAATGTAAAAAAAAAAACCACAACAAACCACCACCACCATGAACGTCTGTGTCCTTCACTTTTATAGATATCTTCTTGCCTGTGCTGAATTGTGCTCATTCAGGAGAAAATGGTATCTGTCTTTACAACTTACAGCTATAAGTTACAGGCCTAAAAAAAAAAATCTTTAAAAGAATTACTTTTCCCTCACCAAATCATCAGGAGGAAACTTCAAAAGGCTTCTGATATCTTTTTAGCCCAACTGCTCAAGGATCTTTGTTTAGAAAAAAAGAGTAACAGAGATAAAATAGCCTTTTCTGAGGGAATGATTCCCATCAGTTATATCTTACAACATCAGCACAATCAGATGTGCTACCAGTGAAAGAAAAATCAAAATTCTGGAATGATTTAGACAACCATTTTGGAAACCAAAAAGTTTAGGGCTAAAAGCCAAACTGCACGCAGACCACTTCTAAATTTCATTTTTCTTAACAAACTTTTCAAAATAAGGAAATAAGCACTATGCGTCTGGGCTCAAATTATTTAAGTGAAAACAGAATCACAAGTCATACTTACATGTCTGCTTCCTTCTGTCTAGACTTTTCTGTGACTCTGTTTATAACGGAGTCATCAAAATTTAGCTTATCTGAAAAACACATTAGAAAAAATGAGAAAAAAAACCCCAAACCCAAAGATGTTTCCTACTGTTAGAAGTTGCCCCTGGAATGCTGCTGCCAACCAATCTGCCATAACACAATATTAAAACATAGGCAGAGCTCTCTGTAACAAGCAGAGAAGCTTAGCTACACACTAGCGTTAACCTAGCTTTTAACTCTGTCTACAGTTCAAAGTAGGACTCTAAGGGAACAACAAAGTGAGACAGTTCCACAGACTTGGAGATGTGATGCCATCCAGGAGTAATGCCTTTTGGATTAACATCTCACCACTAAATTTGTCTGCTCTT
This sequence comes from Myiozetetes cayanensis, assembly GCF_022539395.1. NCBI lineage: Eukaryota > Metazoa > Chordata > Aves > Passeriformes > Tyrannidae > Myiozetetes > Myiozetetes cayanensis. The sequence continues at coordinate 85,305,438 of NW_026086604.1, read as the reverse complement.
CTCTTATCACAATCAAATGCTATATTTCTAAACAAAAATTAAGCAGTAGGCTCCCGGATTCTCTCTGACAATATATTTAAATGGTGTTTGATTAAACGCTAAATGTCTAAATGCATAAAAGCTGCTGTATTTGGTCACACACACCAGCAACCTTCATTTTAGCACCACTTTGTTATAAAAGAAAACACAGCCTCTGACCCTGTCGAAAGGTGCCAATCACACCCTGTCCTGCCAGGCTGCACTGAGCAGACATTTCCATCTCACGGTAAACATCAAACTACACTGTCTAGGACAGCAGCCTCTTCACTTACCACAGAAACTCTACCCCTTTGAGAGAACTGTTGCATAATGTGCATAATGTGCCCAACGCTGCAGGGGGCTGAAGTTGTCTAGAAAACGTAGCTGTGCTAGTGGCTGTGAGAATGACCAACATCACCAACAGAGAGTCGACACCCTCCCTCCACCCAAACAGTTTGCTCCTACAGAGAAGCTAGGGAAGAAAGAACTTTATGTGGTCTGGAGAAATCAAGGTGAAGTTAAAAAACAAACCACGAAACAGCCATGTGGCTCTGAAGGTGGAGACAAAGGGGTAGGACAGCTAGTTAACGGAGACTGAAGGCAACTTCAAGTATGCAAAAGCCATTTTTAATCTGTCTGGCAATGGTTAAGTGATTCATTCCAGTGAATTCTGACTTAATGTAAGCAGAATTAGTTCGAGAATGTCAGAGAATGTTAACTGTTTTCATAAGAGAAGACAATGCAATTGTACTCACCTAAATTAATTTTGTGTTCAAATTTTCTTAAAACCTTGTCCGTAGGGGTGGACATTTTTGCTGAACAGCAATTAGGGGTCTGTTTATTTGCCTGAAACAAAGGATTTGTTAATGTAAGTTGCCTTCTGTGCACAGACCTTTGAAATACAGACAATATCATTGGAAAATTTAGCTCAAATGCCAATGCCTAAAGCTATAACAAGAAAATCATAAAGGGTGAGGAAATAAAGATTAACATCAGATTTTACTTAATTCAAGAAAAGAATTTTTGACTTTTAAGTCAAAAACATAACCTGTTTCACCCTGGGTGTTCCTAGAAGGTAGAGTCTTAAAATTAAATAGAAAGGATGGGGAAGATGGTGAGAAACACAGAGGACAAGCACCAAAAAGTAACGGATATCAGTAGAGATCAGGGTGGGCAAAGGAAGAAAACTTGAGAAAGGTAAGGAACAGAAGGAAAACTGCAGTGAAAAAGAGAATACAGCAACAGGGCTTGAGACAAGAAAATCAAGATGAACTCTGGCTACAACGTACATATACAGACAGCATGGCAGAGGAACAGACTCCAAAGAAAGGGATTCTCTCAAGGAAAAACTTCTATTTACATTGGTCCTCAACACAATACTAACAGAGAACGAAGCCTTCAGATTAGCCCCATTTGCTCTTGGGCACCCTTGACACTCACAGAACAGGCTCCAACGTACCTGTGGATTGCACCCACCAGCAGCATTGCGGTGCTTCAAGAGTCTTCCCACCTCATCATCCCAGTCCCAGTCTTCATCTTCCTCTTCCTCGTCATTGTAGTCATCACAATCTCCTTCCTCAGCGTTAAGCTCTTCACACGGGTGTGACTGGCAGTTCTCAGTGACCTCACCTTTAGATGTTTCTGTGTCTTCCGTAGATTCACTTAAAAGAAATACAGGTTTCTATATAACCAAAAACCACTGTTACAGTCACCAAAAATCCAACACATTTATCTCAACAAACGTTTTCCCAAGGTTAGCTCTCCACGAGATGCTTCTCACTTCATCTGTCTTTAAGCAATATATGCTCAAATATATGTTTGTAGAGGATGTCACTGCCTTCAGGGCGCAGACTACATTCAAATTATATAGGACACTGAGGTGCTGGAGTGGGTCGAGAGAAGAGCAATGAAACTGGTGAAGGGTCTGGAGCACAAGTCCTGTGAGGAGCAGCTGAGGGAGCTGGGGTTGTTTAGTCTGAAGAAAAAGAGGCTCAGAGGGGACCTTATCGCTCTCTACAACCACCTGAAAGGAGGTTGCAGCCAGGTGGGGGGCGGCCTCTTCTCCCAGGCAACCAGTGACAGGATGAAAGGACACGGCCTCAAGCTGCACCAGGGGAGGTTTAGCTTGGACACAAGGAGGAATTTCCTCACAGAAAGGGTGACTGCACAGTGGAACGGTCTTCCCACGGAAGTGATGGAGTCACCATTCCTGGAGGTGTTTAAGGAACGACGAGACGCGGCATCCAGCGACTCGTGTTCGGTCACAGGTTGGGCTCGATGATCCTGGGAGGTCTTTCCCAACCTAAGCGGTTCTGTGATGCTGCAATGCCAGGAGGACGTCGCGGCTTTCTGCCAAAGCGAGCCTGTCCCAGAGCAGCACACAACGGAACAGCAGAGCGCACGCAGCCCTTTCCTCTCGCCCCCTCCCGTAACTCGGGCAGCACCCCCAGCGCCGGGGGAGTCCCGGGGCTGCTCCCCACCCCGACCAGCTCCGCCTATCTCCCCGGCCCCGCTCCCGGCGCACCCCCACAGCCGGCCGCTCGCCGCCTCCTACCCCTCCGAGCTCTCGGCATCGTCAAACTGCCCGGGCACCACCTGGTCCATCCCCAGGGCCCGGCCCATCCCCACGGCCCGGCACTCCATGGCGGCGCACGGCGCGGTGCGGGATGCCCGCGGCACGCAGGCGCCGGCGAGGCCGCTACGGCGCCGGCAGAGGGACGAAAAGCATGGCGGGTGAGCGAGCGAGGACGGGACGGGACTGGACCACCTCCGCCTCCCAGGCTCCGGAGCGGGGAGAGGCTGGAGCCGGGCACGCAAGGAATGCCCCAGGGGGGCTTTTTTGCAGGGGTACGCAGTGACAGGACAAGGGCGAACGGCTTTAAACTGAAAAATCTGGAAACGGGTTTGGATGGAATTCATCACTGTGAGGGCGGTGAGGCCCTGGAAGAGGTTGCCCAGGTGAGCCGAGGATGCCTGGAACTGTTCAAGGCCAGGTTGGATGGGGCTCGGAGCGACCTGGTGTAGTGGAAGGTGTCCCTGCCCGTGGCAGAGGGGTTGGAACTGTATTATCTTGAAGGTCCCTTCCAAACCAAACCATTCTGTGATTCTATGAATTCACAGGAAGTGCCAACACGTAAATACTCAGCTGTGCCACACCTGTATAATATTAAATAATGCAGCCTTAAAAATACTGCATCTTCAATAGTCCTCTTCTCTTGACTGGAAATGACCCTTTCTGCCACAGATTCATGGTTGTTTCCCCTAAAACACTGGCGATGAACTGTGTTTTCTATAATAGATTCTGAGTAGAGTTTTATTTAGTATACTCTGAAATATTGAATTACAATTTTTATTACAATAAACATCTAATTGAAGCCAAAAGAAATCCAAATTTTCAAGCCTTGCTAGAAGCATCTTAGGTCATAACACCCCTTACACTGAACGACATTATAATCTATTTATATACCAGTATAATGTAGATTAAGAAAACAAAAGTGAGTGCTGGGCTTTTTCTACCTGGTACATAATGGTACAATTTTAAAATGCAGTCTCTTTTTTTTGTAGCTGTTTTCCCATTATCCAAGTGCTATGTGTAAAAGGTATCAAAACCCTGTGATTATGCAGAAAACACGGATGCTTATACTGAGACACCTTCAAAAAGGAATTAATGCAATAGGTGTCATTTGCATCTGCAACACTTCCATATAGTCAACTCATTGAGAGTCTCTGAACGTGGAAAGCAACAAGCCAGTTACTGACATTTGTAAAGGTAAAGCTTTACTTCAGGCTGTCTTCAAGTTCTGCCACCTAAACTTCTGACACTAGAGCACCTCAAACCTAAGTATCCCTTTCTCCTTCATTTCTGTAAAAGAGGGAATCTCCTGTTGCATGCTTCCTCTCTGTAACAAAGTGCCAGCTGGTAAGGCAGAAGAGAATACAGTTTCAGTCTGAAGGAAAGGTACAAGAACTGCTTTCCAAAGAATCCTTTACTGCAGACAAACACATAAGGCCAAACTGTGTGAGAAGGTACCACGGCTCTGCTTGGACCCAGGTGGCTCCAGCCAGAGGAGAGAGGGAGCATTGCTGGAGGGCCCTGCCTCATGCTACTCAATGGCTACAACCTCCAAGTCAATTCCCTGACGTCATGAGGGAGGTCTGGAAGGGGAAAGGTTGATTCTATATAAAAATAAACTGTCCCAAATATTTCTTATCTTGTATAACCTGGAAATTCCCACCATGCTTCATTGTGCTAGACGTCACACAAATGCTGAACAAAAATGGGAGCCTGTACCCTAAGGAACTCACTGCCAAAGTTCCTCTTGGACAGTGGACACAATGCTGTTTAAGGCACTCTTTAGCTGCAAAACAATTGCAGCAGCAGTCAAGGGTTCACCTCTGGTTTGGGAATAGGCAGGACCTTTGCCAGCAGCCCTGCTACGCAGCTTAGGTCCAGTCGCTGCCCTGCTAGCACACCTTCCCTTCACCCCATCTGAGTAGCCACCAGTTTGAAGAGGTGAGATGTGCCTTTGTGCAGGCATGTTCTGTGCTTCCCCCCGCCCCAGTGTACAGCCTCTTGCAACAGAAATTGGATTAAGATCATCTGTTTGCTGATCTTTTTCCTAGAACCAGGTGCTGGAAGACTCTTAATCCACCTGGGTTAATCCATGTGCAGAAAGAACGTGCTGTTCTACAAGTTTATGTCACTGTCCAATAAATTATTCAGTACTCTTGAGTAGATATACTCATTTATTATAATAACAGGGGACAGTTTGAAACATAACACTGCCAGAGGATTTCCACTTTCATTTTTATTCTTTCTTTGCTCCAGGCTTCCACATAACTTCCTGCACAGCTTTAGAGTGCAACATGCTTTGTTCTGTCCCAGGCTTCAATCGCTCGTTTGGAAACAGGCACAAACTGTTCCACAAACGATTCATCTGCAACAGGATTAAGGGAAATAGTGCACTAGGCAGTGGTGATATTTTCAGAAGGAGAATCTCCTATGTTACAAAGAGCTAGGGTTGCTGTGAACTCTCGATTCGTCTCTGTCACAGGCTGAACTGCAGTGTGGCCTTGGGTGACTCCCCTCATACAGATCTCAGGGTGGCAGTTTCTCATTTCTGAAGTGGAGATGATAGTAATATTTCTTGTGCTCGCTCAACAAGACATGAAGAGAAATACATTTAGAAAACATTTTTATAGGGATGTATTTGGTTTATGTGGCAAAGTTTTGGAAGCAGGGAGGGGTTACAGGTGTAGCTTTTTGTGAGAAGCTGGCAGAAGATTCTCCTGTGTCTGACAGAGTCACTGCCAGATGGCTCTAAGACAGACACAGTGCTGGCCAAGCCCATCCACAACAGCAGTAGCATCTCTGGAGTAACATGTTTAAGAAAGGAGGTAAAAAATTCACAACAGCAACTGCAGCCTGAGAGAGGAGTGAGAACATATGAGAGAAGCACTATTAAAAAAAAATTGCTGGGGGATGCCAACAACTGGGAGATGTTTCATTGCCAGAATAATTATTAGTTAAGGCCCTTGTACTTCCTCATGAAGAGCCATTTGTAAAAATGGGGAGTCACTGCTGGATTGCATTATTAAAAAAATCTTCCATAACAGATGTGCCTTATTTTGTCACTCAACCCCCTGTCTCTCCAATCAGGACATACTCAGGTTTTGGTACTGAGAAACAGATTTCTGGAGAAGATAATCTGAACTCGGCTATCAAAACTCCCAGTCCAGAAAAAGCCAGGGTAGGATTTCATGCTGCTTGAATGATCAAAATACCCTTCTCTGATAAAATTATTAGTAGTGCTTTAATAACACTAACATTGTAATATTTTATATGGAAGTGCTGGGCCTCCCAGATGTTTAATATAAAAGAGAAGTGTTAAGAATATCAAACGCAGGTGCTGGAGTTGTGCCTTGAATTAACTGAGTAATGAACCATGGGGGCAATACATTTGCATTGCAGTTCCCATTCAGATTACAAATTATTAAAAAATTTTAATTAAAATTTAAATTATGTTTAATGACAGTTATTACAAATGAAAAATTATACAGGTTACAAATTACGCACTTTTGGTAGGCAGCCACCAAACAACAGATAAAGCCTTCAAAAAATTGGAGAGAGAATAACATGAGTATATCATCTGATTCTTTGCATGAGAACATAGTGGATATACCAGGTCTTATACAGTCAAACAGAGAAGTGAAAATAGGTATAAAGAGCATTGTGATGCAGTACAACAGAAGAGGAAGTACTCTGAGAGGGTTTCCACCAGAATGTGAGATACTTTTCCCTATTTATAGTTTTCTTTGTTTTTCAGTTACAAGTGATGTAAGAAAAAATTAAACCAATAATTTGAAAATGGTGGATCAAACTCCACTCTTGTTTATTACTAAATTTATTATAGTATCTAGGAAATTCAGCTTAAAAGTGTATAGCCTTCTTCCAACAGACTAACTCAGTAGCATTTCAAAATGGTTTTTTGCCTTCTAATTTTGTCTTCAGTGGGTAAAATCCCCCTTTTATCAGTCTTCTCAAAATTCAGTAAATAGAGCAATTCATGGAGCATAGAAGACATTTTACTTCTTACCACTTCAGTGTAAACTTTTCTTTTTCTTAATTTTCTGCAATAAAATGGGTTATCCAATAATTGAATTTTGATTTCTTCATGGTTTTGTTTGTTTGTTTTTTGTTTTGTTTGTTTGTTTTTATTTTTGCTTTAAAGTCATGGATTACTGTAATTTAGGCCAAAATCTGACAACTACTCTTTAGACTTGTCACTCCAGTGGAGCTTGATGCAGGTGCAAGGACTGTAGGCATTGTAGAAGGGTAAACTTCTTAATTTTCATAATTTTGTAATGCTGGTCTACATTGATTTATCTTCACAGATGGAAAATTTCCACTGAAGTTAGTGGAAAAATAGTTTGCATAAACTGAACAGAGGGTGTCACCTCTTTTTTTGCAATAGCAGAATGACACAACTCCACCAGCATGGTAACAGTATTTACTCAAATTTATCCTTAATTGCCTTTCCACCTCCTCTGAATTGAATGCTGTCAAGCCACATGACCTCTCCTTTTTCTATTTAGCTGATGATAGAAAGTGGTTGCCCCCCTTAGGAAATGCTGAAATCTGGTAAGGACTTTTTACTCCAGCATTCTGAGATATCACTTGCTCCCAAGGAAGAATAAAAGCAGGGAGATAGAAACAATAGAGGGATTCTCTCCACTCACAGATCAGGGAGCCCCTTATAGGTCCTTATATACAGCCCAATCTTATCCTCCTCCTCCCTCTCTACATATAGCATCATCTACATGAAAAGTTGAGTAATAGAGTCATATACATAATAGCATGTACTTCATTAAGCTTATTAGCATATGCAGAGCTGTGCATTTCAATATTTAAACCACCCTTCATAGAATCATAGAATTAACTGGGTTGGAAGAGACCTCCGAGATCATCAAGTCCAACCCTTGATCCAACCCCACTGTGATCACTAGATCTTGGCACTCAGTGCCACATCCAGCCTCGTCTTAAAAACCTCCAGGGACGGTGAATCCACCACCTCTCTGGGCAGGCCATTCCAATGCCTGATCACTCTCTCTGTAAAGAACTTCTTTCTAATGTTCAACCTAAACCTCCCCTGACAGAGCTTAAGTCCGTGTCCTCTTGTCCTAGCTCGTGCCCTCTTGTCCTAAGCCCGTGCCCTCTTGTCCTATTTTGGTGATATGACTTTGTTTCATTCTTCCAAGCACAAACAGGACCATCCTATCTCCACAGGCCTCCTCTTTTGGCCAGCTCAGCCTTTCTCAACATCAGCTATGCAGATCCCCATCTGCAAAGATAACACAGAATGCACACAGTGTATGCCAGAGATAGTAACCCTTAGCCCTTGCCTGAATCCTTGGTCATCATCCCACAGCACCGAGAGAGGAAAGATACACACAGAAGTGGCTCCTGTCCTTACAGACAAAATTCCAAGGAGAAAAGGATGGCAGCTTAGCAGAAAGTCAACAGCCGCTATCTAAATATAACAAGCTGGCTCCTCAGCTTAAAATCCTGCAATCAGAATTCGAAAATGAGCAGGATGAAGAAAATGCAACAACAGATTTGTTCTTCTTTCAGAAGAGAGAACAAAAACCTGCAGTAACAGAGGGTGAAAGACCAAGGGCAAAACCACATCCTGCATTTTGAAACTGCCAGATGGAAAGAGATATGATAGAGTCAGAGAATCACAGAGAGCTAAGTGTAATTCAGACTGATACTGTAAGCACTGTAAGTATCTATAACATTCCCAGATGCCATGTGCAGCAGTTCCCCTTACGTTCTTGGGACAAACTTCCACTGACTCAAGCTGAAGGTTCTGACCAAGAAGTTACTTTAAGAAATGTAAAGGAAAAATAGCATTCCTGAAGTCCTTTGCTGGACATGAGTCCAAGTGTGGAATTTTGACTTACACAGATCACCTAATGCAATCACCTGATTTCAAACAGATTGTTCATTTCCATTATCATAGAGTGTAATATCTAGGAATTAATCAAATCTTCATCTTTCATTTTTTTTCTTTAGCACTGACAATCTACCATAGCCTTTCACCTCAGAGCTTGCCACCAGCAAACAACATCCATGTCTGTGAAAGCCCCAAGCTCCTCCAGAACAAGGAGTTCTGAAGTGTGCCAGTTAGCTTTGCAGAACCATACCACCAGATTTGTTGCCACTCCTGAACTATTCCATGCTGAGTCCAAATTATGTAAAAGGGAATGCTGGTAACCTAAGCCACTATACCACACAGGCTCCAATACAAGCAAACTCACACAACTACCAATTTGATTTGCATTCACAAAAATGTGAATTTAAGGTGTAGTCTTGAAGTTGAGACACCTCTGGCATTTCAAGACAGGTTTAAAACAATATGCAAGGTTTAGCAGATAAATATAGTTAAATGGACATGGCAAATCTTTAGTTTAGTACCACTAAAACCACTGAATCACTTTGACTCTTTTCAAAGGGTAAGTTTTCTTGCAGATTTCAAAATATTGCCCATACTATTTATTCTTTATATGCAGTAAATTAACAGTTAATTAAACTGTTTAACTAACTGAAAATATTTGATCTTTTAGTTAAAGAAGACAGTCTATTAGGGTTTTTTCCTTAAAGAGGATAGTCTATTAGGTTTTCTTGTTACAAACATCTTACTGACACACTCAGAAGCACCTGGGGAACTCTTCAGAAGTCAGGACTCTCTGCAGCTTTGTACTTTTCTAATTTCACATTGTAGCACCCTTTCTTGGGTGAGAGAGACTGGACTTATGAAATTCACGTCCACAGTGACATAAATCTACCAAATAGCCAGCCTGTCACTGAATAAGTAGCAATAATTAACTTACAGTGTAGAATAAAAATAGCTTTTAATCTTTCCATGTCAACAACTTCGTTTCTGCTCTTCATGCAGAGGGATGATAAAAAAATCTGGTAGCTAAAAATACTCTATGCTTTAAGCTGTATATGTTACAAAATCATCACCTCAACTTTCAACTGAAGTGTTACAAAGAGTCTTAAACTGGGCAACCTTGAACAAGGCCGAAGTGAGCTCTGAAGTTCCTTTCCTGTTACCTTTATGTGGAGCATATGGAATCCATAAATCTGATTAAGCAGTCATGCTTAGCAATGACAAATTTATCCAGATTATTAGATTTTTCATTTGAATTTTTCCATTTCTCAAAAAATCATCTCATTATTTAGTCAAGTTTGTGGAACACTATCAGTTTATCCATATATTTCTATAAGGTAAATCTTCAGAGAGGTATCTCTTTTTTTTTTTTTTTTATAAAATAAGGAATCTGTGTGTCTGTGAGACAATTTTGCTGTAATAGAGTAAATAAAATTTCTTCCTGAAAACACTTCAAAGAACCCCCACAATTCAGGTAAAAACCTAGCAAATCTCATTAAGAGCTCCCGTGAACAGTTTTGTCTCCTAGTCAGAAGCAGCTGACAGGGCTTCCAGGGATAAGGGCTGCAATATGACCGCTTTCTGCCTGCATCAATTTCAAATAAGTTGATTCCCCAGAGTTGTAATCAGTGGTGAGAAAGAATAATGTCAGCTTGATAGGTCTAAGTGAGAAATTCTCATTGGAATTATTAATAAGTGACACATACAGTAAATTTGTAATTTTGAAAAGAACCATAGAAATTAAAAAGAAAAAATCTCGAAATTCCACATCCATAGAATTACTTCGCTAAACTAAAAGAGGTAATAAAGAGCTAAAGGAAGGAGACAACAGGTTAGGACTTTATATACGACACTGCTCCTAAAAGTGCTTTGTTGAATTCATCTCATAGAAGCCACTGAGTAAATGCTTAAGAGGCAAGACCAACTGATTCTTAAACACTTCACCAAAACCAAGTAATAATGCAAAAGTAAGTCTGTCTATGTGTACACAAACAATTATTTGCCTTTTCCTGGTATCCTCAAAGAGGAAACACACATCTGGGAAATTCATTTAAGAAGTTCAAAATGGAAATGACTCCCTCGCTTCTCATGCTAATCAATCTGCATGCTCAGTATTTCTCTGCTTTTGAGTTGGTGGGTTTCTTTGGTCGGTGGTCTGTTAGCCAGTCATCGTGATCTCCCCCATGCCAGAATTACCTTTTACCCAGTTGGAGCTGATTTCAGCACAGTTGATGAGTTGTCTTCATTAGTTTCTTCCTTATCTTGGGAGTTCTGCCAAATGTCCCCGTGGCCCGTAAATTCTGCATTCTTTGTATCCGCTACCAGTGGTAGGTACATCCTTCTTCCCAAGCTTTGTTAACCTCTCCCTAGGTCTGAGATCATCGAAGCGTGTCAAGCCCTACACCTTAACAAGGCAATTCTACAGACAAGTCATTTTTCTTCCTAACGCGCGGAAATCACTCAGAGCTGTTAGCTGCTGTGTGATTCACGGGTTACATCTCCTTTCTCGTTATCAGGCTTGAAAAGTACACAAAGATCAAACACCAAAGGACATCCCCTCTCAAGAAAACTTTTACATCTTCCACATTTTGCAGCGCCGCGCGGGTCAACCCAAGCCCGACCCCCGGCCCTGCACCACAAGGACAGCCCCAAGAATCACAACCGCTACGCCGGGAACCACACCAGGTGGACGAGGGCGTCGTCCAAAGGCTCCCCGAGCCGCTGCGGGCTCGGTGCCGGGCCTGCTTCCCTGAGGGAGGGAGGGAGGGAGTGAGGGAGGGCCGGCGCGGCTGGGTGGGCGGGGAGGCGCCGGCCGAGAGCAGACGTGTGCTAAGCGCCCATGTGACCGCCGCGCCTCCTGCCCGGCGGAGCCACGTCCGCGGGGGCGGAGCGGGCCGGGCGCGGCGCCGGCCCCGGATGGAGGAGCGGGAGGAGGTCCCAGCGCCCGCTCCCGCACCCGCCGCCATTTAGACAGTCCCGCAGCGTCCGCCACCCGCCGCCGCCGCCGGGGCTGGCTGCGCTGGGTGCCGGGCCGTTGCCGTCACCGCCGCCGCCATCATGAGGCGCCTGTCGCAGCTGCTCCTGCTCGCCCTGCTCGTCTTCCCCGCCGCGCTGCTGCTCGGGGGCGCCCGCGGCGGCCCAGGTGAGGGCGGGCAGGCGGGCGGGTGGATGAACGGCCGCCGCTGCCCGGGCAGCGGTGGTGGGGCGGGAGGGATCCCCCTTGGCGGTCCGGGGAGGGGGAGCGGCTGCCGCGGGGCCTGCGGAGCCCGGCGCCGCCTCCGCGACCCTGCCGGCGGGCGCTGCTCATTCATCGCCCCGCGCACGTGGCCGCCGGGGCTGCGGGGCCCGGCCCGGTGCCTGCGGGGCTCCGGCCCCGTCCGAGGGCGTCCTGGCGGCGTGCGGGGCCGGGCCCCCGCCTCTCCCGGCACAGCTGCCCGCGGTGTCGGGCAGGCCCCCTGCGACTGCCGCCCGGGCACCGGCCCCCGGCCCGGCAGTGGCACCGGCCCGCCCAGACCCCGCCTGGGGACGGGGCAGCGGGCTTGTCCTTTCCGCCGCTCCCCGGCGGTGCTGGTTCCCTCATTTCCTAGCAGATGCGCTGGCTGCCACCCTGCCTTCCCACCTCGTCTGCCGCCACCCCCCGAGTGTCCTTGGCGACACAGAGGAGCGCTAATCTCTGTTTACGCTGCAGCGTTATCTGATTCACGGTCTGGAAATTGCCTCCCTACTACTAAGTTTGGGAAGGCAGGAGAGGGAAGGGAGGGAGGCTTCTCGTCCAGCTCTTGCAGTGGGCTGCAGCACACGCTGTGTGTTAGTCCTTTCCCAGAGCCGGCAGCTCTCCTTTCCCGCTATTGCCACATCATCAGCAGCCCCTCCGACATCCATTGAAAAGACTGTAAGCTACGGATATGAAAGTGTGCTGGGCAGCAAAGGGTACCTATTATGGCTTACCCGTAGCCTGTTCATTTTTAAATTAAAAAAAAAATCTTTATTCCTACACTTGAAAGTTTAAAACTTCAGCAAATAAAATCACGGTAGTTAAGGCTTTGGTTAAGTATTGCACGTGCTCGAGCAAAAGTCTTTGAGTGTACCTTCTAAAAGACACTTGTGAGGAGGGGTTGTGTTTGCTTTTTCTAGCTCTGAACTGACAATTCTTAAGTCCTCGGCTATACTTCTCCTGCTCAAGGATTCTTATTTCCAGTGAAAGTTTTTAAATATTTATTTTAAAAGCATATTTATAGCAATTAAATCTTTTTGAGACTTGGGTAAATCAATCATCCGTTCACTTCTACTTTTTCATATATGGAAAACGTTAGGTTTATTAACAAAAAATCTGTATTTTTTGTGCATGTTTTAAAAGTTCTCAGCCTTGCCTCCATGTGCTGTAAACTGCAAAGGGACAGAACTTTGTCCCATGGCCAGTATTTTTATTAGTCATATTTGCCCAGTGTTTGAATGTATGAGGCTTGGCTCCATGAAAGCAAAGAGGCAATGAACTATCAGATTACACTTGTCTTGGAGCGTTGCTCTAGGTCAGGTTTCTTTTCTGACTAATGTTGTGGTTCTGTTGCATATATGGATATATTAGTACATTATATTGAGGTCAAATTAAAAAAAGACTTTTTTATGTTTTAAAACTTGAGTGAAATACGTGCAAAAAATAATAACTTATTATCTACTTTTCAAAGGGTGCTGTTCTGTTATCAGTATGCTAATCATTTAGTAGACTTGCTAGTCTTAGAAGAAACAGTACTTACTAAATTAATTTCCTGGCAATAGCAATGTCTTATTTTCACTTTTTGAATTACAAAATTAAAATATTTTCATATGTTAACATGTTCCAAAATTAAGCAATAGCTTTTAAGGCAAATCTGTTGCCTTCTGCAAATTTAAGCATTGCTGTGTGAATGCTGAATTTTTTGTCATCCAGCTGTAAACGTTTTGGTTTTGAACTTGGTGGCAGATAAATGAGTAGGTAAGAAAGTTATTAGAGAAGGAATAAGGCTGAAAGATCAACACAGGCATCATTTTAATGAGAGGTTTTTGCAACTGAGGCTTCAGAACACTGCATTGGACAGATTTTTAAGAACTTCAGACATTAGTTTGAGAATTGTACTTCAGTGTCAGTTTTCTGTTCATTAACTAGACATTAAAAAGACTTTCTTGTATTTGTATTTTATTTTGGTAGGTTCGGGTTTATTAGTTGCAGCTCAAGATGCTACAGAAGATGAGGAAGCTGTGGAAGATACTGTAGTTGAAGATGAAGATGATGAAGCTGAAGTTGAAGAAGATGAGCCAACAGACTTGGTAATTTTACATGAGCGTTACTTCAAAAGTATGAATTAGACCAAAAGTGCTTCAAGCTGGATAATTTACCTATGAGTTTAGTAACGTTATTTTCCAATAGCTGTTTCCACATCTCTAATTAAGCTTGTGTTCAGTTTGAAGTGTCAAAAGGGTTTATCTTTTCTTCCTGAATTACCAGTTGAGAAACCACATGGGTACAACCTGGTTTCTTACTGCCAAAACTATAGGTCACAAAAAAGAACACCAAGTGAGAGAATCAGATTCTGATGGAAGCCCCCTGTACTTCTTTTCTAGCTTAAGCTGCACCTCAGTAGACTGAGAACAACATTGGGCTATAGGACTACTTAATTCTGGCTTCTTTGTATTTATTTTCCAGGGGTAACAGAACATTTGTTTTGTAGCCCATTTTCGCTTGCTACATTCCTAGCCTCTGACACTTGTTGCCAGGGTATGTTGTGAGCATGTTGTTGTTTAGGGTCACTTGATTCAGCTTGATGAATGTTAAAAATCTTTGACATAAGTTTTCCCTCAGCAGAGTCTCAGATATCTGATTCCAGGAAAAAATAATTTAACAATTGAGTCCTACTGCAATAAGGACAGCTCGAGCTGGGTCCCTCTGGAAAGGGACCCTGAACAAAATCCCTGGCCTTTTATACTCTTACCACCTGTGCACCTGTTCTTCATGCATCTTATTGGTTTAATGGTGATTTTTGTTCTGAGGTCTTCTTGTTCCTTATTGAACTATTTCTCTAGCTGTATTTATATGGATGGGTTGCATTTTCTGCCAACAGTTGTGCCTTCCTAATGTTTCAGTTTGCACTGGTCTCACAGCCTCCCTTCGCATAGCTAAACAACAGTTCAGGATTTGTTCAGCTTTTCAAGGGGAAAGTTTGCAGCTTGCAGCCTAAGGCTTCAGCAACCTTAGTTACTCATGCTAAGCAAAACTAATCAGACAAGACAACATAGGTAAAAGAATTCTGCTAACTAAAACTTAACTTACAAGACAAAAAATTACAAAAAATTACAAAAAACTACAAACAGAAAAGTGAAATATTTTATGTAGTTTTGTAATCTGCTTATAGTAGATGAGTATTAGGTTTGCCAGACACTTAGTGTACCAAATTCTCTCAAATTAAGGAAGTCTGGAACATTATTAGGCAAAGATGTAATAAGAACACAGACGTGGTAAACTGTTCTTTCATTCTATCAGATTTTACTGATGTTGGCAAGCTGATGAGCTTATGGTTGACCAGCTCTGCTAAGTGATAGAAGGTATGCTGACAGAGTATTATTAAATATTTTGCTTTTAATAAATAGTCTATGGCTTGGTTACAAAACATTACACCTTTTAGGGCGTTTCTTTTATTTGTCACTGTAAGAGAAGATATAGTTTGGCATAGCATCTTGGAATCAAGGTGCTAGGTGCTCAGCTCCAGTTCCTGAATTCATGGTACGTGTACGACCGATCCAGTAGGATATTCACTGCTTCAGGTGGTTGTTGAAGCATGAAAATCAAATGATCTGACTTGCAGGCAATTAGCTGAGACTGTTTAAAATTGGGTCAGCCTTGTTTTTATTTGCTGGGGGCAGTGATGATCCTGTGATCCTCAAGTGGAAAATAAGCCCTTAATGCTTGCATTTGCCAAATTAAAAAGTGCATCATCACAAAGGTGAACTTGAGCAAGTGGGTCCATGAACTTGCTTAGTTCCAACAGTGTAACTATTTCCAGGCATACATAGCTTAACTAATGAAAACTGAATAGAAAGCTGCTAAACGTTCCCCTGTGATGAAAGTAACTCTTGTTTGTCATATGGTTGCCTGTATTTTGGATGTGCTTGTCTTCTAAATAGAAATATCTTAGATGTGAACACTTAACATTTAGACCCTATTCTATTCCTTCTACACCCAAACAGAAACCATGCTGATTCTTTCTGATTATAAACCTTTCAATACAGCCAAATGCAGTTCAGATTAGTTCTGTGTCCAATATAACAAGTAGAAAGAGAAATGCTGAAAGTGATGCTGATCAAGTCTAGAGGGAGAACAGACTGTGCTAATCCTGCAACAGCAGGATATGGTATGAATACTTGCTGCTGTTGCTTGCTTTGACACATGGGATTCTCATGAACCAAGCATGGTCTTTGCTTCACTGTTCATTATAGGATTTTTTCAAAAAAGTCTCTTGTCTTAGACAGAAGAAAAAGAGGAAGAAGACTTGTCAGGAGAGCCTAAAGCCTCACCCAGTGCTGATACAACCATCTTATTTGTGAAAGGTGAAGGTAAGAGTCCCCTGCTAATCTACCATCCGCTTACCGTTGCTTAGACTATGTCTATGCAATTAAAGCAGTGAAGCTCTAAAACCAGAGTCTGTTTTAGATGCTCTCTGTTTAGAAACTGGCTAGGTGGGGTATCTGAAGTTTCTAATGGTTCAATATTTTTTTGTTTCAGACTTTCCAGCGAACAACATTGTAAAATTTCTGGTGGGCTTCACCAATAAGGGTACAGAGGATTTCATTGTCGAGTCTCTCGATGCTTCCTTCCGGTATCCCCAAGACTACCAGTTTTATATCCAGAACTTCACAGCTCTCTCTCTGAACACAGTAGTTCCACCACAGAGACAAGCCACGTTTGAGTACTCTTTCATCCCTGCTGAGCCTATGGGTGGCCGTCCTTTCGGTCTAGTTATCAATCTCAACTACAGAGATGTAAACGTAAGCCTGATGTTGTAATTCATTTGAATCTTCCTAGTTGATGTGGAGGTGCCAGGAAGGAACTGCTTAGTTGAGTTACTACCTCTTCATAAAGTGAATGCCTTTGTAATATTTACTAGATACATAAGCACAGTAAGTGACTGCTTACATGTTTCACATTAGTCCCCCAGGCACACTCAGTTCTTTATATGTTGCACTTAAAGTTATGTCGGCAGTGGAAGCTAGAAGGCCTTGGAACTGTATAGTAGTCGGATGTACTCCTAAAAAACCAAATCAACCAAACAAAACTAAAGCTTTGTTTAGGATAACTAATTTTCACTGTGGTTTTCAGATTGGGCTTTGCTAACAAACCCTACTGCCAATCTGAGTGCCACTGCAAACTTCACTTTAGGCGAATAAATGGCCAGTAGTTGCAATCTGGGGGAAGGCTATGCAAAACCATAAATGGGGATAAAACAGGGGAATCTTTTTCTCTTTTGGTGCAGGTCAGAGGTTAACAGGCTTCTGTATCTTTGTGTTTTGGTAGTCGTAATAAGAACCCATTGTATGTAATATCTCTTGTTATAGGAAATAACATGCTGAAGGCCAGGTGTGACTATCTTAGTACTATCAAGACTGTTCTTTGCAATTGGAGCAAAACATTTGTGCTTTTATGTGTTCAGTCAAACCAGCACTACTTACAAACTTAACAAAATCTCATGCAGGAGTTAGTGCTTTCTAGAACTTTTCCAAGAACATGGAAAAAGATAAACATTTGTGTATGTGTTTAATGAATTAATTTGAAATGTTATGTGCAAACTTTGTTATAGGGCAACATATTTCAAGATGCTGTCTTCAATCAAACTGTTACAATTATTGAAAAAGAAGATGGGCTGGATGGAGAAACGTAAGGAGACTGGAGATGCAAGTTTAGTTGGTGTCCTGGTAGAACACATTATTGATGGTGCCAGTGAGAATAGTTCTTGTATCCTCATTTTACTGAATGTTAGGTCTACTGTTTTGGTGGTGTACCAGGCATCTGACAAAGACAATGTTGACAGACTGAAAGTAAGAACTTTTTCCCAAAATTAAGGTCTGTATTAATAGTGGGGATCTTCAGGATTGGTATTAAGTCAATGAGCAGTTTACAGATGTGCTCAGAGGACATAAGCCTGGAATAGGACTGGATGTTATACAGGTACATAGCAATTCAAAGCTGTTAAGCTTTTGTTATGCTGCTGTGCCTTTTCCTAAGAGTTAAAAGATGCAGAAGGTCCACAGTATTAGGCTGTGAGTCCTGCTGTCAAGACTGGAATAAATTTCTTCTGGAGCAGTCCAGTATAATCTAAGTTTACAAAAACTAGAAGATGTATTTCGAGTACAAGATAGAGGAACTCAGTCATTCTACCTGTCTGTAGAAGGTATCTTTCAGGAGTGATCCTTTTCAGAGATAAGTAGATCTGACACACCTTTTATGTTGCAAGCATATGCCATGCTGATACACTTTTAATTTGTAACACTGGAGTGGAATTTTAAGTGAACCTCTGAGTTAAAAAAATTATTCTTCAGAAATACTTGTAGACAATGTCAAGTATCTGAATTGTCCTGCCACAGCTAGAAATTGCCTGCTGAGCAAGCTTCCTTTTAAAAAAGGTCAGCCAAAAGAAATAGCTGTTGTATTAAGTCATATTTCTCAAATAGAATGGCATAAATTAAAGAAAAATTGGTCACATGAAAATGTGTGATATTCTGAAAAAGAAGCTCTCAAAAGAATTCATTGTCTTAGAATCAGTTTGTGTGGATGTCCTGTGAACAGATAATTACCCTATAACAGGGATTTTCAATTAAGTCTCTTGTTTAGTTTCATTCCATAATTTCCTTTATCATAAATCTGACTTCAGATGTTCAGCTTGCAATAGAATTTTTACCTGTAAACTCCCTACTCCGCAAATTAATTTTAGATATAACTTAGGTTCACCTCTTGCTAAGTATCTACCTGTATTTCTGGTAAAACTATTCAAAACAAACCTAAATATGCAGATTCAAGAAATGATTGTATAGGTAGAATTTTAACTGTGGAACAGAGAACAAGATAAGTAAGGTGTTTTAAAGCTCTGTTGCAAATAAATTAAGTCCTAGAAGCACTTGCTTTGCAGTAGTCTACTAAAAGCATATAAGAGATTTTTAAGGGCTTTGTAAGTGCTTAAAGCTATCACAAACATAAATATTGCCTATAACCCAATATCTGGAAACTTCATGATAGTGTGTAAAAGTTCTTGAAGTTACACAATTTCAGTATTTATTTAGAACAGTTTTCTAATTTATGTAGCATTTTTCAAATGTTCTGTTGTTCAGAATTAAGTTTATGATTACAGTTTCTGAAGTCAAAGTCAGAATATTTGTTAGCACTTCAGTTTCAGAATCTTTTTTTTTTCCCCGCTCACCCCCTACAAAATTCTTAAGTGGCGAAAGCTAGGCTTAGATTCTGTACCTCTGTGTAAACTCTCTTCAGAACTTTAAGATTTTTATTTAATGGTTTCTTAAACTGTTTTTTGAAGGATCTTCATGTACATGTTCCTCGCTGGACTTGGTCTACTTGTCATTGTTGGCCTACACCAGTTACTAGAATCTAGGAAGGTGGGTAGTGTGTTTGTCTATGTGCCTGTTAATACAAGACCTTTCTGATGTGAAAAGAAAGCAATTCAGTAATTGTTTCTGGAATATGACAGTACAGGTAAAACTTCAGAAGATTTATTTTTAGAACCTTAGAGATTACTGGAGAAACCAAAGAGGTTTAAAAAACTTCATGACTGAAGACATCTTGATTGCTCAGCTCATGCTCTTTGGGTCTGCTCTTTGGCACCACACTGAAGCTGAATTGGAAGCTTTGATACCTTCCAGTCACTGGATGTGTGTGTCTTCTGATTCACTACTTACTGGGTAGATTTTCCCCATGCTCTCTATTTCTGCCTATTAGTTTAATCCAGATCAGACTCTGGAGAAACCAGCTGCCTAGTCCTTTATTTAGTTCTCATCAAAGCTTTGCCATAATGTTGATTAGGGCCTTCTGAATTCTATTTGTAATTGTATTAATTTAGCTAATAACAACTAAGGGTTTGTCTGGCTATGTGGTTTGGCAAGTAAAAGCTGTTGAAAGCTCAAAGTCTCATCTGTATGCAATGCATAGGCGATGCCTTTGTGCAGTGTGCCTTATCATATTTTTGAAGGAGCTTCACTTAGGAAGAAGTATGGGATAATTACTGTCTGTTGACATCTATTTTGTAAGGTGACATACAAGAATGTTGTGCTAATATGAGAAAGCATAACGAAACTGGTCATCACAAAGTTTGATTAATCAGCCATTTTTTGCAAGAGGTATAATGAACTTGTCCAGGTGTGCATGAAATTCTGATGTCTTTATGTGGAATAAGTATTGTGAGACATTAAAAGTGGTAATGTGAGGCTTAGGGGAATAAATTGCTATTAGGAAGGATAGCTTAGCTTTAACTCCAAGGACAGTCTCCATACATTGACTAAAGCCTTAAGTTTATGCCTTAGTGAAATAATGGCAATTCATTAAATGTAGCATTTTGAGTAATTTCTGATACTTGTGCTATCCAAACCTTGTTTGAAAGAAAAATCTTTTTTTTCTTGAATTTTCAGAGGAAAAGACCGGTACAGAAAGTAGAGATGGGAACATCAAATCAAAATGATGTTGATATGAGCTGGATTCCCCAAGAAACTTTAAATCAAATAAGTAAGTAGTCTACCTTCCACAAACTGGAGCGTAACAAACCTAGTTTATCAATTAATTATAATCAAATAAGTAACTGATACCCATTTCTCAGAACAGCATACAAGTCTTCTAGGGAATAAAATTTATCTAAAGCACTGTGCTTAATGATTAGACTGTTACTTTAGCAGCCTGGTCTTTATAGAACAAACTTCACTGGTTGATCTAATAGTGACTATTGGTGACTTTTACAATTTGGTCTGTAGACTATTTTTCAACAGTATAAAATCTCTACCCAAAACCTGCATCACAAAGGAGGTTTAAATAGGAGAAAATAGCTGTCATCTCAACGTTTCTGTAAGTTGTTTGGAAGTTTGCCTGTAGACCAAAGTTTTAAAAGAGCATTAGAGGTGTATATTAACTAAAGCCACATTAAAACTTGTTATTAATGTCCTTCACAAATCCAAAATTATTAAGTTCTACTTGATACCTGAAATGACAACAGTATCCTTAGGCTGTGGATATTTGTGGATATTTCTAACTTCTCTTACTCTTCTCTTTTGCTTTCCCATGGCTTCAGTGCAGAGTAGAAGAGGTGAGGCAAACTGAGAGCTGAAGAGTGAAAGTGGTTAATGTGCTGTCTGTGTAAAAACTGGGCATGGATAGAAGTACAGCTTCCTGCATGCAATGCCTGGTGATGTAGCATGAGCAGTAAAAGATAACAGAACAGATGCGTCCAATGGCATAAATGCATTTTATATACTTCTAAATTTATGTTTTTATGTATTTTGTGTATGCATTTCTGGTTATACTGTAGTTACATAGTTTCAGTAGAATACTGATTAAGTATTGTTGTCTCTTCTAACAGTTCCCAGAATTCTTTATTTAAAAGGCAGATGTGTATTTTGCCTTCCCCACTACCTGAGTGTAGTGTCAAACTGATACTATATGAGGATGGTGGAGGGAAGTTCATGACCAATGGCTGAGTTCACTTTGTTTCAGTGAGAAACAAACCTCACCCTTGGGTATAATAGTTTACTAATCAGGTTTATCTTCCTGGGTCTTCCTCATTCTGGGTGAACTATCATCAGAAGCATTAACTGATGTGAGGTGAAAGAGCCTCAACAAAGTGCATCCGAGACAAGATGCAAAGAAAAGTGCTTTGAAAACCCTTTGTGGGACCCACCTTTATTTGGCAAAGATTGCTCTTTTGATGAAATAAGCATATTCTGAGCTTCATTCAGTGTAGAATGGCTAAACGCCTTAGCTCTGATATGTGCCAGGAGCTGATGACTTTGCTTTTTTTATTCCTTCACCTTTTTTACTCTATTTACATGACTATTGCTCTACTCATGAAGGTGTAAGCTTTCTTGTGCATCGTTTTCTGTGAGACACAAGAATGATAGTGTAAAATCCAGGCACAGAAAACTGAAAAGTCTCAGTCTAGCAAGAAAATCTAAATGCTTTTCTTTCTGAATAACAAGCTGTCTTTAAACGGGTTCAAATCCTGGTAATGTTTGGGTCCTGTCCCAGTCCCTTTCTTAAACCATATAGATATTAATATCTTTTCATATCTTTAATACCTGAAGTCTAGGAAAAACAGATGTTTACATTGTTCTTAATTGTAGTTTTCTCAGCTCCAGGTTAGCTTCAGTTAGAACCCTACATTAGAATTCTTTAAAATATCTGGCCTTCAAGATCTTGGAGGTTCTTGAATTTTAATTATTTGAAGACATTTCATGCTATACTGATTGGCTTATAATGGCATGATGGCTGCTCTTTTTGTTTGCACATACTCTAAACAGTGAAGTTATTGGAGATTATTTTGTTTAAGAAAATGAGCATTTTTAAGTCAGCAGGTGCACATAGCAATCACTTCAGCACTTCATACAGAATATTGAAGCTTTTCTACAATAATCATAGAACCACAGAAGGGTTTGTATTGGGACCTTAAAGTTCATCTAGTTACAACCTCCCTGCCATGTGCAGGGACACTTTCCACTAGACCAGGTTGCTCTAAGCCACATCCAACCTGGCCTTTAACACTTCCAAGGATTAGGCAGCCACAGCTTCTCTGGGCAACCTGTTCCAGCACCTCACCACCCTCACAGTCAAGAATCCCCATATCTGATTACAAAGTTCATCTTCATAGTCAAATGTGGATGCTTTTGGGAAAAGTGGGGCTTTTCACAAGAAAAACACTCATCTTCAGCTGGTAATCTATATGAATGTGGAAATGCTTCATGCAAGACAAATTTGCTTAAAGGAGAGTCAATCATAAATTTTTCAGGAAGGCAAACTCAAGTCAGTATTGATCAAAATAATTCATTATCTTTATGAAAGTGTAATTACCAAACATTAAAGTTTTCTAAACAGCAGAGTGTGTTGGAGATGGTGTAGGTTTCTGGTCTTGGGTTTTTTTGCATTTTAGTAACTGGCAAATAAGGCAAACCTCACCCTGCAGTTGCATCTTACAGAATGGAAATGGGGTTTTTTATCTTCTATTTAGGATGAAAAAGGCTGAACAAGTTGCTTGAATTGGCTTCTCTGTGGTGATACATTGCATTAGCAAGGCAGTTTGTCTTGTGTTTGGGAGAAGAAAAATACATGGTCATGTAACAATTGCAATTGATGCAGCTCTAACTCTTTTTCTTTTTTTTTTTCTATCCAGATAAAGCTTCACCAAGGAGGTTGCCCTCCAAGAGGGCACAGAAGAGACCAGTGGGCTCTGATGAGTAATGTTAACTAAGTACAACAGTTGAACCTTTACTAATCCTGCCTGTTTGGGTTTTTTTGGATTGGAGTAGTGCAGAGAATCCATATCACCATAAGGAAAATACTGCTAAACATTTGGACTGAACAGATTAACTGGTGTTAATATTACTGAAAATGCACTTCTCTTTAATTTTTTTTTTTTTAATTGTTGGGGGGTGGGGGGAGGTACCCATTAAGATTTGTGCCTGCGTGTGTAAGCGGTTGGTCTTAACAGAAACATGTTACCTGAAATGTGCCTTTAGAGTTCTTTGTAATGCTGGCTTGTCATCTGTACATTGTCTTTGAAGGATTTTTCTCCTCTCCCTAATCTGAATGTCTAGTGACTTAATCAGTCTTGATTGTATCCTATCTGTATCAAAATCTGTATGCATTTCTCTTCCTCAGTAAGTAACGTTCTTTACAGCATGCACACACTGAAGTTTGTGTGTGTGGCCCCATTTCAGTGGCAAGGCACTGATCATCTAGACTTCTGCATAGTTTGCATTCTAAAGGCACAATTGGGTATGGCTGCTTGTAGTGGTAGATATTTTGCTGCTGTTTTGATCTGGGCATGCAGTGACCTAAAAATCTGAACTTATCTGCATAGATGTTAGAAAGACTCTTACACAGCAGCAGAACTCGTGAAGCATGAAATTTGTGTGCTGAATTGGTATTACTACATAAATTTTTTTTATACCCAACTTGTTAAATGGTTAGTTATTTGAGTCGTGCCAGCAGTTTAAGTATGCAGATCATAGTGGTAGTTCTGCAATGTTTACTCAAGAAACTATTGAACAAGACAGAACAACTCTTCAGTAAGTTCTTGGTTCTCTCTCCTAAAAACTAGAATGCCATATGTATCCAGATGTTGATTTTGGGCTTTTTTAAAGCTTTACAAGGATTTGCTGTACACACTTGAAACTGAATTTGAAAAATGGTTGGCGTCAAAGAATTTTTTTATTGGCAAGCTATTTAATTCACCCTTTATTATTTTTTTTAAATCTCACCCATCTTTCTGCTGCTCAGTACACTGGTCTGAGTTATTTTTTCTCTCACATTGTCTTTCTTACTAGTAACACAGATGCATATTCATCACTAACTACATGTTATTTCAGTACTCAAGCAGAAAAGCTCTATGAAATCAAAATGAGATTCCCTTTTGTGGCTTACGTGATTACCAGGTACTGAGGTATTGATCCATATCCACTGCATTCAGGAATTTAACTGACAGGGAAAAGAGCAGATATGCAGAGTGTCAGTTTGCTGCCATTCAGGCACTCGGACAAGGCTTGAGTTGTTTGCATCTCAGCTGCATCTCTTCCTGTGTCTGAAGGTTATCTGGAAGCTTGTTGAGGTCAGGAAGAGGCATCAATTTGAGACCTCTGTCTTCTTTTCCTCCCCTTCCTGATCCCTACTTGTGGAAATCTTCTTTTAGATCTACACTTGCTCTGCAGGGGCTGAGCTTCTGAGTCAGGGAATGCTGAGCAGTATTTCCAAATCCTGTCACAGTGTGTTTGAAGCATCTAAGCTCTGAAACTACCTGTACTGGCACTATTTTATTATACACTTGGCCAGAATGAACTGTGAAGATGTTCTTGACTCATCTTGCTATGGAAGAGATGCTTTGTTCAACTTTCTGAAGACATAGCTAGTCCAGGCAGAATATTTTTCGCAGTTAAGATAGCTTCTTTGTCATACAGATCACTTAGCAAACAGTTGAATGCTGCCTTCGTAAGGAGTATCTCCACTCAGGTTGCATGGAACAACTTTTTTTGCCTTTAGTGATGTAATCTGACTGATTCTGTGGTAGGTTTGAGGGCATATGTTCAAGCTTGCATTGATTCAACAGAGTGTTTATGTATTCAATGACTCTATGTACTAAAGCCCTGTATTTATTGCAGCACCTGATACACTGAACTTCTGAGTTCCCTCTCTTGGATTATGTCTCTAACCTCACATCAAGAGGGGTTTTTTTCATTTCTGGTAATAGGTTATCTTGAACTATGTGCTGTAATTCTCTCCAAGGATCAAAGGTACTCTCTGAGGGGGTGTGATGAGAGCTGCTCTAGATACAATGGTATGCTGGGGAAAAAAGACAAAGGATCAGAAGAGAGGATGCTAATTTGTAATACTCTAGTGTTATTTGTTGAGATAAATAGATTAGCCCTTACTGAATGAGTCCTGGAGCAAGTGTGGCCCTTAGAAGCTGAAGGACTGTACAAATAAGAAGTAAGTACTAGAAGGTTTGAGCTTTTTCTCTGCTCTTGGTGATTTACCCTCCAAATGCTTAAGCTCTAAGCATGAAGAAGAGAGGAGGCATCTTGCATAGGAATCAGCACTGGCCATGTCCAGTTGTACCAAGCCCATCTTTCTGATCATACAACTTGGCATTCACTGGATGGTTCACAGTGACTTTCTGAGCCAGAGGCAGTTCATAAGAACAGTGGCTAGTAGACCTCTACTGCTCATGATAAATGTCATAACAGTTTTGGATTACTCATTTCTCTTTTAATTTGCTGTAGTTGAAACTTAGCAAGAACATTCCAGTATGCAGTGGTAACTGAACTTTGGCATCTCTAAATTATTTCTGGTGAATAAGCCAGTGTACTCATTTTTCTTCAAATGAGAGAACACAGTTGCTGCTTTATCCCATTAGTTAGAAACTTTTATTTTGGTACTTGAATTTTCTACTCAATTTTTAAACACACAGAGATAGCTTAGTGTCACAGGTATGTTACTGGATATCATTATTATCAGCTGAGTGGGGTATCATTTCACTGGCTTAAAGATGAGACAGCAGCAATTCTGCCTCTCCCTATGCCACCCCTTTCCATGTGGCAGCCTAAGCTTTATTATAATCTAGAGTTATCACCATGATTCAGCTGGCTTAGTACACTGCCACACCACTGCTGTGAGGTTTTGAGAAAGTTTCAAAATGAGAACTGTAAAAGATGTGGACCGGACTTTCTTCCTTGTTAGTAAGAGATATTAAAGTGGTTTCAGGCAGCACATAAACTATGGCATTGGAGTGAAGGAACACTATTAATTCCTTTCTCACAGCTCCTTAACTTACTCAAAAAATTGTGAAGACTTAACAGTTCTACACGTGGGGTAAGAAAAACTGCTTTAGAGTTCATGTCTACAAAGCATTAATTGAGCTACACGTGAACTGCATGTGATACTTGTAGCCTTCTGTATGCTGTCTGCTTCGTGACAGCAGTTCATTTTTTCCTGGTATCATTTAATCTGAGAAAGAAGAGTGGCTGCTGTCAGACTAAAGGATTGAAGCATCACCTTAATACTTCATGTACAAAATCATTAAACTGTAGACTGTAGAGCTGAATGGAGCAGACTAGTGATGGTAGTGCTTGTTTAAAGAGTTATGCTGAAGCTCTTCCTTAGCTTGGAGGAGGTATAATCAAAATTACCATTCACTGATTATTCCTGGAATGCATGGTGCTAAACAAAATGTTGCAGGTGAAAGCTCTGAATTCAGGGAAGTACCAGGGAAGCCAAATAATAATGTGGGCTGGCTGTCCCGTTGTTCAGTGTGCCTGATGTACTGAGCAGTAAAGAGTCTGTTCTCTTTTCTTCTCCAAAGGAAGGACACTACCTACCTCATAGGAGTGACACAAGGGCTGTTTCAAGAGTGTTTTGAAGTTATTTGAGACTTGCACAATACACTTCCATGGAGATAGTAAGACATAGCACTAGTGTAGCTTGCTGTCAATTGCATACATAGATACGTATTGTACCAGTTTAGTCCCCTCACTGAACAGAACTCAGCAGCTTTACACTTAGACATTTCTAAAATACACAGAGCAATTGCATTGAAATTAAAAAGGAGAGCAAAGCCAGAAAGATCTCTTATTTTCTGCAAAAGCTTATGGGCGGGCTAAGTAATATTCTTCTGATATTTTTCCATTTATCTTTAAATCTTCCCAGGGACTTTTTCTAATCAATTGATACAGATGATTGATTGTGTAGCTACAATCAACAGTCAGTTTAAGAATGACTGATTGTTTTGGATGATTAAGTTTAGCTGTACTGCAACTGAAGTGTTGAATTAACATCTAGGTTTTTACCTGCTGACTTCCATTTATAAGTGAGATCAGATCTCTTGAAAACAGCTGCAGGTTTTTTGTTAATTATACTTGATTTTTTTTCTCTTAGCATTGTGTAGCTTTTTTTCTTTTTTTTAATAAAGCATGAGTATGGCACCAAAAAAGAAAGGCCTTTTCCTTGATAAGCAACCTGTACTTGTAAATATGCAAAGAGTAAAAACATAGTATTCTTAAAAAGCTGCTTCTCTACAAGTGTAGTTGGAATAGAAATAGTATTGAGCAAATACTCTGTTTTGGACAGTGGACTCATAGTTAAGATTAGAAGTCTTTATAAGAATGAGGGAGGGCCCTGGGAAAATGTTCAGTAAGTTCTTGAATCCTGCTCAGTTAAAACTGAGCCATACTCCTCTACATTTCTAGAAAGAATAACCTGTTAAACCATAGGCAATGGAAAAAGGATTTGTTAAGATGCTTAAAGGTTGCTGAAGCACAAGGTTCTAATACAGCCAAATCCTTACGGTGTTTCCATGAATGCTGTTATTTGACCAAACAAAGTGACATTCCAGGCAGTAATTCTGAAAGTAGCAGTTCCAGCAGGTGTATTGCATCCAAACAGAACAAGGTAAGACTTCCTGGTGAAAAAAGCTAACAAAAATGGCTTAAAAATAAAGGATGCTGGGACTCCTGTATTTGTGAACTATATCTGTGGATAAATAAGGGAAAAAATTAAAAGCAGATGTGTTGATGTATTTTTAGGTCCTAGAAGACATAAAAAGAACTCTGAAATTTGAAGCCTGCCTCATCTTTCCCTGAAGAGATCAAGATAGATTTTTAAGATCTCATCTTGGTATCTCTTCTTTCTAAACCAGTTATTGCAGTCTATCTATCTGCTTATCTTTTCTGTCCCCTCATGTTAGTAGTCTTTGCTATAAATTTTTATTAGCCAAGATGCAGTAATATTTCAGCATTACAACATTTCAGTCCCTTAACTGATGAGGAAAAGCTGAAACTTAACCTGCCCTTTCCTCCTCCCTCTCTGTCTGTTCAGCTGACATGGAAACCACAACTTGTCCTGCCTTAACTGAGTTTTCTCTGTGCCACTTAAATTCACATAATGAAACCCCCACTTAAGAGCTGGCTCTTTCACATAGCAAAGAGAATACTTGGAGGTGATGTACTTAGTCTCACAACTGTCTGAATAAGGGAGATTTTCAAGATGATCTCACGGCGTATATTCTAGTAAAGAAGGTTCAGTCCTGTCATGCAGGGCCTGGATGGAGCTGCACAACACAATTTTCATAGACATGAAGCTGCAGTGGTGGAGCATGTGGGATTAAAGCCTTTACCCTGGAGATAAAATACAAAACCGCATTCAGTAGATGGAAATTATTACAGCCAGCAATACCCAAATCTACCAGCTGAGGGATCTCCCAAGCCTGTGACAAATGCTCCTCATAACAGACAAGAGAGTTTTAGCCCCTTCTCAAAGAGCAGCATCTACCTGGATGGGTTAGAGCAACTGTTGTTGCTTTCTTAATCATTCCTTGCTGTATCTTGGTCACCAAAGTAAATCTGAGCACTCTTATTTTTCTGTGCCTTTCAGAAAATAATTGCCAGATGTGACGTGTGAAGTCAGAAAAGCTGTAAGTGGTTGTGTCTTGCATTTGCATCCACAAAACATCAGGGCTGTAGCCACCTGCTGTGTCAGTGCAAGGTGTTGCAGAGGCAAGGTTTATAGGGATGCTCCATATACACTGCCTCTGCCATCTGCTGTCCTGGTGCTGGCCCCACAGCCAGTTTTCCTGGGGTTAGAGTTATATTACACTGGACCTTTTAACCCCATATGCACCTTGACCACAGTCAGATAAAAATAGGGTCTCATATCAGCTTTACCTTGAAGGTTGGATCAAAGAGCCCAGACTGTTCAGAACACTGAAGCAGCTTCCTTGCCTGAGCCTGGATCCACAGCACTGCAGAAGCAAGCAGGGGACACGACCTTGCCAGGACAGTATGCTCGATCCCAGCGTCAGCTGGCAAGTTTTCCACTCCTAAGTTTCCAAGAGAGAAGGAAAGGAAGAACACACTCTTTCCTTTAGCGGGGAAGAAGGTCTTAAAATACCCTATTGCAGGTTTCCAGTGCAAAGGAAATGCTAGAATTTAAATAGTGTCTGATGACTGTTGCATACAGTGTGGCAAACATTGTCACCAAAATAACAGGTTATATTTTAGGAGCAAGTTTAAATACCCTGAAAACACTTGATTAGGAAGTGCATCATTTTCCTTAGAGCCAGTATTTAAGACTTAAGTTACTTGGTTGTTTATAATAGTGGTTTATTAATGGAGAGTGGAATTAATTTTTCACGGCTGAAAATGACATTTTGTCCTCTTAATTCTATCTTGTTGCTGCTACAAGCAAGCTGTAAACCAGGAAGCACATCTTGCTGTTAGGCACCATGGGACAGGTGGTGCATGAAATAGGATTTATCTTGTATTTTAAAAACTGCACTACACTCCTTTCCATTGTGTTAGTAGTCTGATAGGTTTCCTCAAGGTCCTCTTGAGACTGAACTCAACCTGCTCCCGTTTAAAGCATCTCACTGGGTGTCACTGTTCCATTAGTTAGGTGCAGTTCTCCTTGGAGTTACTCATTTCTTTCTGTGACAATCCCCAAGGGCCTTCACCCCTCATTCCTATTTTGCTGAATTTATAGAATTGCACCAACCCAGATGTCACTGATTTGCTATAGTGGGAATAAGTACTCGCCCTCAGGGATCCGCTAACGAACTGCAAAACATCCCCCAGCTGCAGTTCAGTAAAACACTGCTGGAAGGAATTGGGGGAGAGGCTGCTCTCACTTTTAATTAAGTGTTGTTCAAATTAAGTACCTTCATTTTTAAGCATGTGTTTTACAGCTGCTAAAGACTCTTTTGGTTCAGAAAAAGAGTTCAAAACTGTCAAAGAGGTGCACTCACCAAAAAGTAATAGCCAAATGCAATAGAGGCAGCATGTGGCTTTGCATCCTGTGCCAGAACATGTTACCACGGGGTGCATATTTGGCTCAGTTCTCCAGATCTCTCTCTTTCCCTCACCTACAACACTGGCTCATTTTCTAACAGGCTCTGTGTCTCAGGTAGCTGTGCTAGACAGCCCCTGTGGTTTTAACACCAAAAGATGCTGACAGATAGTGATCTAGACACGAGATCAGAAATCGAACTCACTGTGTTGTGGTGCAGACTTCACAGACTGCTGTGTACATGCAGGCAGGTTGATACTCTGATTTTCTCTGGCTGTGGAATATAATGGACCTGGTACATGTAACCTTGAAGCCTCAGTCACACAGGCATCTCGAAGGCAGCAGATGAAATGGTGTTAAACATCCTGCCACCAAAAAGCGACATTCTGGCAAAGTGTGCAAATCCAGGAATACTGGATCCCATTCAGCAGCAGTGCATGTGGTAGAACATGGGAGGCCATGTGCTACCTCCTCCCCAGCTGCTCCCTGGGAGCCCTGTGCATCAAGAAGGGCTGTGCTTCGCTAGAACGAGAGGAAAACAGCAATGACGAAGGTTACATTTTGTCTACAGCTAGGTTTTACCTGGTCACCTTCCTGTTCCCAAGCACAGGTCGTGGTAAAGCTTGAGTTGCAAATACTTGGGAGAGGTAATGGTCAAACAAGCCTACATCTCACAAGTAGCACTACCATCATCCAAAAATAAAATACAAATATTTCTTTTGGGTGCAGGTTCATTAGAAGTCAGATGCTGCTCATTTAAAATAAACTAAAGCTGTCATTCTCTGTACAATCAGGAGATGGGAGGAAGGTTAACATATCAATTGCTTTAGTTACCTAAACATAACTGACCTTGTTCCTGCACCCACTCCCTCTCTGGGGGGCAGGGGCTGATAGTCCTATGTGCACACACTCGGGAAGGACCATTTCTCTGCACATTTGCTGCCAAGAGGCAGGTTTTGCTGTTCCTCATGCCCCAGCTGCTCAGGTCATGCCCTGTTGTAGAGCCACCGACCCTCTGGCTGACATTTTGTCCTAACCTTGGCACCTCTTTATGAGCAGCACGGCTGTGCTCCACGTGTGGTTACAGGCTAAAAATTACCGACGGAAAGTGAGCCCACAGCCACGCTGGCCTTTACTGCATTAACCTCTGCCTTCGAGATTATGAAAACAGATCAGGCCTTTCACGATGAAAAGCCTTTTCTCCAGCAGATTTCTCTTATTTACAGCCTCCCATTAACTGATGTTCGTAAGCTGCTTCACAACCTTCTGCTGAAAGGGCTCTAGAGAAGTTCAAGCGCTTTCACAACAGCGTATTCCAAACACCCATCGGCCAAAGTTTCCTCATACACTCCTGGCAGTTTTCCCTGACAAACAAGAGACAGATCTGGCACAGGAGAAATAAACTAGCACAGCAAAGGAGAAAGCTATTTTCAGTTCCTACTACTCAGAGGATTGCTACAACGTTTACTGCATTACACAGTGAGGTTGGGTGAGCCAGAGGAGTCTTCCCACTTACTACTGTTTAATATATGAGAAAAAACCTGCTTCCCTTTTGTGAGGGTATTTTTTTAGGTTGAGGGGGGACTTGAGAACTGAAAGTAGGAGGCACTACTAGAACTTTAGGAAAAACTCAACAGTGTTTCTCAACTCCATTTAGTTTCACCTCTACAGAGTGATTTCAGATGCATCCTGAAATGAAGGCATCTTGGCACCTTAGCTAGCAATACTCTGAAGGTTTTGATTTCCCTAGAGAAATCAATCAAGTTTTTTGTCTGTCTGGCACCCCTTTAACACTCTGGCATGTGTGTGCAGGTTATATGCCACTTACCTGAGGTGACCCTTGCATATAGCAACAGCAAGATACAGCTCCTGTATCTGTTGGGCATCCCATTCTGTGCAGTAACCTGCCAGCAGCCTGTGTCTTCACTGCTGTCTTGGAGCAGGCCAGCTGCCCTCTGACTCTCCACTGTATTTCTCCCAACTATTAAACCACTTAATTTCCTTTTTAAAAAATGGTATTTCTGGAAAAAAAGTTTCATAAACATCTTTTTACAATGCTGAACGTGCTGCTGCTCATGAGCACAACACACTTACCCACAACCTAACCTTCACCCCATCCCTTGCTTTAAATAGGGCTCCCTTCCCAGGTGAAGCCACTGATGGGCCCTGGCAGTTCACAGGGATGGTGCTCTTTTGCACCTGTAGAGGTGCAGCTGGTGAGAGATCCTAAATCTGTCCCAGAGCGCTCCTCCCTATGCTGTGCCCCTTCCCAGTCCTCTAATAGTTCCCAAGCAAATACGTGAGTACCACTGGACAAATGAGTCTCTCGCTTGTCCTAGGGCCAAGGGCGCACAACCACCTGTGTCTGACACCCGCTCAACGTGTGGGAGAAACACCTTGGGCTTTCTTGCTATAAATCATCCTTTCAGGATTGTCAAGAAGGAGCTAAGTCCTCTCAAACTGCATTCCCAAAACACAATCCTCAGCTGAGGGGACTAGGAAAGATACCATTGAGGTCATGTTGAGAAAGGCCAAGAGGTATGAACTTGCTGAGTACAAGTCTGTGCATCTGCAGGACATGCTTCAGACATATGAGATGGGGCTCCATGAACAAACCACTTTTCCTGTTAATGCTCTTCAAAATGAGAGGAACAGGCTATGACCATACACCCGCTCAGCAGAGCTGTTGGCTAAGAAACCCCAGCTATGCTGAGCCTCCTGTCGTTTTAGGGATATTTCCATTTTCTCTAATCCTATGATCCAGCATGGCACTGATTTCCAAAGACTAGGGAAATCCAGCAGCAAATCTGCAGGTAGCTGCAGTCACCGGTTTCCAGATAGTGACAATATGCTCCTGGATGTTTGTTTCCCTTGTTCCCTGTGTGTGCATGTGAGGACATGGAGCAAGGAGCACAGCTCCAGTGTGGAGCTGGAGGCCAAACCCAGGAACTCCAGAGCACACCCAGGACTCAAAGTCCAGGGGTCACCACAGTGAAATGGTGATATGCCACCAACCTGCAGTGCACACACAGCCAGGTGACCGATCACGTACCCTGGTCAGACACCGCACAGACAACCAAGGTGCAGATACCGAGTCAAATCATGCCATCCCGCTTCGGCTAGATACATACCTTTTCCTACACACACTCTTCCTCTTTTCCCAAACTTTGGACCATTTTTCATGAAACATTCAGCTCTTCCCTGACATTAAGGAGGCTTTCAGAATCCCCCAAGTCAATTCCTTTATTTAAACAGATCAGAGCACAAAACCCAGCATCTCCCTCGTTGCCTTTTGCTGTTGCAGCACAGCCCCTCCCCTGCACAGGTGATTACAGTTAGTGCCAGGGAAGGGGAGTACGGCAGAAAAGTTTTTTATGCAGCTCCTTGGCTGGAGGCTCAGGTGACCTGCAACACCAGAAGATGCTGGTGCATTGTACAGGTTTTATTCACTTCCCTCCCTGATCTTGGCTATTCCAGTACTCAGGTTCTTGGAAATGCTGGCGTGGCCCCTTTTTTCACAGTCCAGCATTTAAGAGATGTTCTGATTAAACAATCCAATGCATTTCTCCATCTGTTTCTTTTCCTGCACTGTCAGAGTGGGTGATGAAAAATGGCACCTCTTACACTGACATACAGAAAGTGTCACTTATTCTGTCCTGGGGTCTTGTCTCCCTTTTACAGGTAATCCTAAGTCTCAGGGTTTCTAAAAGTGTTATTTTCAATCCCATTGTAACTCTACACAAAGGCCTAAAGCATATGGCATGTGTGACTCCCCAGACTGGAGACTGGTGAAAAGGGAAAAGTTTCAAGTACACTTTTGCCCTTTGCCACCTTTGTTACTTGAATTGTCACCAATTTTATTTGAGAAAGGCTTTTTTTCAACAGAACAGGTCAAAACACTGTGTTAAGTGTCAACAGCAAATTATTTCTCATTGTACTCACTTTCTGAGAACCTTGGTGTAGGCATTCAGCCCTCCCATCCCTCAGATTCTGGCTACTTTGTGACTGGATAATGGCAAACAAATACCTTTATTGCTTTCTCTTTACCTATTTGCAATTTAGTAGCAGTAAAAATGCAGAAGATGCTCCAATCAGGGTCTGTACCCTGCTTTGGGATAGCCAGTTTTTACCCAATCCTGCTATCTCCAGCCCATTCCCACAGCCCACAGCTCCTGGTGCCCCTCGCTGCCCAGGCATCCCTGTGGTGGCACAAACTTTTACCTTCCCCAAACCTTAAATGCTCTGAGCTAAGCATGTGGCCTCCATTCCTGAGGCACTGCTGTGAGATGGATTCACAAGACAGGGGCTGTGCCACTCTCTATCCACGTGGAGAATTAACCTGCAGCTGCACCTTTAAACACAGCGGGGAAAAAAGTCTTTAGGGAATGAGGCGAGGAAGCAGCAAGTTGGAGAGGACACACAGAGACACCACCACCACCTCCCCACCTCTCTGTTAACCTGGTATTTCAGGCCAGATCTGCCACTGGAGTTGTTGTGGGAAGGAGTGGAGGCAAAAAGAGGGAAAGGGAAATGCTACCAAGGAGCAAAGTTCAGCTGGCCCTGCAGGGCATTACCCTATCAAAGGCAAGAAGAGCAGGGAAATGCCCAACCTGTGAATAGTCACAGTAAATTGAGGTAGAAGGAGAAAAGGGCTGAGCACAGCAATTATAACCCCTTCCATGGCCAAGAACCAAGTGCTTTCTAAGTCATCTATTTTGTAATTAACTAGTCACAGTCACTTCCTAGCCACATAAACTCATCCCATTTGATTTTACACCTCCTGACAGGTCCCCACACCACTTGGATGGAAGCTTCCCATCAGTCTCACGAGAGGAGAGGAGACACAGGTCAGTGGGTGGGAGAGGGAAAATTTATTTTCTGCTGGTTTCTTCCCTCAGAAATCATGTCTCCACCCCCTCAGCCCACCTAGAGTGCATTCACAGAGCCCCACTTCATCGGGTATCCTCGGTTTGGGGCAGAGCTGGCCAGCTGACTGCTTTTCTTTAACCTGGCCCTCCTCAGGGACGAGGGCCCAGCTCCTCACCAGAGGAAGTGCTGTGAGGAATTTTGACCTCTGTCAGGAAGGTGCAGGAGGCTTGAGGGAGGAAAGCAGCAGCAGTTCATCCCAAGTCTGTCTCTCTCATTCTGAACCTGGTTCAATTCTCTGCCAGAAAGAGCCACCGCAGCAGGACTTAGGAAGATGGGGATGCTTCAGCTTCACTGCAATTCCCTGACCTCCAGAGCTGGATACACAACTCAGATGATTCTTTGGCTCACTGTCCTGTGAAATGCATTTTATTTATAGGAAGGCATATAAAATGCAACTAAGGCAGCTCTGACAAGCTAAAACAAAGGATTTCTCTCTTTGTGACACATGAACGTGGCTTTTGAATACATCCCAAAGAGTTCACAACCATAAACATTTATGCAAGAAGAAAACTACAGTGGCAGAAACCAACTTAATTTACACAGAAAACAACTGATATAGTGTTAATCACCACAGCTGGAAGGACGTTCACTTATGTGACCGTGGGGCTACAATTAATAAAAGAAAAGAAAGAGAACCCTGACCCAACGCCTATGCAGGAAAATCAGCACCAAAGTACCTTCCTGTTGTCTTTGGCTGCTGCGCTGAGGAACTACACCAGGAGAAAAGCAGCATCTCAAAGGGGCTCGACTACCAGAAAACGGTGGTCTAAAGGAACACGCCTTTTCAGAGTGCTGCAATCATCTGCAACTCAAACTCAGACCAACTGAAGGAAGAGAAATACTGATGGTACTGGCACAGATAAGATCTGGCTTGTACATCATCCTCCAGCAGAACTAAGTCTGAGAGCAAGTTACAACAAACGCACAAGAAGAGCCACGTCCATTTCATAACCTATAATTTTTAAATATAACATTTTATTGCTTAGATGGTTTGATACAGAACAAGTTTTACTTTTTATTTTGAATTTGGAAGTACTGTACAACTGAATAAAAAGAGGAATAAAAGTACCAAAACAAATGTGTGATTCTCTGTTCATGTGGCATAAACCAGTCTTGTACACAATTCGTAGCAGCAGTTTAAGTTCCCTTTAGAAAAATATGAATTCTACACATTTATTACTGTTTCCTGCATGGGATGAAATCACTAGGATTAAAATTCCTTCGTGGAGAGAGAGAAGAGAGAAAAAAAGACACAGAGAGAGAGAAGATGATGAATCATTCTGAAAATGGAATCAGACTGTCACATAGCCCCCGAAAGTTATTTCACAACAGCCTCAAACAAGGTTCTCTCTTTTTTTTTTCCTTTGTTTATTTTTTTTTTGCGCTTTCACAGTCAAGTGCTTAATGTAGTGATTGAATTATCTCCATGTTAAGTCCATTGCAACTCAGGAAAAAGAATTTTAGAAGATCTTTTTTTGTTGTTTGTTTTTTTTTTTTTTTGTAAAAGCCCTGAGAGAGGAAAAAAATAAAAAGATTCAAACAAAAATCATATAGAGACAAATTAGCTGAACATGCAAACTAAAGCCTAAGATTCACCCATAGTTTAAACACATTATAAATTTCACAGTTTAATATTGGGGAAGGAGGGGAAACAAAAAAAAAAAAAACCCCAACAACAGCAACAGTTCTCAGTCAAACTCAACTAATAAAAATGTCAATAAAATGTGGCAAGACCTTATACTCTACTAGGATATAGATAAAGGCTAAATAAAGCTTTAAATCAATAGTGATTATTGCTAGCAGATGTCCCGGCAGGATGCTGGGAATTAATTACTTGCTACATTGTTCTGCAGCATATAGTTTAGTAATGGCTTCTCCCCCACAGTATTGCGCAGTTTAGTGTGGAGAGTTGCAAAAAAAAAAAAACAAAAACAAAACAAACCCAAAATAAACAAACAAAAAACCAAAGGACAAAACCCAAAAAATACCCAAAATAATAATAATAATAATAATAATAATTATAATTATAATAGTAATAACAATTTAAGGGATGCATGAACAGGTTTTAATTAAGTAGAATGCACCTGGGTAGAGTTTCAAATGAATCATTGGTTGTGATTGGTTTATCTATATCTGGCATTAGCTTCGTTTCGGAACTGGTTCAAACATCCCTATTTAAAAATTTAAAAAAACAAAAAAAATCAACCACAAAAAAATAGAAATCACATATACCTCAACCATTTTTTCTTATTCTATTTGCAAGAATATTACTCAAGAACGCTTCTCTTCCTTTGAATTCTGGACAGTGAGATTTCAGTCTCCAGAAATTTTCCGAGAATTTTAATATATAGATAGATATATATAGATATATATATTATATAATATAGACTGGGTCCGAGGCCCACTTCCTCCATGTCTGGTGAGAGCAGGAAAAGCACTTCTGCGGGGGGAAGGAGGGAGGGTCACAGTGCGGGCTGGGCTGGGCTGGGCTGCAGTGGTGGAATAGCACAGTGAGGCTCCGGCAATGCTATTATGGCTCTGTCTGTCCCAGAGGTCATGACTGAAGGACAATTAACAAACAACAATAACGACAACAACAACAAGGACAACAAAAATGCTGCGCACTCCTAAAAATGCGCAGCTACAGTAGGATACATATTTCGCTTAACCCCTTCAATTCTGGTGGCCGGAGTGTCACCTGTTGCCGGCAACAGGAGCCATACGGAGAAATTCCAGCTGCCAGCATTAAAGGGGTTAAATTACTGATATGAAATTTAGACGCACACCTCAAGTCTTCAAGCATCAACCCCAAAATCTCAGGAAGAATTTAAATTTTTTTTTTAAATTTATTTTATTTATTTTTAACATGTCGTATATCTGTAGTTTAATTACCAGTAGTATTTTCTTGCTCTAGAACGTGACAGTAGCAAGATGAGGGTAAGGCTCGCATTTCTCTCTTGCTTTCAAACTGGAAGACTGGAATAACTTTGCTCTTTAAGTAACGCACGCTGTCACCGATGTGATTGCAACAAGACTAATCCAGCACTCGCAGTGCCTTTCTCACGCACCTGGAAGGGCCCGGCGCGGCCCCGTCCTCGCACACCTCTCCCCTGATACGCACACACGCACCCACACGCACACACTCGCACCCTACCACGAGTGAGGTGTACCCCTGCACACGTGGGACGATACCTCGCTGGCCTCCACTTGACTCTCTGGTCAGAGGAAGGGTTTCATTTAAAGTACAGTGGAAGAGCTGCAACACAGGAGGAAGAGGAGGAGCAGGAGCAGGAGGAGGAGGAGGAGGAGGAGTTGGTGAAAGCGTTAAGTCAAAAACACTTCGAGAGGGGATCCAAGCTGCGCTACGCATCTCCGTGGGCAAATATTGCCCATTGGTTTCTGCTGACTGCAGAGACAAGCGAACTGATGGATTTATAAAATAATAATAAAATAATAATAATAATATACTGAAGCAAATCAAACATATGTAACAGCAGGTGCATAATTTCCATAGGTTACGTTGCTATGTAACTCTTCTCTGTATACATGCTCAGTTCATGACGGCCAGAAAAAACCCCTAGGATTCAGAAGACCATTTCTAATGCTGAAAAGTGGAAACAAGCGTGAGGTTGAAATTCATTGTGTTTCCTGCTTTTGGCTTGAACCACTTTGAACACCTTCAACTGCCACGTTGTTCAGGCCTCCAACAGGCTTAATGCTCCACCGTGTGGCAAATGCAAGAACAACTACTGAGAAAAAACAATAAATCAACATCTCCTCTGCATCTCCTCTGACTATTTCATATGAAATTCACATCATTTTTCTTCCAGTTATTGGCTGTGGTATCCAAGGGCCTCCCACCCCACTGCCCCCATTTCCAGCTCAGAGAACAAACACAGCGACTATCACAGATATACAAGAACAAGCTCACACACACCAATACAAAAGGTAACATTAATGCTTAAATGAAAAAGGGTCCTCTCCAAATAATTCTTTAAAATATTAAAATCATTTTTGAAAAAATCTATAATACCAAAAGATCTAATAAAGTAGTAAGGCACTCAAATCAGTATATACTGTAGTCTCTTGCATTATTATACTGAAAGGCATATGGCACCGTGTCCAGTCTGCCATACTCTCCCCACAGCTGTAGGTCGCTCTTCCAAAACGAGACTCCAGAAACCTTGCTTCTGCTGGCTTCAGTTTGCCTGCTGGGACGGGTCCAACCTCCTAGCAAGTCATTCAACCCCCAAGAGCTGAGGTGCACTGTCTGCAGGGGCAAGGATGTGATTCATGGGAGATGGTGCGTTGTGCATCTCCAGCAAGTCTTGAATGAAACCTGAGGGCCCCTCGTGCTCGGAGCCACCCCGAGGTTCCTGGTCTTTCGCGGTCTGTTTCTGCGCGCTCTTGGTGGGCTCCATGAGGCAGGCGCCGCTCCTCTCCTCTCCGCAGGGGGAATCCATGACCGTGCCAGCCAGGGACTCATTTCGGCTTCCCATGAGGGGTGTATGGCTACCGACAGCCCCCGCAGAGTCACACTCGTTTTCTGAGATGGGGTTGGCGCCACTGTGATTGGACTCATTTTCACTGTCTTCTTCACACCTCGACTGGGTCTCCTCCTTGTCACTCTCCTTCCCGTGGTTTCGGGCATTTTTGACTTTCTGGTGTATGCGCTGGTGACGAACCAGGCTGTGCTTCAGAGTGAAGGTCCGTTCACAGGTTTGACACTTGTAAGGTCTCTCACCTAGAAGAGAATTAAAAGACAAAATCAGCTGTAAGGTCACAAACGTGCCTCCCTCTTGTTTCAAGCAGTGTAAAACACTCTGCCCTTTTGTAAATTCAGAACCCGCATCAAACATTGATGTCACATTTATGCTGATATTTTGCTTCTGTTCTAGCAAGCTAGCTGATGGACTGCATGCAGGAATACAGATACATTGCCTAAGGCACAAATGAAAAATCAAAACTACATGTCTTGAGACAGCTACAAGCTTGGCAAGGCCCTGCGCTAAGGAGGGGGGAAGACTATAATCACTAGGCGCTCATTAGCATCCTGTCAAATTTAGTCTGCAACTTTTCTGGCAGAAGTTTGCAGTCAACCTCTGGATGGAAGGATGAGGATACAGCCCAGGTAACTGCGGTCAACACCACATGAGAAATCATCTCCCTCTCTCTCTCTCTTAGATGCTGGCAGATGGGCAAGGAAGAAACGTGCAAGTTAATCATCGAAGTCGAAGACAGGCCGTCACAACAGCCCCTCCTCCTTCTGTGAAGCAGAAGACAGTATCACCACATTCCAAAGTGGACACAGAACAGCTAAAGGACCTAGGCTAGTCAGGCATTCATGGGACATGGGATGTGCTTGGCAGAGGTGGTTAAAATTTACTGACCAAGTGAAAAATGCCTGCCTTGGGATGTTATTTACAGAGATGCTGGTGTTCCTCAGCTCACTAGTGCTTTAGGACAGCTGTGACATGTGAAACCCCTAAAAAAACTCTTCTCAGACATCCCAGAAATGCTACTTGCAGGACAGAATTCTTCCTCTTATTTTGCAATCTTAAGCTGCAGAGCATCTGCAGGCATTCTCTGCCATAATAGATTGCTGCGATCCCAGAGCTGCTTTTCACACCTGAGATGCCTGAATACTTTCCTAAGTATGAACTCATTGGAAAACAAAGCAGCCACAGCCCCACAGACAAAATTTGCCTGAATTCTCAACCAAACACAGTGCCCCAGGCTGCTTCCTGTCCCGACTGAAGGTCCCATCCCAACTCATCTTTCCCTTTCTAACTCCACCTCCCCAAACCATCCTCTTTACAACTGCACCTCTTAAAGAGTTTTCAGTGCTGCAATTCCCTCAAGACACCATCTTAGGCAAATGAGGATTAGAAGGAGGCACCTATGGCTCATTACTCACTTCTAATAATGCTTGGAATCACTAAAAGAAAACCCAGTACAAACTTGAGGGGACTGGCTGAAATGTGCAAGTACGTTGTGTTGTCCCTGGTAAGCCTGATGCTCCTTAGAAATGCTTCTCTCCAGTGCTCTGCTCAGGCACTTGCTATCAAGGGAGGGTAGAGCTCTCCAGGAGCATTTTCAGCCAAAAGCCTTTGCCCATCTGGCACTTAAGAGTGTGGTTGATGCACCACTGTGGATCACCCTGCACTTGGGCAGCACCAGAGCATCTCACAGCTACTTGCTGGGAAGCAGCCTGCACTGAGAGGATGGAAAAAAATTTGCAGTCCAACTGCCATGCAGTAGGAAGGCAGAGGTTTCTCGCACAATTCAGTGTGTCCCAAAAGTTCCTCTTCTGAGTAAACAAACTCCAAAACTTTACAGTTATCTTTAAAAAAAACAGGCATTTTAACTGAAGTATAAGCAATGGGCAACCTGAAGGAAGGAGAGAAGGAGGAGAGTCAAAATCCTTAGCTGAAAATATGTTGATCTGACAGTGGAGGTTGGTGGCATTTACATTTATTAAATTTGAAGAAATCACTGTCCCAGGTTCCTATTCCACATCTATTCTATGCTAAAACATCCTTCAATGTCAAATAAGAAAGAGAAACAAATAGGAAAGAAACATCCTGACAAGGCCCACATAATTCAACCTGCAATAAAAACAATTAAAACAGAGAGTATGGGAATCTCCATGGGCACACATCCTCTGGGGGTAAAGCTCAGTACTGTAGATATTAACATTTCCCAAACCTTCTGCACTAGTATGAAAATAGGCATAAGAATAGAACCTATCCCCTGTTTCACTTGTGGTTCAATGCCAAAAGAAAACAGATCAATTTTGCCCTCAGTAAGTCAATATTTATGATTTAGAAGGGTTGCAGTCTAGTTCAGGCTCTACTCTTTGGTGCAGTTTACTACTATTTTGTTAATCTCAAAGGTCTCATCTTCAGCAGAAAGCACCTTCAAAAGATACAAAATGTCAAACTACATTAGTTTTCCCATGTCAGAGCAGCTCCCCAGCAGGTAAAATACATAACTAATAAGGATGCATTAATAAGGATAAATAATTAATTCACCTTTGAGCTGGCTTGTGGCTTCACCTCATTTGCAAGGCACTGCTGCAATCTGCATATCACATAAAGCAATCCCACTGCCCCGTCAAGTCATCAGACAGAAGTTTGACTACCTGT
Organism: Myiozetetes cayanensis; assembly: GCF_022539395.1. Lineage (NCBI taxonomy): Eukaryota > Metazoa > Chordata > Aves > Passeriformes > Tyrannidae > Myiozetetes > Myiozetetes cayanensis. The sequence goes on along the minus strand of NW_026086604.1, from coordinate 85,263,328 downwards.
GTTCCACCTTCCCTGCCCAAGTGCCCACTGCAGCTTTGCCTTTCACCCAAGCAGCAGGTCACAGAGATCACCAGCACATTACCCATATTAGGCTCAGATAATCAGACAAAGCCAGGCTACCTCTCTCTCTCTAAACTTCCTCTCTGAGATCAAGTCTTATCACATACGGACAGGTTTCTCCATTGCTTGTCAAAATACTGGGAAGAGGTAAAGCCACACACACATGGCATGGTAAGAAGGGAGTTCAGAAGCTGGACAGAACAACTTCCCAGGGATCTCCACACTTGCCCTCACCTCTAAACTCTGCAAGCAAGCATGGGGAAAAAGTTTGGGAATTGAAAACAAGACAGTGGTGGTAATTCCTGCTCTCTCCATAGCCTTTGTATGCAGCATGAGGGATTGGGGCACAGAAGACACCTTGCAGATAGGACTAAAAGCAGTGTCTCCAACCTGAAGTGCTAGCAGCCACTGTGAGCAGATGCCTCAGTCTGGTGGCAGACCTGCTCAGGTTCTGTTCTGCTCTCAAGCCTCCTCTTACCTGTATGAGACCGCATATGTCGCGTCAGATCTTGCAGAGACCAGAAACGCTTGTTGCACACAGTACAGACTTTCTTTCTTTTGTCTGCTTTTGCAGTACTCTTAGCCCCATCAGTCTTTGGTTTTTTGTCATCACTGCTCTTCTCAGTGGACTTTCTCTCTGTGCCTTCCCCCTCAGAGATGCTTTCGCTCTCTTCATTCTCCTTTCCTGTTGCCTCATAGTCCACAGGAGACTCCACTACCTTCAAGTCCAACGGAGACTCTTCCTGCTCAAGACCAGAGTCCTGCATCGAGGGAGCTCCTGCATCATCCTGAATGCTTTTGCTTTCATCCTCACTGCTCCTTTCATCCTTTCTGTCCTCACGAATGTGGGCCTTTTTGTGACGGCTAAGAGTGCCAGCAAACTTGAAGGTTTTGCCACAAATGTCACAGGCATGTTTCCTTTCAGTCTGAGAACTGCTGCCTGCGCTCTGGTCACTCTCTGCCAGCTTGAAGTCCATTAATTTGCTGGCAAAATTGAGGTCAAGACTTTTGTTACTTACAGAATCTTCCTCAGGGCCCTCTTCATATCCATCCACTTTTTCTTCAGCATCCTCTTCTGCCAGAAGGGAGTCAGCCTTTTGCTCCTCCTTGGGGCCGCACTCACTCTCTGGTAGCTCTGCCATTTCCTCTGACTGCTCCTTCTCACAGCAGGTCAGGTTCAAGACTTTGTTTCCTGCAGCTAGTGCCTCTGCATCAGCCTGGCTGTCTGCAAGGAAACACAGAGAAACTTTCAGCGGGATGGTCTCTGATAATTCCCAACTACCAGTGGAAAGGCCTCACACAGACCCACAAGCATTGCTTCCGATCAAGCGTGCCAACATATGTTTCTCGTATCTGTGACCCAGGCCAGTTAATTTACAGCTGAAAAGAGATCAAAACACCACAGAACCCAATTAACAAGATGACACAAAATCTGTAACAAAATGCTTTCTTTTCCAAAATACACTCACAATCTTGGCAGTTTCTCAAAATAATTTTAAAATATAATCGTTTAATCAGAGAACACAAAATACTGAGACACTAAAGAAGAGTCGAGGTCACTACTATCACAAATACTGCTCCCGAGACACATGGATATATTATTAATAAACTTGTGTATGAAAAATATGGACACGGATCAAAATAATATACACCCACATATTAATCAAACTAATTTATGTGTAGCAGGAAATGCTTTTCACAGGGAATGCAAAGGCCTCATACAACCAACTGGTACAATTAAATGCTAGAGGTTAGTGCAGGCAGTAACACAGAAGTTGGTTAAAAAATTTGGGTATACACCGTAAAAGCAAAAGATGCAGAAGTTCATCCACACCTGGGTCTCTGATACGCCACTTGGAACCAAAACACAAAGCCAAGGGGCAGTAACAGGCAACTGTTTCACAATTGCCCCAACAAGAAGGAAAAAATCACTTAAGATGTGATCCTTAATGATGTCCTCTACTCCCTTACTAGTCTGTAGCATTAATGTTGCTGAAGACATAACAAATGTCCAAAAAATTAAAACAGATAAGGTGCTTAAGGAGGACAGAGGGCTGGAGCTGTACCCCCTCCAAGCTCTACACAAATAGTATACTTGTAAATAGGAAATAAACTGACTGGCTCTGGAGGCCAAAGCTGATGATGATGCATGGCAAGTAACTGCATTCCCAGTGCCACTTTTCAACAACTGTTCCAGGACACGAACTTTGCAATTTGTGCTTTCTGAAAGCTGAAACTTCCCTTTGCTTTAACTCCTCCACCCCACCTCCTTCTTGTTGACAGCACACAGCCAAGGAAGCCCACAACCTAACAGGCATTTCAACGTTCGTCTGCAAGCCCGAGAGCTGCTGAGTAACTACAGGGATTTAGAAACTCTAGAAGAGCAGTTTAAGTTTGCTGTTCGACGAAGTACAGCATGTGCTTGTCTCCAAATTGCCTAGATTTCCTATCACAGGGTTTTTTTCATAAGCAAAGAGTAATCACAGAAGATAAGAAGATAGTTCTCAGGCACTTATTAGCTTGACTGTAATCTTGCAACATGACTTGCACTGACCCCATCTCCTTGCACTGGTGACAGTAAAAGGCCATTAAACAAATGTCAAAGCACAGCAGCATTGCTGGTGATAGTGAACAATCCCTTAATGGTGCATAATCATCGATATGCTTTTTCTTGGGGAGGTGGAAGGGGGAGAAGTGATGTGTCAAAAAAAATAATCTCACCTTTTAATCAAAACAGATCCGTTTACACAGACAGTGGATTACACAAAAGCCTTCCACAAAGTTCATTGCTCATCTAATTATCTGCCCATTAAAACACGCAAGCAAGCCAGAATCTGTGTATAATGCTAGAGAATTTGAGGATGGGGGCATCTGAAAACAGAGGTCACCTACAAGTGCCCTATGAATCTCCCATTTGAATTCTGTGTTTTGACTTGCTGATTATCTCTTGGTTATATTAAGGCAAAAAAAAAAAATAGCTATTATTAAAAAAAAAAAAAAAAAGAGGTCACTTCTAAAAACCAAGCTGAAATGCCAATGCATAATAATTAAGGGGAAGCACTGCTCCATGACCCAGAGAAATGGGAGCTAGGCATGAATGAGAAGCCAGGCCCACGTGTGGAGCTCCTGGTTAAATCAAGGTAGCCCAATCTCACAGCTGCCAGCAAAAGCAAGGGAGTAAGCCCAGAAGCCAAATTCAGGCCATTATCAGCAAAGGGAAGATGTTTAAAAAGGAAGCATGTCCATGGGTTCCTGCCTGTTGTCTTCTTCCACAAGCACATCTGGCTCTCACCAGCAGTGTCTCACTTTGGTCCATGAGCAGGGATGAAAGGAAGGATTGAAGGCAAAAGATGGGACTCCCTGCTGCTGTGGGAAGGGTCTTTGTCTTTCCCTGGCTATCCACTCCCACCCCAGCCCATGCACGGCCCTAATGTTCATACAGGGTCTTTTCCACCAGAGCACAGGTTTATGTTGCACTAAAGTGATCCTATAATGATGCTCCCTTCAGGCTAGGGGCAGGAGGGAAGGGAAACAGCAGGGAAGAGGAGTTTTCTCCACAGCTGCCTTTGGTTGCCTGTGGAAGATGGATAGAGACAAAAACGGGGCAGCAAAGTGGATCTGAGACATGAAGACACTGAAGTGACACCAAGAGAAAGCACCTAAACCAGGTGCTATAACCCTTGCCACCACTGCTCCCCCTCAGCAAAGCGAGGAACACCTCCTGGCAGATGTGGGCTGCCCTGTCTCATCCTCTGCAAGGTCAGGAAACACTCCCCTGACGGGATGTGTGTTAGGCCAAAGAAAGGCTGCAAGCACAGCACAGAGGGGGTTCATCAGGGAGTGGAGCAGGAAACCATGTGAGCTCTGTTAGGATGGAGAGGAGTGAAGAGCACAAGGAAACTGAGATGAGAGAAAGCTCCTCTTTTATTGTACCCAGAGAGATATTCTGTAACTCTTTATTGACCAAACAGAAGCCAGGGGATGAAGAGTAAGGTTTTTCCTGGTTTTTCAACAGGAAATATGAACAAAGTGAGTGAGGAGGATATTTGCCAGAATCACTCAAGAGCAAGCCAAAACCAGTATGTCTTAAAACTCTCAATATAAAAGTACCAACTTCTAGATTCAACGTGTCATATATTACGCATGATTTTCCAATTTTTCCCTTTTTCTTCTCCTGCTTCCAGTATTTACAAAAATGTATCACTTTTCTTATAGTATACTCATTCTTCAGTGAACTGTACTCGAACTCTGTCTCCTCCTTTCCTCTCCTCTATGCCCTGGGCCCCTTCCCATGGCTGGCCTGCCACCGCATTTTCCTGCACAGGAGATAACGCTTCAAGGGACAGGTGGGCCACAGGTAAGTGATGCTGCCTTACTAGTACAGGCAAACAGATGAGGTTGGCACGGGCAAACAGATGAGGCTGACATCAAGAGAAACAAACTCTTAAGTTTAAACAGTGTGCCTTCACAAAGGGCACAGACCACTCCAGATCCTGGGAACAGGGACATACACAGGTTTTCCCTTCTGAAGCTGGCCCGGCGCCCCTGAAGGAACACATTCAAGACTCAGGTAGCGACATAGCCAGGAACGTGTTGACACGCGTACGTGCTTAGGGAAGCACTCTTCCTTTTCACCTGCACAAACCAGACGTGCTGTCTGCTTTGTCAAGAAGGAGTGTCACAGGCCCCTTATGAAACTTCATGCACGTGCTTCATGTAAAGTGGCAGTTCCTGACTAGCTGAGCTGCTCCGTGGTTATCCCCAGCCTGCGCAGTTAGTTTTGCAGCTGGTGAAAAAGTGAGCTGCTCTGCACAAATCTTGGTTGTCTGGGGATGGGTGAGAATCAGCCCAGCTCTGCTTCTGATGAACTGGAATAGCAGCAGGTTTGCTGCGAAGGTGTGTGGTAAACAGTCGTGAAGACAATTGTGGCAGGTCTGGTGTGAGATTTCTCCTGGAGTGCAAGGGACAGCTGCAAGGGTAGTCCTGTACTGGCAGCTGCTTCACCCACTCCAGGAGAGGTTAGGTCTGGCCTACACTATGGGTTTTTTTTGTACTTACATGCCCATCTGCAGTGACAGAAACCCTACTGGCCACAGAACTCCAGCAGGCTTGTATCTTACACAAGGAGGAGGATTTTGACTGAGCCTTCAGATGTGGGTAAACATCCCCCAACGAGGCCGAGCTCCTCTCAGATGGGTAATTCCTTTATCTAGAATTTTGCTGATTTATGTTGCAGAGCAGTCACTTGATTCCAGCAAGTGAAGGAAACAGGATGCACGCGAAAGGCCTGCCGTTTCTTTTGTCCCTTTCACATCTTTCACTTACTAAGGCTGTAAAATGCTTTCTGGTCCATTTGTTACACACAGATATTTACACTTGGTGAATCAAGAGGACAAGAGTGGAGAAGTCCACTTGCCAAGGCTCCCACCCACCAGCACTGCTTCAGCAACTGCGGGAGCAGAATACGTTACCTTGTCATGGACAACCAGAGTTTGTGTCACTCCTTCAAAATGAAAATAAGGGGACATTATTTGATGATGTCAATTCTGACAGCAGAGTCAAAAAAGATACACAAGGCAAGGGAGAGAGAGGAGAAGAGCTAGGAGGTAAGGATGTATGGAAGAAGGCAACACAAAACAACCACTGGTAACTCAGCTGCTGCCTCATCAGCTCCTGGGGAAAAAAAGAACTTCTCATGAGATGTATTCATAAACAAAACCTCAAGGACTCAATCTGAGAATCCAAAAACTTTTCCGCTTGCATGAAAGAAACCACTATATAGTTGTAGCCAAAATCATTTTTCCTTCGAACTGTGGAAAGAAAAGACTGTTTTGCTAAAGTGCATTTACAATTCAAGTTGCAGTCTTTGGTCAGCCCAGTCAGAAGAATCCGCTTAATCTTTTATAGGTGGCAAGAAAAAGAAAGAGGAGGAAACTGCTTTCCTGCATACACAAACCAAATTACGAAGAGAGATGCCAAATGTGGAAAATTTCAGCTAAAGAGCAGATACAGATCAAGGTGGGGAGATTGCTGGTTTGACTCTTTTTTTCCCTTGGTTTTCTGTTTTCCTGGTAATACAGTGGAATAAACAGTAAGCCTGAGACACTAAGCAGTTATTAAATAGGGCAAAATGAAAACTAATTTGTGGCTAAAGCAAGTGTTTATTGACAAACATTCCTGACATCCCAAGAGAAGTGTTAGAAAACTCATCACATAAATAATCCTCAAAACTGGAGGACACAGAGCACTGGAAATGGATATAGTACAAGCAGGTGGCATTACCAGTCAGATGAGCTGATGATTTAATATTTTCCCTACATTAACTGAAATAACCCCAGCTAGTCTTATGTCTTACAATGGAGGCAGCTACCACTAGGTGGTAGCAGTTCTAGCAAATTTCAGATTTTCTGGACCCACTCACATAATGCTGCTTCTACTTCCACCCACGAACTGGAAAACATCTTTTTGACCTGCAGAGCCAACTTGCAAATTTTTGGGCGTTATCCTAGTCCATTTTTATTGTAAACACTCTAAACACTACAATTTAGCGACCTTCATTACATCACATGCACACACAAGTTAAATATTTAATCAGCCCACAGTTGAGAGAGCTTCGGTCGTACCTGCATGCCTTTTGACACGAAAACATTCAAGATAGAAAAAGACTATTTACAGTGAATGGAATTGAATATATCTAGGGTAAAAGGAGAAAACCCAATTCTGGGAAAAAACACTTTTTGCCTTTGATACAACGTATGATTCCCCAGTACCTTCAAGAGAGCAGCTGAAGTCACAAGGAAAAGTTTTCAGGACTAGCTCTGACTGCACCTACCAAGGAGAAATCTGCATTGAAGGGAGTTGGGGGAGGGGAACCACACACTTTCAGCTTATGGTGAAATATGAATTTATTACTTTATTATTAATATGGTGATTTCCAACAGAGTCCAACAGAAAAAGCAGTCTGATGTAGAGCTGACAATACAATCAGGAAGCTATATACCATCTCCTCAGTATCCTCCATACAACAGCTCCAGCACTTGGGCCAAGACCCAGCGACAAGCAACTCTTGCTTTACCCTGAGCTGCTGCTCTGAAGCAGCTGTTAAACTTTGCCTGACACTGAAAAAATCAGTTTTAAGCCCTTTGTCCTCTAGGAAATACCCACAAATGTAGTTCAGAGGTACAAACAGTTTGGAAAAAGTCCCCCACTATACCCAGGGCTCACATGATTTCTGGAGGGATCAGAGTGGCAGATATCTAGAGCAAAGATGAATTCTGCTAAATGCCAATTGGAAAACTCACTGTCGAGTATACTTGCTTTGTAAATATTTGCCTATTTAGCACAGAGCAGTTGTGTTCGATCCTCTCACACTAGAGGCAAGCCTCTTTACGAAAGGGATCTTTCCTTAGATCTCTTTCTCTATTACGTAAGAGATAATCCCTTACCCCATTCCCATCCCACATCTCTTCTCTGTTAGCTGTATTTTGTTGCAAGAAGGCAGCATTCAGAAAGCCCTAAGGAGACAAAGGCAGGGTTGCTTTAATACGATGAAAGTGGGCAATTCATTAAGTCACTCCACAGTTTCCTTGTAAGCCTCTCTGCCAGTACAGTTCTCCCCTGGTCTGACCACTGTGAGACAGGCAAGATGTCCTGAGTTTGCTTCAGGTGCTTTAGACCATTCCTTTCCTCTCCATGCAGCAAGGATCTGTGCAAGCCCCATCACTTACACAGCCTCCTCATCTCTGAATCCTATTCAAAATCACCATCCTGTTATTGTTTTGGTTTAAAACAAGACCAAAAGAAACCCTCTATAAACTTGTTCCCAGTGACACTCTATTGAACTGCACTTCCTGTCTTACACCTCATCTTAAAGCTTTGCTTCATTAATGGCTGACCAAACACCATTCATTCCCGTTCCTTCTGCTGTACAGTGAAATCCACATGATTATTCACATCCAAGAACGGTCCTCACAAGGACTCTGCATGTGAGCCCCAAGCACGCTACTTACCCACTTTTTAAAGCCAGCACAAAAAGAGAAATGACCACATTTTAAACTAAGCCACAGTTTCAAATAGTTAATTTACTTCCACAGACTTGGAAATCCGTTTTTCTTGGACAATGGAGGGAGACCACAAGTGCAAAGCTGTTGAATGATTTTGGACCATGATTAAACACCACTTGGTCAAGCCAGTTATAAACGCTAAGCTGTGCTATGAAGTGCATGTGATAACTTGTAACAGTGTACACTATAGGATATGGGCTCCCTCATTGCAGTCCAAAGCTGCAATTTGAAGACACAAAGCATCTGACAGCAAAGCCAACTTCAACAGCATCTATCCCCTGTGCCTCCCAGGGGATGCTGCCAGCTCCACAGCCCAGCTGCATCAATGTGCTCTTTTAGGGTCGTACCGCCAGCCAGATCCGGGAACTGATCTCATGACTGCCAGTGCAGTCCTTGCCCTTTTAATTTTTTTGGGCAGCTGGGTCAGCTACAGCTGCAGGGATGAACAGTTGGGAACAGGTCGAGCCAGTGTGGCCAAGAAGTGCTTTGTGTTATCCAGCCATGGCCCAAGGCTCTGTCTGCTGGGGCAGGTCGAACCACTCTGACCAGCCCAGTGCCAGCTGCTAAGAACAACATCGATGTTCCACCAAGGTCCTACCCATCCTACGTGCTGCACCAGTGCTTGTGTGAGAGGCTTTAGAAATGCTTCGACCAGCTGAGCTGCATTAGGATCTCGCTGACTATAAAGTAAGCCTTCAGTTGACTCAAGTAGCACATTTCAGTTTCGTTCTGCCGTGAGAACTGTCAGAGGTGAGCACTTTCAGAGCCCTTTCGGCAGACTTTTGTTCTGTGAGGGGATCATGTCATAACACGAGTCTTCCCCTCTCATGCCGTAGCCATCTGTTGTCTGCATAGGCAGGATGAGCCCACGTGACACCCCAGATACCGACCTACAGCCCTGTGAAGTTACAGGCTGTTAACATGGTAACAAGGCAACTTAGTCTCTTCATGATAGGCAAGATCAAATCATGTCATAACAGGTCCCCAGCATGGCAGATTCTAATGCCAGACTAGTACTGAGACCTGTATTACCACATTTGAATTACTGTAAGGCAACCTGCCCTATTAAAAGAAGAAGAGAGGATCAGAGAGAGTGGAAAGACAGCAGGCTTTCCCAAACAAACTGGCGCATGGAGATGTAAGAAGAAAATCCTGAGCTCATTTCTGTACAATCTGATCAGCAGCTACCCTGAGGTTGAGAGTAATAACTCATTTGTAATTTTAACTACCCTGATGCACAGAGCCAACTTCTTGCTGCTTTTAGGTTTGTTACTTCAATAATTATCCCGTGAAACCAATTCTGAGCAACACTAAGTGACCCTCTCTTTACTGGAGGTGTGAACACCTTACAGCAACAGCTCCCTTGTGCAAACACTTCTCAGGCAAGAGACATGTACTACCATCTGCTGAGTTTCCTTCTTGCACTCATCCCATTTGGTCAGCACACTAAAAGCCTGAGTGACTGCACTCACCCTTGGATTTGTGTCAGCTTCTCCTTTCTGGCTAAATGCAACTCACCTGCCAACAACAAAGCCTTGTATGATCAGTCAATTTCTTTTTCTACTAATTGTCAAGACAGAGGGGGCAGTTTGATGGCAGGCAAGCTTCCATGTAGATTAATAAAAAGTAAAACAATCTAAAACATGCCTATGTGATGCTGAATACGGTACTGGCAGGTACATTCAGGCAGGAGGACTCGAAGCCATTGCTGATATCTCTCCAGGATCACTGGCGTGGCCTGCTGCAGCAGCTGAATTAAAGCCAGACTGCATCAACAGGTTCAGAAAGCAATCAGAGGGACTTGCAGACAGCAGCTCCATAAATAGGTAATAAAGGGAGCAGGCAGGGATGTGCCCTCGAACACGCAACCCTAATAAACCAGTTGTGGATGCTGATAGAGTTAAGAGGAGCAGACTGGAAGAAGTGGCTTGGGTCCACATGTGCACACTAAATAGCACATCCTACTGCTACAGCTGGAGACACGAGTACCGCTGCCCTCAGTGGCAGGGCCCTACCCCAATCCTTATGCTCTGCCTGTCTGCAGCCTTCAGTCCGACTAAATACAACTTGGCCTTGCTCTTCTGAACAGCCGGGAAAAACTGCATGTGCCACTGTGAGATCCAGTATCCTCTTCCTTAGGCTGGGGAAAAAGCACATTTCTCCTCAGACAGCACCTGGCAACTCCAGGTTTGTGCAAATTCTGTTATATTTGGTAGGAAAGACACCACCACATTTTTGACAGGGGAAGGGCTTCTAGCCTGACACAAGATAAAATGCATGTCTATCTGTCCCTCCCAGTGTGTAATACGAAACTTCCCTGTTTTTCCTTCCTTTTCCCCCACTAGTGCTTCGTGACCAAGCACAATATCCTGACTGTAAGCACCTCAACAGCCTCTCCATAAATGTCTATCATCTGTGTGATAGACAGATAGACTTCCATCAGAGCCACACGGCATCCTTCCACTGACTTCAGTGGAATCAAGCCCCATATCAATTACCTCCCCATAGGAGAAAGCTTTTCATGTCTGTAATTCATTTAAATGATTAGAATACGGGAAGGGACTGAGCATAGGAGAAGCTGAAAGAAAAACCAGGATCATGAAATGAAATGAGGAAAGCAATTCTGTAAGACAACTTTGTGATGAAGAAAGAGATTGAGGGGATAGTTACTTGTAAAATGAGATCAGCTTGTCACACCTCCCACCTCACACCCAAAACCTCTGAAAAACACACACACCACCCACCCCCTGCCACAGCCAGCAGCCTCTTTGATATGACATTGTGGGTATCTCTCTCACTTTAATCTTCTGAGAGCTGGTTCTGTTCTAGTTAAAATCTCAACCCATAGCAGGGATTTCCCGTATCTTGCAGACACCTTGGGAACTGTTTCTTTCTCTTCATTTTCTTCCAGTGTCAACATAACATTTTAGATGCATCAGGGTACTGCCTTTTGTAGTCTTTCAAGTCACTCTTACTTTTTAGATGTCTGCTAAGTCAATCATAAATTTATGGTTACAAATAACATCACTTTTTGCACTTTTATCTGGCTTCATTCACAATGCAAATACAAAACTTCAAAGTTGAGCAGAAACCCTTTTGCTTCATGATAGCCCAACTCCTTTTCACATTTCTTTTCAAGAGTGCAATCACAGGACCTGCTGAAGACTAATTATTTGAAACTCAACCTGTATCCCAGGTCACAACTTTCTCATATTTTCAGTCTTAAAACTTTTGTATCAACCAAATGTTTGTTATACAGATCAATATTTGCAACAAAAAAAATATTCTTTCCACACAGACGTACTAACTGGAGGTCTCAAAACTCAAACATAAATTCAGCTTACTGTGCAAATTCCAATCCTCCTACCCCAAGTTGCAATGCTATTCCCAAGTGGAAACCACACTGTTTTCCAAAAATGTCACCTTTAAAGGCACAAAAATGGTAACTCAAAAAAGCCATTTTCTCTGCTTCCTGCATTGTCTCTTAAAGGTAACTGCTCTTCTGATAAAATATACTTACTCACTGGAAGATAACCTAAACAGTCTATGTGATTTTATCTTTTATTAATTTTTCTTTAAGAATAGTCATAGCCTATATTAAAATACATCTGTGCCTAAATGTTGACCCTGAACTGACTGTAAACTTTGGTCAGCAGCACAGCAGGACTAGTCTAGTCAGGACACTTTGTGGAAGCTAGTCATTTGAAGCGAGTCTGTTCCAGTATAAAGGGTCATCTGAGTAACCACAGCATATAAGAAGATCAGTTCTTAATTCAGATACCTCTTGCCATCATTGTCCTATGGAAACACATTATCACCATAGTATGTATAAATGCAAAGTAAAGATGTTTACATTTTCACTTTGACGTAAATCATAAAAGCAAAGAATAAAAGTTCCTCCAGTCCTTTTTTTTTTATGTCTTGTGATCTCCAATCGACAGGAAACATTCAGGTTCACGGGCTAGGTGTAACTACATTCTATTTATTTATTTATTCCTTTATTTTGTTTATGGATCTTTTCTTGTACAGTTTGTTCCTGTTGTAGCAGCAAAACAAAACAAAACAAAACAAAACTAAAAACCTCCTCTCCCAATAAATCTCACTTGCTACAAAAAGTAATCTTGGGCCGATTAAGATCCTTCGGTATCCCTCTGAAAATATGCTCAAGTGACTCTCTGCAAACAGATTAGGTTATCTATAACAAACTAGTGGTCAAAAAAGACCATTACTGTAATTTTATATTGAACCTAGTCTGATACACATGCTATAAAAGGAGCAAAATTAATTGCATCACCTGCGGGACACTTGCTGCTCTGAAAATTAAAAAAGTCCAGAGCAGGAGGGAAGAGTAAAAAAGAAAGGCTAACCAAGCTGAACACAGAAAAGTAAATTACACAGTAATGACATCAAGATAAAGAAAGCATTAAAAGCAAGTGTTCAAGCATGTTCGAACAAAACACTGGTACTGTGTTAGACACTGTACAAAACCAAGCTATGGCAAATTCCCAGTGCCCCACTTGTGAGCTCAGCACTAAAATAAAAAAAAACAGTGAGGAAGGTGTATGCTTCTTCAGGGAAATGCTTCTGAATTAAAAAAAAAAAAAGTACAGTGGTGTTGAGGCACGAAAGAGCAAAAGCTTTCATGAGACTTCTGGTTGTGTGAGGGATGTGGGTTACTGTCAGTATATGCATTTTTGCACTTTCACAAAAGGGAAATATGATCTTGACACCACATGGAAGGAGCCCTCCACACTGAAATTTTATTGAACATGAAAGATACACTGGCAAGACTCTTTTCATGTCTGTACAAATACAGCAGTTTAAAACTGGTAACATAGAGGTAACACTTAAATGTCCCAAATTATATACATTTTCCTCAACCGAACTTAGACCACTTGCACAAATTACTTCAATAGCAACTTCCCTAAAAATGGACACAAAAAAAGTGCAAGAAAGAAGAGCTAGTTGTTGCTTTTTAGCTCAAACAACTGCCTTGTTGGTTTTTTTTGATAGCAGTGTTATATGGACCAGTTTGCCGGCTGTGATTGCCAATACATGCAGCTTGGAAGCAGATCACCAGGACTCTCATCTATCCCATTCACATCACCTGTCAAGCCCTCTCTCTACACAGGCTAGGGAGCAGCCATCAAGTCCAGACAATAAAGTTCCCCTTTTCTCTTTACAATAAGATTAGCAAATACATTTTTTTCTGAACTCCTTTTAAAAAACAGAGCTATCTAACAAGTCACTGCCTGTGCAATAGGTGGGGACAGGAACGCTGAGTTGCACTACAACACTGTAGATATCTTCACGAGAAAACCAACTTGCCCACCCAGATTATAGACCCAGCAAACTGCTGTATCTACCATAGAGCTGCCAAACTCCTTGCATGTCATTAGCAGCTGACACTCACCACAAAAACACAGGGCTCACTCCACCTAAGTGCATTCTAGTGCTTGCCTTGGCACCATTACTGTGGCCTAAATTTCCTCCACCTTCCTAGCTTACCTTTCCCTCTCCCCCTCCAGTAAAGCCTCATCAACACTGCTGTCAACTCCCAGTTTAGAAACAGAATGCTAATGTCACCTGAAAGCAGATGCCCCAAGGCCAGTCAAAGTTTGCTGTGGGGTGGTCCTCCAGCAACAAGTCTCTCTCGGCACTGCTCTGAGATTAGGAAAGAGCTCAGTATTATCGTTGCCAGAGCACACCAACCAGATTCTGACTATTGCCATGGCCATAGCATCAACAAAAACCTGTATCTGTGGTGAGGATCCAGCCCTGCTACTGCTGCAGTTGCCTGCCTTCCTTGTGGGGATTGCAGCACAGGCCTTCTAAAAGGACGGTGTCTCCTTCCAAGCCCAGTGGTCGTAAGGGAGACAAGTTTTACCAGTATAATTCATGGTTGAGTGCATTTTCCTGTCTTCATTAAGGGTTTACACCAGTGCTGCTACCTTGGAAGTCTGCCATCAATAAGCAGGTCAAACCTCTTAGTCTGGGAAAAGCCTCTCCATTGTTTTCTGTCTCATGAACAGTCCTTCAGTAACTATCTATTTTTTTTGGAGACCAGGGTGTTGGAAAACAATTGAGATACGAGTAAAGAGCTCTCCTTCACCACTGAAAGTAAACTGTATGCTTAATAAGATGAAATAATTTGGTCTCTGTGGACCAGAAAACAATAGCCTCACTGTTGCACTGATACCTTGCAAGTTATGTCCTTGCGTCACCCAAAGCAAACTGGAATAGGGACTGCTCCACAGCTCAGATTCCCTTTAAACCTCTTAGCTAACCTCTTTTACCTCTTCAGGTTTCCCTCTTTAGCACAGACGTGAATCAATTGCTTCAGGAAACCTCAATTTCTTTTAAAAAAAGTTAACTTTTATAAGGCTGTACTCAAATCCCTATGTTTCTTACATATATCCCTAATTTTTATTCTTTATGCCAGGAGTTGAGATGCATAATGAAGTAAACAACATCAACAACTGTGACTGACTTAAAAGGGAGCAGCAGCAAGTAGAGCTTTGTCCTCACTCTCTCTGAGCAGGATGAGAATCTACTAATTACTTTATTACAGTGTGGGTGGAAAAAGGAGAGAACTTCAAATCATCACAGCATTCAACGCAGTATTTCCTTTATAGTGAAGAATGAAAAATAACCCCAGACCTAGGATAAATCTCCCTACCCAATTCCTCCTTTTGTTTACACCAGGTTTGAGGTTACTTACACAGTGGCACAACACTAGAGATTCCATACACATCTCCACACCCTAGGGCATGTGCCCACCTTTAGCTGTCTATCTCTGAGAAGAAATATTTCCTAGAGGCAAGCTACTGCATAATGCTCAGGATGAGCAGTTTCTTGCACCCTCCTTCTTTGATCTGTCAAATAAAAGCCACCGCAAGGATAAAAAAAAAAGATAAACACTATATTATTCTATTTTCCTGCCACAATTCTATACTTAGTGGCTCTAATTTTTAGAGATCTTTTTATCATTACTTATGCAGATAAACAGCCACCAGAAGCAGCCAAACAAACCATGTAAGGCACAATGAAATATTCAACACATATGTTCTCCTTTAAGATAAGACAATAACAACAACAGAACAACAGAACAACTGAAACCTGAGTCTCTTCCCAAGTACACTAAGTTATGCCAGTGAAGTCAAATGGGTATTAGAAGTTTAATTTACCTTCTGATACTCAAAAGCACAGAGATTATCTCCTTACTGAAAAATCTATCACTACCACTATACAATAGCAACAGCTAGGGATTTGCAAACTAATGAAGAATACAATTCAGACACCAGAGAGAGAACAAGAAAGGAAGATTCCTCCACAGAGAGGCCCTTCCATAAGGAACATCCTCAGGGGCCACAATCTACTGTGAGCACAAAGTGCTCTTACCTGTGTGAGTGAGCATGTGCCGCTGCAGGGAATTTGCCCATGGAAAGACTTGAGGACAGTAAGGACAAGGGATATTTTGCAGGCAGTCTGAATAAGTGTTCCTCTTCCCTCTCAGCAGCTTATCCTTGGCAGTTTCCTTCTCATCCTCACTTGTTCCATTTCTGCCACTTTCTTCCTTGAAATTGTCAGTGGACTGCAGAAACGGGCTAAATTTGTTAGCGTCTGTGGTAGCCAGCATCTTCTCTATGCTGGCAAACTCCCCACTTGACTCCAGATCCACGTTACTGCTAAGTTTGGGCTTATTTTTCGTTCCTTTCTTTCTACCTCTCTTCTTAGTCAGCCCAGCATCAGCAACGGGAGACTGCTCTGGATCACATGCCTGAGACAGGTCACTGGGCAGGCTGGAGTCTCTCTGAACAGCAGTCACGATTGTCACTTTAGCTTTGGCGTTCCCTGATTTGTCACACCCAGTGGAGCTGCTCACCGCCTTGGGACTGGCGTCGGGAGCCTCTGTTTTCAGCAAAGCGTGAGCAGAAGACACAGATGAAATGATCTGTGCAATGGAAGCCAACGGTGGCAGCTCTTTAGTTACTGAAGGCTTTGGCAAGAGAGGTGGCGGTGCTGGTTTAGGCCTCAAGGGTCTCAGCAAGGCAGAATTGCCAGGGAGAGCCGGGGAAATGATCGGGACAGTCAAATGCAATGAACCTTTCAGTGGCTGGGGATGTCTGACACCCCGGTTTGTCTCTGAGCCCCCATTGGCACCAAAAACCAAAGGACACTGCAGACAGTTATAGGCTTTATCACTGTTTCCAGAAGCAGTCAACTCTTGATTCCTGGCTTCACATGGGACATCATCTTTATCCTTCTTCAGGATTTTGGGGATGGACAGGTCGATAGGCTCCATGGAACAGTCATAAAGGGACAGGGGAGAAGAGCCGAACAGGTTCTCCTGCTTCACTTGCACAGCACTCAGGCTTTTGCTCTTCTGAGAGAAATCCAACGGCTCATCAAAATCCATGGGGAAGCTGCCCACAGGTTCACGCTTGATGGAAACGTGAGACGATGTTCCAAGCAAGAAGCCATTCTGTGGTTCCAGAAAAGGCGCCATGGGCTTGTGGTCCATATAAGTGCTGTCCTCCAATAAAGACGGGTCTGCCTGGCTTTCCTGGGCACTGCAGTCCACCGTTAAGATGTAATTCTCAATCTCCCTTTCTTGCACATGCAAATGCTGCTTGAGGATATGGTGAATGCAATTTCTCTTAGCTGAAAAGGCTGTGCCACACTCCTTGCACTCAAATGGCTTCTTCTTCTGGCACCCACTGTGTGTCCTCATGTGAATGCGGAGGGCACGGTAATGCTTCAGGTCCTCGCCACACAGCTTGCACACAGTGTCTGGGGAGCAGAAGGCATCCACCATCTCTGCGGCATTGCTCGTGACATATTCGATGTTCTTCTCTATATCCTTCCGGGTCACTTTGAGGTGCTTCTTCCGCAGGTGCCTCTCACAGTTGGCTTTCACTGTGAATGGGTAGTGGCAGATTTTACATATGTAAGGCCTCTCCCCACTGTGCGTCCGCAGGTGCCGGATCAGTGCTGCCTTGTCGGCTGCGATGTAGTCACAGATGTTGCACTGATATGGCGAAATACCTAAGTGAGAACGGATGTGAGCTCTCAGGACACCAGAGAAGGCAAACACCTGATCACAGAAACGGCAGGGGTACAAAACTTTCCTCATGGTTGGGGTCTTCTTGTTCGCTGCCCCTGCAATGATGGCTTTGAGGTCTCCTTCTGTGACCTCTTGCTTGATCTTGGCTTCCATACTCAGAGGCAGGAGAGCTTCGATGATGCTGTCCTGCTCCAGTTGTGTCTTCATCTCATGCTGAGTTAAAGGCTCTACTTTGGGTTGGAGGAGCAGCTGCGAGGAAGGACTTGATTTGGCTCCTGGTTGAGGGAGATGAGAGTTGGAGGAGGACTCCACCGAGTTCTTGATCAGCCTCAGAGGGGGAGGTGGGAGGCTTGGGCTGATGCAGCCAGGTGAGGCTTGCTGGGCACTGATAAGAGGAGGAGGTGTAGAAGTTGCAACAACTGTTCGGGGCGTTACCAAAGGCTTTGGCTTCAGTGGTGGCATATGCTTGAAAATGGACTGCACAGGGACAGAAGGTGCCTTAGAAAGTGGAGGAAGACTGATTTGAGGAGGAGCGGAAGAAGCCATCTTCAAGATCTGCTGAATATCTGCCAGCTCGATGGCAGACTCGTTGGAGATGGGTTTCACCACAATACTGCTGTCAGGCTGGATAATAAAACCCTTCTGGAAAGGCTGCAGCGAGAGAAGCTTTATGTTTTCTTTTGTAGGGGGAAGGACTGAAAATGACCCTCCCATGGAGGCAGCTTCCAGAGGAGAGAGGCTGAGCAGGCTGGTGCTGCCAGGTTCCTGAGGTAGGTTACTCTTCAGTGCTCTGAGCCGCATTTCTTGGACCTCATCTTGTGTATTGTCCTCCTGCTTGACAGGCTTGATGTCTTTGGTGTACTGTAGGCCCAAGGATGCCATGAAGGCTTTCTGGTCTGGGTTCTCGCCAGGTGGGGTTGTGGACTGTGGCTTGTGCTTGTCTTTTCCCTGATCCACCACATGAGTTTCTGTGTGCAGTTTGAGTGCTGAAAGCATGGGGAATGCCTTGTTACACATCTCGCAAATAAATCGATGGAAGTCACTGATGCACCTTCGCAAATTTGTTTCACACCAGACCTGCAAGACATGCAAAAATAATATTTAGAGTGGGTATCTTAAACTGGAAAGGCATCACACGCTACTGCAAAACAAAAACAGCTCACTCTCTTTTCCACTGCCTAAGTTAAGGGGTTTAGAGCAGCCACCACCCACCTGGTATGGAGATGTTCCTGCTCCACAGCCTTTAGTCTCCTAAGTGGTATACCTGAATTAGGGGCTGATTCTTCAGAAGTTCCCTTCTATAAAGGCAAACTCCTTCAGATGGCTGTTCAGACTCTCAAATACTTTTCTATCATGAACTTCCCTACCAGAAACCTCTCTCGTGTCACCGACAGGACAGGAGCCTCAGCAGACTACACAAGTAAACTGGGCAGTAAGACTACCTCTTTTAGCTCTACTACTATAAAGAACCTAGGAAGAGAGGAAGCAAAAACAAAAAAACAACATCCAAAGAGGCAAAACAATATAAACCAACCAAAATAATATCCCCCAAAAGCAGATCAATGAAACTCAGAGCCTAAAGTAGAAAGTATTTCAGGTAAGGAAGTCTGATTATATTTATTCTCCCAAGAAAAATACTAGTAGAGGGCTGTCAAGACCTTTATATACTCTACATACCTCATAAGTTTTGTCTCACAGTGCAAGCAAAGTTATTACAAAAGGAAAATACCAATCCCTTAATAATTTTAAATGTCTGCCACGAATTTAAAAAACAAACAAACAAACAAACAAAACCAACCAAAAAACCCAAGTTGTTTAAAAATCTTTTTCCTCTAATTTTGTAACTTTTACACCAAAACTGTAACAGACTTACAGAATGATCTATATGCTCCCCCTGGACCAGCAACAAATTTCAGGTCTACCACCTTGCAGCCAGAAGAGCTGGAAACCAATGCTTTAATCCCAGTAGAATAAAAGAAGTGCAGACACTGACTAAGCACAGTCCTTCTGGATTGTGCTATTGATTTCTTTTTTTTTATAGATATGCAGCTGCATCCTGACCAAAACTAACTAAGGCAAGCAAGGTTTGACAGAGGGAGAAGTAATATCAACCAACAGAAAGCTTTATGGCCCTCAGAAAAATCTTTACAGACTACTTCTCTGCCTCTCCCCAGCTACTTTCCCTCAAAGGTGCAAAACCCTCAGACCTTACACAAGGAATATCGTGGAAAGGTGCCTGGGAATGTTTAGTGAAGAAATCACTGAAGATGTCAAAGTTTAGTAAGTAAGGTGTCTGCTTAAAGTTTTTTGTAATAAAGCCTTTCACTTTACAACTATATCCTTGTCAGAGTAAATTAAAATAATGTCTTCTTTGCCATGTGTCCTTTCTACTGATTTCAGATGTGGGATGGGTTTGGGAAAGAGAAAACTAATGGGCAGGTTGGAAGAGGTAAGGATCTAATATCACGGAAGTTTTCCTTTAGAATTTTTTTATACATCTTTACACTGATAGTTACCCGCTGGAATGCTGAAAAAAACCCAGTGCCAATATTCTTTAGATGACAAAAGAAAAACAAAAGGCAGAAAATGTTTGAAGCCTACACAAACAGTGGTAATGTGTTTTCCACAAAATATTCTACATGCACTCTCTGTCTCAGCAAGGATGAATCCTTCAATGACTTCATAAGGTATGTGCTGTAGCAGCTGGTATCTTACGCTATGAAGAACAAGAATACCTGAGAAATGCGGGGGAACTTCCTACAGGAGAAGTCCGTGAATCCCAAGTCGTGGAAGCCTGCTGGAATCGAAGGGTTGTTCTGAATGAAAGGCTTTCCCATGGGATCTCTGGGAAGCTGCTTGTGGATGACTGCATTATGGCGCAGTAAGCCACGATGAGTACGAAAGGTAATACAACAGATGTCACACCTGGAAAGCAAAGGAATAAAATATAAATGATGTACTGACTGCTGCAAGCCTAAGAACTACCATTCTTCTCATTCTTCTTGCTTTAGGACACCCTCCTTGTTCTCGCCCCACGATACCAAGAACCTGCTAAATGCAAAAAAAAAGAAGCCACAGCATGTCAAAAACCGATTCTCACATAAAGGCCATTTCAGTCAGTCACTTTCCACCAGTTTTGTGGTTAATAAGTTCACTGAAAGTTTAAAGAATACAGCACATGAGAATTCCACATGACAATTCCACAAGGGCAGGCAGTAAAATGGCAGCTGAGACCACAGCCTTCTGACAACCTTCCCATTGTCCAACCAAAAATATTTCAATGAGTTTTACACCATTTAATTTTTACTAAGAAGTACTGTTAAAATAAACAACATTTTTAAAAAATCAGTGAGAAGGAGATGCTAAATCTGACCTAAGCAGCAAGCAGCTGTAAATGCATAAATAGCACCTTTTATAACCACTGCTTAAAACATACTATGGTACACCACTCAAATACTCATGTGTGAATCTTCCCCACCCTTCCTTTCCATAAACTTCCACTGATTTTTTTTTCCAAGCTTTTATGAGAAATATACTGTTTTAAAAGGAAAACTAGAAGGGGAGAAATGTCAGAGGAGGGAGACCTGAAACAGGTTCAACACTTCTGACACTCTTACACCTCCTTCTCAGCCAGTGTGCCCTGAAGAAAAATGCAGAAGCAATGCCTTTTTCTCCCTGCACTTTACTGCTGTGATTTTTTCGTTTTCTTAAGTTCTCAAATCCCAAATTCAGCTAAGCAAAGGTTTCTCAAATGAAACATTGCATTAAATAACCACAGCTGTGCTGCAGGCAGTAAGGGCTATGCAGCAACATTTGGCCAATATGTAAACAAGCCTACTGCCTTCTAAATATCTGGAATTTGAGCTCTGCAGCATGACAGGTCACGTCCACTCTGCATTCAGCTAGTGACACATAGTTTCACTCAACATAGTTCCTTGTGGTTACAGGTCCAGCTCCAAAACAAAGCACGGGTTTCACAGAAGAAAATACCAGTGAATGTGAAGCAGTCAGATTTTGTCAGTGAGAATATTATATAGGCACTAGGAGTTTTTCACATCTCCCTCTGCCTTAGTCCTTCCCATACCATCTTTGCTTTCTACATCAAGGAAAAGGACGTGTGCCTACTCATTAAAAAAACATCCTGCAATTAGAAATGACTTCTGACAAAATCCTGAAACCACCTCCTCCCTGTCCTGTCCTCAACAAACTCCCATTGTTGTTCTTTTTATCACTGTGTAAACTCCCACAGCCATTTTTTTATTCCCTGAAAATGAAGAGATAACCAAGTCACCCACAAAGCAACTGCGTTCAGTCTCTGAGTGGTGAAAGAAGCAAGCGTGAAGTGTATATAACATGGCCTTTGTTATCAGAGTACCCAGAAAGCTTGGACACAAATATTGTGCGCTTTAACTCTCCTGTCAATTCCCTTGCATCCTACCTTTACAGCTATTGCCAGCACAGTTCCTCCATTCTATTAAATACCGAACCAATGCCATCTACAAAGCTAATGTTTGCTTAAAAAGGTATGCTGAATGTGACAAGAATCGCTGGTGGTGGTGGGGAAATGCTAACACGTAGTACTTCTCCAGCATCAGCATCTACGGCCTTTCTCCAGCTTACTTGGCAGCACCTACTCTATGAGGCAAAGCTTTCATCTTCAGTGAAAACAAAACCACACACAACCACCAAAACCACTGGGGAAGGAGGGCATTAAAGGGTTAGGACGGTCACCTGAAGAAGTTGCAGGCTACTGAAATAAACTCACTTTTAGAGGTGATGAAAATGCCTTGCGTGAAAGCAAGCAGTGCTTCTGGCATACTCCTCCTGGATGTCAGCATTCAAACGTCGAAGGCTTGAAAGCAATGCTCTTGCACCATCAGGAGCACTGCCGGCTGTTCTGCAGAGGGGCACAGACCCTCACACCTCAGGGCCTTTTGAGGCATTTCCAGGCCAGTGTGCCCAGCCTCCTCTGGCCCAGCAACCCAATGCAGTGGGTGTATCCCCTTGTGTGCGATGAGGCAGGCACAGAGTTACTGAGGAACCACAGAGTTACTGGGAGAGCTGGGTCCTGCCACTGTACCCCCAAGATTTGGGCAGAGTGATCCTTGCCAGTGATCCTTGGCAAGCAGCCAGACCTCCTGCAGACCGGGAAGGTGTGACTCATCCATCTTGCACTCCCTGACCTCCACTGGCTGTGCAACATGCTGATTTTAAGCACTAGTTTATTTAGGCCTCCCATCAAAAGCTGCACTTCAGAGTTAATCTTCCAAGCAGACACCCGTGTGAAAGTCCTTCACAGTACACCTGTATCAACTGCTATGCCTCAGGACAGTAAAAATTTGCAATTTAAAAATGGTGTTTTCCATGCAAAGGGAACTGCCTCCCCTCCCCCCAAGCAAACGTAATGCATCTCTCTCTTTACAGAGCACAGAATTAAACACCCCTCTGTATTTTTCTCTTTCTTCCTTAGTCTTCTTTTCTTTTCCTTGCTGTGGGTGAAGAAGCAGCAACCAAAAAGAGAAGCTGGAAAAAGGATTAAGCTCTTTTTCCATTCAGTCAAAAGAAGCACCAGTCTGAAAGAAGAAACATACAGATAAATCATGCCTGGCATTTCAAGATGCAGGCTCTTCAGAGCATATAAATGCACCACGCCCTGGCTCAGCACCTTGCCCTGGTGGCACAGCTTACAGAATCACACAGGAGCTAGAGCATGGCAGGGACCCGTGGATGCCATGCCTGTCTCTGTGGTCCAGGCACACCTGTACAGGCAGCTGCAGTTTGGAGAGTTGGAATAAAAACAACCCGAGAAAAGCCCTCCCTGAGAGATGTGGCACAGCGTCTCTGGGCAGGCTCTCCAGGCGAGCAGGTGACCTGGCAGGCTCCACTCACTGCTCCAGCACCTTGTGCCCATGCTGCTTGCCAAGGGCAAGGGAGATCTTTGTAAAGCTGCTCCTGATGCTGAGGGGTGTCACCGCGCCACCAGCTCAGGAGATCTCTCAGGCTCTGCAGACCTCACTTGGGCTTGCTTCAGACTCAAGCTATTTAAAATACACACCTTGTTGGTCCAAGCGTCTGCACAATGTTTTTTTCTGCCTGTGTTTTTGCCGAGTTCCTTCCCCTCACCTCAAGTAGGAAGGGAGTCTGAATTTCTCACAAATGACATGACTTGAGCTTTGAACACGATTGGCAATGCAGATGCAGTCATGGACCCACAGCACCTCCAAGAAAAACTCTGCAGGTACTAAGTGTCAAAACCTAACTAGTTAAGGCAAGCATCATGCTGCATGGACTAAGGCTTGTGTTAATTTAGAATGGAGTAAGCTGCCATGCCTAACAGTGCATTAACTGGAAGCATTAGCTTTTTTAAGGAAGTCTAACCATTAATTTCCCTATTTTGTCATCAGTACTGTTTTCCATCTTTAGGTAGTGTCAATGCCTACAGTATTTTTAAATCTGAACCCACAGTCTAAGAAGGACAAGAGAAAGGAATGCTAGGTGGTATGAACATTTCTTCACCTTGCTTAAATTGCTTTAAAAAAAAAGTTAAATAATCATGGAACATCTGAAAAGTCCAGCATATCAAATAAAGCATCTGAAACATATGGTAATACTTTGCTCATGATGAACTTAAAAAAAAATAAAACAAAACAACAAAAAACCCTCCCTCTCCTTAAAATTTCATAAGTCTGTTCATGTGCAGTGCCAAGTCAAACACGGATGGCATGGCTGCAGAGAACAGTGATGGGAACAGGTTTTGAGATTGTTTGCAGAACAGGCAGAGCAATGGCTCAACACCTGTGCAGAGATAAAAGCACTTCACTTGCAAGGTAAGTTTCCAGATGTAGCTAATAAAAGCTGCTATATTATCATGTGACTGCTAATCTTGGCCACAGTCTTCCATTTTTCTATAAATATGATTACAGAATAGCAAGAAAAAAACTGTTCAGTTCCAAGCACAGAGATTCAATTTTAAGGAAAAAGGAAAAAAGTGCTTTTAGCAGCTAAGGCTGTTTGAAAATGAGCTCAATTCGCAATTGTCTTTGTGTTTTGGAGTCATTCATACCTGTACACAGCCAGTGTAATACCAGGGCTCTGGCTCCCTGGCAGAGGTGGACAAAGCAAGAGGATAAGAAATCACAACTACTAAAACACAAAAGCAGAACCAAAATATAACAGTGCAACAACCGGGCTGCACTTGGTGCTCAGGCTACATATTATACCAGGCAAGTTTGTTTAATTATTACTACACCAGTGCACTTTTTTTTTTTTTCAAATGCTGGACAAGGTCTCTGTGTAAAAATACACTATTAAAAAGCTTTCTACTAAAATAAGTTAGTATTCTTGAAATCTGTAATGCTAATTAGGATATAAAAGCATTTTAACAAGCTTAAAGAAATAGTCAGTGCTTTGTGAAGCTTGTTCAAGAGGCAAGCCAGGATTTGCTACACTTTTGACAAGTGGCACCTATGCAAGAAAAGTTTACATTAGCAGTGCCTGTTGCCTTGCATTACAGTCTCCTCTGAGACAATTCAAACTTATCAGCAGAGGAAACAGCTTTTCTTCTTTAAGAAATGGAAAGACATTTTAGAAAGGAAATGCAAAGCCAAATTTTCAGCAAGATAATCAGTCTTGATTTTGATTAAAAGTAATGCAGACAAACATTCAATCCTTCTAAATTTTATATTTCAGTAGTCAAGATGCAAATACCAAATATTTATATCCATCATTTTGTTACCAAGAAATTAAACAAATGCTATGCTCTGCATTACTTGAGACTGGCAGGGGGAAAGCGAAAGTGGCATTTACCATTCTTCTACTTATACTTCCAAAACCACACAAGAGCAGACTAAACCCTGAAGTTTTCACCCATGCAGCTCACTACGACAGAGTTGCTCATGTTGGGGATGTCAACAAAGAAAAACAGTGTGAATTTCTAGGTCTCACCTAAAATAAAAAGCTTGATATCACTTTGTTCCTTTCCTGTTTGTGCTCTTTAGCAACTTCAATAAATAGAAGCAAAGAAAACAAAACAAGAATGAAACATACCCTTAGACAGAAGTCATTAATACATAATTGAGTTATGAAGTTGTCTAACTCCTCCCACTGAAATCCCTAGTATGTACCATATATATTTCTGTATTTGTCATTATTCTCCTTTCTGTCTCACGTTATTTGCAGAACTCATGTGGCTCTCATGAACAAAGAAAATCCTGTGCCTAGGACCTAAAAATAATACAACTGGGCAGAAGAGAAAGATCAGTGATTCCCTGCTGTTGACTCATGTCTGCACCAGGAAGAGCAGGCTCCCAGCCTCTGCACTGGCAATGTCTGCTGTAGGGAAGGCTGACAAGTAGGAGGAGATGAAGAAAGGATGGTTTTGAAAACAAGGATTTTCACCACCTATGAAAGAAAAACTAGGAGATTATAAACATATTTTCCTTCAGGAAAGGATTCCTTTGCTTCTCTTTTGCTTCTTTTGGGGCAAGGCAACGTGAGAGAGATGAGAAATGGCAAATTGGTTTCAGCTCCTGTGCAACCCCACCCAGGTCCAGATACTCATCTCCTTTTGGATAAAAAAACCCCCTTCCTGGCCTCCACACCCAGGGCCCTGGGAAATAACATCCAACAGCTGCACTAATCTCTCCCACTTGCTGCAGATGAGTGATGGAAAAGCAGTAGTGCTGCGAACCCGCTCCTGCCTCCATCCCCAGGGATCCCTGTGGGTCCTCCTACTGTCCTGCAATGACCGTTCCTGCGTTCTTCCCCCGTAGGATCACAGCGTGTCTGACCCTGAAGGACCTCCTGCTCTCCCATCTCGACCTCACCCAACTCTATGGGTCTGTGCTGAAACCACAAGCAGCACAGCAGCATCAGGAGCCAACCCCCTGCCAGGCGCGATGGGATGGAGAGGCTCCCCTCCCTTTCCCTTGTGTGTAAGGGGCCAGACAGCTCGCTAACAAGTTCAGTGCACGCTGCTTCACATACACAGCAAAAGAGGGGCTTTTCGTCTGACCTCTCCCTCCTTCCACCTCCCCACTGGCTCTCTGACTTTGTTACCAATGTGTCCTGTCGCTCTTTTTAATCCTCTCCCCCAAAGAAGCCACCCTTGGGTGCAGCAAAGGCTGAAACCCTTGCACCAACCGTTCTATTAATAGAGGGATGCACAACGTTATGTGCATTCCTACAGCTGCGCTGTGGTCCAGGCAAGAAAAGTATCATGTAGGAGCCAGAACAGCCCCGATATAAACCAGGGTGATGATGTACTTCAGAAATTTGTCAGCATGCTGCAGAGCCAGTGTCCGTACCAGTGCATCATGACTCCCACAGTCAGAATAATGTGAGTGAAATTAACTGCTATAAGGTTTAATAAAAAGGCACAAGGCATCCTGTGTCATGTTTTAACTTTCTTTGCGTGTGAGCAAAGAAAAAATCAGGAGAAAAGATTTCACTTCTTCCCAACACTAATGAACTGCATTTACCAGCAACACTTCAACAGTGCCAGATTTAAATAACTCTGCCCCAGTGGAATGGTAACTTACTCTACCATTTACTTCAACAGAATTAACATGCAACTAATTAAAAATAAAGGGGAAATGGGAGATGGCCTGCAGACATTTGCACAAAGCAGTCATTTTCTCATAATGACTTCTTTACTTAATAAAGGTCAAAGTTTTAAAAACCAGAAGTCTCAGCAAATTGGCTGGAGAGAATCACAGAGAAAGTGCTGAAGATTAACTCAAAAATTAAAAGTTTAACAGTTAAGGCAAGCATACCTGGGGAAAAAAACCAAACATCTCTGACCAGCACAGTCCTCTACAACTACCAAAATTGGAAGCTGCATGGCATCCAGAATAACAGTCACTATTTGTGCACACAAACTCAAATGAACCTTCTGGTACTCTTTCAGGGTAAGAAATCGAGAGCTCTTCCTACCTTCTAACACCTTTCAAATATGGAAGCCAAATACTTGTCTAATTTTAAAATTAACAGTCAGAGTTAAAAAAACCCCAAAAAACTAGGTGTCTACCACGTTAAAAACAACATCATTTTTCACAAGTAACAAAGAGAAATCCCACAGCCACACACTGATCACAACAGGGCTCACAAAGAGGTGCAGCCGAATGTGGACTGCACACCCTTGCCCTTACCTACGTTTGCAGGTAAGATACGCTCAGCATGGAGACGTGACTGCAAACACACTTTGAGAGAGCCTGCGTACAAACAAATCCTGGTGCTTAGGATCAGGCAGGTGTGTTAATAACCTATTTTGGCTCAGCCCTTTTTCCCTCCTGTATGCCCTTTTACAAGCAGCTTTCCTCTACAGTCAGCTTTGCATTTACCCACTTTCTATTCCTGCAGCCGAGCTAAGATATTCAACACCATGTGACACACCACACAGTTTCACATGAGAGCATCACTCCCTGTGTCCATTCACTATCTGATATTTTTATCCGGCTGCTCTGGATTCCCAGTCTCCTCACACAATGAGCTCCCTGAAGTGATCTGACCACTTCTAGGCCAGGGTTGGACTCGCACTGCTCTTCAGATGTTTCCCATTTTTCTTTTCTGAACAGAAACTTCAGAAAGCACTTCAAGGGCAGCTCTGCCCTGCTTTTGCAAGCCAGCACACAGACAGATGCTCAACCCACCGATTCTACTTCTCCATTATCTCAGTAAAAGGATGCATTCACCAGCTTGCTTGCATACCCTCTGCTCTGCCTTATTAAGAGTTGCATTGTACCACAGCATACTTTTGGTCATAACGCTTACAAGAGCTGGATTTCATCGTCATCAGCTGTCTCATGGAATTGCTCCTGCACTGCAAATACTGCCAACAAGAGATTAGTTCTAGTTCCTATTACCACGATACCGAACAAACAGCTTGAGAGAAGAGCAGAACAGGAGAGTCAGACGAATTGACAATGCCAGACAACTGACCCTTGTCATCTCCATCCTTGGCTGTGACACGTTTTGTAGCACTGACTCTTGTTAGTAACTCCAGCGCAGTTCCCACCTAAACTATCCTTGCTGCTAAAATCTCAAACAATGACTAAGAATGGAAGAACTGGGGCCAAAGTTTAGTATGCCAAAACCAGAGGTCAAGGAGGTCCATGAACATGTCCAAGCTGGAGTGCTCTCCATCTCTCTGAACAACAACCCGTAGGATACAACCTCAGAATTATTAAGCTTCATTAAGAGAGCACAGCGTTTCTTATTTTGAAGTGCTAACAAGGAATGAGGCTATGTGCACACCAACAGTTGTGAGAGACAGAAAAGCAGTATATAATTTCACAGTGCTGAATGAAGATGACTCGTCATTCGTGCTTCAAGTTGCTTCCAGTAACAGCAGTGTCAAATACCAGGAAAAATCTTCCCCTCCCCATCCTGAACCCATAGTTTTGTCTTACAATAATATAAATTGCAAACAACATATAGTTTTCAATCACCTTCACTCTTGTAAATATGCAATGTTACTAACACCCTCTTCCCACAGAAGGCTGGTCACATGTAGAAAGCAACATGCTTCACAAAAATTAAGCCGGCAGGATTATTCCCTACTAGACAAGGAGAGAAAAGATAGAAATTGAATTCCTAAACTTGCTTAAATAGGCATTAGCAAAAACAGGAATGAAACTTAAGGGTCTTTTTCTTGGTTTTTTTTCTTTTTTTTTTTTTCCTTTTAACATCCTGTACAATATACTTCGAGTCAGTCACACTGCTGGCTCTGTAAACAACTTAATCTTGTGCTGGTCTTTTCTGGTGCTAATGATTGAAATAATCTCCATACACCTTAAATTTACATCAATTTATTTTCTTGGCTATTTTATCTCCCCAGAACCAATGTGTAGAACAGCCCTGAAGAACAGTAACTGGGCAATAAACATTCGATATTCTAAGTAGCTGGAAAATTTTCACTCAAAACCCTCTTTCCTTTTGTCTTGACATAAACAGGCCTGCTCATGTGTATTGGCTAAAATGATTTAAGACTGGAACCTAGGTCCAGGTGCCTGCCAGCATCCCACCACCTGCCACCATACACTGAAGAATACAGACGTGCTGGTAAAGAGGGAAACTGGGTGACCAGCCTGACTGAACTGCAAGCTGCACGTGACATCTTGTGAAACAATTTGCCCAGAGAGTCCAGCAAACCACTCCTAAGGCAATGTCATGGTCCACTCCACCTAGGTGAAGCCAGGTAACACAAAGACACAATGACAGCATTTTCCACCTGTGTTTTCAGAAACAGGAGCTCACAGTGGTTACTCTGGTAAAACCGGAGGCAGACAGCTGCAGATACCAATGGTCAGAGTGTCCTGACACTTTCTCTTCCAGGACCTGAGCTCTTTTGTTGCTGTGCCCATTACTGATCTAGGTGTTCAAAGCAATAACTTTCCATGGCAGTATTCAACCTCTAGACAATTTGACTTGGCAATTTTCACAAAAAACTTAGGTAGGCTCTTTTTAAGAACAAGGTGGTCTTTGGATGGCTTTTGGTTTTCTTTGTTCAGAGGTTTTACAGAAGCACATTACCCTGGGGGAAGACAGCTGCTTTTGCTGTCCTTGTGAAAATATGCCTGGGATTTGGCAAGTTACAAACCTTAATATATTATATCACTGTTTGGACAGGCTTTGTAAAAGGTCAAAAAACTTAATCTACCCTGAATCCATTCATGGCAACAGGGATCCACTGGTTCTGGTCAGTAGGTCAGCTCAGTGACTTAGGCAGGCAGTGTCTTTCACATTGCAATGTCTATTTCTCATCTCCTATAAAAACATAGCAAAAAGAAATCCAGCGACTGAAGGCAAAGCCACACTGAACCAACTGCGATCAAAAGGTCCCCTTAACGTTCATTAAGAGCCAGACTTTTACGATGTTCAAACTGCACAACTATCCTTGCTAAGAACGGCTGTTTAAACATGAACATCCTTTCTAAGAAAGGAGATAACTGCAACACTATCACCACCTCCCCCCTGCTCTCCTCAGGAAGATACACAGGCATGAGAGGCAGCATAAATGTCTCCTTGCTGCTGTGAGGAAATAAAAATTAAAAAACTTTTAGTTCTTGGTACAGAGTACTGTACAAAACCTCCTGGAGGAGGAGAGGAAACATAAAGAGTATGCTCTGGTTACACCAAAACCCAAATGAGGAATTTTATAGTGCACGTACTGTTTTTAAAAAAAGCCTCACATTTTACATTAAGCTTGTTCCACTGTACTTGCCAAAAGAAAGAGGAGAAACCTAACATAGAGCCTGGAGAGGTTTCTCCCCAGGAAACCCTCATGTCTTCTTTCCCTGCACTGCTGATGTTGCTCAGAGCTGCCTGTCAGGTGACCTGTACAAGCACATTACCAGTTTGACAGCAACTCTCTGCCACAAAAGCTTCCAGAGAAGTTACCCTGCTCAGCGAGGTTTCTCGTTTTCCTTAGTGGCTGCAAAGCCTTCAGCGCTCTGCTAATTATATCAACACTCAGACACAAACTCACCAAAATAGATGGCGTCCTGAGGGCCCAGCTGCAAGGAAACAGACCTCTTCTTTTAAACAATCCAGGTAGAGAGGCCAAGGGGGTCAGAAAGCAACCCTGAGCCACCGCCTACTGCTAACGGGGACTGCAGACAATCTTGCTGGGGCCAGCTCATGTCTCTAATTAGGGTGCGGGTCCCAGAGCTTCAAAAGGAACAGAGAGTGACCAGGGGGTGTAATGCCATGAAGGAGATGCAGTGCCACAGCCCATTGTCAGTGGGACAAAGGGCCCTATTATTGCTCACAAGAGCAGGGCAGTTCTTACTGTAATTAGGAGACAAAGATGCACGATTTAGGATTTTACATAATCAAGAGATACTCTCCCAAGCGGGAGCCCCTCTCACACAATCAGTGGATTAAGTATTGTTTATTCTGCTGCAAGTAAACAATGAGGTGCTCCCTGCTCGGGGTTTTACATGAAAAAGCCCGTACCAGGGAACACAATTCGGAGTTTCTTTTCATCTGACTTTGAACAGCTAACCCTGTGATTTAAAGTTGTTCGTTTGACAGGATCTGGAAGGGTACTGGCCCACCCTGTAAATTAGCTGCTCACATACTGATCCCGGGGCTACCAGACAGCCTTACCTTTTCTGCTGCATAGCAGGAGGGGGGCCGGGTCAGACAGACTCAGACAGCTCTGGGGGCAAGAGGCTGTATTTACACAACAGCACTATAATGGCAGGATTAAAGGACCACAAGGAAGCCAGGCAGAAGCTCCTGCCCACCGGGGCACTTGGCCGCTGCTGCGGAAGCATCCCTGAAGGGAGGCTGGTAGCACCATCCAGGCAGTGCACACTGTTGCACTACTTCAGAGCCGGTCTGCAATCATTGTCTTAGTCACTACTGGGGGGAGCAAAGAGGAATCGAATGTCTGCCCTGTGCCCTTAAAATGAAGGGCATGGCTAGGCAAACTGAGCATCACTTATTTCTGGTCATGACAAAACAGTCCGTACTGAGCTACCTATTGCAGTAGCTCCAAAGCACCAGCCCCTAGAGCATCTGGGGTACACATCTGATACCTGCCTCACAGGTCCCGATCAAGTGACTCTACTTTTACAATATGGGCAATAAAAAGAGACTGAGGGTGTTATGCTCCCTGGCCTTTGCTCATAACACAGTTACTATGTTTTTTTTGTTCGTTTGAACTTTAATGAGAGTTCTTTCCCCTTGTCTTCCACAATAAGGCATCAACAGGACTTTGATAAACTCCTAATATTTTGCAGTCTGCTCCCTCACCACAAGCATACCCCTATCCCTATGCCTCTTGCTCTGATAGTCTAGCAAAATATTCTCTTTTCTTCACCTCTTTCACTCAAAAAAGCACCCTTAAGCCTCATCAAAAAGATTTCAATCACATGGACTCTGGACTGAGAATGGCATGCCACATTCTGCTTATCTTGTTGAATCCTACAGCCAGTCTTGCACAACCCTGGGAGCCAGGGGATTACAGCCCCTGTCTGCCAAGGATTTTAACCCATTTCCTTTGGGATGAAAGAGTCACCTTAAGAGCAACTCAAACTGCTCTGCTTACAAGAGGATTTTCTGTTAGGCTGGGCCAATCAGACAGTGTCATTTGACTTGTCTAGACTAGGACAAAAGGTGTGTTTTAAACCAGATGGGCAGGGTAAGTTGCACTTGAATATTGTAACTGACCAGGGAGAACCACAGCTTTCTTGTCCTGTCCTATCTCCACTGATATGTCTTAAATCTGCTGAAGCAAATACTTGACAATCCCTCCTTACCATCACCTAGACAATTTCACAAAAACCAGCATCCCAGTATGACCCTTAAATCATGCCCACAGAATTTGACAACTGTGGCTTTTGATACATTTCGAATCTTTGTCGTTCAACACAATCAAGGGTACCAAAATCCATTTCAGGAGAATATTATTAAAAGCAAGTCTCCTAATACTAGAGAAAGAGCTGCACGAAGAGGAACAGCAAGTTTGCACAGCCAGCGTGTCCCTCTGCCTTGCTGCAGCAGACAGCAAAGCTGCCAAGCTAGAAGGGTGTCTATTCCTTTATCTTTTATCCATCGTTCAAAGCAAGACAACCCACCCCTCCCTCTGGTCTGTCTTTGCAAAGAAGACATATCTTCATGGAAGCTTCAAAATAACGGTAATGTCAGGATAAGGCTAACAAGACAGTCACTTCCTCTAAAGCATGAAGTGTAAGGCAAAATTGTCTCAGACTCCATTTTGTGTTGGTTGCAGGGTTTTTGCCAGAGAACCACTGTGTCAGTTTTGATCTATAATGAAAATTTACTGAATTTACCTCAGCAGCAGTAAAGTACATTTAATTAACTACTATTTGATGGACCAAGCTTTCCAACTCCTTTCCAGCTACTGAATTGCAACACTTACAATGCCTTTAAAAATATGTCACATGGATTTACCAAGGTTTTCTTAAAAAAAAAAAAAAAAAAAAGGGAAAATTTAATAGAATTAATCCCATTTAATAGTATGGGATGCCTCTGCTCCATGTCATTCTATTAAGAACCTGTATGCAGGAGTGTTGACACTTCAAGATGCTGAATTAGAGTCCAATGTCCCAAAATAAGGTTAAAACACTGACAAGCTTCAGCAAGCAATCTCCTTTTTTAAATAACAGCTTTTCTACATGTTTAAACTAGACTTTAAATATCTCTTTTTTATCTTCATGTATCTGGTTCTACATTTTTCTATGGTAAAAACCAGGAAATAAAAAAGTATCAGGAGTCTCTGGAGCAATTACTCGATCCAAAACACAACATTCAAGCACCTTCCCAAACAATTAATAACTAATTTTTCCTTGTTAAGAGAAGTTGATTTAAGCCAAAATCCACATCATTCCCTAACCTCAACTGGCAGAAAAGCATAAAATATTCTACTGAAAGTCTGGAACCAGAACTCATCACTCCCATGACTCAAAAAAACCCCCTTCATATCCAGCTGCCTGCTTCTCCCCAGACAGAATAATCTCAGAAACTGACACCTGAAAGCTTTTATCAAGTTTTTCTTCATATTTTAATCATCTTCAGTTTAACTTGTTAACTTGTTAAAATTTTGGACTATTCGCATTTTACAGTTTTATGTAACAACAGTGATGGGTTTCAAGGGGAAGAAGGGGGTTATAATTTTTTCTGAAATATTTCCAGCTACTAACTAGCAAGATTTCCTGAATATGCAAAAAATAATAGAATTAATCTCTACAGCACCCTGGCGACACAAGATGAGGCAAAACATTTAAAAACCTGCTCAAAATCACAAAGGGGGGCAGTTATCAGTACAGGGGGAAGAAGGGTCCCTTCCCCTCCCCAGAAGGCTCCCTCAGGCAATCTGCTGACAAGAGACACTCTTGGTATTATGTCTTACCTCAATGAATTATCTGGATGTGTTTCCATGTGGGACTCCAGCCCATACTTGCAAAAAAAGTCTTTGAAACACACTGGACAATGATAAACTTCATCGTCAGCCTTCTTATCCCCTTCACCGGAGTGACCATCCTCGACAACCTTCAGAAAAAGGGAAAAAAAACCTCACTAGATCAAATTTTAAGGAACAAACCAAACTTGCAATCCATTCAAAGTCTTTCTTTTAAAAACAAGTGGCGGTCCTCATTCCTAACCCTGCTGCAAGCAACCAGAAATTACATTCCAGAGAGAGAGAGGATAAGCCACAGAGCCTCTGCACATGTGTAAGAATACGCATGACAGAAAAGGACACTCAGTAGGAGATAAAGAGTGCAGCTGAGTCACAGACATATGAGTTCTGATGAGAAACTGATTTGAACAACTTATAAGCCAGTATGTTTAAATACCACTGAACTAGCATTCCTCCCCCTTCAGAAAGCCAGGGGAGCTGTCAGCCTAAATTATTTATGCCACTGAGATACTGCCAACTGCTAAGTCAAGTGGTTCAGGGAAAAGCAATGAACTCGTGCATGTTTTCTGTAGTTCTCTACTGATTACAGGGAGAAAAGCATGCACAGAATGAGGGATACTGTGCTAAAATGAACTGCTACTAGGTTGCCATTTAGAGATAGTAAGTGGAAAGAGTCAGGTTTGGCAGACACCATACATTTTGTACAAAAATTTCATAAACAAAACCCTAGTGGAAAGGTCTAGCCTTCAAATAAATATTTTCTGGTCGTTCTTGCAACTCCAGTAATGCAGGGCTATGCTACTGTGAAAGGGAAATGTACTGCAGATTTTATTCCCTCCAGATCAAGACAAACTCAGACTTCAGCTATTGCTGCTTTTGAAGTAAACAGTGGGTTTTTTTAAGTTTAAATCACCATCCTGCAATGTTACTAAGAATTAAATGTGAAGAAAAAAAAAGCTACAGGAAAAGCTGCAGCAGGAAAAGAATAGTTCATCCAACTCTTGTCATCCAACATCAATTATTTGTAAATCACAAGCAAGTCCAAAAATTTAAAAATTAAAGAATTTAAAAAATGGAATTATTTCAATCTCAGACAACTGTGGTGACTGCACAGGACAAGCATGGCAACTCATACTCAGGGCTGTAACAAGACCACATTTTAATACTTCTATGCTGACTGCACGAACTCAACAGCTGACAGTTGAGAAGGTAGCCAGAAACATCTTTTGCTTCACGCCCCATAAAGAACCTTTTTTGCAGGTGTCCTCTCCTCTCTGTCCAAATCAGCATCATGACTAAACTTCCGTTTCGAAGATAATCGCCTGCGCCTCAGCGGCGAGGGGGGAGTTGTGCTTGATGTGCTGTTCGGATCCTTTTCATGAATCTTCATGTGCCTGAGCAGGAGGGGGAAGAAGACACTGTCAGCGGGCAAATCAGGGTGGGAAGTCCACGTAAATTTTAATGCCAACACGACTTCTAAGGTTTTCCTTTAAAGGATACCATCAGAGATTCCATAAACCGACTGAACTTTAGAAAAACAACTGGGGTATGATCCAGCCCAGGAACTTCGCAGCGCCTGGGACTGCGCGGAGCTGCAGCAGGGAGCCCAGAAGCCCAGAAGCTCCCCTCCGTGTCCCAAACCCCAGCACAGCACTTGCCCTGCTATCATCTAACTCCATGAGCACCATGACCATTCCCCATTATCCAAGAGGCCTTGGTCCTGCCTAATACTGCAC
This sequence comes from Myiozetetes cayanensis, assembly GCF_022539395.1. Lineage (NCBI taxonomy): Eukaryota > Metazoa > Chordata > Aves > Passeriformes > Tyrannidae > Myiozetetes > Myiozetetes cayanensis. The sequence goes on along the minus strand of NW_026086604.1, from coordinate 85,227,514 downwards.
AGCAATCTACACATTCAGCCTCCCAGTCTTGTGGCCATCTAATAAGTGAAAGCCTGCAGCTTAGCATTCACTTCTCTCAGTGCAACAAAAGCACCCCATCTCCAGTGGCTCTCCTTTTACAGTTTGAGACAGTACCTCAAATGGACCTGCATATGCCAATGGCAGAGCAACACTTACATATATTTGTTTCCTTCTCATCCTTAACACAATAGTGGACCCCAATATCAAATTTCAGCTGCAGTTTTCAGGTCAAAATATATCTGGTCACACTGTTAAACAGCAACAGGTATGACTTGCGAAACTCCATGCTGCCAAGGCATGTTCACAAACCTGCTTTTCCAGGAAAACAACTGTTTCTTGTCACAAAGACAAGGGGAAAAGGAGAGGGGCAAAATGACTCAAGAAGCAATCTCATTAATATCTGTATACCTGACCCAATTGCCTATTGGTTTTCCAAATTTGCAACCTGAGGAACATACTGTCATCTAGTTCCTGTCAGTCAGATGAAAGGTATTACTCCCAGACTTCTTTTTCTGAGAACTCAAGGCTGAAATTGTACAGGTTTTTTTAAACATATGGCCTTTAGCCTCACTTCAAATCTACAGGGCTTTTGGAAAAAAAAAAAAAAAAGTCAAACGTATGCTCCTAGATACAATGGAAATTTTTGCTTCTAATAGTTAGATATTGGAGTGCAGGAGAGAGTTTGCCATTTGTCCATATGATTGACTTCAAAGAAACAGAAGGGAGACAATGTTAATGGCATTTGGGCAAATTTTTCAGAAAAGTCACATCCACAACTCAGCTCAGGACTGTACCATTTAACACGACTGTGCACCATCATGTTCCAACATGAGAGAATGTTGTAACCTAGATGAGTCTTGCATGTCCTCGTAACTGCTTGGGTGTTATGACATTAAATCCGTTTTAGTTTTGAATGCCAAGGGTGTGATGCTTCAAGGTAACACTCAGGACCAAACTGACCCACAAGCAGCTCCACTGGAGCTGCTGGGAAAACTGTCTCATCACAAAATGTTTTTTAAAATGTTTCCTTTAGCAATCTCTGAACCTTAAAAAAAAAAAAAAAAAAAAAAGGCATCTAAATTACTGTCTCAAACTACAGCCAGGTTTCTGAGGGTGTTATGCGGGAACAGCCTCGAGCAAAAGCACCACACATACCAGAACCGATGCAAGACTAAAATGGCTGTTCAGCTACTGCCTGCTTTCAGCACACATCAAGCACATGAGGAAAAAAAATGCATGGTTTCCCCAGATCCCCAGCAACCTGCACTGGTCACACAAACAATCGACAGACACTGGTGACACCTCTCAGTCACATCTACATGCAGATATGCCCAGCAGACTGGACACAGAATCACGGAAATGCTGTTGAATTTGTCTGACCTCTTTCTCTGCTGATCGCCCAAGTGGGAGCAGAAGGAAGGCTGAGGCTCTGATTTAGCTCTCTCTAGGTTTGACAAAACCTAGAGAGAAGCTGGAGTGCTGACACAGCCTCCAGAGTGCTGTGCACTCCCCTCCCTCAGCCCTCTGGTAGCTCTGGCACCACAGGCACAAAGCAACTGATTTATCCACATGAATCTCGTGCTACCTGGTCTCACAAAATCTGCAGGGAAGGCATCCACAAGTACTGTACTAACTAATTTTTTTGTTGGTTGGTTGTTTTTCCCAGTGGCACTGATCTAACTTCTCATACTACCTAGAGCTTCTTTTATGGGTGATAAAACAACAGCAAGGGGTTTCTGTCCACCATGACTGAAGATAAAACTTAAGAAGGCACCTGGGAACAAGAAAACATATCAATCAATTGCACAGATAAAGCAGAACCTGGAACGTGGTTCGCTGGTCTATGTTTTTATTAGTTCTTTCTGGTAAAGACTGCTTTCCAGTTTCAATGATCTCTTCAAAGCAAGACAAAGGCTTTTGCATGTGCCTCTCTGTCCCCCCACCCCAGACACACCCACATGGTCTGATTGCTTAACCCTCTGGCACCTTGGCTGATGCACAGCTAATACTACTCGGCCAGTTACTTTCAGATAGCTAGAGAGCTAAATCGGTCAAGCTAAATCACACTCCAGAAAACAAATAAACAGCAAAAACCCTGCAATGCGTGGGATTTTTTTTCTTCTATTTTCTTTTAAAGTCTTTTTTCAGCTATTAACAAGTATGCTCAACTCCTGTTTAGCAGCTACCTATGCAAACCAGCTTCCTTAGGGCTATGTTCTTTCCTCCTGCTATTTGTCCACCTGTTGAACTCTGATTGTTTTGATGGGGCTGCTCCTACTTGAGAGGGGTGTGATGGCACATCCACAGCTTACCAACAGGAAAAACTCCTGAGATCTCCAGGTTAGTGACAGTCCAATCCGGCACCTCTGTCTGGCATGACCTAATGCATGCAAAAACACTGGCTCCTGCAAGTCCCAAAAACAGTTCAGCTGTGTCTGCAATATAAAGTATGCCAGTAAGGCAGGGCTTGCTAACACGGGTGCAGCACCACAGTAATGGGGCTTTGCTATGTCTGGTGCCGCTCACTGGCTGTCCCCAGGCTTGCAGTTCTTCCTGAAAAGTGTGTGCTTTTGCCATGCCCTAAAAGCCAGAGCAGAATCTGTACCCACAGCAAGGAATGTGGTAATCCCTTCATGTTTTAGTTTTGCATATTTGAAAGGAAGCAGCCTGAGCTATTGAGCTATAAACAGGAAGACACCCTGACTGCACCTTTGACTTTTACTGTATAGGTCAAACATCACAGCCACTATGATAGTTCTCTGCGTGTGATCATTAGGGGAAAAAAAAAGAAAAATCCAAAACCAAAGCAGCAGGTTCCAGAGTTCTCAAAGAAAGTTGCAACCTGCCCACATTACAGCCAGCAGGTTGTTCCTTTGGCAGGTTAAGCAAGTTTCACTACATCAAGTTAAGGGTGGAGAGCAAAAAGATTACTAGAGCTACAGCCCAAGATAAGCGGGAAGATAAAGCCAAGAAGTACAAAGGATAGACACAATCTTCATCTCTCTCTTTTACTTTGCAACATGGATGTCATTCTGCCTCGAGAAAACATTTATCACCCAACATGGGTGAACTGCAGCAGATGCCAAGTCACATCCACATCCACAACCTTTCTTTTAAACACTCCCTTCACCAAGGCTTCTTCTACTTAAAAGTTTCCTAGTCATAATTAAAGGGGGGGGGGCAGGGAGGGAAGTATTTGTGTTGCCTTATCCTCCTTTAGAAGAGTTTGCCTTGATTAGATCTTACATGTAACACTGGAAATGTTCGACCTCACTTTAGCCTGCCAAGATACAAGAAGAACAGGAACAAAGCTGTGCTTAGAAGTTATTTTCCCATTGTGACTATAACAACATATTTTGGCCTGACAACACTGGCATACTTTGAATGCGAAAGCCAGGCTCATAAGTCAGCCTGGCTTTCAGCATCTTACAGTGATAAAGGAAAATGATATGACATTCATCAGTTCCAAAAAATATAGATAAACACTCAACACTTTAAGTGAGAATGTAGTTCAAAAAAAGCAGGGCAAAATAAGGACATGCACAGAAATGCTCATATGCAGCTGCAGATGCAAGTTACAGTAACATGTGCCAGCAGCTCGGAAGTGACCACTACTGCAGCTCAGAAGACAGCCAGAGCCACAGCAGATGAAACCTGGCTCTTTTTTTCCAATTTAAATCAATAAACTGTGGCTCTGAGCCATCCTAGAGAGCAACCCAAGCACAGCAGACAAGCTCAGGAAGGTACAGAGCCCTGAAACCTGTACTTCATATAGTGGTTATTAGTCTCCCCAGCATGCCAGTACACATACACTTAGGACAGTACGGAGGGTGGAACACTAAAATGCAACCATGATACACAGGATGACACAAAGGAGATAAAAAACTGAGCTTAATATTAGGGAGGACTCCTTTGTACTAAGTGCTATCTAGCCTTGATTTACCTGAGAAAGTGGTGGAGCTCTATTTAAAATGAGACTAGAGAACAAGAAAAATTTGAAATCAATAATTCCAAGATGGAAAGTTGAAATCTTTTCCAAACACATCCGATCCACCTCTGAACTAAACTCTAAGTGTTTAAGAAGTGATATGCAAAAAAAGGAAATAACTTGCTACACACTATGCTTTTTGCAGCACAGCTGTACATGAAAAAGCCCTCCTTGGGCTCTTCCCTCTCTATTGAACAAGGAATTTCACAGGTGAGCCAAGAGGTTCCAACTGTGCTAGGTCTGTGTGCCAGTCAGCCCTACCAACAAAATCACATTTTTTCAAGTACTTGACTGTTTTTCATTCCATCCTCCCCCTGAGAATCACCTTCCACTTCCCCTCTTTCCGCTACAACTTTCCTCTCCCTTCTCAAGGTCACATGAACAAAATGATTAAGATGATACTACAAAAGAATTTCCCCAGCTTCTTTTCTCTTTTTTTTCCCCCCTTTTTTAAAACAAACGGGTAGAAGAAGTTTCCAACCACACACTTTAATGCAGAGCATGATTTCAGAAGGGTGACTATTGTACCAGAACAGCAGCAAGTAAATACTTCGCTACTTTACATTGAAGAAGAGACCTCTGTAATAAGCAAACGCAGAAATCAAGTGCCTTACTCCTTTTTCTCCTTGTGAATGGTGTTGGATCGGTGTCTGTGAGAAGTGACTCACAGGGAGGGCAGGGGTAGCATGTGTCCTGCTGCAGTGACATGCAGCTCCTGCTGGTCACATCCCAGTCTTTACCACATCTCCAGAAAGGGCTGATGTATTTTCTTAATGTCAAAAGGATTTGCATGTTGATCGTATAAGCTTTCTGGAGGTCTCGAAACAGGGCAGCCTACAGCTTCAATGCCAAAACCAGAACGTGGGCAGGTTTTGACTGGCTGGCTCAAGGCTAGAATGAGCAGCCAAAGAATCCTGAAGGAGGCAACTGCAAGATGCAGCTGCTTCCAGCTCCGGGTCCCACTGAATTATGAACAAAACCAGGAGCTCCTGCTTTGCATGCAGATAACCTGATCAGCGCCACTTTGGTTCCTGGAGAGGAAGCATCCCTCAGCATGCGTGGGAATCCCTCACCTCTTAATTCTGGGAAGAAAAAAAGCACACCGTGGCTGCACCCTGAGTTTCCATGGCTCCTGATATGCTTCACATCCCTAAGAAAAAAGGTCTGTCTGCCTTGGAGGCCCAGGCAAAATGAAGGTATGGAACAAAAGGGTGTACTTGCAGCCTCTGAGCAGGGTCCAGGGTTAAGCCTCTCCCTTATAACTATGGCAGCACAAGCACTGCTGGCTTTCAGTCAAGAGAGGTTTATGCCAGGTAGGTCTGATTAGAAGGAGCAGCATGTCCAGAGGGGGAGCAGCAAGCAATTTCACTGAGGCCTGGTTGGGAAAGTCCCAGCATCTAAATCAAGATTAATTCTCAAGCACAGAATCCAGTGTATGTATAAACACCCTCCTCCTCCCTCATGTCTCCATGCCTGTGGAAACGCAGTGGGGAGGCCAATGAATCCAGGCATTATCAGTCCAGAGAGATCATCTGACAGTATCAAGTTCAGGTTCTGGCTTCATATTCCACATATTATTATAAGTTTCTCCACTTTACCACTAGATGTACCCTATACTCTACTGTATTGCACATGGCTATTCCTCATCTCCCTCGTGATTTCTAAGCAGTTTGATATCAAAACCAAGGGGAAAATCCTCACACATCTGATGCTTATCAAAAGACAAGGGAGACACATCCAATCATTCAAATCAGAGACTAAGAATAAAAATCAGTGCTTTCCATCCTTCAACTTAAAATATAGGCCATTTCCCCCTTCCAATATAAAGAATTACTCAAGTTCCCAAGCCGGTCTGTGAAGAACTGAGCTTATCAGTCACAATTTAGCTGACATAATTGCTTTAGCTCTTTCAGTGTTTTCCTTCTCGAGATCTTTCACTTATATTGTTCCCCTCAAGTTAACAGTAAAAAAACTCCAAAGAATCAAAAACCACTTTTTCAATAATTTAGACAGAGAAAAAAAGTCTATCCTTCAGAACATGAACAAACATCTCTGTTTAAAAAAAACCCTAAAGTTTTTAAAAAAACTTGTTAAAGCTTCAACTTTGTGCCATCATATCAGAACCAACAGAAGCAGAGGTTGCATCCAAGTTCGGTTGAAATCTGGACCATGATGTTCTTCAGGCCTCATGAAATGAAAAATGTCTCATGGAGGAGGAGAAGAAAGCCTTTAAAATTACACTGGTAACATCTCTTGTCAGAAATTTCTACGTCACACCATTTTTGTCACTGTTTTTGTTTCATTCTGCTTAAAAAAATGATACTTCAGCCCAAATTGTCTAAAAATATAGGAAAACAGAGGGAACTCCTCTTTAAATCTTCTGCCATCTGACATGTACAGGAAGTAAATCCTAAACAAAGAGAAAGTGAAGCAGCAGTATTTTTAGGAGCAATCACTCAATACCCTGCTGCAAACTCCCTCCTTAAGAGTCTCGTGAATACGACTGGAACTTAAGTCAAAAGTGCAGTACCATTATACCCTTGGGTTAAAGAATTTAGCCAGTTGTTTGTTTGTTAAAACATGTAGAGAATCTGTATTGACAATGTATTTCCAGTGTTAATTACCAACATCACCCACTTAAGAGAGCAATCCACTCAGCCCTTGCCAGTTGTAATCACAGGAACCAGAAAGATGCAGGTAGTTTTGCAAATCAGACATGATCTGTATTTGGACAAGTTTCTGTTTGTCTTCTCTTCTTGGCTTCTTTAATATTTGTATCCTCAAAAAAACCCAAAAATGACCCAAAAAGCCCTCAGACATGCACGCACACTTCACAGCAAGTCAAGAGACATTCAAATACCAAAACCCCAACCATATGGGAAACGCCCTCTTACAAACTGCGGAGCAATCTCAAAACAAATTTCAAGTACCACCAAATATTCTAGTGGTAACCAGTGTTGAACACTAGCATGGGATAAACAAAATGAAGCTGAACAGCAAGAAGTCTCTATGGCTATGCTAGCTAAGAAAGCCACTGCAATGTATGCAGTGAAAGGGTAGGGTGGGGCAAACAGATCCCAGGAAGGATCAGATTGGGAAGCCCTGACTCATTTCAGCTACATGTCTGCAACCAGACACAGCAGGAGATCCCCCAGGTAGTGCTCCCCATGGCATCCAGGCACTGCCATCCTGTCAGCACAGCGGCACAGCTCGTTATCATCATGGAGGCTCCAGTGCTTATTAGCACTGTCTACAGGGTTAACATGGTGAGCCTCCCCGCGCAGCAGCATGTGGTGGCATGTGGGTGTAGCAGTCCCCTTGGCATCCCCCAGGTATCCAAGGTGCCACACAGACGTGCCTGAAGCATCTCCCCAAGTTTCAAGCAGGCTGCCGCGCTGTCTGTCTCCCTGCGCAATGAGGTTTCTCCTGGCAGACAGCATCATTAGGACGACATGAGTGTTATTATTCAGATCCACCAAGACTAGCTGGGCGTGCTAAGGCTGAAAAAGCCACCTGTGATTAAACTCAAATGAGGGATTTGAAATGTCTTTTCAGTGCTACCAGGACAGTCTGCAAAGTTAACCAGTGCCACGCAGCTGCCAATACATGATACCTAAGGATATAGGATACACACATGTGCACACAGAGCAGTCTGTATTTTTATCATAGAGAAAAATTTTGCTTTACTGTGAATAAAAGGTGAGGTTTAAGTGTGAGTGAGAGGAAAGATACTGATCTACAAATCCAAAGGAGGGGGGGGTACCATTTCTGAATAATTATACTGTATTCACATTTAAGCAACTACCTGCCACGCAGACTCAGCAAGTTCAAACAGGCTGAAATTGATACAACTGCATTCCCAGCCTGGCTCAAAGTTACCCCCGTTCTCCAACAGCAGTGTTGTCAGAACACCTCAAAGGAAAAACGGGAGACAAATATTTGCCTGATGATGCTGTGACAGGGAAGTGATTCAAACCATGCCTCCAAAGCAAAACTTCCCTAAGGACAGTAAAAGAAAGCATTTATTTGCAGTTTGCATCAATCCTGGTGTAAGGAAGGGCAAAAGAGAAGGGAAATGCAGCGTGAGCTTCCCAGTATCACTTCACCAAGCTGTTGGCTCACAGTCTGCATTAAATTCAGAGCAGACCTAAATTAACCATGCCATATATTGTAAGGAGACTTCCAAGCCATAGGAAACTCTTTCATAGGAGATGGTATTAAACCAGATCCTTCTGAGGCCACTGTACTTCCTTGAGGTAGGAGAAAAAAGTTTGTTAACAACAATAAAATTAAGTAAAATTAAGTAGGAAAAATATTTTTAGAAGTGTACCAAAATCCTGGCCTGGGACGTTCTGAACCGTTTCCTTCAATCTTTTTGGAAATTTGTGGTTTTCAGGTATGTCCTTTAGCTAACACTCATATAACCATAACCAATTACTTCAGTACTGATTTTTCAGGAAATTTCATGTTAAAAGAAAACAAGTGTTACTAGATGGTAAGGACAATTAAAGCCATTTTAAATTTTAGTAATAGGGAAAACAAGGAGAGAGAAGGAAAGAGAAAATTAGAGAAAGTATATCAGAAAAGAGGAAAGGTTTATCCTAAGGAGCAAAAACAGTCAAAGAACTCCTAGGTACATCCTGCCTCTCCCCACAAACCACACCCCTTTCCTAACCAACCAAACCCAGCTACTTCCCAGAACCAGGCAAAGCCCTCAGTGCTGTTGGTTCCCTCTCACACTCCACTGTTGAGCAATCCTGATGGCACACAGCACAGAACAACTTGCTGCGTCACACAGCTCAAGGAGGAAAAAATAGCCAGGCAGAGCAATGCTGGGGATGCTGTGCAGATGGAGCTGAATATCTGCCCCCAACACACACACACACACAGACGCACGCACGCAAGGAAGCTGCGCTAGATAAGAGAAGCACATCTTCGTTAAAGCAGGGTCTCCACATCACCCTGATATCAGCAGTCCCAGTAACTTGAGGGGCAAGGAAGTAAGAGGTTATCACTGCACACACACACACATACAAGTTGTGCAAGCTTTTCCCAGCGCTGAGAACGGCATCCCAGCAGAAGAGGTTTCACGTGCTCAGCCCATTTCCTCTCCTGTTCCTGAACATGTGGTCCTCTTTCCTCACAGCATTCCACACAGAGCAGAGAAGCCTAGGGAAAGGTTTCACATCTTCTTACATGTCTGTTTAGTTAAGTATAGGAGTTGGAAAGTATAGGAGCTGGAAACAGAAGTTCCTGCATGACTTGTGCTACTTTACAGGCGTTTAGGAACTTTCATCCTCAAGAGAAATTTCGGTTAAGTCCATGAGCAACTGTCACCTTACTCTCTCTACCCTCTGTTTGAAACTGTCAAAAAAGACAACACATTGAAGTGGTTTGATGTGGGAACACGCTAGGCCATCTGCACCATCCATAGCTGTTAGCTTCATGTCATAAAAGGGTCCCCACAGAAGCTGTACACCTTCTCTGTTTCAAGATACCTTTTCACATGAATCAGCACTGGAGAGCTGACTCTGAGGATTTACCAAAAAAACACCGAGAGTGTTTGGGAAACTTCAGCTCAGAGTGCAGCATGAAGAACTCAGCATATCTATCTATAGATGCCCTCAAGAAACAGAAAGCAGTATTTGCATATTGTGTGCTATTCAGCAGTTGTATAATGGCACTACTACTTCACAGACCATGTCTTTGCCTAAGCTTTGTACATCATGGTTCAAAAACCAGAGTGAAAGGGCCTGGCTAAGTCCAAATGGAAAGATTCCCCTCATTCCCCTCACTATTTTGGGTTTGTTTTGGGTTTTTTTTTTTTACAGCTAGAGAATTTTCCCCAAATGCTTACAAGCTACTGTTAAGGAATAGCCTATTTTTAAAAGAGGGAAGAAAAGAAAGAGGAAAAAACTTGCTGACCCTAAGAGGGGGTATGTTCTGCAGCTTGCTGGTTCCAGCATGCTGAACTAGAACAGGTTGAGCAGGTTAGATACTGGGGGGAGAAAAGGTAAAGCTGGAAGACATACATTAAAGGTGTAATGGCAGCAACCACAAATGCATGATAGACTTTTTCCTCATTCTCGTGGGTATTTGGCCCAGGAATCTTTCCAGAGAACAGGAGGAACAGAGGGAATACACGTTTATCAGAGAAGCACTGCAAATATTTCTGATGTGCATGCACAGGCTGAACAAAGATTACCTTAACATATAAACTCTCTCATCAAACTTTCTCACCACTAGCATTTTCTACACAGAATTACCCAACTGAAGTGCAAGCTATACGAGAAACTACCAACTAAATTGCGAACCAAACAACATGTTACTTGTTAACCTTGAGAGCTAACATCACAAAAATCATGTTAATGTCAGGTTTATGGCAGAGGACTAAAAGCACCTCAACTCCTCGCAAAGATTGCCTGGATTTTCTAGTGCTTGCTGAGTTAAGGCTTGTATTTATTTTGCAGCTCATCAAGGTGAGAAGTGGAGGAAACATCCCTGAGATTACTAGACCTTCAGAGGAGCTGATATTCCTGAAAGGGTATCTATGTGGAAAGATCAAGGTTTTGCACTGCCATGTGCTCTGTGGCTAGAGTCTAATCTGTCAAGGGGGTTCTGCTTATTTGAGCTGTGACATGGTAACAAAGCAGCACTAAGCTACGCTCAATACGCTCTGTTATACGGAGATTTATGTTATTGCCCGTGAGGAGGGTGGTATTACTCTGCTACGTCAGACCACCTTCCTCTCAACACAAATCACACCAGAAACCTAAATTCCTTGAGAAAAAAGTGTTCCCTTTTTTTGCCTGCAGAAAACCAGAAAGTAAGAATCCACAACCTTACAGTGCCCAAGATTAGGCTTTGCTATTGTTTAAAGGCAACGCACACAAGACCTAGGACTGCAAAGTACACTGAAGTCTTTCTTATGTTTAGGTAGTGAGGAGCTCTGGAGATGCAAGTATAATGTTCCTCATTGTGTACGCTTTGGTTCTCAAGAACAATGGAGCTAATTAAGGTCTGCATATAAATCTTAACTCTGCACTTCCTTGCTTCGCTTGATTCTAATCAGATCTCAGCATTTGTGTTTTTGTGTTAACTTCCTTTGCTGTTCTTTAATGATAACTGAAGGGGGATACTGTCCAAGACTACAAGCAGCATGTAACACATCCAAAATCATGGCATCTCCTTTAGGTTCTGAGAGCCCAGAGGTATTGCGGCACAAAAGCTCATCCGCAGTCTTTTACCACTGAAGATACCGACAGAACGATTTTTTTGGAGCACCCTATTCGTGAGTCATGTGAATTAAATAAAAGTTTATATAAAGTCTTTACAAAAGATAACCAATCTGCTCAGCAATAGTGAGAAAGACAAGGGTTTCTCCCTGGGGACCATTAAAAATACTGCAGTCTTCTATTTCTCATCAAATACACAGAGAAACAGACTCTTACTGCTATATTATTGTTGACAAAGCCTGACTTTCTCTCCTTCCTTCCTTTTCTCTTTCTTTCCTTCCTTCTTTCTCTCTTTCTTCCTTCCTTCCTTTCTTTAGCTCTTTCTAATTTAATATTCTTCAAATCATGGGAATCCCAGCAGAATACCAAACATTTACTCTGGATAGTATCTGCAGACAGGAGAGAGACGAAAAGCTTCCCTCCACCTGTTGTCCCATCCTTATTTACAAAATGTATTAGCAAAAAATGGAACAAACATTTTTTAATTGCAAAGAAAACCAAAACAGCTATCACACCTCACCTGCATCCTACAACTACAGTCATCAATTACTAGAAGCAGAAATTCGTCCTTTGTGTTCGTTATCCCTACTCAAGAATTAGGGCACTTGCATTTGCTGAAGCTTATCTTTCACTAGCATGCTGACAGTGGTTAAATCATCCCCCACATATAAAGAATGCATTTAAAAGCCTGTAATACAGCCTGCTTCTTAAAATTTCAGAGGACTGCCTACCAATTGCTACGTTGAAATAAAAGCTCCTTAGGAGATGACCAAAGAGGCATTTCTATTGTGCAAGACAATAAGAGACAGCCTTTTCACACGTGTGAAGTGTCAATCATTTTCACCATGGAGAGTTCCTTGGTTATTTGTTTTTAGCTTCAAGATCTTGCATGTAGTTTTTAAAAGCTACACCAGATTCTCACCTGGCCATCTTTGCAAACCACCAAAAAACAAACCATGTTGTAATAAGGCAGTTCCTCTCTTTTTCTGGACAAACAAGAAAGCTCATCATCACATTTGGCTATGCTCTGCCTCCAAAACTCCCATCTAAAGCAAATGCCAGCCTGTATGTGCTACAATGCAGAGATCCTATTTGTACTTATAGGCTGGGCATTGTTACTGCACTGCACCCTACAAAGCACACACAACATATTGGAAGCAGGCCAATGCCATAAATAACATAGGAGCGATTCACAGGTGAAATGTAGGGAGAGGATGGATTCAGCCAGATCTTGAGGACACTCTGTCTACTGGATATTTGCAAAGTCATAGGTGGCCTGGGCACATGCCTGCCCTTGAAACACAGGCCCATGTTAAAGCAAGCAGGGAAACCATTAAAACTTATGCATCTCAACGCCTAAGCCTTTATCAGGATCCAACACTCCTGACCAGCGCATTACAATCGTACACATGCTCTTCATTTGCCAGCAAAGATGGCTGGTTAAAACATCAAAATTCACAGGTTAACCCCCATCATGGAAATTTTCTATCTTTCTCAAGAAACTCACTCAGCAACATACACACAACACATAAAAAGTGTTGTTTAAAGAAGACTTAACTCGAGCACCAGAATAGTACCATACCTTGATTTAAAAAACCACCTGTTTGTCTCTCCACAAGAAATTAAAAAGAGAAGTTTGGGAAAATTATCTAGTACTGAAAGTAAGATTGAGAATGAAAGTGCCTTCTTAATTAAAAGAAGAAATACCTTCTTTGATAGGACCCTTTTTAAGCATGCTTCAAAGCATAGCTTCTGCGATCCAGATCTTCCAATTTGAGTTTCAAAGACTTCTGCATGTGGTTGTTGCATGTGGTGTTTCGCATGTGCCAAAAAAAAAAAAAAAAAAAAAAAAAATCCCCAAACTTTGAGACCTGATCCTGAGATGGTACATAAACAGCCTGCAGGTACCTAAGCAGGATGTAAATAAAAAGCCATTTTGAATAATTTTGTTAGGTATGGTCAAGGAATGGAAAAAGAGAAAGAGACTTGAAACCTCCCATTTGGTGTCAGAGTCTAGACCCAAAAGGGTTCCTCAAAGTTGGGACTATTCTCAGATAAAATCCCTAGGGAGCTACTGTGACAGTACAGATGGAAAACCTTTGGAAAGCCTTTAGTAATTACAATCAATTTGATTCGAGACAGTACATTAGAAATCCCTAACTCTTCCAGACCTACAGAGAACTCTTTATATACGCCCCACTCCACTCCCTATAGTTTATGCTCCTGATGGAGCTATGAGAATATTCAACTTTAATTTAGAGAAAGCCATAGGGGCTGTGTCTCTACCATAAAAGTGTGAGGATAAGGCATTTCCTAAATTGCAGATTTCCTTTTGGACTGATCATTGCAGTGCCCTTCCAGTTACAGGAACTCAAGATTACTTATAATCTAACTTCTCCCTATAAATTCCCAAAAAGCCCCAAGACAACAATGCCTCCAAGCCCCAAATCAGTCCCTGATGCTAGAAGGCCTGCTATTTTCAAGAAGACTTGCTCTTTCCAGTACTGGTCAAAAAGAAATCTTTAAAAAACAGCATCATCTCCTGCTCTTCTTCTCCAGAGCAATTCCTTATTCTGATACCAGACACTGATGGATCTCCCTGCTGTTGTACAACATTACATCAACCCTCCCCTAACAGTAGGAGCAACACTGATATGGGGGCAGATAGCTTGATGGCACATCTGGAAGAATGAGAAAACCAGCTTTTCACTGTGAACACTGAGCACTCTCCAGAAACCTTTGCTCTCTCAAAATGCGACTGTCCTCACAGAAGGCTCAGGCCACTCCTCAACAGACTGGCAGCCTGTAAAGAGAGTTTTCTGAGATGGCCTGGGCTCAAGGTTCCCTGTTGAAAATATTGGCCAAGAGTCACCCTGGTCAGAAAAAGAAGCATTTTTTTTCTGACTAGCATTGCACAAGAGAACCTTCCCCTCCACTTGTCTGCTGTGCCCATTCAACTTGACATGTTGACAAGGAGGCAAGGAGCACAACAAAAAGAAATTGCACTTCACGTGAGAGGCTCTGACTCATTAACAAACAAAATGCTGCATGTATTGTGGGAGTCGGGAAGGGCAGCATCAATTTCACAGGTGAAGAGTATATGCAACACCCCAGCACAGCCAGACTAACTCAGAGATGTGCAGAAAACAGCACTCTCACTCCACAGAAAGTCTGGCTACTGCATAAAGGTTTTGTTATCATGCAAATAAGTAACAAATAAGAGTCCTGGAGATTTTTTTTTTCTACCATAGTAAAATACTTTCAATGGAGATGATGGGCACTTCAGAGTGTAACAACACTGATAATCATTTGCTAACCCAAAAAAGCAATCAAAACATGTCTCCTTCCCTCCTCCACTAAGCTGAAAGTCTAATGGTCTGGCTGCTCTGAGGAGGAAAAATGGATAAGAAATTTCTTTCTGTGATGGAACAGCAATAGGCACTCCCATGGCACAGAATTTCCCTGGACAAACCCATTCCAATTGAACTTTTTGCCCTAAAAGGTCTTTTAAAAGTCTGGATTTAAAAATAGTATAGACAGCTAAATAAGAGCCAGAACAAGGCAGAGGGGAGAAAGAGAAGAGAGGATGTACATAGCATGTGCCTACACATTTTTCCCCCATTCAGATATTGGCAGACTAATTTCTCCCTTGCTCCACTCCAGTGAGCTGAACATGTTTGGTGTAAGTGCAGTAACACTTGAGAGGCTCCTGCATAACCCTCACAAGCTACACTGATTCTTTAGCAGCACATTCACAAGTTTCTGCTAAGCCTACAACTGCTCTCTCTGACCCCACACTGTGCAATTGTGGGGACACCACCATGCTGGCTACCAGGTGTACATTAGAAATCTTTTTTTTTTTTTTTTGCTGGTTTGGGCATGTATCTGTCATTACTTTGATACTGCACAAAAATAGAGATCAAAAAAGGAACTGCAGACAAAAGCAGAGGAAGATGGACTTGAGTTATGTAGCTGGCACAGAAGAACAGACATGGCACCACTACAAGCAAGGCCTGTGGGAGTTACACACAAGGCAGGACCTGGTAAGCAGGTCCTTTCTCCAGAATCCTGAGGCAGAAACAGTTTTCAGTGGACTGACAGTCCACTGGATGTGACACTACAGCTAAGTTTGAGATGTCTGCAAAAGAAATTTTCTTCACACCATCTTAAGACTAGAAACACCTATTTCAGAAGGAAGTACTGGTGGGCAAAATGAACATCTTCCTTGTATGTCACAATACCAGAAAAAAATTTAATTTCACTTTGAATTTATCCTCATTTGCCTACTTGTACATTCATGCTTTCAGCAACAAGATTCAGTATTACAGTCTGTTATAACAACAAGAAAAAGTTATTCACCGAAAAAAAACGATGGCACAGTCTGCCAACCACAACTCTGCTTTAGCAGAACCAGCTTGTTTCAGTGTGCTCAGGATTTTGATTATCACAGGTCTGGGGTCACTTGTTGCAGTACTCAGCAACAGGTTTCTGCTGCTGCAGTGAAGGCCTCCACATGGAGTTTTACAAAGCAGACGGGAACCTATCAGTTGGAAAGAACTTTTAATAGAAAAATTTTCCTTGCATGAACTGAAGTCCTTCTTAGTGCAGTCAGTAAATACAGCACTCCATCCTGGTAACTTCAAGCAACATCTTGTTAACAGAAAAATTTAAAACCAAACAATCTTCTCATCAGAAGGTTCTGACCCGTACTTACTTATTTTGGACAAGTCACTGAGCTTGGCAATTCTGGTAAGTTTGCTACAAAATCGCACTAAGAGTTGCTATATGGGGAAACCCGCATAAGCAAAGGTGACTACATCAATCTCTTACAGGCCTGGAGTCAAGTTTCAGGGGAAGCCTCCCCTTCCTGCCTCCAGGAGAGGATGAGGAGATGCCCAGTGAGCAAAAAGCCAAACAAACTGCATGAATAGTCCTTCAGCAAGCAGCCCAGACATAAGTGACTGACCACCCCAGGGCTCCACCACTGGAACTCACCCTTAGATACTGGCAGTGGCATCAGCTGCAACTCAGCAGCAGCCCTGCCCTTCTCACAGCACACAGAGTAACCACCCGGTCTGGCAAAGATGTGGCTCACACCACCTCTGGTCAGATGAGTCAGATGTGTGATTTATTCAGTGCCCAAGGCCAGTATCTCCTCCTTGTGTTTTTCCCTTCTTATTTTATATTTATCTTTCCAACTCTCCCCAATTCCACTCAATTGTAACTTAAATAAATACAGATTTAAAAAACTGCAAAACTGCATTCCCTCCTGTTTCTCCTCTGTTTTCACCAAGTCTTGAACATGGACAAAATGATACAAGAAAGGTAACGCTGCAAGCAGCTATTGCTTCCTTTGACGTTATGTTATCTTTCTTTTTGTCATCAAAATCATCCCTTTCATTCCACCTATAGCACACTGCTTGGAAAATGATTGGTAGTAATCAAGGAAACAAGATCCCTTTCCTCCCACACAGAACCAGTCTGTAACCATCAACTCTTGCCATTTTGCTTATAAGCTATATTCTTTTCCCCTACTTGTCTGGCAGTTTCTTTGTAGGTTGTAAACTTTTTGATATGGGGACTGAAGATATGTGGGAATCCATGAAGTCTTAATCAGCTCTGAGGTGTTCCACCCATGCAAATAAATGAATGCTGAATTGAGGGATGAGAGAGGAGAAGGAACACACATGTGATTTAACATTTAGTTTCCCCAGTTGATAACTAGATATTTTGCTACATCCCTACGAAGAAAACTACATTAAATATATTTGGAAACTTGTGTTACAGAGAATTTGCCAGACCTACAGTGCATTAAGTTCTTTACAGGGTAAACAAGTATTTATGTATATATTTAAAAACAAGATCAAATATGCCAAAGAGGCATCTTCATGACAGCACTTGGATACCTAAGTACGTAACATCAACACCACCACAGATGTTCTAATTCAACCACTTGCATCTACGATTCTGAAGCTGCAAGATTAGAAGCTCCTATACAGGTTGGCTTAATATTTTTGTCCCCAGAGAAAAATCAATTTTTCATCATAATAATAATATTACTACTACTGAAAAAAAAAAAAAAAGCTGTAAGAATTTTCAATAATACTTAAAGAAAATCTGTCTCAATCTGGACTTCCTTCCACTACCTAAACATTCTAGTGTGTATGTGTGTCATGCCATATTTCTAGGTCCCAGTTACTTCACACTGTCTGCCCAAGTAAAGTGTCTTTAGTCAGTCTGAAATTCCCTCCAAGGAAACAAAACAGCCAGTTATGCCGTAATCCTTTTCAAACTCTTGGAACACGAGCAGCACTCACCTGTGCATGTTTCCATTGGTGGTGAAGGACTGTCCACATACTGAACATTTATAAGGCCTTTCACCTGAGTGCACCAGCATGTGGCGATCAAGGGAGCTCGCTGAGCTCAGAGACTTTCCACAGATGCTGCAGGAATGGTCTGTCCCTCCAGTGTCAGTGTTATGCTAGAGAAAGCAATGATTTTTTTTTTCATTGAAAGTCCCTTCTGAAGCGCCGGTAAAATATCATCAAGAACTGTAAACATCTCAAAAGCAGCTTTAAAAGAGCCACTCTATAAAGCACAATACCTTATATTAAGGTGTGCCCTGTATATACCCCTCCTCCCCAGCCCTCCCCACCACAACTCCACCATCACCCCCCCCACACGATTTTTAACCCCTTAATGCACAAGCAGAAGTAGCTGTTTCATACAGCCTGCAACGCCTGTCACATGCAGCATTTCTGCTGGATCTGCAGCAACAGAGGATAGAAGGGGATTCAGCAACAACCCATCAGGTAAAGAGTACCTTGGGACACTTTAAGCTGTGCAGTGGTTTGGGGTTGTGTGAGCGGTAAGGAAAGAGGATGTAATTATGAACTTCACAGCAGAAGAAAGACACTTAAAAACAAATACTCTTTAAAGGTATTGATTTCAAACTGACTGTGCAGTAAGAAAACAAAAGTAAACTGCTTCTGAATGCACATGCAGACTTCTATGGCCATGAGAACGCATTACAGGGTCAAATTAAGGCCATAAGCAACAGTGCTATGTGCACCACTCTTTCTTACTTGCACTCAGAGACTCTAAGATTTCTTCACATATGAAAAAACCCACCAGGAGAGTAATTAAAAAAATAATTAAGTAACAGTTACAGTACAGGAGGAAAAACTGAAGTAATAAGTATCTAGTGAACTCAGAGTCATCAACCACACCTTAGCATCCAAAGCAGAATCTTCTGCTAGAGAAAAGGCCAAACCTCCTAATTAAGTATGCATATATTTCAGAAGGAGCAAGAACAGGCCTGTAGCTGACAAAAAAGTACATTATTCATTAAAAAATATATTCTTAATTCTGTGCCTCAAAATTGCTCATATCCTGTGAAGGACTGAGAGGCTCTTCTGCGATGAGTTGATTTAAAAATTGTGCCTTCCTCCTCCTTAATTTACATGACCAGTAAAAAGATCTGTACTCAAACAGAATAACAAAACAGGACTTACTGCCTCACGATGGAAGCAGCTTTCCGGATCCTAAGGACACCTTAAGCTACACAGAACAGGACATACATCCTTGTTTGAGCTGCTGGGGGCGGGGGGGAGGGACAGAAGGCCAGGTAAGGAAAGGAGGACAATTGCCCACTTCAGAGTTAGGTTTGTGGGGTGTGTGGTTTTGAAGAAAATTAAGACTAAAGGAAGACTAAAATAAAACAATTGAATAAAGTTATAATGGAAGCATTTCTGAGCTGCCCATGGAATTGATCTTCACCAGTACAAACTGCACCCTCGCAAATCAGACATTCAACAGAAGTAAGAAATCAAGAGCTGGTAACTCTACATACCTGACGAATGTGCATAGTTAGCTGGTGCTGTGTAGTGCAAATCTTTTCACACAGAGGACAGGTATAGGAAGACTTCTCTTCTTTTGTTTCCTGTGAACAAAACAGAACAAAACAATCAGAAGGAATATCAATATAAAAGAATTCAAAAGCTGTTACTGCTGAGGGTGGAAAAATATAATCGATCCTAAGTAAAAAAGGCCACTGCTAACAGAGTAACTTATCATCTGATAGATTCCTCAAGGAAGCTTCGGAAACTTTCAGAATTTATAATTAGGGGATATTTCAACTACCACAGAAGTACAGCAGCTGTTTTAACAGCACATGGATACACAGCAGTACCAGTTTAGGACAGGAAGTGAAGGCAATTATTGTGACGAGCTCAAAGTGCCAGAAGGAATTTAGGTGAGCAGAAAATAATGCCTGGAACACCACCAGAATATGTGGGAAAATGTCATTAATCTTCCCAAAGGATTTTTAATAGCCAAGTTGTCCCAACTTCAGAATTTCCACCCCATCTTGTGGCAAAGCACTATCTCGGTGCACTTTTCTATGTTCTGTTCCGTGGCTGACTCAGAAGGAAGAGCCACATTTAGTGAATCACCAGCACCATTTCCTTTAGTATCCTGTGTTTCTCCTGGAAGCATCCCATTCAGGCACACTGGCCAGGCCCAACCCTTCTGAAGCTTGCAAGATCTGATGAGATCATACTGAGAAAGAGGTGACAATGCAGGAGTGTACGTGACTCCAAAAGAACACATTATGAACCCGGTTATTCTCCACCCAGGTGAGAATCAGGAGTAACCATGGTCAAACCACGAGTACAAACAATGAAGCCAACCAGAGAGCTCAACCTGATTTAAGTATGCCCTTGAGACACTGAGCAAAGCCACCACTCTTTCAGCCAAGGATGAAATGGCACTCTTGCAGGAACCAAAGGCGTTTGCCTGAATCTGTCCACAAGGATGGGTACTGGATGACGTAAAGGGTATTTTCACTGCCTCACTAAGAAGCCCAGGTGTGGCTTCTGCACCAACGCCTGTATATTAAAAAGAAGATGGTCTAGCACTGAATATTAAACCTCAGTTTTTGTCAGAATGATGCAAACCTTCACCAGATAGATCCACTGCTTATTACCTACACTTCTAACTGGCAACAGTACAAAAACCATGTCTGCATGACCAATAGGAAAATATCATATTTACGGCCAAATGCCATTTTCTAATGAAGTTTTTTGCTGGATATTTTAAGTATCATTAGTAAAAACATGAAAACAACCCTCAGTAGCTCTTTAGCTGTGAGGAAGTTGGTAGGTATGATTGTGTTTATGCATTCCCTCTCTCCCTGCAATTCTCTTCCTTCAATGCCATCCCAAAGGTCATCAACTCAGAAGCAACCATTTGCAGGTTGTCAGACACAAGCATTCATAAAGAACACTGAGAATGACTAACACAAATCTCTGTGACAAATTCTCTGGCATGTTAGGAGGGAAGATGCTCACACAGTGTTAGAGAAAGTTCTTTTTATGTCTCAAAAAAGCAGTATCACCTCCTGCATGATTTAGGGGACCATTTTAGGGAGCCCCGTGTTATAACATTACACTGTGTTTTCAAAAACAGGGTCATGATGATTTTCTGTTAACTTCAGTGACCTGTGGACATGGCTGAAGAGCTATTTTCCCATTTTGTCCGAAGTAAACAAAACTTGTGACTTCAATTCTAAGAGGATTGGGGCTACAACAATTAGGTTCTCCCACTCCTCTCTACTCTTGTACACATTTTTCTAACTGTATCTCAGGGCTCTACATCCCACTGTAGGCTATGGATACAGGTCAAGGCCTAATGTACTAGCATTTGCAAAACATTAGAAAGAAAGTAAGAAAAGCTGCCACTATGAAGTCTGAACACCCAAAGAAAACTGAATTGCATTACCCCAGTGCCCCTCCCCCATTTTTATATGCAAACACGTAATTCACCAATGTTCATTCCATCCTACTTCAGCAACCTGCCCGCGGAGTAATGTTCAGCTCCAAATATACTGCAACTGTGTTAAAGCTGGCTCAGGACAGAGAACAAGCACGCTGTGCCGTGAGGAAAATCCCTGCAGCTGTGCTGACAGTTTAGATGGTGTTTAATCCCCAGGGTATTTCTGTGAAATTATCAACCCACTACTGTTTTTTGTCCCCCTCCTCTTTAAATGAGTGCTGTAGTTCAACATGATGCACTTGATAGTTTCAAAGTCTGTTTAAGATTTCCAGACTGCCTTCTCTTTGAATCAGCAAATTAACAGAAGATAGAGTAACTACTGGTTCACCTTGAAGCAAAGATCAGAAACACACTATAGCTCAGCCAGAGCTGATTAGTATTGAATCTGGGGTTTATTATTAACTAAAACCCAAACTTTCTCCCGTGGTCAGACAGGGTACATGCTGCATACCGTAACACAGCTCAGGCAAATCCAGGGTATCTACAAAAGGAATGCTGTTGACTGACTCAATGCAGACCAAAAAACATTAGCATCCCTACTGTAAAAGCACCCTCATTCACAAATTTGGATCATAGCGCTCAGCTATCCCACCAGAGCCGGGTTTGCGAAAACATAGTTCCTAAACTGACAGATAAAATTAACAGCTCATTTGTTAGTTACTCTTCCTTTAGTAAGTCAACCTGGCACAACTGCTCTGCATTCAAGTGATGGGGAATGCTTTTGCAGTTTTGCACTAGGTCCATATGTCTTTCTCCAGCTCAAAAAAACTACCTCTGTCACACTTTTTATTTTCTTCAAGAGCAAAGCAAATGAGAAGTTAAAATGGATGCAGGTTGATGTGAGAACGTGTTTATTAGACTATGGGTAGACGACAGCCAAGATAAAGTCAGCATTATAAAGAGAACCATAGACTTTGGGACAAAGGTTCAGGGCAAAATGTTTCACTGCCAACTCATGGGAAACAGCAGTCAGACCCAGAAAACTAGCTAACTGTTATTATCCTTGAAGTTATAATAAGGGGAACATTATGAGCAGAATCTGAGATCTGTGCACTGCCACACACTAGAACAATTCAGTGCTTTCATTCTGCTATACTGAAAGTGGAAATTTGCTGTATTAGAAGTTGCTAACCAGACTGATACCTGCTTAATATTTTACATCTCACTTGTATTTTCTCAGTAATGCAGCCATTTGCCCCTCTGGCCTTAATGATCCTTCAGCCTAAAAACAAATAGGCTATTTACTATGTTTTCAATCTATTTGTTTATTTTTATGCTGTAAGAATCCTTCTTAATCCTGTCACATTTACTCTCGAGCTTCCTTTGATTCGATGCCCACAGAACTATCAGGTGGAATAAAGGTCACCAACACTAATAAACTTCCCTGAAGCCAAACCACATGGTGTACCGGTGGACAGCTGTGTAATAGCACTGCCACTGAGACTGGTCTGGACTCCAGTGCCTCATTTCACATGATGAAATCAAGGAACCAGGGCAGCCCCCAAGTGAGGACTGCAAATAACCCTTAAAGCCAAGTGCTAGGCAATCCAATCCCACAAACACAGTTGTCTGTATACAGCCCAGACTCTTCATGTAAGATTTTCCATTTACAATTAATGGTTTTTAACTCCTTTCATGCTAAAAATCCAAGACAAGTCATTAGTCTGCCAACTGGGCAGCTACTCGGCAAGCTATTAATAAACTACTATAGGAACATCCCGAGTCATGCCTCTCAACCTTTCTGGTCCCTGTTACATCTTGGTTCATTTACAAAGTCTCCACGCTTCACGGTAAGCTCTGAAGTCAAATGGACACCGGGATTTGGGGTATTTCTTGATATTCTGCAGCACCTTCCTTGGTAGAGCTTGGCCCAGAAGAAGAAAAACATGAATAGAAATAACTACAGCTTTAACTGATATGACTCTCTCCTTCCACTTGCTTAGATCAATACTGCTATCAACTGGTGCCATCAACTGGTAAACAGAAAAAAACTGATAAAAGCTAAATATATCTGCTCTGCAAAATTTACGTAAAGCATTCTGCAATAGCTCTTCATGGTTTTATCAACAAGGAAGAAAGGGCATCTTACACTTACACGTGTAAACTGCATATCCTGATGGATGTTTTGTTCTAGCACCACCTTTAACCTTAAATCACTTGTATCTTCCTGAGGGACAGCTGCACCCCTCACGAGGCGTCCCACATGATGGATGAGCCAAGTCTCCTGCCAGACTGCTCTGCTCTTCTCTGAGGTCGTTCTTTTCTCCTAGTTTCATGAATTGAGCTGGTCCCCCAACAGATTATGCAAATGAAAGACCCTGGAGAAAGGATGCAGTGGGACTGAAACGGCAGTTCTTTGGTGACTCTGTTGCTGCTCGGGGCATCTGCTAGACCAGTTCACCATTGCATGACACTAGAGCTCGTGCTCAAGTTTTTGTGTGGAAATCCAAGCAAGAGGACCCCTCTGATTATCAGTTTTCTAACTCATGTTCTAGAGACACATCAGAAAACACAGAAAAACAATGGAAGAGGCAAGAGAGATCCACTGAGGGAAAATAGGTAAAATAATCAAAGAAACATAACTGCATCTTATCACTTCCCATGCAGCTGCTTGTCTCCCCTTCTCCCTCCCAGCATTTGGGTTTACACACCTGGTTCCTCCTGCCAATTCGATTTGGTGCAGGAGACTTTGAGGGGGATTTGACATTTTGAGAGTTCCCTCCGTTTTCAGCAATCTTCCCCACATTCATCACTGCTGACATCATGGCGTCAATGGAGGACAAGTCTGCTCCGTCCAAACTGTTTGGTGAACTTGGGGATACCTTGTAGGTGTTTAAGCTTTCCAACTGCTTCTCTGGAATTATAAACAAAAGCACACATGAGTTCTTAGGCCATCTTGAAAAAAAACCCCAACTCATAGTATTTTCAGCTGTCTGTAACTCACATCACACTCTGCTGAATCATGAGAGATCACAGGCCACAGTCCATGATAACTGGAGTTCTTGTAACAGGACAAGTTTCTCATATTGGAATGCACAAGACAAGGTGTACATTTCTTCTCACAGGACATTCACATTATCTTAACTTCCAAACTTAATTCTCTATGGAGCTTATAGTGATTTACCTCATACTCGCTTGCTGTAAAATGGTATGATTTGTGGTACCTTGTGATCACCATGAACTAGCAGAGCAATACTGATGAATGCACGCTCTGGTAAGCACAATCATTCAAGTAAGCATGTGTTTTGAGCAGAACTGCACAATTAAAGCATCAGTAACAGTGTAGGGCAGTGGGTTCTCTTTTTAGCATAGCTTATTCCATATACAGGGCTTAAGCTAAATTAGCAAAAATCTAACCAAAACAAAACCCCATATCCTCCCAGTAGCCTCTTTACTGCCACAGCTCGCATCTACGTAATTTTTTTTCTCTTTTGATCTACCAAGCCATACAAGGCATGGAGCATAAGTGTTACACCCATGACTAATGTCACAGCTAAAGCTGTTGAGATTCAGACTAGTCCATCACATACTGTATGTAGCATGGATGCTCCTATCTCAGATACCAAATTCAAAACACACCTAAAATCTCATCTTTGCTTTCCCAACATATAGATGTGTCAAACATGCAGGTAAGGCCTTTAACTTTGCTCTTTACGAATTTGAAACTGAAAATGCTTTCAAATTAAACACTCCTTTCCCCAGAAGAAGTCTCCCAAACAACAAGGAACACCCTGCAAACCTACTGCTCTGTCACCTCTGGTGGAAAGCACAGAATTTTAATGTGTGTTGTGAGAAAGTCACTGTAACAGAAGAGTATGTGAATGTGAACAAGGAGAAACACGTTTGTCTGTGAACATTTGATCTCTGCATAATACTGTCTTTGGAACATAAGTCTGAAGATTATAAACAGGTGGTTTTTCTGAGGCTAAGTTATGTGGTGCCAAGTTACTGGGAGCCAAGAAAATCTTAGTTTGGAAGCCTGCAGTGGTAGTCAAGTATTTATGTGCCCATGCTTCTGTTCAAACTATTTTACACAGATAAAAGTTAGGGATGGAGAAAGAAACATATCCACCGGTGCTTCTGCTCAATGTATCCTTTACTCCTCACACAGATAAGGTGTATGGATGGGTAAGAAATGTTTCCACATTCTTAATCAATGCCCTAATTTACAGAGTCACAGAGCTAGTCGAACCAGTTACCTTCATCTTTATCCCCCGACTGACTGTGGCTCTCTTCTTGGTTGCTGCTGGTCTCCTCACTTAGTGTAGTACGTGTAGTAGCGTCTGGCTCTTCAGCCTCTTCTTCAGCAGCACCCTCTAGCACTACATGAGGGAGAAGGGAAAAAAAGGAAAGGTTTAAATTTTTCTGGAAGCCATTTTAGCAAAGTAAGACTACAGTCCTCTAGTTTGAGGGCTCCCCTTACTGGCACATAGGCCCGGTGACAGAAGGTTGTAAACAATTCCAGCACAGCCAAGCACCCACTCCAGGCATTGAGCTTGGGAGATGCTGTTGCTTCTGCCAGTGGTAAAACCTGGGCAAATAAAGAAAGGAAACCCTTACCAGCTTCGTCCCCAGTATTCAACCAGTAAAAGAAGGAGGAGGAAGAGAGAGCAAGCTAGCATATCACTGACAGTAGTGACGTTTGATTAAGAAGTTAGAAGAATATTCTGCAGCTAGAGAATTTATGTAATTCAATTTCATACGTGCACTGCTCCCCTCTTCTCTTCTTGGAAGATTAACCTTTACTCCAATACGTGAATTCACTGTGACCACCTTCTTCCTTCTAGAAGTGGTGACATGACTACTGAGGTTTCTGGGACCATTTGGCACATTCTTCACAGCCACTGCCCAAGGTTTCCAGATGAGTTGAAGCATAAGCAACCATTGTATGCACCAACAGAATTCCTCCACACCCCTTTCTGAAACCACAAACTTATCATGGTATCGTTGGGGTTTCAGAAAGGATACCTGTTCTGTCTAGAGAATGACAGGGCAGTTAAACATCCTTTTTAGAGGTGATGGGGGACGATAAACACATGAGAAACAGAATTCCCTGCCATGGCACTCATGGCTATAGCTTCTGGAAAAGGTTATTTGTAATATCGAAAACTACTGATACATTTTTAATGGAGAAATACACCTTTTTAACCTTACAAGCAAAATATTTATTTCATTATGAAAGGAAATACTCTGTGGACATTTCATCATCTCAGATTTACAAATCACATCCAGTAAACTTAATGCAAGTTTTCCTTTTATCAGAGAACAGAGACAATTGCCTTTAAACCACAGTTAACTCAACAGGGTTTCTTCCTTTAAAAAAAAAAGACATTCTCAAGGATGTCATGCAAATCAGTCGCACAACACATCTTCAAATGCTGTTTGGACAGCATTTGAAAACAATAAATCACTACATTATCTCAACTACTAACATTTTAGAGCGCCCAGGAAGAGACAAACAAAAAGAAAGGGCCCACCTTGTGTCAAGCAGTTCCTCATTTCACACCATGCCAGATAAAGCAATGGATTCAACTTTCCCACATTCTGCTGCCAACCCTCTTAGTAGCAGCACACAGATGATCTGACATAGCAAGCCAATGAAGTCTAGAGACAAAACCTGGGACCTGACTAAGCCCAGCATTTAAGGCTCAGGATAACATCAACCTCTTAATAAACACTGCTTTCAATTCAGCATCTTCAAAAACAGACAAAATATTATTCTGAACAACTCAAGGTAGCTATTCCTTAATAATTTTTGAACTTTTCTGTTAAGGAAATACTAATGGTCCCTCTGACATAGGGATTTCCTGCTCCAAGGTGAGGCCAAGCACCTATCCTTCTGTATTTTCTCCAGTAATTATGGGAACCATTTATTTGTCTTTATTTGGTTTGTCTTTAACTGTTGTAACTTTACTGTTATTTTGTTTGTTTTTAAAAAAAGGTCCATCTCATTGAAGAGCAACATAGTAATTTCTGCCCCCTGCCCTCTCAACCTTTTTGTAAGCATTTATGTGGTAGATGACTTAATTTTGAACAGAAAAAACATCAGAATTGTTTTTGAGAGTGGCCTAAATTTAAAGTTGCTTGCTCTATCTGCTTAGCACCACCAAAAATAAGGATCAGTTTAAATCATTTGGAGAGATTTCTGTTAAAACAAATAAGTGCTTTAGTCCTCAAAAAAACAAAACAACTTTTCATTCCAAAATACACATATTCATTCCTCTTTCAGTTAATACCTAGGACATTAATGTCACCACTGATACATCCTGGAAAAAAAAAAATCTACTGTGTAACTGTGAAGACTCCCTTGTTTGCCAAGGTAACTTTCAGATAGCTGAGTAGCTTCCCAGTGAACTAGAGTTGGAATTCCTAGTGTTGCTTTCAGCAACACTGAAAATGGGAAATGCTCAGAGAGAGCCTGCAGAAGGGGAAGGTATACAGGCACATTAAAAAAACCTATCTACTGGTTTAGAAAAACCTGCCAGCTTGTTCTCTATTCCTTTTTCAGGAGAAAAACTATGTATTCTGCTATTACAGCATTTTATAAGTTCTGTGAACCAATGGTTGTTTTTTTTATTTCTAAATCTAAATATCTTCCTGCTAAGGTAAACCAATATATGAAGTCACAGATCTTGTTTTTAAAACCGTTTTCTGCACCTTAAAAAAATTTCCGATTTTCAAAGCAGTGTAAATATTGAAACTGAACTGTTGTTGTATATTTTTATTTACTTATGTATTTTCCACTCTTTTGCATGTGGCAAAAATGCACCACTGAAACAAAGACAACTGCATGAGCAGCACACACCACTTTCAGAAGCATTACTTTCTATTTGCAATAGGATATAGAAACAATAAGAATACTGGGCCAAATCACTCCTTCCTGTGGGAAAACCCATGGCAGAACGCCTTTAGGCAGGAACTGAGAGATTTCGCTTGCAGCCTTGTTTTTAGTTTGGGTTTTCCCATCGCCCCCTCCCCCCTTGAAAAAAATGCATCACTGAGGATGGGGAAGTGTCAGGGTTTTTTTCCACAGCATCTATAAAACTCGGAATCAGACAGGCAGCAACCAGCATGGATGCCCTATGTCATACTGCCTTTAGGACTGTAAACCTTCCCAGCTCACACCAAATGTCCCTGCTTGGAGATTGTGCTGATGGAGCCTCCTTCCTCCCTCTCCCCAAAAGAAAACAAAGACCTCCAGGAAAAACGACAAACAGGAAATAAGCTGGCAAACAGTACAGCCTCAGGTTACATTCAACACTGGACCAAAGCCTCTAGGAAACAGGGAAGTGGTCACAGGCATTTGAGTCATCTTCTACTTTGAAGAAACCCCCCAGTGCCACATTCATCCTCTGTGAAAAGGAGGAAAAGAGAGCGAGCAACTAAGCAAGAGTGCTAACATGTGGTAGGGGGGAAAGGACCAAAAAAAAAAATGCAGCAGCCCTCTTTGCACAGTCACACTGAGACCGGTGTCTTTTGCAGGAACATGTTCCCTCCACTTGATGATGTTGCTGAAAACATCAAACTGGGGCAACTTCTACCCCACAGAGAGACTTAAGGAACCTTTAGTTCCTGCTCCTGACAAAGGCCTACCCCCTGATGCCCCACACAACAAGCTAACCGGAGAGTCACTGCAAAAGCAGAGCTTAAAAAAAAAAAACAACAACAACAACAAAAAAACCCCCACCTTGTTGCTTCCCATTCAGTCTGTACAGGAAGACACTTGCTAGACCTATTTCCTCCTTTGGGATAAAGTGTGACTCCAATGTATGTTAAAGCTGAGCCCATTAACAGTTACTTCCCCCCCTTTGCTTATGTGTATTTATTTGTGTTTGTTTGTTTGAAGACCACTCTAAAGACTTACAGCTGCTTCTCCTTCTAGCGAAGAGCATCACGGATGAAGTGGAAAGAACACAAGCCACAGGAGAAGGAAGAAAAAAGGAGAAGAAATGATGAGTCTTCAGAGTCACAGTCACTTGACTTGCCATTGAGAGGCAGCTACACAAGCACAGAGCAGCACGTCCCAGCCCCTGGGAGCTGGTACAAGTCTCTGCTCCAGATTGCTCCACTGCCTTTGCATATGAGTTCTCCCTTTGGAATAGATAGGAAGAAATGCACAATACAGGCAAGAAGGTGGAAAACCTGGTACGTAGCACAAAGCTGCTCATTGTTCTGCCTTCCGAAAAAAATCCACATTAACGTTAAAGTAGAAGCCATGCACTAATTGGGCCAGGGAAAGATTAACACTCTCGGCCAAATACTTTTATTGGTTTCACTAAACACGCCGTAGTACTCTTTCAGAACACGGTGGGGGAGGAGAAACAGGGAAAAGAAATGACAGGTTTAGGAATGCGCACCCCCACACACATGCATTTCAAACCACTTTTTCCCATGAGGCCCAAACAGGAATCCTGAGCCTTCTTCATCATTTCCATCTTAGCAACACCATTAGCTTAGTCAAGGCTTTCCCACTGGTTTTTTTTCTAAGTGGCAGGAAAAAAACCCAAGGATTATTTAAATGAAGGCCAGACCTGCTAGTATACAAATTTAGACAAGAACAGAACTTCAAAGAGGTATATTGCATTTGAATAAACAAAGTTTACCATTTACCGTTTACCCTCGAGATTATAATACCTAAGAATTGCCGCACCACACTACCAACTGTTTCTGATGCACTGGTCTTCTACTAAGCTTCTACACAGAAGAGCAAATTTTGCTCCCAGAGCACATGGCAACAATCCCAGGCGCAAATGGTTGCTCCCAGTCCAAAAGAGATGTGCACTATCACCCATACTACTTCTTGAACATGATTTTGCATCAAAGCTGGCAGAAAGGAAAGAGGGTGAGAAGGCACTGTGTGGGAAGAAAAAAAGGTTAACGCTATTCAAGGCGCTGCCTCGAGGCAAAGGAAAACCAAACTCTGCCCTTGTTACTGAAGTATTGGTACTACTACCCTACCCAGCGGGTAGAGAATTTACTGGGAGCATTGCCTCACTGTCACCACTGCTGGAGCACCAGTACAGAGCAGCCTACAGGGAAAAGAATACAAGCAGAGAAACACAGTGGCATGGAAGTATCCAGTGGCTGCTCTTTCATTTACCATTCCCTGAAAAATTAAGCATGTTACTCCAAAGGTTTTGAACTTGTACCTGTAAAGTAACATTTTCCTCTAGAGTAAAACAAAACCAACCAAAAAAAACCCTAAAAGATGACAACCAAAACAAGTAACATCTCTTGAAGGGTACTCTCTGAGTACTGAAAGACGAACTGCTCCTCTTTCTATGAACTATCTGACTATTAGCGATACAATTGTTTTACTTATGTTAGTGCATGTTCCTAAAATAACCCCATGGGTCTATAACATCCATACACCTTTTCTTACCTAACCTGTACACAGACAGATACACCCAGATATGGAATAAACACAGCCATGCCTTAAAACTGAGCTAGGGATCACATTCTGGTGTGGGAGTGAGGCAGGGCAAGAAGTACCAAACAAGAACAAAATGAGCCCCATATTTCCAGATTATTTTGTATCCTCTTGTGACAAGACCTAACAGTTAGGTTTAATTTTAAATACTCAAACATATTTACTCCTCCTGTTTTATCTTCTTGCAAGCATGAAGTGATACACGTGTGCATTCACTTTTTTTGTAGCTTTTGAAAAACACTTTCTGGTGACTTATGGACCACCAGTAGAGCTCCTCAGGACTTTGGCTCAGATGACCAAAAGCTTCTCTCCACAAAGCACACCAGCATTTTAACTTAGCTAATGCCTTAAGTGAATGACAACTCTGAATCACCAGGATACTATAGTATTACATTGATGCAATACACTGAAAACAAGGAAGCTGTACTAAGATAACAATGAGACACTGCACTGGCAAAGCAGGGGTTTCCTGGATGAAATTCGCCCATATGGTCCAACTAGTTCACAGCAATGCACGGAGGCAGGAGGCAGCCTTAATATAAAATGCATTCATGCCTATCTTCTTGGCCCTGCACTCCATTAGCTAACTTGAACAGGGAACCCACATTTGCATCTTTTGCAAGCGTTGTGTGCTGTGGGAACAGCCCTCATGTGGGAGCTTGTGGTCTTGCTAGGCTAGAAAAGAGAATCAAGGCATAAGCTGCTCGGCACCATGAGCGAAAGCAAAACCCGATGGATCCCCAGCTCCCAACAGGAAAGCACAGCACATTTGGTGAGCACCTCCGAGGGTTTGATCTGAGCCTGCACCACATTCCTGACCAGCGCTGCCATTTTCAGGGATGGCAGCACTACACAAAAATGCACAGCAATAACTGAATAACCTGTGGCTGTATTTAGGATCAACAGCTGCTGATGAAGTCTGAGATTCTTTTAACACCTTAGCAGTCTTTCCCCCTGACCAAAGACATATCTATGAGCTGTTCCTCATCTTCACTGTCTGTATCAGCTTGTTGGTGAGCACCTGGCTTTCCAGAAGCCTTTGTCACCACACTGCAGTCAGCTTCAAGATTTTGTTCAAGCAAAAAGGATACTGAAATTTGAAGACAGATTAACAAACCTGGGACAACAAGCATCATTTTGAGGAACAAAAATGAAGTCAGGGCAACATCAGAGTATAACAAATGGCTGTCAGTAGACATCCCTCCACTCCTACCCACATAGACAACTGCAAACACTGCTCCATCCTCATCCTTGCCTGCCTGCACAGCTGTCAGGATGCCAGTGGGAAGGGAGTCTGGCTTCCCTTAGTCACTGGGAACCACAGCAATGCAGGGGGAACACGGAACAAGGCAGGCCTTGGGCTTTACCCAGCCCATCCCCTCCCCTGCACCCTCCCCACTGGCTGAGGAGGGACACAAAAGCAATACTGTCTGTCCTTATAAGCTCTGCTTTGCATGTGTTCAGGGAGTGGGGACAGCTGTGCGGACGGCTCGCAGAGTTCCAGGAAGTCGATGTGTTTCTTGGCTTTAACTCCAGTTTATTTGCCTTAGATGAAGTGGCGACCCGAGAAAGTCCCTTCAAGTCTCTCCTCGGCTGGCACTGGCTGCAGCAGGGCAGCACTCCTTGGGACACGGCCCAGGGTCTCTCCCCACACTAGTCAGCCTTCCCCACTCCAGTTACCGCATCTCTCCCTTGGGTCAGGGCTGGCTCACATCCTACCGGGCAAGGGGATGGCCTTGGGACATGGTGTGGGAGAGGGTGGGAGTCCAGAGCACAGAGACTGGAGGGAATGGCCCTGAATGTGCTTTCCCTCAGCAGGCAGGATGGAGGTATCTTGCAAAAGCAGGAACGGGTCAGGCAGGTGGTGTCACACTGCTGCCAAAACCACCACTTCCCACACAGCCCCAAAGGAGCTGAGGACAGGGCAAGAGAGCCGAGGGGCAGGGGGAAGCCAAAGTGAGGACCAGTGGGCAACCCCATCACACGTGTTTCCCTGCCAAACAGGCCGAGGAAGGAAAGACGCACCTGCCTGAGGGGAGCCCCAGAAACCCTGGGGCAGCACGGTCCCAGGCCACAAAACCTCTGCTGCTGCTGCTGCTGCCATCTGAGACAAGCAAGAGAGGATGAGGGATGCAAATCGAGCAAACAATCAAAATGTAACTTTGTGGGTTTATTGCTTGGTTTTTGTTTATTTTGTTTTTGTTTGTTGTGGTTTTGTTTTTTTTTTTCATTTTTGCTTTGTCCTGACAAACCCTGTTAATTTAAATCCCTGGAGGGGAGTGAGGGGGGAGCTATAGTTTGATGTCCCATCACTTACTTACATTGCTAAGCAAGCGCTGTGCTGAGGGAATGAGAAACTTGTCTAAGAGCACAAGGGGTGAGCTAGATGCATTGCATTAGGGAGAGCCAGATGGAAAACATTTCTGAGTAACAGAGAAGAAAAAGCAACCTCCTCTTCAAACAGTCCGAGTTCCAGCACCCCTCGGCTCTGACCGAGGAGAGGCTGCAGGCACGCAGGGCAGGCAAAGCAGGACGCTGGGCTCAGCTGGGTAGCTGTGACGGAGATGCTGACATCCCCGACAATATATGGCCAGTCTAAACCACGGGATATCTTGTCCTTTTAAGGTGGGCCAAGAGCAAGCATCTGTGCGGCAGCAGCAGCACAGCCCCAGCCTGCCATCAATAGCCCCTGGTGTCACTGAAAAAAGAAGGGGCTCCTGTGCCATACCAACTGGCTGTGCAGATGCCCGGGCACCCACCCCGAGAGGAGACAATCTGTCCGGTTGTTCCTCTGCGCAGCATCACGGAAACAAGAAGGCACATTAGTAACGAGAGGAAGAAAAGCCACGAAACCATGCGGCCGGGGCTGCTCCCTGGCAATTGGTGCCTGCAGCTGTTGGGGAGGGAGGGGGGGAGGAGGGAGGGTCAGTCCCCGTCCCAATCTCTGTCTCTCATCCTGGAAGCCAGCAGCTCAGCCAAGGGCAGCATCGGACTCAGCACTTGAGGTGAAGGTTTAGAATAAGTCTCTGAAGGAAGAAACAAGCATGTATTTCACCCCCTCACACTTGCTCTTCACATGTAGCCAGAGCTGCATGTGTGCAGGACGGGTTCAACAGGGATTAGAGAGGCACGATGAATCATGCTGAGGAAGATGCAGAAAATGTCCTGTGCTAGTGCCCTGCTTCTTGTGCGGTGCTCTGATTACAATCCTCTTCTTCCAGGATGAGGATTTAAAGAGAGCTTCATAAAAGGGATTGATTGCACAGGTAATTTTACAAAAAACATTCTGAAAATAGGGTAAGCTAAACCAGGAAAAGACTCCCTTCAGAGTAGCTGTGTCCCACGTGGCATGTCACATGGCTGTAAGTGCATCCATATGCTAGCAAACATCCTTGCACAGGCAAGCCCAAGGGAGAGAGCAGCAGTTCACTTACTGCAGAGACCCCAACTCATCCTTTGCAGTCCAACCACACTGTCTTTGCAGGAGATGCCAGCACCCTCTCTGCTTGGAGCACTGTACCAGGTAGGATGGCAAAACATTTTACACCTCACAAGATAACACAGTATGAGAAAATGAGAAAAGAAAAAGTAGAAATTACAGGGATTTAACCCCATTTCCTGGTGGTAGATAGTATTGTCAACCATCATGATTTTATCACGAGCCTGTAAAATCTGATGCTGTTACATTACTGCACAACAATCTCAAAATGTTTAAGCCAAAATTCTCGTTTTCTGGGTTGCGGAAGAAGGACAGAGACACTACATGCTCAGCAAAATACAAAAAGTAAATTGAACAGATTAATTTTAAAGCCTCAAGCTTTCAAGGATAATCGTGATCTCAGATGCTCAATCTGTAATTTCTTAACATGTAGGGATAGCAACACAGAGTGCCCCTTCTCTACACAGCACATTTTTTTACCCTGAAAAATATACCTTCCAAAACTAAACTGGCTTTTTTAAAGAGAGAAAAGAATCGCAACATCTCAGCATGTTTCTAACATTTTACTTCAAAGCCAACATCACTGCACTCTAATGCTACTTAAAGATGGGAACCTCCACCAAATTACCAAACTCATTTAAGCAGAAAGAGATTCAACATGAAAATATTTTGAAGAGAGAATGATTCAAGAGTTTGTGGCTCTTCTCACTGCTCTTTTCCAGGGAGCATGACTTGCTGACAGGATTAACTACTGCCAGGCTCACGAAGCTGGGAGACAGCTGCCACATGGCAGCCATTTATTATAAAGCTCCACTCCTCTAAAGTTAGGAAAGAGGCAGACTGTTTCATCTGTGTTATCAGCAGGGTTCCTCTGCCCCACAGGCTTTAGTGACTAGGCTTTTTCTAAACAAACACCTCCTTTTCTCTCCCACCTTGTTAACATCATTATCTTCCTGTCTTCTGTTTCTGGTCAGCACAGGAACTATTTCCCCTATCACATTCTCCAAATGACAACAAAAAAATATATAATCAAGATAATTCAAGAAGTTTAGAAACACACATTATATTCCTACCTCCCCCACACCTCCAAAATAGATTTTTAAATTGGTTTTAGTTTGAAGTTTTCAGAGGGGAAGCCACATGCCACAGGGATGTGGCTGAAGCAAACGGACTCAGAAGCATGCTGTACAGCCCTTGCTCTCCCATGCACCCTGGGAGGCCCTTGTAACGTCAGCCTCCGACTGCAGTTATCCCAAGCGGCTACACAGCTTTACATGGGCCAGACAAGCAGTAGCACTCCTTCCTAGCTTGTATCTCCACACCAGGCAAACGCTCTGGAGACCCACAAGCCAAAGCAACATCTGCCCTGCACTGTACAAGGCACAAAGAGGTCTCAAGTCAACCACCTCCTACAGTCTGCTAAGGACCAGGAACAGATATATACCATCTACATAATCTCCATGAGATATTAAGCACAGACAACCATCAGTTGCCATTCTTCCGTTATTGTGAACCCAAATTAAAAGCTGTTTTAATTTTATGTGGAGTTGTTCTAGATATATTATTTGCCACAGATGCTAGAGTACCACAGATCACTCAAACTGAGGTTTATTGCTTCCTCCAGGTGAAGGAAACCCAGCCTTCAGAAAAACATCTCTCTCCCACCACTGATGAACAAGTTGCCACAGTTTTGTGAGCACACCCCACTGGCTTATACCAGCTGGGCCAACAACCTTTGGGGTTGGTTGCAGAGCTCTACATTCTCCAAAGTTTCTTTCTTGGTTTAGTTAAGTAAATTAATTACAGCAATAGACAGTGCTGGCAAGCCTCTCCAAGTTGAGATCCGCACAGGAAAGCCACTAGGAAAATTTTAAACAG